>NC_141556.1:152344395-152944395 GCF_036417535.1 Chlamydotis macqueenii | reverse complement strand
TGGAGTCACAGTTTTCCTTTCACTGAAACTAATCTACTTTTCTGTGCTTTCTCCAGTGTGCTTTTTGTTTTTTTTTATAAACACGTGATACCTAACTGATTTGTTGAGAGGTAAATTATCTATCACGGAGGAGCCTGGATCCAACTCCCCAGGACTGTATGTACAAAAGTTTAGCTCAGGTTTTCACGTTTTCTTATGCTTGACTGTTCTGCTGACACGTTGTATTGACACAAGTAACTTTTTTATGCAAGTGGATTTTCCGTAGCTTGTGCAAGATTATCTACTACTTTCTTTTTGCTAAATGCACTTTTCTGTTCGCTCTTTTTCCAACACAGTGTAACTGACTAGCTTTTTGTAACATGGTTGGGTTTTTTACCCTCTAGGTGATCGCGGGGATCGAGGCCCCCCAGGAGAACCCCCAAAGCTCAAGCCCAGCATGATGATGGAAGTTAAAGGTGAAAAAGGAGATGTTGGAGAAAGGGGCACAAAAGGATTATTTGGCTTAAAAGGTCAGTGGTCACAGCAAAACAAAGCAAGCACATTTAGGACTATCAATCAGTATCTTTTCTCAGTTAAATATACCCTGCTCATTGTACCACTGCGCTGCAGCCCCGCCCAACAAAGTCGCAGCAACAGCTGAGCTCCTGGCTGCATTTCACAGAGCCACCTCTGAGGAAAGCTTTGCGGGATTGTGTCGCGTGTCTGTGCTGCCTCTTTGTACTAGTGTACCATGGTGCCATGTTTTGAGAAGCAGCTGCGTATCAGCCTTCCCAGCTTTCATAGTTTACATCTTCTTTACTTTTCTTTTTCCCCACCTGCAGGTAGCAAGGGAATGCCAGGCATTCCTGGAAAGACAGGAACTCCAGGGTCCCCTGGGCATCCCAGCTACGTGGCTGGTGTGAAAGGGGACGTCGGCGCAAAAGGGCTGACAGGTCTCAAAGGGTATCCTGGTCCGGCCGGCTCTCCTGGAATCAGAGGCTTCCCTGGCAGCACAGGAGGCAGAGTGAGTTCATGCCCGTGAGGGAATAAGGCTGTCCTTGTGCTGGCATTCAGCTTCTCTAGGAAATGGCATTCACCCCTTGAAATGGTGCTGAACCACTACAGTGCAAAGATTAAAATGTGATAAAAATTTATTATATAGATCAAATATTTTTGCTTGGTCTCTCCAACATTCATTAAGCAGAGTCCTTTCTTTTGTCATTAGGACATGTCCAAATTTTAGGCACCAGCTTTTTGCCTATGAGGCAATTCCTTCTAGGTCCTTGGTCCTGTTGCCGTAGCTGTTGGTAAAAATTATTCTCAATGCTGAGCTTACTCTTTGCTGTTTCCCAGGACTGATGGTGCTACTGCCAAAAAATATTCACTATCAATCATCTAACAGTAAAAAGACTCTAAGAATCTCAGCTCCTAGAGGATAACTCACTATGATTCACTTTGGCTGCAAAATAAGTTACACTGGAAAAAATAAAGTCTTACAAAAAGCCTGACAGTAGACTCAGAGACATAATTTATTTAAGTGAGCTAAAAACTATGTTCCTTTCTCAGGTGGCTTTGCCCTTAGATTTCAGTAGGACTTTCTCCTAACCAAGGACTGCAGGACTCATTACCATATATGTGTAATAGGATGTTCTCAGTTTCAAACTTAAGTCTTTGCAAACATAACTTGTCTCTTGGTTTGCACTAGTTTAACTGATTTCAACCAAGTAACTCTATAAAGTATCTTTATCCTCATTAACTGATACCTATTTTCAATCATATGATAGGGAGAAAAGGGTATTCCAGGAATTTCAGGCCATTTTGGTACTCCTGGCTCGCATGGTGAAATAGGTGAGTCTGTTCTCTTATCTGAGCGCTCTTTGTATTCATTACCCATCACATGCTCGACATTAAGTTCTGAAGAGTCTTAGGGGCTCTTCAGTCTTAAGAGTCTTCACACAGTCTTAGAGAATGATGCTGGAGATGTGGGAGGCTGTGAAAAGGTTAATACTCTTAATTTCCTGGAATGTGTACTGTTCATGAATAAATCCATCCATGGCAGGGATGGTGGCTGTGCTAGAGACTTTATGTTTTTCTTTCTTTAACTTATTCCTCTTTTTTTTTTTTGTAAAGAAAGTAATTACTGAATTTTGTGTCAGAAGTTGCAACTCCTTCAAAACAACAGAAAATGCTGTTTCAGTTAAAGCCTTACTGCTCATGTGTTCATTTTTGCTTGAAACAGGTGAGCAGGGAGAAACTATAAACTTACCAGGAATGCCAGGCCTTAAAGGAGAAGTTGGTGTCCCAGGCTTAACAGGTATTAATTTCACAGTTTCTCTGGATGTATTACTTTTCACATACTAAAGTCCACAGAGGAAGGGAGGAGGAGCTTACCATGGGCTTTTGATGGCTGTGGAACCTGTGTTCTCATGACAGCTTCTGAAGATGTTAATCTTTTCTTTATTGAAATGAGTATGTGCTACGTTTACCTCTTAAACTAAGAGTACAGTTATGGCAGTAAACATCAATCACATGCAACTCCAGTAAATATTTCTATATAATTTTTTACCATTGATGACAAAAGGAGCAATATCAGGCCATGTTTATGGAGGATGGGATAGCAGTCAGGTCAATTTTGGATTGGATTGATTAGGTAATTTATTGAAATTTCCCTGCACATGCAGCACACTTCAACATCAGTGTCGTATTCCACATAATTTGGACAGTACTTTTAAAAACAGATTTGTTTTGATGGTTTGGCCAGTATGCTATAGATGACTATTCATTCTCCCAGACTATGCAAGCACCCTGACTAGATGAACGTCTTTATGGCAAGACCAGGACCCATTCAGTAGCCAACTTCATATTATGTTTGTTTACTTAGAGTCATATAGAGATTACTAAAAGAATATGCTGGTTTTGTGGTTTTCCAGGCACAAGAGGAGGCACAGGACAAAAAGGTGAAGGCGGTGATCCTGGTTCCTCTGGCATTGAAGGCCTCAAGGGCACCCAGGGAGTCCCTGGCTCTGTGGGACAGGAAGGTAAAATATTCTTTCTTTTTTACCGTCCAAAGAATAAAACTGCATAAGAAAAGACAAAATCCCTTTTCCCTCAAAAGAAAGTAATTAAGTTTTTTAATATGTTGGTCATTCTGTAAGTTGATAAAGAGCAGTGAACAGGATGTAGAACTCATGGTAGAACTTACTAAGAGGAAATTTCAAAAGCCTAACTCTGCTTCATACCAGTTTGACCTTTTTTATAGCCACCGTGTCCATTCAAAGTGTCGTATTGCTGGCATACTCAAGTATTCTAATGCTGTCTCAATACAACAAGGAGGTGGGCTTTTCAGTGCTCTTTTCTGCCATAAATGAAGTCAGTATCCCCAAGGACCCAATTACTCAGAAGCCTTTGAGCCAGACTCGTTGGCCAACTCTACAAGAGTACTGGGAACCGAAGTCAGATTTGGCCCTGACTGGATCATAAACTCGGAGCTTAAGAACACGTCTCATTGCAGGAGGATCATGCAAACGCTCTTTCAGAACAGTTGCTCCACATTTCTCATGTAATTACAGGGCTTAGAAACTCCAGCCAAGACTGGAGCAGTTTCGGTAGGTACCTCACTGGGAAACATCCCTTGTCCCATCAGCTTTCCAGTTGGAAAAGCAAAACAGATGTGGCAGAAGGGGATACTGAGGTGCACATAAGTGACATTACTTATTGTAACTGGCAACAGAAGTAAAATTATAATTTTAATAGGAGGAGCCCACTGTATTTCTGAGGTTGTCAGAATCCTGAAGTTTGTAATGAATTGTCCTGTTATAACTTGCCTCTCCCCTCTTTGCTTTCTTTAGTTTTTTTCCACTTGAATGAGTGGTGCAGTGTCATACAATGACACTAGGAGGGGAAAGCCTTCATTCTGCTACCTGGGAGAATGAAGGTAGCACAAGTCCATGTTTTGGGCTGTTAGTTTTAAGGACACTCATGACCACTGATTCATCATTGTCGTGCAGGTTTGCCAGGACTGGTTGGCCCCCCAGGGCAACAAGGAAGTCCTGGTACACCTGGATTTCAAGGTGAAAAGGGAAGCCCCGGCTGGCCCGGCTTACCAGGACAAGCAGGTATTCATACAGCTTCAGCTATTCAGTCATTTCAGTGTGATCACTTGCCATTGTTCCTTTGGGGTGAAGAAGAAGAAGAAAGGGGACTTTTTGCAGTTTAGAGTGACAGAGTTCCCTCTAATAAACATTTATTCCTCATAAAGTCCAGGTGCATTAACAAAGACCCACGTGGTTGCTTTCCAATTTATGGCTTCTGAAGGACTTATGTGTACTGAGCTCACTTTAACTGCTGATGACCTCCCTCTCAACCGGGAAAGCAGTTTTCAGGAACCATTTTCATTTTTCATGACAACTGGGAACTAAAAACAGGAAAATATTTTAAATGCAGCAAGAGTAGTGATATACAGTATTAGAATATTATTATGATGCATTAGACAGCAAATAATATACTTGTCCTACATCATCATCAAAATCTATGAACTGATCCAATGTCTGGTTTTAAGGATAAATGACTTATGACTCAGATTGACTTCTGCTATCAAAATACAGGTGAGAGTTTAAAATGAAGCTATTTGTATCACAGGATACAGAATCTTATTGGTTGACACCTAATTCCTTAATATATTAAGTAGGCAGATTTTTTTCTACAGTACAGCCAGAAATTGCCCAGCTTTTCAGACAGATTCATCTGTCTGAATCTGCATCAGATATAAGCTAATATGATTATGAAGGCTGCCTTTATAGACAGTGAAGAGAGAGACAGACACTTATTTTTGTGAAGATTGAATTGTCCTCCAGAGCTCTGGCCATTGATTAGAGATACCTGTCTAGCTTTAACATCATGCTAAACACTTTGATGAGTACAAATAGATGGGATAAATTTTACCTGCAACAGCAGCAGCAGCAGCTATTAGACATTCTGTTAGGGTTTTGTTGGTTTTTTATCAAATGACATAGAGTGAATATCTCCTGAAGAGAGCTTCATTATGATCACATTTACAGCCTACAATTATGCCATCATTGTCTTGGTTTGAGGATTTTGGAAAATTAAATGGTTATTAACAAAATTGTGGCAGCAAGAGTGGAACTAATGGCATGCTACCAGACAGATCAGAAGTATTTTTCAGAAAATGTCATAGTGAGTTTATTAGATAATAACAAAATTTGCCAATCACGAAAGCATGGTGTGGTATATTTCATAATAAGCTTATTGTAATGAATTCATTTGCATAGTGTGCACAAGATTTTAACACAGTATAGTATTTATTCAAGCATTTTAATTTTTTTTGCCTAGGAATATATACAGACTCATAGAAACTCTTATGATAATCGTGAATGTAATTTTAAAACAGGCTTGCCTGGCTTAAGAGGAATCAGTGGACTGCATGGTTTACCCGGCACTAAGGGCTTACCAGGATCACCAGGTAAGTAAGGCTCTCGTTCTGCCTGTTCATAGGCACAACATGGTGTTGGCTGCAAGTTTGGTCAGTGAGATCTTTGCAGTGTGACTTTCTTAACCGTGTCATCCAAAGCCCAATGTGGAATTTGCTTCATTATTGCGGGATCTGGCAAACAACTTCATACACTATGTGCTACCACACAGACTGATTAGAACACAACTTCAAATTATAATTTCTTTCTTCTTATAAAGTTAAACCTTCAAGGCCTTTTTTTCCATTATGAGCCACTTTTTCAATGAGCCATTACAGACTCATGTATTTAGTGAATCCACACGCTCTATACGTGTATGTTAGCATGCTGATCCATTATTACGTACGGAAATATTTCAACTTCCATCTTCGTTTTGAACAATTCCACAACAGGTCCAGATGGCTACGGCTCTGCAGGTTTCCCAGGTGCAGTGGGTGACAAAGGGGAAGCGGGAGAGCCGAGCAGAGTGGAAGGCAGCCGAGGACCTCCGGGTCAGAAGGGAGACAGAGGCGTTCCAGGTTTGTATTCTGTAGAATGGAATCTACTTCCTGTTTGTTTCAGCTGTGGGTGTTAGAGATGTCACAAAATGCAGTGTAGTGTAGACAGTCGTATAGGAGAGCTCCCGATGTGGTGTCACTGTTGTTACTAACATGCTATGCATTTTCAAACACCATTCAGAATCAAATATTACTGATTTTTTTAAAATTAATAAACAATTTTTGTGGGCTTTGTGGCTTCTTGACAACTTGAATCTACTTAAAAGAATAATCTGTCATTGGTGGGCCAGAGTTTTGGCCATTTAACACTTTTCATCTATAGAAAACTTCTTGGATTCAAACTTTTGGTTTTAAGTGACCCCAAAAAACCCTAAGTGTCTGTGATCCCTGACTCTGCAGGACACAGAAGAACAAAGCTGCTTTCTTATCTGCTTCAATATACCTGGGATATTTTGAGCACTTCCTGTCGTGAAATAATATTTTACCTGGCAAACACACATTTATTAACATTCCACACAGTGAGATGTACTTAGCTATCCAGAGAGCTTTGGCACAGAACTAGTTTTTGGTTCTTTTAAGAAAAACTTCCAGAACATCATCTGAAAAAATAAAACAAAAATCAGTGGGAACTGCAGATATTTTTCATTTTGCTCATTCTTTATACTTAGTCTACAGTGAGTCCTTATAATTGCAATTGTGCATTTTCCTTGCAGTACTGATTATTTCTTCTCTTCCTTTCAGGAGTCCAAGGACCCTTTGGCATTCCTGGGCAGGAAGGATTTCCAGGGCCTCCTGGGATTTCAAATATATCAGGATATCCTGGTGATAAAGGCTCCCCAGGTCTAGATGGAGTGCCAGGTAATTCATGCCTTGTTCCCTTCAGACAACAATAAAAGATTAAGTACAAGATTGTGCCCTCAGACAACAATAGAAGATTAGGTACTGGGTTAGCAACAGCAGGCATTGTTATTTCAGCCTTGGTTCAGTAAAATATCCCTATTAAACGCAACACTACACTAAAATGCATGAATAATTGTTGGATAGAACTAATGGTATGTAAGATAATAGGGACAGACCTCTTGAAAGCAAAAGGCAGTTCCTCCAGGTTGTCCTGATGGAAGGGTTTGATTTTCATGCAAATAACAGATTTAATCATCCATAATTCTCTTAACAACTTTTCAGAAACATTATGCTAAATTATTGCTTTAAAATCTGAGGTCTATGGCAGACTTGCAAGTCTACAGAATATTTTCTTAATCATTTACAAAATTTTCCTATGTGAAATGGCCTCAATTTGCAGCAGGGGAGGTTTAGATTGGCTATTAGGAAAAAATTTTTCACTGAAAGGGTTGTCAAGCTTTAGAACGGCTGCCCAGGGAGGTGGTGGAGTCACCATCGCTGGAGGTATTTAAAAGACGTGTAGATGTTGTGCTTAGGGACATGGTTTAGTGGTGGACTTGGCAGTGCTAGCTTAATGGTTGGACTGAATGATCTTAAAGGTGTTTTCCAACCCAAACGATTCTATGATTCTATGAGTCTATGAAATTACTGTTCAAACTAAGTTACATTGGGAAGTATTCTTCTCTAAAAGTCGACGCTATGGACCTGCCTCTCTCACACATTTGAAAGAGCCACTCTGTGTCTCTCTATATTAAGAAGCTGATATACCTGTTGCTTATTGGACTGCACTATCACTTCAAACTGTAGTGCCACTGTGAAGAGCTTGTAGCAGAAGCTGCAGGTGTCCCGCTGTCATCTTTATATGATGCATGGAAATTCTTATGTAAGCTCAGCAAAAACTTACAACAGGCGAACCAGCTGAAAACCAACAAAATACCTGGGTTTCCAAATGGAAAGAGATAGTTGGCCTAACTCCGCACACTGATTCCCACTCCTCAGGCAGTCATTAGATTAAAAAATAAAAAATAGAAGCAGTCAGGAGAGCGGGAACAGGAACACCATCTCCCAGCCAGAATGGTGAGACAGGCATGGCTGGCTCTTAATTTGCACATGCATCTTGCATTCGTATCCACACATGATCCAACTTCAACAGGCAGCACAAGAGACGTCCCACTCAAAACCCTAGTTAGTAAGTCCCTCTCTACTCAGAAACACAGTCCAAATGTCTTCTTAGGCAGCAGAGGTAACTGAATGGAAACCTGCCAGGTTTCACTTCAAGCAATATGTAATTCTGGAAAAAGAAGCTGTTCCCATAATTCCCAAGACAGCATGAAGTAGTTATTTGCATCCAGATGTTCAATTGAAGCACCAGAATACACAGAACAGTAAGTACTTGGCTTATTTACCACCTGGAACTGAGTCAGGTACTCGCTGCTCTCTGATTTCTCTCTAGTTGCTTGGAGAACTTAGGATGAAGCAGGGAGGCACCCAGTGAAGTGGGGCATTTGCTGGGGAAGGAATAGCTCATTGAAGGTTTTATCTCAGCAGGCACCCCACGTCTGCTGATATCTTGCATGAGATGACACTGTGCTTTGTGGGAGCTTCATGCTCCAATTCCTCTGCCACCACAGCAGAAGGGTATGCCAGTCTGAGAGCAGGAGCACAAGTGCTGAATAAGTCTAATGCTTAGCTCCCCGCTTAAATTAAGGAAATAAAACCTGATGGGATACAATTAGATAGTACTGTTATTTTCCTCTGTGCCCAGGTCTGAGGTATAAACAGATGACAACCTATATGTGTTCTAAACAGGCTATCCAGGACTACAGGGGCAGCCTGGAATACCGGCTCCACCAGGAAGCAAAGGAGAAAGTGGACAAACAGGTGTGAGTGGACAAATTGGCCCAAAAGGAAGTAGAGGTGATCCTGGATTACCAGGGAGACCTGGCGTTCCCGGGTATCCTGGACCAAAAGGTAAGGATGGGAAATGCGGATCTTGGCCAGGGGCAGGGGAAGCTCCTATGCCATACCAGCTTTAATAATACAACTTTTGCATTCACTTGATCTGTGTTGAAATGCAATAATGCCACCTGTCATTTTGCATTAAAGGTCGTAGGGGTGAACAAGGTGTCATCGGCTTTATGGGCACCATAGGATTTCCGGGTGATTTGGGACCTATCGGGCCCAAGGGAGATAGAGGAGTAACTGGTGAGTAAGAGCAGTCAGATGCATGACTCCTTTCTAAACTACTCATTTTGCAGTACTGCAGAGCTAATCTAACTGGCCCTGCTTTGAGTAGGACATTGGGCTAGATGACCTCCAGAGTCCTCTCCACCCTGCATGACTCTATGTGACCCTTGGCAAATTCCAATGGACAGATGCCTGAATTAAACATCGGTAGTTAACTTTTTGCCTTTTTGCCTTTGAATTTATTTTGTATGAGGTTCCAACTCCAAAATCAGAGCCACTGCCAGGGTTAAAGAAAAGAAGAATCCCTGACCTAAACTAATCCTCCAGAGTGGACATACTGGATGTTTAGAAATAGCTTTAAAATCCTTCACTCCATCTATACCATCATGTATCTGTGTCTCCAGAAGCCCACCAAAAGATGGTGCTGCACCTCAGAGAGCTGTTGGCTGTTAGGGGGGAACTTGCCAGCTTCCTGGGTCATAAATAAGGGAGCGGTAGCATCATTCATTTCCTCAGTATCATCATTTATTTCCTTCTGCTTATCTTTGTGCTGTCCAAGAGAAGGCAATCCCCATACCCACGCACATTCCCCCAATATAATAAATACAGCTGCTCTGCCCACAGTGGTGAGTTGCAAACCCCAGTCCCTCTCTCACATATGCAGCCAAGTAACAGCAACGTATCTGTGGATGAAAGAACATTAAGGAAAATACAGTGTTAGATTTTTAAAATCAAACTATCTCATCTTGCTTCCTATCACAGGTTTTCAGGGCCCTCCAGGCTCTCCTGGGTTGCCCCCTCTTCCTCCAAGGCTGGTTGCTGAGCAAGGTTCACCAGGTCCCCGTGGAAATATAGGACCTCAAGGAAGCCCAGGAGATATGGGACCTCAGGGTCCACCAGGCGATCCAGGTAGGAATCGCACACACAGAGTGAAAGCTCAGTTCCCCTTAGCAGAGTGAGGCCACCAGATCAGTGCTTTAGGGCTCTTCTACTTCAAATTCTACAAATCAGAAAGGAGAGTCAAATTTTCACGTTTCAAAGCTAAGGCTTAGTTTTTCTCCTCCTCCTAGCATTCAGGACATAAGCAAAACAGGAGACAACTTTGACAACGCTCACATAGCCAAAGCAACATCAGATATGGATCTCACTGAAATGAAGACTGAACTTCTTTGGTGAAAACATCCTCGTGGTGCACATCCTTGTGGGTGTGCTGTCAACACAGGGAATGTAATGTCAGTGATGCTTGGACACGATGCAGTGCACCTCTTTCTACTAGCCTCTGCAGAGATGCGTGGTGGTAGCAAGAGTGAAAGATTAGGGTTGTGGGGCTCATGTAGTCTTGATCCCAGCAGCCTTTTCCAGTGAAATCAGTGCTGTTTGCCTGAGCAAGAATCACAGCTTTTAGTGTAAACTGGTAAACCTGGCAGATAGGACCACACATAGGCAAGTTAACAAAGTGGGGTAGCATGTTGGTATCTCTACAGCCGCTGTGCTTATAACTGTTGTTGGTGCAAGGTTTCAGAGGCTCACCTGGAGACCCAGGACTCCAGGGCAGGGGTGGCATTCCAGCTCCTCCCGGCTCCAGAGGTGAACAAGGAGCAACAGGATTTCAGGGTCCAGTGGGATTTGAAGGTAAGAGACGTCACACAGCACTTCTTCCCTCTTTACTGCTCTAAATTGTTCTGTAGTTACTACATCACTAGATGGGGAGAATGGGAGGAGAAAGAAAGTTTCTGTCTTCACAGCTTCTTCACAAGGGATAACTAACTTTTAACAGAGTTATCTTAAAGCAATATATTTGGAATAAGTTTTGAGAGATGTAGATGTCAGCCCACTCACGTGAGTGAGTTTGGTTTGATCTGAGTGTATTTTTACATTGGTTTCCTCTGAAGTGGAAATGAATGGTTGGGTAGGTGATATTTGGATAGATGATGCTTAAGTGAATGTATTTGTAAAAGAAATACCTGTGTCCCTATCCAATCAAAAAGCAGAACGAGTGCTATCTTAATTAGCTAAGCCCACAGAGAAAAAGGTATTTGCAGAGCATAGTTTTAACTGTATAAAGCAAATGTGAGCATTGGTTAATCTTGGACTAAGAAAATGTTTTGAAGGAAAAATATGCTCATCTGTATTGAAAAAATTATGTTAAAATTCATCAGCAATTTATATATGACTTTCCCTGGCTCTGATAGTAAAATATATCATCTTAGAAACCAGGGAGCCTAATCCAGCATAAATCTACTTCAAAAGCAACTGCTATACTCCTACAACTACAACTCTTTTAACAATAATTTACTATAAGAAGAGGCATCATGCAATTAAGCTTGTTCATCAACAGCTTACCTAGAACATCAGCTAGCATCATAGCATTTGTGGGAGCACAAACTAAGTTGTATTATTTCTTTTCCCCCTCTCTTCTAAGGTCAGCCAGGCCGCCCTGGTAGCCCCGGGCTGCCAGGCATGCCGGGTCGCAGCGTTAGCATGGGCTACCTGCTGGTGAAGCACAGCCAGTCCGATCAAGAGCCAATGTGTCCGATTGGCATGAACAAACTCTGGAGTGGATACAGCCTACTGTACTTTGAAGGACAAGAGAAAGCACACAACCAGGATCTAGGTACGTGCAGGTATTGCTGGTAGCAGCCTCAATTCCATCTCTCTGGCTGAAAAGAACAACAACCGAAAAAAAATAGAACTTTGAGAAAGCTAGGACTCCAGCAAAGAGGCTTAGAAAAAAACAAAATGGGAAGATAAAAACTCTATGTCTGCACAGAGTGCCCCCGAGAGAGCTCCTGCAAGTCATTAGTGCTGTTCAAGGGGACCTGTAAAGCCAGTAAAACATTCTGGACCACAGGGTTTTACTGGCATGTGCTTGGGAAGAAGCAGGAAACTGAAAACGTGTGTTGTCTTCTGTGAGAATGATTGCCATAATTTCTTTTTTTCTTCTTTTTTAACAGGGCTGGCTGGCTCATGTTTGGCTCGTTTTAGTACTATGCCATTCCTCTACTGTAACCCTGGGGATACTTGTTATTATGCAAGTCGAAATGATAAATCCTACTGGCTCTCAACTACAGCACCTCTTCCAATGATGCCTGTGGCAGAAGAAGACATTAGGCCATATATCAGTCGCTGCTCAGTTTGTGAGGCCCCAGCTGTGGCAATTGCTGTCCATAGCCAAGAAGCTTCTATTCCTCACTGCCCTGAAGGCTGGCGCAGTTTGTGGATCGGATATTCCTTCCTCATGGTATTTGTCCTCCAGTGTCACATTTTGTGTGGCACTGCGTTTTAAGTTTGAGTCTTAGATACTAGGAAGGGTGCTCTGTTTTAGATCCAGCAACACCAAAACCATACATCATGCTGGGGAACCAAGAAACTACAAAACTAGCTTCTAGGAAGCAGAAGAGGAGAAATAAAATTTCTGTGAATTGCAGAGAAAATTGCCTCATCAGACTAGCATCGGGAGTCCTTACTTTACGTACAAAATAGTGCTTTGGAGCAGAACACAGGGACAGCTGTGGATTAGCAAATAAAATTGCACTGAGGTGCGACAGTAACCTACAAAGCATTTTCACAGCTAAAGATTGGGAGTTACTTATGTACATCACTATTAAGAAGTTGATCTGGAGAAAAAAAAAAAACACCAAAGCTATTCCCCTTCTTTAGGAAACTTAACATCATTGATGTTTGGTCAAAGATTTAGAAGCTAAAGTCTTTGACCTAGTCTGGAAAGAGAGACAGCCTCCGATTGTTTTTAAAATTAATCTTCAGTGTTGTATCTCTAATGGCAGCAAGAGCTGAGCTCTATATCCCATGGTTTGTAGGATCTCTTAGATCTTGCGATCTTAGAATTAGGAAATGGGATGTTACAGAAGGGCTTAGCACTAGGTGTGCAGTAGAAGACCTACTGAAGGCTCTGAACTGATTTTCTTGCAAGACTGTACAGAGGGATCATGTAGGCACTAGAGGGCTTAACATGCTAAAGAGCAGCTAGGATGTGTTAGTGAATGATCTGACAGATGCTTATTTTTCTGACTTACCTGATGTATACTACAGTCAAAATTTGCAACAGTATGCCCATGTTGTTAACTCACTAAACACTGGACTGAATGCTGAAGTAAACAGGGTTGGAGAAAAAAAAAAGATTTCTCTGGCAGAAAACATCACAGAAGAACAGTAGTCAGTTTTACCTGTAAACTATTTGTTTGTCAAAAGCCAAAAACTTGATTTTTTTTTCAGAAAATAAGGTAAAAGGAAATCTGATCTTTTTCATTTAGGTACAGGGAAAAGAAAAAAAAAAGAGGAAAAAAAAAAGAAAAAAAAAGTTTTGAGAAGACAGGTCAAATTTTTGACCAGCCATATGTTTGGCCTTTCTTTTGCTTCTATAAAAAGCCCTGATAGCAATCTCATAGTTACTTCACAAGAATTGTAAGGATTAACTAAATGTTTGCAAAGCCCTTTGTAAACACTGAGCATTGTTAAGAGCAAAGCTGTCACCTTTTGCCAGGACAATAGCCTGCTGGCACCCAGGAACACTCAGTGAGAAGAGTTCACATTTTCACAGCTAGCATTCAGAGCAAATGACGTGTTTGGTGTACACATTTTTTGCTTCTCAGGCAACTATGGAAGAAGTACAGCACACATGGTTATCTTGGAGTGCATACTGGTTTACTTCCTTGGCTTAAATTTGTCACCTCCTTCCCGTGAGTAAGGCACCATTACGAAGGGAGTCATCATGGCCTCCTGCCCAAACAGCTGTGGAAGTCTGTAAGATTCCATGCAGCAAGGGCTCTCCGCTGTCGTGCATCCTGTAAAGGCAGAGGGGCGTAAGCGTTGCAGAAGGATAAAAGGCCGTGGGCCAATAAAGAAGAGATATTGGGGGCATAGAGCTGAAGCTTGTACACTTGAGTGTAGCATCCTGGCTTGTATCAGGAACAGCATGGCCAGCAGTAGGGAAGTGATTGTGCCCCTGTACTCAGCACTGGTGAGGCCGCACCTTGAATACTGTGTGCAGTTTTGGGCCCCTCAGTACAAGAAGGACGTTGAGTTGCTGGAGCGCGTCCAGAGAAAGGCAATGAGGCTGATGAAGTGTCTGGAGAACAGGTCTTGTGAAGAGCAGCTGAGAGAACTGGGATTGTTTATCCTGGAGAAGAGGAGGCTGAGGGGAGACCTTCTCCCTCTCTACAATGATATGAAAGGAGGTTATAGGGAGGGTGCTGGTCTCTTCTCCCAAGTAACTAGTGACAGGATGAGAGGAAATGGCTTCAAGTTGTGGCAGGAGATGTTTAAATTGGATATTAGAAAGCATTTATTTACTGAAAGAGTGGTCAAGCACTGGAATAGGTTGCCAGAGGAAGTGGTGGAGTCACCATCCCTGGAGATGTTAAAAAAAAATGTGTAGACGTGGCACTTCATGACATGATTTAGTGGACATGGTGGTGTTAGGTTGATGGTTGGACTTGATGATCTTGGAGGTCTTTTCCAACCTTAAAGATTCTATGATTCTCTGAATGCCAGTGCTTGTCCTGAGGTTGTCAAGCGGGTCTGGTTCCAAGGCAGGGCTCAGACAGCATGTGCAGTTTTTACTGACTGCTTTCCAGCTCCAGCTGCAAGGGCCTCAAAGCTAGAGGCCAACTTTGTTACCAACTTTGTTCTTGCAGAGGGATGCTAGAATGGTTTTGGCTTCTGAACTTCATTGCTTAGCAAATCTTGTAAATTTGAAAGACAGCTTGTAGGCTGCAGCTTTGGGGTTTGGGCGGGGAGGGTTGGGCGGTTTTCTTTTTAAAACAACCATCTAAAACTCAGCAACACGTAACACCAGCAAGAGAGCAGAGTCCTTTACTCTGTTAAAAGGTGGCCACTTCTGTTACTCATCCATATGAACGCAGTAGGCCTCTCGCAGTGTAAACCAAGCCAGTGACAGCTTGTACTTACATAGTGTGGCGTTTATTAAAACACAGGCAGGCAATTACATTGGATGTGCCCACATTTCTCCCTACATTTACAAAACTATTTAGCAACTTTATTTTCCAGCTGCTTTCTTTTCTATTGCAAATTCCTTCAGTTTTTTAGCAGAAAATTAAACACTTTCACTTAAAAACGCAGCTGTACATCTCTTAAAGGGACAGGGGAGGTGCCTGTTTTGTAGCAGAGCCTTTGACAGAAGAAAGGTAACATTCAGTTTGTTACCACAGTACGTGTCAAAAGTAACAGCTGAGTGGTGTAAAGATGATTTTGGTGTAAGTTGCTGTCAAGGAATACGCCATAGAGGGAACTAGTTATTTGTATAGAAGTTAATTTTGTTTCCACACTGCTCCTCATGTGCAGTGCAGAGTAAGACAGATGTTAGAATTAGGGAAATTCAAGTCAGATACATGGTGGAAGGTTCTTCTCAGTGAGGGTGATCGAACAGAGGCACAGATTGCCCAGAGGAGCTGTGGAAACTCCATCCTTGTTGGAGGTATTAACAACCCAACATTGCCCTGGAGAGCCCAAGGCCGGCTGAAGTGACCTCCAGTGGGCCCTTCCCACCTAAATGGTTCTTCAGTTCTAAGACTTCCAACAGTGAAAAATCTTAACTATTGAAAAGATGTTTGTCAGAAGATTTTAAAGTGGCATCAACATATAAATTCGCTCCTTTGTACAGCTAAAGCATAGCCAAACCCTTAAGTTAAAGATAGTTGCAGGATTAGCCAATTCTCTGCTCTGGAGATAAGAATTAGGAGCAATTGTAGTGTTTTTTTCTCTTTTTCCCACGTGTACATTTTTGACAGCATTGCCTGAGGTTGTATTCTGAACGCTGCCTTCCTTGTCTCGTTTAGCACACTGCTGCTGGGGATGAAGGTGGAGGACAGTCGCTGGTTTCTCCTGGGAGCTGCCTGGAAGATTTCAGAGCGACTCCTTTCATCGAATGCAACGGCGCACGCGGAACCTGTCACTACTTTGCAAATAAATACAGCTTCTGGCTCACCACGGTCGACCAGCCCTTCCAAAGCAAGCCCTCAGCAGATACGCTCAAGGCAGGACTCATCCGAAGCCATATCAGCAGATGTCAAGTCTGTATGAAAAATTTATAGGAGTCTTTCACAGTGTAAGGAACCTGCTTATCATGTAGTCCTTATACAGTGAAACCTTCCATGCTGGTTAGACATTTGAATAAATCATGTTGGTGCTTTTTTAACTTATTACCTCAAAAGCTGAATGGAAAATTAATTTTTAAATGTGTCTGTACAAGAAAATTAATTGTAACACAGATTAAGTCTAACACACGGATCTAGTGCTGTGTTCTCCTACTACACAGTATATAGATATATACATTTCTTGCTAGTCTAACATTATGTCATTTGCCAAATGATACAAATACTTGCAGCTTTGAAACACCAAAAAAAACTTCAATAATAAATGGTTAGCTTGGTCAGATACCCACTACATTTACTTTAAGATAATATATGTATCTTTTCTATTTACTGTATTTGTCACAACAGTACACACTAACAGCTGCAGCTCCCTAAATTAACACAGGGTGAACAAAGTGCTAAGCCCTTTCAAAATACTGAAAATATGCTCTGGAAAGTGCTTATGTGCAGCGCTGAAATCTAACTTTGATTTTAGTATTTTGTGCTTGGGCATTTCAAACACACCCAAAATAATCATCTTTTTATTGTATTTGTTTTTTTGAGGCCTCACCATGCTTTAGCACTTAACACTGGCAATAGCAGAGAAGAAATTAGTGACCACAAAATGCAATTCTTCCTATTTTGATTAGGAGACTGTAAGATGAAGATCAGTATATTATTTTACAAGCTTGATGATTTTTTTTCCAGACATACCCCAGGCCAAGGGATCATTACAAAGGTCTCTTGCTCCACTGTGTTGTGGACATTCATCTGTGTCGCACTACCCACACAGCAGCAGCACCGAGTGGTTTTTGTATTGCAGCTTTTCCTCTCTGAAACCAAGCCAGTCGTCACAAACGGATTTTTAACCACGGGCTGTTGGAGCAGCCATTGCACATAGGGTAGGTTTTGCAGGAGAGGGTATTGCTCAATCCTACGTGACCTTCGAATGCAGAACTTCCAGTCCTGCCAGTTGTCTGTCTGAAGGCACGCTGTCCCGGCAGCTGGGGACATGTGGCAATGGGATGACCACCATACTGACTTGCACACAGCCATCCTTCCAAAAACAAAGGGGAAGGAAGAAGGGTATTTATTTGACACCATCTTTTCCCAGAAAGAACCAGGTTATTGGATGCCAGGCTTGATAAGTGACCAGAATAGCTAGCTTTTTCCTTCTGTAGAAGTGATTTATCTCAGAGTTGTCTGTCACTGCTGGAAGAGAGGAGTGGGGAAAGAATCTGCTGCCAATCACTCATTCTGTTCCTATTCCTGTAGTCTGATTATATACCGGAACACTTAAAACTGAAATCAAAGAGACTTTTATAGCAATAAGAACTGATTTTTCAACAGTTCACCTCACTCCTGCTTCAGGTGCTTCTTGGCTTTTGTAATTACATTCCATCCTCACTGTATCATAAATAAAATCTGGGTTTTTTCTACACCTCTATTTGTTGATGATTTCCATTTTGTAAACAGTGGGTTTCTATACAATGCGTATGGACTGCTCCTAAGGCATTAGGAAAGCACTACCAGAAGTCTCCCTCCACTGAATTTCAAACTCTTCAACCAGGAGCACGTGTTTGTTTCATGGCACTTAAAAGGATCCAAGAAGCTGTGTTTCTAAAATTATTTGTTTAAGCAGAACTACTGAAGTATTTCATCTGTTGTTAGGAAGAATGATTTAAGTAAGTCAATAAATTATGACGTTGCAGATTAAAGAAGGTACTACTCATGCTCCACAATGTTCAGGAGACCAACATTAACCAAACTTGACAAGTGTTACCTCCACAAAAAAAAATATTAAGTAGAAATTAAGTTAAAGTTCTTAGCTAGCACAGTGTCTAACCTATATTAGTTGTACATATAATTAGGTATATCCATAAACAGAGAAATTACCTGAGCTTGAAACAAGTTCTCTGGCCGTGCTGTAGCTGAGACAGACAGCCTCCAAACTAATCACACTAGTATCTACCTCAGATAAATAAAATACTTAGAATTGAAAACATTGCAGTCACCGTAAGCCAAATCTATTCCACACTTGCCAATTCTTTTAAATTACACATGGCAGTAACAAACCCTCAAGAATCAATTTACCTCAATTTACCTCTTCCAGGTGTTGCTGGACATCAGTGGTTGCGGGATGATCACACAGTTACCACTTCTGATGTTTACAGCGTGCAACTCCGGCAATGCAGCACATTTGGTGTTCTAAGAGAATTCAAGTGGAGGCTGTACAAATCTGTAACAATCGATTATGTCAACAACAGCAGCAAACTATTTGGATTTTCATGGCTAATACATTGCCTAGTCTTCCTGTGCAGCTAAATTTTTTGCAGGATAGCAGATAGGTGACAGTTGCTTTGCCCCTTAATTTCCCCTGACTCGCTTAAGCTGTTCTTCACAAGTTTGTTCAGCGCGGTATTGGCCCAGCATTGAATTGCACGCACAGACATGGGGCAGGAAAAAACAAACCAACCACAAAACCCCACAAGGTGCCATGCAGACCTGAACTTTTGTACTTACTTTGTGTACATCATGTGCTTCAGGTCTGTGTACTCATCCCCACGTTTTTCCAAAGCCTGCGCAATCACTGTTTGAGAAGGGGAGGGAGCTGGCGCGCGCAAACACATGGAGTACTTGCAGCAGCCAGAGCATTTTACCTGGTGAGTTAACACCACATGGAGCACAGCATGGAGGGGAACTGACTTATTCAAATTGCCCCTTAGGTGCAAGTTTACCTCCTCTCCTATAAGGACAGGCTGAGAGTTGGGATTGCTCAGCCTGGAAAAGAGAAGGCTCCAGGGAGATCTTACAGCGGCCTTCCAGTACCTCAAAGGGACTTATAAGAAAGATGGGGAGAAACTCTTTTATGAAGGCCTGTAGTGACAGGACAAGAGGCAGTGGTTTTAAACTGAAAGAGAGCATATTCAGGTTGGACTTTTTTTTATGATGAGGGTAATGAGACACTGGGACAGGTTGCCCAGAGAAGTTGTGGATGCCCCATCCCTGGAAGTGTTCAAGGTCAGGTTGGATTGAGCTTTCAGGAGCCTGATCTAATGAAAGACATCCCTGCCCATGGCGGGGGCTTACTCTAGATGACCTCTGGAGATCCCTTTCAACCCAAACCATTCCACGATTCTGTGATCCCAGAACCCACTTCCAAGAAGTTAAAACATTTTTTGTACAGGAAAAACTCAGCTACAGCAAAACAAAACAAATCTTTTTACCGAACTATAGTACTGCAAAATAGGACGTAAAAACCACAAGTGTTCTGCCTGGGTTTAACCAAGTCAAATCTCTGGCTTCAAAGTGTGCTGTTTCCTTCCTACACTTGCCTGTTTGAAAACACAAAGTCTAGCGTGCTGCTGAGCCTAGAGAAGGTGAATGAGATTGTACTCCCTGTAGGTAATAGTGCATCCCTATATCAGCACAGATATAGTGAAGTCAGCATAGCGATGTCAGTTGACACCAATTATTTCCTCAGAGTTTATCAACCAGATCGGATGAGTTTGTTCACACCCTCTGTGACTGAGCTTGTCCACAGCTGCTGTAAATAGAAAATTAGCAAACAGCAAGCAGTAAATGTGAGCCCCACAGCAGAAGGGATCAGATTGCTGCCAGAAGAGAGGCCGGGGGGGTCACTGCTGACGTGCTGATAGCATCCCAGTGCAGCCAGCAAGCAGCCCCCATAACCACAGGGGCGCCAGTGGCATCCCCAGGGCCTGGCCTCATGGCCCTGAGGGACTACAGACACGTTGGAAGACATAATGGATGAAAGGAACAAGTAACATCACCGTGCCCCATGACCCACAAGCAGAGGAGTGAAAAGAGGCAGTGGTGCTTCCCATCACAATGTGGACAAGGGTGTAACTAAGCCGAAGCTCAGCACCTCTGCCTGCCCTAAGGACACCCCCAGGATTCAGGCTCCCTTTGCGGCCCCCACAAGACTCGAAGCCTTGTTGGGGCTGTCAGGGGCTGGCAGTGACCTTGGTCTTGCACCTTGCAGTGAAGGAGGAAAACGCTCACCACAGCCAGTGGGACGTAGAAGAGCTGGCATAGAACAGCTGCCGTTAAGACAGGGCCTAGCACTGGCCCAGCCTGACCAGCAGCCCAGCCTACAGCTGCTGTGCTAAAAGTGTATCAGCTGCTGGGTTGTGGTGTTCTTAACACAACAGGAGGTAGAAGTGTGCATCAGTGAAATTCCTGCACTGCCAGTTCCTACCCTGCACCTTCACCGCTCCTCCCTCTCAGTAAGTCAAGCTGAGTTGTGCCAGTAAAATTATGGGGGGTGGGGGGGGACGGACAAAATGCTTTTTGCAATGCTGGGATACCAGGATGCACCTGCAGAAGCAACAGGGAAATTAATGAATTCACATTAGGACACTTAATAAGCACAAGAGCAGGGAATATCATATTGCTCCTCTACACTGTTAAGGAAAAAGCACCACTAAACAGGAAAAAAAAATTGAGTAATTTCTGTGTTGAGGGTTGAACTGTTCTCTAATCATGCTTGCACGCATGAAGACAGTAGAGGCACCGCTGCAATAGATCAAGCATCAACACTTGGCTTTAAAAATGGAGCTCAGCTACAGCAGAGTTTAAATTACTAGTATAATAAAAATCCTACATCAAACTCCAGAAACCTTCAAGTTTGGCTTAAAAGCACAATCTGACTCCAGAAAGTAGTAAAGAAATGGGGCTAACATGCACACTGAGCAATCCCGATCTCCTGACCTCTCACCAATTGCTCCCGTGTATCACGCAGCCTCCCAGGTTCTGCCGTGCAACCCTGTGATCAGGGTTGGCGTGGCAGGCTGGCACAGTGACAACCCATCATAAACCAGACATTTCTCGAGGAACAATAGCCAGCAACACTGAAAAGCCATGAACATCATGTTGGACAAGAGTAGCCATACAGGCAAAAATGTAGCATGCGAGACTGGTTCCTGTGTCATCTTTCAGTAAAAACACCCAAATTGGAGCTTTTGGAAAGGCTGTAGCGATTCCTTAGGATCTCATAAGAATCAAATGCTGGTGCAACTGAATTTCAAATATTTATGTCTTAAGAAGTGTTAGATGTTAAATTTACAAATATTTCTCCTGTTCTGTACCTTCCAGGTGTACATCTCCCAAAAGCCTGACCCTAGATGTCCCGGCACATCTTCTGCATGCTGCAGGCTCAGCTGTCAAAGCAGCAAAACCAGCAGTGGAACCTCTCACGGACACATTGGCAGATCGCTTTGATCACAAACAAGACCGAAGGTGTAAGCCAGTTTGCCTTTACCCAGTCCTGAGGGAAGACTAGACACCAGCCTTGGAATTTTGTTAATAGCTAGAACGTTTTTAATTGTATAAAGTTTTAAATACCATAGAACAGGTGCAGCTGAGTCTCTGGCAGACTGGCAGGTGTTAAAGTGCAAACCCCTAGCAAATCCAAAAGCTGACAACCCTTCCAGGGGTTCTTCTCTCAAGCCATTCTTCCCCACTATGCATGTACTGTGCATAACCTTGGAAGCAGAAAATAAAGCTACTACTCCGCAGCAAGTGGCTCAAGAGGACATACTTTAAAAAAAAAAAAAAAAAAAAAAAAAAGGTTTTAAATATACTTAGTAATAACTTAATTCATTATTCATTTTGGAATTGTCTCCCTATGTACTAAACAACTACCATTTGGGTGGGACAGAGAAAGGCAACAACAAAGCATAAAAACAACCCACCCTTTTCGTTTCAGAAAATGATTCCAGAAGCATCCATAGTAAGATTAAGAAGTCCCCAAACAACAGCTTTCAGAACTGGAAAGGTGTGAGCTGCAGTTTTGGTGGTCTGGGTATTTTGCATTGGGTTAGTTTGGGGGCCGGGGGTGGGGAGGGGAAATGGTGGTGTTTCATGGGTTTTTTATTTTTAAACTAGCAGTTTTTCACTCAGGTTACCGTGTCTCAGTGTGAGCTCCTGCATCACTGCATGTGTTCTTTGTAGCCAAGAGGGCTGGGAAGCGCTAGGAGCAGTATTGAGAATTAGCCTCTCGTTTTTAACTGCAGTCCGAAGAGAAACCACGCACTTCATTAGTGCTCCTTCATGTGCCTTTCTACTCCACAAAAGGCAGTTTCTCTTCCCTTCCTCCTGCATTAGCCAGTTTCACATCAGAAAATGCCAGTCCCCGCTTCCCGGCAGGTAGATGGTAACGTCATGCATAGCTGCTAAAAATCAAAGCTGCAGCTTTGCCTGCGCACAACTGAGGAAGAGGTGGAAGGGAGATAGAACACAGGCATCCAGCCCCATGGTGTCATATGGGCACCATAAAGAGTTCTCTACAAAATGCAGACAACAAAGGAAACTGCTTCCTCCCCCCAAACGCTTTGCTATTCACATTTGTAAAAATTGCAAAAGAAAAGTGAAGGAAAAAACTTCCTCCTGCAACTTCCAATTGGAGCAAGAAGAGCTGTGATGCTGCCTGTTCGTACATCAAAGCCTGCTCTGGAAGGAGGATTCACATTTAACAAAAGTCTCCAAATGGACAGTACATATCCACAGTGATTTTAATAACACAGCTTCTGAACGTTATACACTTTCATAGCTGACATAAAAAGACTGTAATTGATTTATTAGCTACAAATATAAATTATACCTGCATTTTCTGGGATTTTTTTAAGAATAAAAAAGTACCATGTGTTCAATCTTTCAAGGTTAGAATCATAAGGGGAAAGACAATAATCACGTGAAAGCTGTCGAGAGTACACAAATAGATCATTTACATGCAACATGAAATGGCGAGTCATTAAAAATCAGACTCGTTCAAACCGTTGTCGCTACCAGCTGTACTAACACACCATTTGTCTTCGGAGCGCTCGGAAACTGGCAAGTCTTCGTCCATAATTTCACTCACATTCTCACTTTCACACACAGTTGCCCAGAAACCTTTAATGTTCAGAAGATTTGTCTTTTTCACATACACTATTTAATCTATTTATTCTTTCACTTTTCCTTTCTGGTGAACTGTAAGCACTTTTTATTCCTCAGTTTGCTGGAGCGAATGATCCCTCCCCTTTTCTTACGTCATGTAAATGGTTCAGGCACAACAACCAGATTTTGTCCTTTTGGCTGGCTTGTAGTCAGTAATGTCTACAGTTTGCGGTGGCCCCTCAGCTTTCTGCCGTACAATTATTGGGACCACCATCTCAAAGACAGTTTCAAAGAGGTAGTCCACCTTGTATCCTGTTTTTGCACTGGTCTCAAAGCACATTTTCTCAGCTGCTGGAACATCCTTCTCATCTAGCATTTTGTATTTCAGTATCTTTTTATAGAGCGCAATTGCGTCCTCTGCACGGACTTGTTTTCGCACCTTCGAGCCACAGCTGGCAACAGACTGCTCCGGTCTATTTTCATCCGGCGCTAAAGCACAGTCATCGGTGAGGTCAACTTTATTTCCAACAATAGCAAAAATGCAGTCGGCGCTTGCGCTGTCTGTCAGTGCCAAGAATCTTTCTTCCAGCTCCGTCAGGCTTTGGAGGCTGTTCACGTCGTACGTGAGGATCACAGCAGCTGCTCCTCTGCAGTACATAGACCCGAGGCCATGAAACTGCTCCCGTCCTGGCAGAGGTTTAAACACAACAAACAGTTAGCGTGCTGGAAGCTACGTTATTAAAATAGTAAAGAAGTTTAAGGAACTTTAAGCCAATTTTAGAAGGTTTGGATGAAACAGTGATGGTAAAAATGTGTTCTCTGTAGCATTTTCAGTTTTTTCCTTCTGATTTTCCTTAAGAGTGCAACAGGGCCACAGCTCACTGCTTGCTCAATTTCTGAGAAATTTCTGATTTCAGGGAATCTGTAAATATGAGTGTGACACAGCATTTGCAGTTGCGGAAAGCAAAAAAAAGTGTGTTTTTTTATTAAATGGCATACTAGTTTATTTATGTCACATGAACAACTACCATGCTGGGCCACAGATGGCCCATTCCACCTATTTAACCATTTATAAACAAAAAATAAGTTCTACTGTTTCAAATCCTGCTAGAACTTATTACTCCTATAAATTCAGTACGCACTTTCAAACACATCCAGTTAAGAAATCTGAGTCAAAGTCAGCAATCCACTTCTTCCTCAGTTTCGAAGGATTTTGTAAGCAATTCAGTCCTGTGCTACACACCCACAGTTCTCGGGTCCATTTGCTTCACAAGAAAAGACTTCTTGTCTTTCATGCTGCCATATTTAGCCTCTATCAATATGCATCTGTCCCATCACAAGTAGTCACACTTTTTTTTAGAGTATTAAACACACACAATATAGAGAACCCTAACTACATTTTAAGAGTAATTTATCTTTCAAGTTGCCCTGACCATCACTCAATAACTAACAGTTAATAGCAAAACATTTCATCGCCCTCGTCATTCAATGAGTATCTGTCCGCACTTCCAGCTAAGCCTTGATGGTCTCCTTCAAATTAGTTTATTGGAAGACAAAATTGACTCTTCTTTAAATTCTGGGAAGCAATCACTGTTCTTCAGTAATTGCAAAGGGACTAAGGGAAATGAGGCAGAAGACAGACAAATAAGAGTTTTCCTTTCCTACAGAGAACCACAACTTTCCCCAAATACCTCCTTACGTGTAGAATTTGCTGTAGCACATTCACATTACTCCTCAAAATTAATTTGAGACTAAGATAAAACACACTAGATTTCAACCAGCCATCAGAGTCAACCGTAGGTCATCACAGAACAGAAGTGTGAATGAACAAAGGAGGAGAAGAAAAAAAAAAAAAAAATCCATCATAAAAGAGCCGGTTACGCTCTTCTGAACATTTAAGAATCATCACCATTTATCAACTGATTTCAGACAGTCTCTTTGCAGAGCCTCCATTTATAGAAGATCTGGAAGTGACCTAGCCACATTAATTTTCTGCACAAAGCTACTGACCACCACGAGTTACAGCATCATGAAATCCTTGTAAGTGACTGTAGAATAGGAGAGGCAGAAGAAATCCATGCTGAAAAATACAGGTCAGTGCATATTGGGAAAACACATCTGCACATGAACATGCACACTCTGAAAGTAACTTAGAGCCTATCTCCAGTTGGGAACAGAAATTAAAATAGATCTTTGAGTCACTGTAGTAAGTTCTTTGACAAACTTCAGGACACTACTCCAGGTGGCCAGAAGAGAGACACAGTGTTCATCATTATCAGTAAAACAAAACTGGAAAATGTCGAGCTGGAACATGAAATCCAAGGCTCACCACACCTTTAACATTTAGTGAAACTCTGGTAAATGCCAGAGAATTTGATTTGAAAGGTGCACAGTATGCTATAGAGAGGTTTAAAGGCAGCTGGTGAGGATGCTCAGAGGTGTGTGAAATTGCTGCATTAGGATAAATGGCGAGATCTCTCAGACTAGTGAATAATTGAAAAAGGGTATAAATAGATGTCTGTAAGTTCACTGAGAAAGTAAGCCAGGAAAAACTCTACTCTTTCTCATAATGCAGAAAATTAGTATTTCCCATCAAAAAATCATGCATGTAGTTTAAATACTTTCCTGCACAGTGAATAACAGGCAGTAAGTGTTACATGACATTGCAGAGGTCAAAAGTTCAATGAATGGAGTTCAGAAAAAGCACGAGGCAGTTTATGGAAAATTGCTTCTGTACAATTTTAGATAACCTCTGATTTGTTTTCATCCAGCAAAAGAAATTAAAGTAGGAAAAAAGGGGATGGGGGAGGGAAGAACAGCTATGCCCTTGTTTTGGTACCCTGGGTAAGGGCAAGAGAGACTGCGGTGTAGGGGAGGGAGAAGGTCAGTGCTTTTATACTCTTTCCTCCAATCTCATGTTCAAAGTTGTGCTTTCAGTTGCACTGCAACTTTTAAAAGCCTCCAATTTTTCAGTAGACATTTGTACCATGACCGACTTTGTTTTTATGCGAATCCTGATTATACCGTGGTCTGGAAACCACAATGGAACATATATCCTCCCCCGTTCTCCCGCTTCAGATGCCTAAGACGTAAAATCCCGCCCCCAAAATTATTTGCTACAGCGACCAAGTACTAGAACAATACTATGACTTGTTTTATGGAATTTGTATGCTAATCTAATCTTGCACAGTATAATATAAACCATGATAATTTTACACTTCAACTAGAAACTGGCTACTTCCACAACTAATATATTGTTGAAAAGGGGAAAGATGCAGTAAGAAGAATCTACCTCGCATAAGGGATTAATTATGTCAGAGGAATTATGGAGAGACTCTCTCGCTCACCCTCACAGCACAGCCTACATGCAGAAAAAAAAAAATGCATAATTTATTTTTGCAGCACAGTTTCCTTGTACGGACCAGTTCTGGCACTTAAGGGCTGGAACAACCTTAGATGTGGAAACCCCCAAAACTACATAAAGTATTTAAACTAATATCTTCTCTGTCTCCAAGGTGTCAGGCAAAATAGTATCAGAAGTTACACTGAAAACCCTATTGCACGAAAACAGCCATCCCCTTCTTATGGCCAGTTAGGTGTGTCTTTGGACCCACCTTGTCGCACTACAGCCATGTGTCTTTTTACACAGGTAGCCAAATTAAACAGTAGACCCTGAATCCAAGAATTAAACAATTTCACCCTTTAAAAAAATAAAGGCAACAGGGAAGAGTGGCAGAACTATTAAATAATTTGCAATCAAAGGAATTGCAAGAACCACCAAATCAACTATAAAGGCACATCGTTAGGGACATTTCTTAAAGCCAAGCAACCAAAAACCAATTTCCCTTTTTCTTTTAATCTTTGTATTTTGCCTTATTTACAGCAGTTTGACAACCCTACAGCCGTATCATTACCTGCAGCACCATTTGCTTTTCAGATACTCTTCCAGCAAGTATATGAAGTCCAGTTGAAGACTTAACCCACTCAGGAGCAGAGCAGCCAGCAAGCATTTTCAAAGTCCTATGATGGTTGTCATAAACAAATCTAAGAATTTTGAGCCAAATGGACCTCAGTGCCATAAAGTTTGTAAGAAACCCAAAGGAGAAAGAAGGGAAAAGCAGATCTTGCAAGAGAGCAGCCTGATTAAGTAAGCAAGGCTGGATTAAAAGTGTGCCGAGACTTGAACTTAAGGCCTGGGCTTTGGTCTAGCCAGCCTCCTACAGCACCCTGATGTCTCAGCTGGAAGGCAGCAGCCCACCTGAACACTTCTCTGGATGGGACCACAGCTTAACTGAGCATCCTCTTCCCTTCCCAGCTCCCAGCTGTAGGATCCACTGACAGCAGCAGTGCTAGCCACTGCCCCCGTCTCCATCTTGGAGCTCTCCTCCTGCCCGCCTTCCCTGGGGGTGGTATCCAAAGCAGCCTGTGAAGTTGTTGTTGATGTTTACGAGAGCAAAAGATTTCCTCCAGCCAGGTTTGAATGTTCCTTACCTACCACCTCTTCAAAAGGCTTTCACCACAACTTCTTAAGTAGCGTAACTTCCCACAAACACTCTCTTTCAAGAAATCCTTTACCAGAAGAACAAGTTTTAAATCTCTCCCTGTTGAGTGCATACAAGAATGCAAACTGTTACGTTAAGTCTTGAGGGAATAAAACACCACAAACACTAAAGAGCTAAAAAAAGTCTTCCAGAAAGTACTGGAAAAACTACTGTTGTTACTCTGATATCACAGTCTGAGCAGGGTCCCAAATTCTGAGTTCCTAAAGTAAATATGTAGTGTGGAAGTGTACACAAAGGTGAGCAACAGAAGCACACTAACATCGCATTAAAAATGAACAAGAGTGCAAAATTGTCCAGAAATTTCTCAGTCCATAAACCAGGTGTCTTCCAAGTATTTTCAGTGTAATTTAAGCAGTATTGTAATCTGAACAGTAGAGAGGAATTAACACAAACACAAGGTAGGTTTTGCCTTTCAAATTCCCTTTCTCCTTTATAAGGGAGTCTGAACTTGACAGACAGGAATTGTGCCCTAGGGGAACAGACAAAACAGGAAAGAAAAGAGAAAGTACGACACCCATGACACAGCACAGAAACCAGTATTAGAAATAAATGAGAGTTGAGGATTCAGCTGCCGTGGATGAAGGTTCAAAGGGTGACCCTGATGCTCTTGAGTTACCTCAGCGGGAACATCCGCATGATCACAAGAGCAGACAAAGAAGCTCTTTTTTGAGGAACAGCATTTTCTTCTGTTTGCAGACAAAGCAGTAAAGTTGTGACCCTTTAAAGGACATTAGGGGAAACAATTTCGCTAGGAACCGAGATTTCTGTTCGTGCACGTATAGCGAGATCCACACTGTCAAAGAGCAAACAATAAAGGTCCCTGAAGGTTTCAGGAAAATTCCCCTGCCTACATGTGAGTCACGCTGTAAAATTTTGACACCGATGAAGTCAGAGTCCTTCATTGCCTTGTTCAAGATTTATATTTATTTCTTCTAGGTTGCTTTATCACATGTCCCTTGAAGTAAGTAGTTTTATTAAGAACCAGACTACGCCAGTGGGTACTGGGGGATAAAAATAAAGCTCTCTATCCCAGAGGATTAACATGGAGGACCTAAGTAGGAATTAGTGGAAACAAATGAGTCAGAAAGCACTGGAGACATCAATTTTTAAATATCCAGGAGCTGTCTGAATACACGATTTGCCAATCCGTTTGAAAAATGTCAGCATTTGGTTTTCCTCCAAGACAAAATTCCCCATCGAATAAAAGTCTCTGGGAGGAAAGAAATGAAAGAAAAACCACCACAACCCTTCCAAAAAACCCAACCACCAAAACAATTAGAGTTGAGCAATTAGAAAATTCATTTAAGCTCCACCTTCACCTAGTATTATACATTCACAATGCTACATTATAGAATATGTAGTTCTGTATATTGAAGTTTCAGAATGCAATAGACCTCGAGCTCTACTAAAAATCAAGATTATATTTCTTTTGTTTATACTCATTACTTAGATATGAATCAACACTCAAGGCATAAACTATGCCCTATTTCAGGAGCTTCTATTTAAGTTATTAAAATTAGATATGGATGTCTTGGCCAAAGCAGAACATAACATAAACATGAGAAAATATTGATCTTAATATCCAATGGGCTTCACTTTCATGTTCTAAGTAGAAAGAGCTGCATGTGGAAGAAGAAAATAACAGCTACATGGGTGAAGTGAATGGTGAACAAAGGAAAATTCTTTAATACAGCTCTCCAAAGAAAAACCAGCAAAAACAGTCTATCAAGACAGCGAGCTCAAGGTAACATACAACTGGGACAAGCCTACTCTATTTCTAAATGCAACTTACTCTCAATTGCTAAGTCAAGTATCTCTATCTCATAATAATAAAAAAAAATGGCAAAAGAGACCATCTTTTCCCTTAAACCTATGTATTTTTTGACTTAATGAACAAATACTTGGAGTTTTGAAGGAGTTGGAAATTCCCAAGACCCTGCAAACATCCCCACCCTACAAATGTGAGTCGTTTTAGGCTTGTGAAGGTCCTTGTGCAAAACAGCCGTTCAGTGTGAGTGAGAAAGCGATGTGAAGAGGAGCAATCAGTCACTTCTCGTTTAGGTAAGACAAGAAATCACGCTCAAACTGAGCCCTGTCCTTCAGTCAGCTTTAATTAACACACTAGAAATATCACACCCCCACTAACAAATGTTTCACTTGGGCACCAAAATCGATAACTAGAAAGACTAGAACTTAGCCACTGCATAATCGTTATCTATGAATTACCTAAATCCCCTCAGATCTGGTCTTAGAAAATGAGGGTTATTCAAAAACACTTTTACAATAAATAGACGCAATTATCACAACTTCAGTCTGTAAAGTGTTTTTCTTTTCACTCCAATTTAAAACATAAAATCACATAAAAGCACCATCATGTTGCACGCATGGTTCCTTCTTCTCACCGACACACACATATACACTCCATAGCACTGACTTCATTCACTAGCTCACGTCCAAAGTTGTAAGATACAGGTCTGACAGCATTTAGGTATTTATACTGCTGCTTTTATTATGCTATTTATTGTTCTCCTCCCTTAAAAGCTGGCATTTAGGAAGGCAGATATACTCGGGCCATTTGTTTAAAGTGCTACAAACATCTTCCCAGAAAAAAAGATCACAATATCCAAACAGAGCCAAGTCCCAGACTCAAAGGAACCAACGATGTATTTGAACAGTCTGCCACAGATGAGAAAGCCTTACAAAGCGTAAACAGAAAATGCTTTTTAATACATTTAACGCCATGACATTTGAATAAAAGGCAGATCTGAAGAGTTCGGTGCGCTGTTATACAGAAGGAATGTAACGCTGTTTTCCTGATCTGGAAGGGGCATTACATTATGTCACTATAATCTAGTCCCCACTGAATTCACATACAGGAATCTTAAACAACCTACTAGCAGATTATAGAATAGAATGATACTAAATATTAAAATATTCAATGTAATATATCCGATTTTGTCTGAAGAGTGTGATAAGTTACTTTAGAAAAATCCAACTAGTTATCTAACTGGAGGCAGAAAAAGCTTTTGATGAAATAGGAAATGCCTTGGCACTATAATCCCAAATTTATGAGCTATGGTACCACAGTATGGCTTCTATCCTGACAGATTAAGTTGCACCTTTATCTGTAAATATAAATATTAGAGATTTTTTCAGAAGTCTACTAAACTACCATCAGAGATCTAATAGTGTCTGGGATAAAACAGATCCCAAAATACATGTAAACTGTGTTATCAGGGAACCTAAATTTTGATAGGAATCAAAAGTGATGAAAAATACACAGCGATGAATAACTGAAAGGCCATCCGAAAGGACTAATTCTATAACACAATTTTTTAAAAGAGCATAAATTTTTTTCTTTGGAGGATAACCACTTGTCCCCTGCAAACTTATGCAGGCATTTTTAACAGATATTAGTACATTCTCCATGGAATAAGAGGAGAAGCTACAATAGTATTCAGGAAAACCTGGATGAGATTATTAGCATTACCAAACATCAAGGTCTATTACTGTGGATTCTGTCTCCAATATAATATGCAAGGGAAAAAATAAAACTCATCCCTTATTTCCATTCCTTTCTGTAACAAGACCAAAATAATTTTGGGCATCTAAATTAGCTATGAACATTCCACCAAGAGAAGACGACTACCCCCTGGAAGGCTAGTCCACCCCAGCAACTACCAGTGTGCATTAAGAAAAGCAACTCACTCTTACTTCCTCTGCTTTAGTTAAGGGCACTAAAACCACAAATCGTGTATTTCTACCCCCTACTACACTTCACAAAAATTTAAAAAAAAAAAAAATTAAAAAAAAATAAAAATAAAAAAAAAGCCCCAAACCACATACCCCAAACAAAAAATCCAAACCAACAAAGAATAAAAACCCCAGACACGGAAACGTATATAGAGAAAGGACAAAGATGGAAAAAGAATAAGTTTTTAAAGAGCATAAAGACAAGCTACAGAGAAAAAAACCCACCACCATACCCTGTATGAGGTTTTGCTCTTTTTGCTGGTTCTAATACAAAGGCAGCATCTGAATTCAGGTCTTCGAGTTGTAATCACCACCAGTATGGCTGGGAAAGGAATCAACTGGGAATCTTTACAAACAAAAAGAATCACTAGAAGGCATCTGAAATAAAGAAAAAGGGGGCCTTTACTTATCAGAAATGGAAATTCCACTACACTCTATACCTAAGAATAGCAATACATTTAATGAAAAAAAGAGCTATATCCAGATTCCTTTTAGCCGCCTTCTTTCCCTTTTAAATGTAGTAACTAAACTAAAAATAAAGGACATACCATAAATAAGGTTTGCAGGACATGTTTCAGCAAGGACCAATAAATATGAAGTATGTAAAAGATTTTGCCCTAAAATTCTAGCCACTTCACCTACCTTCTGAAAGATGAGCTTTCCCTTAAAAGGATTAATAATGTTGCTAATAGTAATGCACTCTATTTCTTCACACATTCAAGCTTATTCCTAGTTTACAGCCTTTTCACAAGGAAAGCCACCCTAACAGCCAGCTAAAACAAATGAGAGCAGCAACTATTATTAATTTGGACTAGATGACCTTTGAAGGTCCCTTCCAACCCTAACCATTCTATGATTCCAATTTGTGTCTCCTTTTATGGTTTTCATCAGTAAAAAGTGTTCATAATTCTATTTTGGCTGTGTTTCCTTTTTTTAAATTTTTGCTATACACACCCAAAGCAATGATAGCACAACCTGTTCAGGACAGCCCTGACCTGCTGGGAGAACACCACCCTTCATGCCCTCGTCTTTCTGAGAAGAGCTTTCCCTCGTCAAACTTGAACTATACCAACAGGTCAAGCAGTTTCAATGGACTCTTTAATCGCTATTAAAGCGCCAATTCAGTTAACATTCCAAAAGTGATACTTTGGCACAATTCACATCAAACAATTCTTCCAAAGAAGTTCACTTAAATCAGCCTTTTATTGTTAGGACAAACAGCACACTGAGAAGTTATGCAAGAATAATGTCAGCGTGGTGTACAGTGTGGTCACACGCCAGACTCCACCAGACGCGGTTAACAGTCTACAGGATCATCTGAGCTTTATCTGAAGAGAATAGCTTGTTGCCATACGTTTTTCTTCAGCAAAAGGGGCACACACAAAACCTCATTTATTAAAAGTGGCAAAATGGAAAATAATGGGAATTTTTGCTATAGGGTTAGTTTCATTTCATATCATAGAATCACAGAATGGTTTGGGTTGGAAGGGACCTTTAAAGGTCATCTAGTCCAACCCCCCTGCAAAGAGCAGGGACATCTCCAAACAGATCAGGTTGCTCAGAGCCCCATCCAACCTCGCCTTGACTGTTTCCATATCTTCCAAAAAAGTTACCTTTCTAGGTATGTGCTGGTAGAAGCTCCAAAATAAATGTCTAGTCACAACATTTTTCTGATGTGCTGAAGAAATGACTCAAAAGACATATAGCTTTAACTCACAGCACACCTTCAAAGAACCCACAACTGAAACAGGGGTAAAAAATTGGTGTGATTTTTTGACAGTTAATAGTGTGATATTTTATGGCAAACTGCGCTTTTAAGTAAAAGCTTCACTTTCTAAAGGCAGCTAAACTAAAAGCAGATGCCTAGCAGGTTATGCTGGTGCCGATCAATTTGTTGTTAGACCCTGCAGAGCATGCCAAGTCACAGAGGTATCCAAAAAAAGCAGATTACTGCAGATGAAACCCCCTCAACCCACACCTCAACTATAATAAACTTTCCTCAGTCATCCTGTCAAATCCTGTATTACTCGGTTATGAAGTAGTTTAAAATATTCCCAGAAACTTTCTAAATCCAGCCCTGAAGAGTAGTTTGTCAATTTTAATTCCATAACTGGCAGTGAAGACTTCCACTACCGGTTCCCAAAGACAGACCCATTGGACACACTCACAGGAAGGAGGAGACAAAGTTAACGAGGGAGAGAAGAGGAAAGAAAAAAAAAAAAAAAAACACAAAAGAACAAAAAAAATCATAGAGTAAGGCCAGAGATCAAGTGTAATCCTCATTCGAGTCTGATCTCCTGCGTAATAAAGATGATAGAATTTCGCTCAGGCCTTGTCTTGTGACTGAGGAGGAATTTGTATTTTATAAAGCAACCAAAAGAAAGATAAGTTAATACCCACAAATTAGTTTGCTGCATTTCAGCTTTCAGACTCTGAATTTTGACTGATAGACTTTTACCTTTATTATATATCCTCTTCAAAAAAGATAGAAAAAAAAGAAAAAAGAAAAAAGGAAAAAAACCCCACACCATATACCACTCCCCCCCCCCCAAAAAAAAAAAAACAAAACCCACAACAGGAAAACCTTACTCTCCTCTCTAAAAGGTATACCTATATGACTTAACCTCCTTCTTATTAGGCCATAGAAATCAACATTTTTTCCCTGTATTCAGACTTTTTGCCTCTGGCAGATTCCTCTAAACCATTAATCATAGTTGTAGATCTTTTCTCCAACCTTTCCATATTATTCTATAACTAAGACTGTAAAAAAAGTCTTACCAAAGCTATGAGGTTACTTAAACACTCCACTATTTTCATCTCTCCCAACACTTGGTATACTTTTCAGAACAGTTCATAGGCTTTGGGACACCACGAGGTACCAAGAGATCAGTTTGTCAGTTCAGACCAACTCAGTGGACCTTGCAAAATACATTATTGTTGCCCAAATGAATCTAGCTTAACCTGTTACCAGCACTCCACACCATTAATCTCTCTTCATTTGCAGCCTTACACATTTGTTTAGTCTGCATATTTCTAGCTGCAATCATCTTTTTATAAAGAAACTTATAAACTCAGTGTCTTTGGACTAAATGCATACTCATGGTATCTATAACCGCAATGTCTTCACCAGACAAAGGAGCTGCACAACTCCTATATAAAGGAGAAGAAATACTATTAGAGAAGATCTCTATTATCTGCAAGTTTTAGTCCATGAACTAGTTTCAGCTTTTCTGGGACAAAAGATTACCTGGGAATCTATTCTGCTGCATAAATACAATTTATTTATTTTTTTGTGCTGGAAAGACTAAATCAGAACTTTACCATTCTAATAATGAAATTAAACCTATGCTTCAAAACTCACAAGAATTTTAATTTCACAATCAAAGTTTCTATAGAAACACCAATTTTACTCTACCAATATGCTTTCTATCCAAAGTTTTAAATGCAGTCTTATTATGCCTAGTAACAAAAAAGCTCCTAACCACACTACCTAGCATGTTTTTGCCAGCAAAAACTTTAGCTAGACCTGCAAGGGAGAAAAAAAAAAAAAAAAAAAAAAAAAAAAGGCAAAAACAACCCACAACCAAAACCAACTATTTCCAGCTTAACATCCTATTGACACCTGAATTCTTAATAACATTTTCATTTAGCTAGATGACACTTAGTTTTTTCAAACCACACATTTTATTTAGTTCTCCTGATCTCCTGTGTTTATTTTTAAGTGACAGATATAGCCCCAGAAGCTTCAAGCAACTCATATATCTTTCAGATAGCTGGAAGCCTACTGCCTTGTGAAAAAAGAACAGAATTGTCCCTAGCCCTGCCAGTCCAGCAAGCATATCTTGAATGCATCTCCAACACAAACTGAAAAAACAATACCGGTATTTATTTTCTGAAACTTCAAAGTTGTGTAGGAAGACATTTTATCTAAACACTGAAGTCTCGCAAAAGAAATGAGAGCATGCCAGATTTATGGGACATGATCATCCTGTCTACGAGCGCATGGTCCATCAGAACTCCAGGTGAGACGGAGCATCAACACCATCTCTAGCGAAAAGAAAACGTGACAGTGTGCTTGAGAGTTAAATTTATGAAGCTCCTGTATGTCTGTACTAAAATGGGAGCAGGAGTGCAAGGATGAATTTAGAAATTTGAATCTGAGTAAGTAAAATGTAAGCATCAATGTGAAATTCTTCTGAAGCTTTCTGTTTAAAGGACAATTTTAAACTGCTGCTTAAAAAAGAACTGGTCATTTGGCAGATGGCCTTCTTAAGGAAAGGTATGATTGGAAGCAAATCATGAGGGGAAAAAAACCTCTTCAAATTTACTTTGGAAGAGTTCTACGGGAAGCAATAACGCTGAACACTTAACTGCAGCGGCAGAGCTTGACGGTCAAATATTGCTCAGCGGTGGGTAACAAAGAGGCCAGTTACAGGACGGGGCTGGAAAACCACCTCGCCTGCGTAAGACGCTCGTTTCTGGATTGTGCAAGAAGCCTTTTGGTCGTAACGCCTGCTGGAATATCAATCTATCTCATCCAAGAGAAGTTCCTCCTACAAAAAAGCAATTCATTTTCCACAGGATGAGCTCTAAAAGCAGCTAGTTTTTCTTTCCAGCACCTGAAAACTGATACTTTTTCCTTAAATTTACAATTCCGTTCCACAGAGGTACAGGCTCTGCAGATGAGCCCACTTCTCTCTGCAGTTGCTAAGCAGAGGCCGTTCCCAAGTCCTTATCTTCAGAGTCACTCAGAAAGGAGATCTTCAAAGCCCACAGCCCACACCCCCTCCCAAAGTTTGCTCTTCAAACTGAGAAGCAGGTCCTCAGCTCAGGCAGGAATGCAGGGCCAGGTGTATTTTAGCACAGTTTGTCCGGCATTGTGGGGCCAGAAGGTCACTCCAGACACCCTGGATGTTTTGTATTGCTCAATAAGGAACTGGCAAGTTAACTTGGCTCCCAGTTCACCCAAGCAAACACTGATGCAGGTGTGTGATTTTTTAAAAATAAAATAAATAAATCCAGAGATGAGTAGGGTTCATTGAGATTGCCCTCCTGAATGCATCTCAGTAAGCACTCTGAAACCCTACCACTGGTCAGGCGTTCCTGCCAGCTCTCAGCAGAGTTAGCAAGTCAGCATCCGCCCACTCCCTCACCAACAAGAAATGCTTCCTGGTTTTCTTTGGTTTTATTCCTGTTTCAAGTTTACTTAGGTTTTTCAACTTCCTCATTAGATACTTTGCTTTTGCCTTCGATATCGCTACAACGTTTTGGTTTTTTTTTAATCAAAATTCCCCTTAGGATTTTTTGCAGAAGCATAACTACATACACATCAATTTTTTGCAGAAGGGTAACTACATACATACCGAGTCAATCAAGACAATACACCCTGTCATTTTTTGAGTGAGGAAATACCATGAACTTAATAAGCATCCTAATTAACGACAGCAACACTTTAGAGAAGAAAAATAGGTCATTGTTACTGATTGCAGATCCTCTTTGGATTAAGTTTTGTATCCAAGCATAAATAAAATTAAATGGTCTAGTGTATTAGGAACATTTTTTTTCCATATTACCACTTTAACCTCAAACACATCCTATGTATTTCTGCTTCCTGACTGTTAAGACTTCAAATCCCTTCCCAAGTATAGAAGCCAAACCACTAGCGTGCAGCTATAAGCTGTTCTATGCACGTCCATGCAAGGGGAGTCACACAAAAAAAACCAACCCAGTAAGTTAGCTTTCTCTTTTACAGAACCACAGGTGCGCGTCACTTACAGGAACATTAGCTATGGCAGTACCCATTTTCCATCAGCCCCACTTCAGTGCCACATCTTTGCACCCTGCTGTCAATGCTTAGGAAGCATGAGCAGTGGCAAGGGGCTGACAGAGCCCAGCGCTGCCCCTCGCAGAGTGCTCCACTTCAGGGCCATCCCAGGACACCAGCCAGAGGGTTTTAATACACTGCAAAGAGCTTCAGACATTTTCAGGGATCTCCAGGGTGCTTTTACCACAGCACCAGAAGCAATAGCTGTTTAGCCTTCAGTCCTCAGCCTGGAAGGCTTTGAGGACAACCGGGTCACACATCCCTGGGAACGCACCTTCCCACCCTTCTCCGCAGCCAGACACCATCCTTTTCTCCCACAGCAGCAGCACAGATTTGTTCAGTACAGGCATCAGGACCCTACATTATAGAGAGAGGGACCCAAGTATATTGGACACTGTTCCTTTTGGAGATAAAATTAATTACTAAGCTCATATGTAGGCAGTACCTCAAGCACTATATCCATAAATCTTTTCTCCTACTAGTAGCTTTCCAAGTTGATTAGGAGTAGATGACAGGAAGGGGAGGACTAGAAATACTTCCAAATGACCAAGCTTTTACAAATCACAAGTTAGCGCAAGACAGCAGCTGAATGCTCGTAGTCATCACTGTTCATCAGTAAAAAAATAAAGTTTTAAAAAAAAAAAAGTCTCTACAAATCACAGTGCTCATATTCTGAAAAACAGCAACCAGGTTTCACCCCCAAAACAAACAAACAAACAAAAAAACCCCAACAACAACAACAACAAAAAAATCCAAATTTTGAGAGCTAGCAGGTTGTCTTGTCAGAAGTAACCTGTGTCATGTTTCAAAAATGAGAAGTCATTCTTGCACACATAATAAATAACATAGGGTTGTCTGAAATGCCTTAGGAAGCTATGGTTATCAGATCAATAGCAGGCACCCACCCACAGGTGGTCTGCCCCAACCAACACTTAGTAAGTGCCTCTTATTTAAGGCTAAGCTATCTTCTGATTAAATTAAAATCAGCTGTAGTAGATAACCATATGCTAGCTCCTGATTTGTAATACCGAGTTTGACTTTTAAACCAGCCTTCACTAGCAATTTGAAAATATTTAAACCTTGCTAAATGGGTAGAAGGTCACGGATCTTGCAAACTGAAAGAAAAGTCTGCTTTTTAATTTTTTTAAGAGAAACTTACATTAGTAACATGGGACGTAAACCTAGGCCCACTCAATAGATAGGTATTTTTATGATTTGTTTCAACATCAGTTCATTTGTAGGCAGGTTCTCAACGAAGAAAATATGCCATTCATTCACACATAATTTATCCCCAAGAAAATTACAACTGCCAACCACCACCAGTTTCTATTCAGCTGAAGTCTTCTTCACTGGGTGCTTCTGGACAGCTGTTATTTATCAAAAGCAGGAGGACATTCTGGTGATCTGGTGGGCTGTCTTCAGCAAGTACCAGAAGTGGGAGACTGTGGCAGACATACAGCTGCCGCCTGGGTTTTATGGAAATGTACTTAAAACTTGTTCACCTCATTCAGATAATTTTATTGCAGGACACGTGGTTCATGTTTTCAGAACTTGTGCTGGCTAAGATGAACACATGGCTTTTGCATTTGCAGCACCACTTCTCCCTTGGAATTCCACTTCTGGCTTCTCTGCCTACACTCTTAAGAGCATATTTAGTATTCACTGTTTGGAAGCATTAACTTGAGGATTAAAGAAGTGAAAACCACAATAAGCACGTGTCGTAGTTCAGCCCCAACGGGGACCAGACTACGCAGTCTCTCTCTCACTCCCCCCACTCTCCGAGAGAATAGGAGGAGATTTGACAAACAAAAGAAAACCAGGAGAAAAAAAACCAAACACGCGGGTTGAGATTGAACAAAAAGTAAATTTAACAGTAATGACAGAAGAAAACAAGACAGTGATGGAACACAAATACAGTACAATAGCTCACAACAGATCTCCACATCCAGTCTCTTCCAACTAGCAGGGCCTCCCTTCAGCACCCTCCTCACTTACATACTGAGCATGATGTCAGATGGGATGGAATAGCCCTTTGGCTAATTTGGGTAAATTAACCCCAGCTGTTAGCTAATTAGTTAACTATCCCAGCCATAGGGGCTACCAGCTTCAGTTCTCCACCCAGCTCAGGTAAATATTAACTCTATCCTGGCCAGAACCAGGACAGCATGGTAAAAATCGATCTCATCTCATTAATGTTCTCCAACCTGGCACAAAGGGAGTATCACTAAAAACGTTAAACAACTCTGTTCTGTCTATACAGAATAAGCTACAAAGAGCAATGTTACCACTGTCCAGTGTCTACCCATTCAACCCTCATGCCATGAGGGGAAGCTACTTACTGAAAGGGAATTGCATACAGATTTGCATGCATTACATCCTTTTCTTTCATAATTAAGGTGATGAGGCAGCATCTCTAGGTCACAAAGTGCTCTGCCACTCAAAAAGAGGCTAGATGCCAACTATTCCACTTCCACCGTGCCTCCAAGACTTGAAGTAAAAAAAGAAGTTGAGCAGGACAATGTGGAAAGGGCACACAATGCTAGAACAGGAATGGAGATAAGGGAAACAATACGAATGTGATACATATAGCTCTCTGTTCTGGGAGGCAAAGCTCATGTCCTAAAGACAGTCTTTCAGGAATGTTTGTTCCTCATAAAAATAAGAAGTAATCATACTGGTGGGGGTTGGCAATGCCAAGCGGTTTGAGATATTTTCAGTTTAACAAAATTAGATACTTACATTTTAAATAAGTAACAGCTTGTATCAGAGAGGAGAGAAAAAAAAAAGAAAAAAAAATTACTCATTATACCAGTGGGGTTTTTTTGTTTTGTTTTGTTTTAAAACACCTAAGTCTCACTTGCAGCAACCCACAAGATTTTATGATCTCTTATGAAGCCTGGGAGATGACAACTTAACTACATAGGGCTTTTTCTTTTGTTTTTTAAACTATAAACCACTACAGATTCTTGTCATTTTTCCCTTTTCTGAATGAACCAAAATATTTTCTTTTTTTGAAAGCAAATGACAGCTGGAGAATGGAAAGAAATAATAAATAAAAACCCTCTACAGTATAACCTAGAGCCTTATTTCTAACTTCAACAATGAAAAAGAGAGCAACAACAGATTTGTACGTCCAAATCACAGACCCCACTATGAAGAACAGAAACAGAACTTCTGAGGACTTTCACAACATAAGGCAATAAACTGCATGAAGCTTCAGTCCCATCGCTGAAGTAACTTGCACAACCAGAAGGGGAAGTCGGTCAGCCCAAACGCCTTAGGGAGAGGGAAGCAGGTCGCAGGACCTCAACTGAAGGTCATTGCAACCAGGGTACATCATCATACATGTATGTTTTTATACTGCTGTCGTTGAGTGGATTTGGAACATGAGCTTAAGCAGAAATCGAAAGTTGGTTGACTCCCAGTACAGAAATCATTACCCAGCCAATGACAAGCATTTAGACATTTCTTTTGTTTTAAAGGCTATTTCAATCTACCTAACTTTTGCTTCACATTCTTCATGAAGTGTACTACACATTAATTTATCTTGCCTTGCCTCCCAAATTATTTATTTGGGATTCATAGCATCATAGAATGGTTTGGGTTGGAAGGGACCTTTAAAGGTCATCTAGTCCAATCCTCCTGCAAGAAGCAGGGACATCTCCAACCAGATCAGGTTGCTCAGAGCCCCATCCAACCTGGCCTTGAACGTTTCCAGGGATGGGGCATCTGCCACCTCTCTGGGCAACCTGTTCCAGTGTTCCACCACCCTCGTAAAACATTTTTTTCCCAATATCTGATCTGAATCTACCTTCCTCTATTTTAAAACCATTACCCTCATCCTACTGCAACAGGCCCTACTGAAGAGTTTCTCCCCATCTTTCCTGTAGGCCCCCTTTAGGTACTGGAAGGCTAGTTAATATATTCTTACAGGAAGAACATTTTCCTGAAGGTCTAACTAAGCCATCCTTCATTTTACAGATAATGATATAATTAGGAGAAAAATAAGATCTTAGGTATTTAAATATCTATGATCAAATATTATACATGACTAAAAATTTCTAAGTAGTCATCAGCTGCAGAATGTAAAACAAAAATATCCTGCTATTTCAGCTGTTCTGAAGACCATTATTTTTAAACTAAGTATGTAAGAGTAGTTGGATAGTCTTTTCTCTGTATTTTGTAGGAATTTCCTGAAGTAGAAAAGCAGTGGTTAGAAATATTAAATCATGTAACAGATCAAAGAAAAAATGTCAGTGGATCAACAGGAGAGGCTGAAGGAACGGGGAGAAGTATCTACATCAGATGCTTAATCATTATTGAACAAAATTATTCCAATCTTCAATTCATTAACCTGTAGACTGGGGGGGGGGGGGGGGGGGAGGAAAAAGGAGATATTCTCTGTAGCTGAGGATACAATGAGTTATTTTCATGACAGAAAAATGTAAAAACAAAAACAAAACAAAAAAAATTGTGAAAGGGTGGGAAAAGAAACAACCTGAAGGAACAGAAGTTTTAATTTACAATAAGACATTACCCTGTTGGAGTACTGGAAGTTTTAAATGTCTCTCCTCCTGGAGTCCTGTACCTGAAGTTTCTATGATGCTACAAACTAAACTGAAATGTATTTTTTCTACAGTGGAATTGGTGAGAAGGCAAAAGCTCAAATGCATGTTTTCCTCTTTCTGCTTTAGCTATAAAACACTAATAAATTCAAGCTCACACAGATCTTCAGGTTGTCAGTAGAGTTCTACCATGAATGGCTCCTTGGTGGCCCATGCAAAGCCAGCTTCAATTCTAGTCTGCTTCCCAAGAGATGGAAAAAATACACCAGAAGATTCACAAACATACCTGATGATCTATCTCCCTTTAAAAACAATGTTAAGAAGTTCTCATCTAGATTTGGTTTTTTCCACACCCAGATATGTTAGTAGGATTACAAAATCTTGTATGCTTATTGAGTTGGTTGTCCTAAAGGATGTTATCCTGGATCTCCTGTGGTGAAGGATGGCAAACTACATATGTTGAGAATTCATTCAAATTAAGAGCAAAAAGAAAACTCATTTCCTTTGACCACCTCTGCTCTCAGCAGTACCACTTGCATAAGCTAAGTTTAATCACCAAGTTCAAATCTCATTTCCCAGGCATATCTTCAGGTACCGCATATGAAGTTATAGTTAATATGACAGGTGCAGGAATAGGAATTTATCACAAGTTTGATGCCTTTTTCATCAAATCCCAGGATGTTCTACCCAGTGTTCACCTGGAAGAAAGCAAATCATTCAGATTCGGGAGATAAATTTGATTTTTAATGGCTCCAGATGTATCCACCACAGACTCAGCATCTTTCTCGATAGAGACCCAAACAAAGGTTACTTGTTTGGATATTTTGCAATAGAACAACGTGACTCAGACAAGGAATTACCAAGTTCACCTTCAGTTCAGCCAGTGAAACACTGCCCCAGGAAAAATCACTTGGAAGCTCAGGTGGTTCTCGTGGCTTTGACACGAGACACTAGTTATAGTAAAGCAAACAACTCATCTCTGGTACAAGATGTGATTGCAGCGTGAAGTAAAGATACTTAAGCTAGCCTAAGTATCAGAAGCAGCCTGGCCAAGGCACTATGAAGCTGGTTATGAGTCTCCCTGGCTTTGACATTTGTGCACCACAGTGTGTATGTACGTGTGAGATGAAACAAGGAAAGTACTCGCCATACATGAGCACTCAAAGAAGTAACTGTAAAACTATATGGCTAACAGTTAGTTACCTGCCCTCTATTTGTACCACTGTCACCTTCTTTCTGAAGGTAAGAGTAAAAAGTTCATTGAATGGTCTATAGAAGAAGGCACCACCACCACACAGACTGCCTAAGTTCAGGCACCTAAACATGCAAAACTAATTTTAAGTAGCTATTTGTTTTCTCTTTACGGAATGTGCCTGGTATCCCAGCAATAACTAGAACTGGGTCAACGTGAGGTACTTTGTACACACTCATCTCTGTCTAACAGCTAATGAAGCTTTCTGCGGTTCTGCGCAACACTATTTACCCAGCTAGAGAGAGAACTACCGGGGAAAAAAGCATCCCGTCCTGTCCCCGTGTTTTCCCCCACATGCTTAACTGTTGAAAGAGTGGTCATTTCTCAGCTCAGGTATACGTTTCACAAATATTAAAAGTCAAACTGAGGAGTGCAACAGGGCATTAGTAATGTGCTCTCTTGCACAGAGCACCTATTTAAGCCTTTGCACATAGGCTTCCTGTTTTACTGAAGCGAATAATCACGTTCTTGGACACCCTTCTGAAGTTTTCTACAGTTTCTCCCACCTGTTCCTAATCCACCGTAAGATGAATTCCCATATGTCTGCAGTTTTTTTTGTCAGCAGCTTTGCCATTGCACTTACATTGTTTGACTAACCATTTCTCTTGTTCATGCCTCCCTCTCATACATTTTCAGTATTGTCACAAAGCAGACAGTCAACACTTAAACTAACCTTTCAGCTGTCAAGTCAATTTTGACAGAGATGTCTGGAAAATACACCCCTTCCTTCAGTAAGGAGGGAAGAAAGGATGCAATGCCAAAGGCACAAACTCTTAATTATGAAGATTCTCAGTATCACTCCAGCCTAGGATCTGCGGCTTTAAAACGTGGGTTTAAAATAGACTCATTCAATCAATTCAAGGACTTGTACAAACACATTTGTATCAGGCAAAGCTGAGAAGCAAAATTTTCACAGAAAAACAAGAACATAGGCCATGCACCAAAGACGAGACAAACATATATTCTTGTTCCCTCTTCCACTCAAATGCACTTGAAAATAGTCAATATTAACCTCTCTCCCGTCTTTTGCACTATGACTCTCAAATTCAGGCCTCACTCAAGGACAAAATTAGAAAACAAAGGCAACCTCTTTTGTTACAGAAGTTGAGGTGCTACCGAGGACTCCAAGTCGCTAGTGTTCATCACCTTTAGCCAGGCAGAGACCTCAGGTCACCGATACTGTCCAAGAGAGAGTCTCGCTCAACCGTCAAGTAGTTTCCCGCTTGGGCTAGAACACTGCAGTCACTTCACACGCTATTATTGAATACCACATGCAAAGCTGGGATTTAACGCAGGGGCTGGAATACAGAAGTTACTGCAGAGGTTCATACACGACATTTATCTTGGCCTGCATCAAGTATTCGCAACAGACAAGCGGCCTACCTTCCCCATTAGCTCGCCTCCCCAAGAGTCGGTACTAAAATTGCACATTAGAAATGACAAATTCCTCATTCAATAAAGTGAATTAACCATAGATTAATAAACAAACTTAATTTTGTCTTCTGTTTCTTTCTGATGTTTGTGTATTTTTCCACAATTCCCTCTGACAAGGTATTTCCATATTTTTATTTCACTTACATACAAAAGCACTTTCCTTCCACAGCAGTGAGTTTGCCACCTTTGACTTTACTTACGTATTGTTGTATTTTTAAGTTGCGGGACACGGAAGATGGAATTCCCTCCAGGACTCTGTCCAGACAAGTCATTATTTCTTCATATTTTTAATCACTTCCCAAGTTATTCTGCTCTTTTCAGAAAACATTAATTGTAGAAAAACAGTAACCTGCTGCATTGTTTCACAACAAAACCATGATCTCAAGCTAAACCTTTATTCCTGCCTCTGAACCTGCTTCAGAGGCTTTAGATACAGAGCTCACCAACACTGAACTCTCTTCAAGTGTTTTCCCCACGTACACGAGAGATTTTTTGTCGGCAGCCAACGATATTGTTCCTTTGAACCACTGCTCTTACGATTTCCTTTTCAAGATGTGGGGACTATAACCGTACACAGTAATCCCAGGGAAGCTGCACTATTTATGTATGAGGCACTGGTCCTCAGCTGTCACTGCTTTACATGCAACAATTATGAACAGTTAATGTGCAGAGGCCAACATCATATTTTGCAGGATAATTTTCCCAACAGCAAAAAGCAAGAAATCAAAGCTTCTTGGTAGCAACTAGCCCCCGAACCGTGACTCCCTGGCAACAAGGCATTTTATTCTCCATAATTTCCATGTCGTACCTTGTTAAGTTCCCACCTCTTGAGCACAGGTACACACTCGGCTGCCTTCCTCACTAAATGATCCCTGATGCCCAAGACACTTTTTGAGGTGATGTCCTCTAAACCCTTCCACAAGTGGCCTCCTCAGTTAAACATACCTCGTCACACATTCAGCAACCCCCAACCCCAACTGCTACTTCATCACCATTTCTCCAGGTTTGGAAAGGCTTCCCCACGTGCCTCAAGAGTTCTCTTTGGCTTTGACTGATGTACCTAACAGTCTCCTCTGTAGCTTCTTCTCTCCCAGTGCAGTCCTCTACTTCCAAAAGTCAAAACCAGCAGTATATCAGAGTAGCTACAGCTGATCTTCAGTTGCGAGGAAAATATGGCACTTCATCCTACCCTTTCTTTGTTCTGTTTCAATATGACCAAGGCCCACGCTTCCTCACTACCTACAGCCAATTTTTATATTGTTCAGCACACAGCAGGACATTTGCCTCCAGGGTAGCAAGGAGACCAGCCTACCTGGGCTGATCCCATACTTCAGGAACCGAGTCACATCCTATCCCAGGCTTCCCCTGAGAACTTTCACTGAGTCACTCCCTTTCCAGGAGAAAAACATGTGCAGAAGAAATGTACATCTACACAGATAAATTGTGAAAGAAAAAAAAAAAAAAAAAAAAAGCCCTCAAAGCCTAACAAAGCGAGGGAGGAACCTAACACTTCTTACCAGCTAAACACTCACACCTAGCCCAAGAAAGCTCAGCACAGGCAGTTGCCTGCACTGCTGGGAACCGCAGATCAGAAACTGTGAGGACTTCACACATGCTCACCAGCACTGATCCCTCAGACATCAGCAAACCAGTCACCAGAAATGACAGAGATGTAAGTATTCATTAGGCAGATGCACTGCAGGTGACCCAAGCCACAGAAAAGCCTTTTCCAGGCTATGTTTGTCTCCCTTCTTGAAGCTGCTAACAGGGACAAGTCAAAAGTCAGAGGAAAAAAAGCCTGCAGGTGCAAAATAAAGGGATGAGAGGAGTAAAAATATGAACTGGTAGCTGAATATTCACAGAAGAAAACAGTCAAATCAGTTCTCATATGCAAACAGCTAACTTAAGATGACAGGAAGAAAAAGAAGGGAAGTTTGCTTTCCCAGTTAAACTTTATGTTTCCCTATAAAGCCAGCTCTTTCTCAAAAATCAGTTACAGCATCATGAAGTGAACTTCATTAAATACTTGTCATTAACTTACCAGTCTGCTGCTTTAATACCATGCCAGCAACACAGGGAACACTGGCCACTAATAATTAAGAAACCATGCTGCTGGGGGCACTGCTTATCTGTCAGACGGACAAATGTCAACTTAAAGAGACTGAAATCCAATATACAAACAAGTTTTTCCTTTTGAACTATTAAGGCATCAGAAAATAAGCCTACATTATATACTCCCACAAAATGGTTAGCTACAACCACCACGCATTAGTATTCCAGGTTTAAAGGCGGAGCAGGACCAAGAGCCTCCGCACTTCAGGACGTGTTTGTGCTGCCCAAGATAAAATGCTACGTGCTAGCTCAGAGCTGCATGCCATCAACACCCAGCAGGAAGTCTTGGTTTACTCCGCAGGTGCTGTCAGCACTGCCTGGAATATATATACACACACCCTACATATATATATATATAGCTTTGACATCCTGAGTCTCCAACCTCCAATCCTTTCACGTGAGAAAGTTATTCCAGCCAATGCTGTTGTGTATGTACCTTGGTCCTGAAAAATGCTACTTCAAATGTACTACTATGAAGGTCTCAGAGCATACATTCAAATGCTTTAGAAACTAGGCCTCTATCCAGTCCTTTAAAATAGGCTAAAAAGTTCACAGTTTCTCTCTTTTTTGTATAGTTTAAGCACTTTTTTTTTTCAGTTCCTTTGAATTAACTGACTCAAACAGAAAACAAGTAAATATAATTTGTAGCATTACCATCTAAGCAGTAAGTAAATTCTCTGCACCAATAATACAACAGCAGCCATGCTAGTCAAATACAGGACCATCTGTATGATGATCAGAGGGCTGGAGCACCTCTCCTATGAGGACAGGCTGAGAGAGTGGGGCTGTTCAACCAGAAGAAGAGAAGGCTCTGGGGAGACCTTATTGTGGCGTTCCAGTACCTCAAGGGGGCCTACAGGAAAGACGGGGAGAGACTCTTCAGTAGGGCCTGTTGTGACTGGACAAGGGGTAATGGTTTCAAAATAGAGGGAAGTAGATTTAGATTAGATATTAGGAAAAAAAAAATTTACAATGAGGGTGGTAGAACACTGGAACAGGTTACCCAGAGAGGTGTTTGATGCCCCATCCCTGAAAACATTCAAGGCCAGGTTGGACAGGGCTCTGAGCAACCTGATCTAGTTGGAGATGTCCCTGCTCCTTGCAAGGGAGTTGGACTAGATGACCTTTGAAGGTCCCTTCCAACCCAACCCATTCTATGATTCTATGATCTACCAAGCCTCTGGCAATGGAGAAACAGTCAAAAGCAGATGGCTAGGAAAAAAAAAAAAAAAAAGTATTAAAATATGGCAAACATATGATATTTCTTCTTCCAAGCATTCTCCCATCTGTGGCTTATTTGTGTCCTTGAGTTGAATGCAATTTCCAAATAACTTCTCTCATAATTATCAGATTGGAAAACTGGAAATGTTGAATTATTTGCTGTGAGTATTTACATAAAAAAATAATCAAATCTGACAACTTCTGCACACCCATTTTAGAAGACTTGCAGATAAGAATATGAAAGATTTAGACTAGACTAAGCAGCTGATAAGGATGCTTTCCAAGATAAGGAGGAGCATGAACATACAGCAAAGAGAAGAGTCCTTCCTAGAATAACCGATTTGCACTTCAGACCTCACTTGGTAGAATTGATCATGTCTGCACTTCTGTGATTTACTGAGTGATAACAACAGAAACATACATTTTAAGCACTTCGGTAAGTAAATTTAATTCTTCCTGGACAAAATGCAAGATTTTTTCTGAGTAACAGAGTGAGAAGTAATGCAAGATCAACAGAGTGATGAGTGAAAATGACACCTATTTTAAATAATTCAGAAGATCAGCAATTAAACTGCCGTCCTACTAATATCCATGCATACTTAATTTTTGATCCATCACCGCTACTACGGATACATTCACCAATCACTAAAGTCTAATCTTGTAAAAACAAAACTCCGCGTTAGAGGAACAAAGTTTCAGTGCATTAAGTTTTACAGTGTTACAGCCGACTGCCTAACCCATACCAGAATAACAAACAACCATCCAAACTGAACTGAAAGTAAAATATAGGGAACTTCTATGGAGACAACAGTCCCCAGAATAATCCTAATAAGCAACAACAAAAACATTCACATATTAAATATAAGACGAACTAAGAAAATTTAAAAGAACGTGCATTCCAGTTAACCTTGTATAATTGTGCATTTTACTAGAGTACTGAACTAGTGTAGTAGTTACTACCAGGCGTCCCCTCGTTTTCTAGGCCAAATCTTCCATATTCTGACACTGTATCTCATGTAATCTACTACTGGGGCATTAAGACAGACCTCTTGAGTTGGCACTCAATCCTTAGGTAAGATGGGCAAAAACATTGCACCATACTTTCATCATTGTTGTACTAAGGAATTTTTCACCTCTTGGATGATCTTCGCTTTCTTCTTTCCCCTATATATCTACACACACACACAGTTAGAGAAAACAATGTACCTGTATTTGTCGACCCTGTAACTGCTTCACAAGGATTCAGCAGTAAGCAATGTCAGGTTAATAAATAGACAAAAGAGCTACATTTTAAACTCCTCCTTGCTACAAGAACTCCAAGCTTACTTGGTACCCACCTGGTAGAGATAAGATAGTGACACCATAGAGAGATAAGAGCCACAGACAAAGGACTGCAGACGTGTTGTGGCCACCAAAAGCGTAACGTCCACACAAAATAAAAATTTTAAAACAAACAACAAAAAAAAAAAAAAACCACAAACACACAGACGTTTGAATTGCTTTTTTGACTTAATGTCAACAGAACTGCAGTATCCACAGGGTCCCTTCCTTCTTCATCAGGACAGGAGAAAGCATGCCCTCGGAGCTGCTATTTCTTAGAAGATTAAAAAGAGCTGTTAATAAGCCAGATCCTACAGGCCCCAGCGTGGCCCAGCCCAGACTTGGCAACTTCCAGTGTTCTGCAGGAGTGCAAGTCAACCGGGAGACAGTGCAAGAGTCTGTACCTGCCTCTGAAATGCAAGAGAGGGGACGCTGGGCTCAACGCTAACTCCAGCAACAGAGAAGAATGAGGAAGATGTGCTATGCTGCCCTCAGTATAACACAACACTGCCCTTCCACTGGTGCTCTGAAAATACAGCTTCAACAATCCTGCTAGAGGAGTCCCGCCGAGACTCAGGAAGCAGTGGGAGCTTCTACCGCAGCACTACACAAGCAGCAGCATCAGCAGCGGCCCTGCTCTGGGATGCAGAGGGACACCAACTGCTAGGAAGGCAATGAGCTCTGAACTTTTGCATTGCCTCGAGACAGCTATCACCTGGCACATGGAGAACCAGCTCTGGAGCTTTCCAGATCCCATATAAAGCTGGAACCTGAATCCTCAACCATCACTGAATAAAATAGTGCCATAAGAATAAATGAGTGAAAAAAGGGCACTAACCCTACAAGACAAAGCCTGAGGTGGAGTTATTCTATAGTATATGATTCAAAAGCAGAAGGGCATAAGGGAAATTACCAAAGAACAATCTCACAGAGATAACTCTTCTGTTGAAGTAAAGCCTACTGCTGATCACCCACATGGGTCTGGCTTAGGAGAAGCCAGCAGCAGTTGCGCACAAGAGACTCTCCACAGTAAAATACGTCATTTTGAAAAGTGAAGTAGAATTTTTTTAGAGATACTGGAAAGGATACAGAAAGTGTATTTGAAACAGAGCTATCACCAGCAAGCTTTCATCGTAGTAACAGATTAAGAAATGCAAGAAGCAAAAGCTGTTGAACCTCTCTTTTCCCCCCTCCAAAAAGTGTTTCTGCATCGCTTCTCGGCAGTTTCATTCCTCCCTTCCTCCTTCTCAATTCCTGATGCAGGAAAAGCCATTTTGCACTAGATTGTGACATGAAGTGACAAAGCAAATGAACTTCCTTCCCAAATGTCACCCAGAGGAAACTGGAATATTGCACGATGCTGCAGCTCCTCAAGTTTCACAACAATATATAATTTTCATTCTTCATATCACCACTAACGAATTCTAACAGAATCCAGCTAAATGTGAAAACAAGAAAGATACTGAACAAGATATTTCTCCCAAGAGAAACTTAACAGGCAGGAACATCCACAGACCTCATTTTATAGGGCAGTCTGGCCCTCTACGTGATAGGGCAGAGCTTCCTGACCTAATAACCAAGAGCAAGATATTCATATGACCAAGACCACAAAACACTTTTCCAGTCTGTGCCCTCCCACCTACTCCAGCCCAGGGCTCCGAACTCCATCCTCCTGCATCCCGAAGGTGCTGCCTGCCACAAAACAGGCGGCCAGACAGCGCCGTGCTGCTATCCCAGACAGGAATTGCCTGCAGCCTGTACTCCCTGAGCATTAAATCCTTATGTGCAGGCTTGCATCACTGCGGTGAAAGAGCGAGCCACATCCGAACGGTTCGTGAGCTTTTCAAGGTCTGAGTCTGACAGCAGCTGGTGTCAATCGGACACCTGAAAGCAGGCAGGCAAAAGTGATGAACAGAAGTTCTCTTAACTCCTGCCTGGATTTGCAGTCCTTAGCCGTCTACTCAGGCAAAAGAAAGCAAACGGGCATCTTCTCTGTACACGCACGTTTTTTTGCAAAGCAGGTCCCAAAATACCAGAGAATAGCAGTTGTAAGGCCCCTTTCGGCCCGTTAAAAATGTGTTTCTGAATTTCAGACTTTGCTGTACTGCCAAACCATTCATTTTAAACAGTTGTACCGAAACAACGCGCGAAGCTCCAGGCGCCCGGGGAGGAGGAGGGGACACTGCCCCGCGGGGACGGGGGGGCACGACGACGACACGACACTGCCCGGGGAGCGGGGTCGACACTGCCCCGTGCCGGGCCCAGGCAAAGCGGGGTTCACCTCCCCATCTCCCGAGCCCGGGTTTTTGGGAAAGACGAAGCTGTACCGAGCGAGGTCAGCCGACCGCAATCTTTCCCATCAGCAGCCGAGCCAAAAATTAGGGGAGAAAGAAAAGAAATTAGGAAGGGGGCGAGTGCCGCTCTCGCCGGGCCCGGGGGGGCAGCCCAACGGCAAACACCCCACAAGTGCCCGGGCGGCCCTTTTCCACCGGGAAACACCGGGATCCCGCGGGGCCACACCCCCCCGCCCTCTTCACCAGGCCGCCCTGCACCGCGCCGGTGGGGATGGGGCGGGGGGGAGGGGTGGGGGGTGTCTCACCGGCCGTGTCCCAGATGGAGATGTTGTATGGCCCCCACTGCTTAAGGTAGAAGGCGCCGCCGACAGTGCTGACCGTCTCCTGGAAGCGCCTCTCCATGTACCGGTGGAGCAGGGAGGTCTTGCCCACGTTCATGTCCCCCAGCAGCACCACCTTCCCGTCCGGCTTCTTCATCGCGGCCCGGCCCGGCCCGGCCCGGCCCGTCCTGCCGCCTCCCGCCTTCCCCCCCGCCCCGGGGTGCCCGCCGACCCGCTCCGCCTGGCGCGGCGGAGCCCCGGAAGCGGCGGGACAAGGGCCGAGGGCCACCCCTCCGCGGGCACCGCAAACTTCAGGGGCTCTGCTGCGATCCGGCCCCGGCTCCGGCTCCTCCTACTCCTGGCCCGGCCCGGCCCCGCTCCTGCCCCCGCCCTCCGCCGGAGCCAAGGAGGGGAGGGGACGCGGGCAGGGGTGCGGCCGGAGCTCCGCCACCCCCCCCCCCATCCCCGGGCCTTCGTCCCAGCTCTGCCCCGGGGGAGCAGGGGGATGTGTCCCGGCCGCCTCGGTACCCCCCCACGAGAAACTGCCTCTCGTGGGGGCGTGGGGCCGGAGGTCGGCCACGCTGAGCTTTGGGGGAAGGAGGGAGGGGGATGCTGATGCACCCCTAGGCTGCCAAAGCCTTTCCAGCCGGAGATCCTGAAGTAACCAGCTCCTCAGCTCTCCTGCAGCCCAAGGGGAAAGCCCGGTCCCTCCACCCCACTCCCGGGGTGCAAATGAGAGAGTTTCTCCGAAGCAAGGCTCTCCCTGCGACAGTTGCCAGGAGAACACGCGTGCCTGGGCGTGAGGGGGGTTTTCCGTGGGAAGCGGGGATTCTCCTCCCAGTGCCAGGTCTACCCATTTTCACAGAAGGTCGCCCAGCTGCTGCAATTCGGCTTCGTTCCAGTTCAGGTGTCAGAATCAGTTAAACGACCCGGAGATGTAGCCTATCATTTTTGCATCAATCCTCTTTGTGCATCGTGGATCCTGAAAAAAAAAATATTTCAACAGGACTGAAAGATGTTACGAATTTTGGTCAAGGAAAGGGGTAACGTGCAGACCAACTGGAGGGGAAACAACTGTGAAGAGTATTTTTGAGATAATTTACTGGTTATCAATTTCCTCTCCCTGCCCACACGAAAGCATTCAGAGAGCAGCACTTGTAATAAATGAGCACGCATCCTCACATTTGCATGTCTTGTGTTGAAACTGTTAGAATGTCTTTAGCCTGGCCAAGTTTCGCATTTATGAGATGCTTTGATTTTTGCTGACCCGCTAAAAAGGAATAGCTCTGTAGCAGTTTTTTTTTTTTTCAAGCCATACTCAGTTAATTTTGCTTATTCTGCTCTTACTGCCCGGATTTCTGGGTTTGCAGCTGTACCTGGAGATACATCTTTTCAGTTCAGAATCAGATACCCACCAGATATTAAAGTACTGGAGATACCCAAAGAAAGAGGATGCTAAATTATTTGGGAAAAAAAAATCTTACAAGAGACTCTAAAATAATAATATGGGATGTGATTCAGGGCTGTGTGAAATACTGTTTCACTTCCGTTATTGTAGGGCAGTATTTTGCTGTAGTGTGTGCAGCCTTTGCCCCAGAATCGCGATTCCTGATGGGATTCTCATCTCAGTCCCAGAGCTGGGAAAAAGAAACTAATCGAATCAAAGTGCTTCTCCGAGGGAGTGCAAAGCAGGCAGGTTTCTGCTGGGTGCCTGGTATGAGAATGCAAAAAGAACAGGCGTTCTCTTTGCATTTTGCCAGTTCCCCTGTGCAATGTAAATTACACCCTTTCCAAGTGGCAGGCGCCATTTCAGAAAGAGAAAATAAGAATGTTGTGTCAAAGAGTGTAGTCCGTGAAGATCTGAACCGGTAAAGTGTATGTCCCAATACGTACTTGGACCTGGTACCACAGCTGACCACTCTGACACAGCCAGGGACGTGTGTTATCCCACTACTGTGCACCTCCCATTCACCACTTAATTAAAGGATCATCTCTGGTTCATAGTAATCTGCCCCTAATAATCAGATGCAATGCAATGGGAGAGCACTGTGTGTTATTTCAGATCCTTGGGAGTATTTAAGAAAACGGTGACGTGAACGTGTTTCACTTAAGCCCTTAAATACGTGGGGCTGCAAAGTCCTCGGCCGTCTGAGCTTCCATTGACCTCAGGAGGACACGTTCGCTAGGCACAGCGCAGCGTCTTTGGTTATTACTGCCGGCGGACGTCTCCCTGTATGAATGCGCTCCGATCTGCAGCATTACAATTTAAGTCGCCTGTTGTTAAAGTCAAATGGCTCATGATAGTCTGTAATGCAATACAGGTAATAACAGAGTGCACGTGAAAATATTTGGGAAAACATCAGGAGCCTCTAATTTGCTCTCTAGCCCTCAGATGTATAGGCCGGTTGCAAGACAATTTCCCCAAATCACAGAGTCGTCTGTAGCAGGTTTCCACCGTAGTAAGTACGGGCATGACGAAAGCCAAAAGTCGCTTGATAGGAAGGAATATGAAATACTTACTGTCTGGGTAGGGCATGTGTACAGGCCACTCACCTCATCTGGAGTTAGTTTGTTTTTCATTTCAGAGCATCTGAGGACACCATTTTGTTACAGTGAGGTTGTTCATTAGCCTTCCTGACAGCGTGGCGACATGGTCACCATGGCTGGTCTGCAGGTGTTCTGGAATTCACACACTTGGGCTAGCAAGGTGGATAACGCATTAAAGTTTCCTACCGATTTCTGTGCTAGAGTGAAACTCCCTCAAGAACAGGAATATCAGCCTTGTACACCAGCCAAAAACCTGAGCTAATAATGACTATACTGGCATCAGGGTAACTCAACCTTTCTAGTCTCCCACAGTATGAAAGCTGCCTAATTTTTCAAGAGAAAATTAGAGCTTGTTTATTCGTTTCCTTGCCAGCCTTCCCAGGACAATATAGAATCATAGAATCATGGAATAGTTTGGGTTGGAAGGGTCCTCTACAGGTCATCGAGTCCAACCCCCCTGCAAGGAGCAGGGACGTCTTAAACTAGATCAGGTTGCTCAGAGCCCTGTCCAACCTGGCCTAGAACGTTTCCAGGGATGGGGCTTCCACCACCTCTCTGGGCAACCTGTTCCAGTGTTCTACAACTCTCATTGTAAAAAAATTTTTCCTTATGTCCAGTCTGAATCTCCCTCCCTTTATTTTAAAACCATCACTCCTTGTCCTATCACAACAGGCCCTGCTAAAGAGTTTCTCCCCATCTTTCCTGTAGGCCCCCTTTAGGTACTGGAAGACTGCTGTAAGGTCTCCCTGGAACCTTCTCTTTCTCCAGGCTGAACAGCCCCAATTCTCTCAGCCTGTCCTCATAGGAAAGGTGCTCCAGCCCTCTGATATCTTTGTGGCCCTCCTCTGGACTCCCTCCAGCAGGTCCACATCCTTCTTATGTTTGGAGCTGGATGCAGTACTCCAGGTGAGGTCTCACCAGGGCAGAGTACAGGGGCAGAATCACCTCCCTCAACCTGCTGGCCATGCTTCTTTTGGATGCAGCCCAGGATGCAGTTGGCTTTCTGGGCTGCAGGTGCACATTGCCAGCTCATGTTGAGCTTCTCGTCCACCATCACGCCCAAGTCCTTCTCCCCAGGGCTGCTCTCAATCCATTCTCCGTCCAGCCTGTACTTGTGTCTGGGATTGCCCTGACCCATGTGTAGGACCTTGCACTTGGCCTGGTTGAACTTCATGAGGTTTGCATAGGCCCATCTCTCTAGCCTGTCAAGGTCCCTCTGGATGGCATCCCTTCCCTCCAGTGTGTCAACCACACCACACAATTTGGTGTCATCAGCGAACATGCTGAGGTTGCACTCTATCCCACTGTCCATGTTGCTGACAAAGATCTTGAACAGAGCTGGGCCCAACACGGACCCCTGAGGGATGCCACTCATCACTGGTCTCCACTTGGACATCAAGCCATTGACCACTACTCTCTGAGTGCAGGCATCCAGCCAATTCCTTATCCACTGGGTGGTCAGTCCATCAAGTCCATGTCTCTCCAGTTTAGAGACAAGGATGTTGTGCGGGAAAGTGTCAAATGCTTTGCACAAGTCCAGGTGAATGACATCAGTTAGTTGTCCCTTGTCCACCAATGCTGTAACCCCATCACAGAAGGCCACCAAATGGGTCAGGCATGATTTGCCCTTAGTGAAGCCATGTTGGCTGTTGCCAATCACCTCTTTGTATTCCATATGCCTTAGCATGGTTTCCAGGAAAATCTGCTCCATGACCTTGCCAGGCACAGAGGTGAGACTGACCGGCCTGTAGTTCCCTGGGTCTTCCTTGTTTCCCTGTATATAAATACATTGTCCTGCCTATGGGCACCATTTGGTCTCCAGGCTAAGAGTATTTTGTAAGTTCACAGGAGGTGAAATGTTTGTCACGGAACAGGGTTGGTTTTTGCTGAGTTGATCTTCTTTTTGAGACAAATTGAGCAAGTGGTTGAAGGTGCATGTCGTGCCAGCTACTGCCTGCTGCCCCCAACGTGTCACAGGTTTGCTGTGGCCTTGGTGTTCAGCACTTCAAATCTGTCTCTCTTTTTCCTCCTCTGGCAGTCTCTCTGTCTTCTGGGATGTTGAACCTCCATGACCAGATGAGTGCTTTCTGGAGATACCGCAGGGGACCTCAGTGGTAATGATAAAGGAGGTACAAACTGCTGAAAGAAACATCCTGCTTTTTAAACATTGTCTGATAAAATAGAGGCATGTATCTCAGTTATCCAGTGAATGCTAGACAAGGCCTTATGAACAAAAGAAAAGGGCAATAAGGGAGGCCTATTCCTCATCCTCAAAATGTGCTGGCACTCCAGTGGTTTATTTGTTGCACCTCTTCGCAAGGCATGAGGTCACTGCAAAAGCTATGAACAGGTAGCCGTTTGTGAAGCAAAGCAGTTTCTGGGTTTGTTTCTGCTTATTGCCTTCCTTTATGACTGCTTTCTTCTAAATGAGCAAATAGGTGTGCAATGCTCATTAAACAGAAATATTTGCACACGTCATCTTCCAGACAGCCCTAACTACAGCTCACTCTCAAGGTGCTCATCATGTTGCCACTGCTCTGTCTAGCCATACACAGGCAAGGTTCTTCCTCTTCACCTCATGGATTAGTCCACAGCCTAGATGCCCCAATCAAGGGAAACTGCACTTCAATTCTCTTGGGTTACAGTTCCACCCCTTTCTCCTCCTTTTCCCACTCCCTTTCCTTGTGCTGGCACTGCCTTCTGCTTGACCCTCCCCAAGCTTGATAAGATGATGAAAAATTAGCCCAACAGTGACAGTGAGTAGTTTTCTGTTGGTTTTGTGATCAGCACAGAGGAGGCTGATGAGGTAGCCCATGACCGGGGCCACTGAGCCCTTGGGGTTCAGCTGGGCAGCACTGGTTGCTCATGCCAGGCAAGGTGTATGGACCTTTGCTTCGCCTCAGCAGCTGTCCCTGCTCTGCGCCCTCTGCAAACCTCACAGCTCTTGGAGCACCTCAGTGGTAGGCCTCTTTTCTTGGACCAGGATTGAACCAGCATGTGGCTCTATTACTTCTGTCTGGGAGTTGTTCAAATCACAGCACACTGGAAGTGAGACAGGTACATCAATGAGCTTGAGACATTCTTATCATAGAAAAGCCTGGCCTGGGTGATTAGAATTTGCCTGTGTTAAAGGCAAGTGAAAAAAAAAAAAAAGTCTTAGATAGAGACCATGAGGCAACCTGAGCTGTAGATACAGCCACCAAGCTGTAGTAAACTCTTCCCTGATGCACAGATGCTAGAGATGCAGATGAAAATGGGACCTCAGGAGGAACTGCCCCCAGGTCTTCTGTAAAAAGTTAGTTTAGCCTCTGTTGCTCAACTGTGAGTCAAGGTCTCAAATCAGCTTTCTTCAGTGAGGAATCTGAGTTTGTGAAAGCCAGAAGCTGGTACCGTGTGGAGGGAGCATCCTTGCCATGTCTGTGCCACCAGCCAGCTCGATTCTCTCCTTACAAATACTTCCCGTTCACCAAAATCATCCGAGTCCTCCAGTGTTTTGTGCCTATCTAGATAGACTGATGTGTTTTACCATATGAAGGAGTAAGAGCTCTAGTTTTTCTAGACTTTCTGCTATATGAAAGAAAAAACTTTTTTCCTAATGCCAGGAGGCTTAGTGTGGACGTATTCACCAAATGAGATGGAAATACAGGACGGGGGGCTTGATCAGGACATCAGCAATTGTGGTTCAAAGCAATCAAAATGCAAGCAGTTATGTTAAGTGCACAAAATCTGAGTTTTGCTTAGAGTTCTTTTTTCTAACTGCAGCATTTTAAGGTCTAATCAGATCCATCAACACATGACAACCCAAGGCTATCCTGCTATTCTCTCATGTTCCTGAAGTTTAATAGGGCACTGCGTGGATGTGTAGAGAGGTCTATATGCCTACAAGAAGCTACAGAATTCTGGCCTATAAAAGGATGTATTAGGTTTTCACACTTTCCAGCATCATGAAAGGGATGGAGTAAGTCAGCTGGCAGTAAGACAGAATTTGCTTTAGTTCTTATAAACTCATCAAGGTTCTTGTAACTTGCTCACGATAAACAGATTCATCCATCTATTGAGAAATCCTACGGAATGCAGCAGCCCTTGAGCGGGAATCTGAGTGCAGGTTTGGCAGAATCGGATGGTGCAATCCTAGTGACTAATAGCGACACGAGAGCCAAAACGAATGCAACCTATGATCTTTAAGTGTAAAGTTATTTTCACAATGCAAGTTTGTGACAGTTGGAAGAACCTTATTTTTATTTGTATATTCAAATATGTTATCATGTGAATCGTTAAAAAAAGCGACAAATACAGAAGAATAGACCTGTTTTTTCAGTCGAGCCCAGCTCATCACTATTGACATTAATCTTCTGCATTTTATACCCTAATTTTAAGGTAATTCTCTAGGGTCTGAGCCATACCCACCATGCTTTTCTATGAAGGAATTCACATGGTGCCAAGCTTGTCAGTCCCTGGTCAGGAAGAAAAGGTGGTTGAAGAGTGTCACCAGACAACTTTGCCCCAGGGCAAAATGACATCCAGTCAGGAGTTATACTTTGCCCTGTCGTGATACTACACTTTTATTTCACCTCTGGGCTGGATGAGCCATTGTGATCTCATTTTTCCTTCCTCTTTGAACTCCTCCCCACCCACACTGGCAGTGTGCAGAAAGAAGTGGGACTTCTCCTCTGGGCACTTGTTAAAGGTCAAAAGAATTTGATTGAATTTGTCAGTAAAGAACAACTGTCCTCTTTTTATCGCCTTACAGGAAGACAACATTGTGATCTTCAAAGAGTAAACTGATCACCGCAAAGTGCGATTTACCACAATGATTTCTCCTAAAAGCTTGGAAACCCATCATGGGCTGTTGCTTCACCCACCTAGGTCTGGCCATTGGGCGAGGGATGCACCAGCTGTTGGTGGACAATAGAATTTATTTGCAAAGTAAATATTAACGTAGTGAGGAGTGTAAAGACAGTCATGATTTAGTTATACGTGTGAAGATGAGACTTGGAGATTAGGGATGGAGAAAGGATGAGCAAAGTGGAATTTAGAATATGCAAATATAATTGATACCAGGGTGGATTTGGACAGTAATACTGGAAATATTTGCTTAAGTTTGTAGTCTTCAAATAAGAAACTTAGTGTATAAAATTTTCAAGTCTTCTTCTAGTCCTAGTTTAGACCTAGGAAAAAAGGATGCTATGATCATAGAATCATAGAATGGTTAGGGTTGGAAGGGACCTTCAAAGGTCATCTAGTCCAACCCCCCTGCAAGGAGCAGGGACATCCCTGACTAGGTCAGGTTGCTCAGAGCCTCAAAAAGGACTTCCAAGCTGCTTTCTAACTTGTATAAAGAGACAAAAAAAAAAAAAAAAATGCAGAGTATTTCAGACTTGGGTTAATAGCTAGTTAATTGGACTTTCACTGTATTAGACATGATATATGCACTAAAGCCTACAAAGCAACTCTAAGGTTTATTAAAATAGATTCAAACACAGCGTAAGGGCAACATCATTACATTTGAAACATTTCAATACTGTAAAGTCTTGTACAGAGTTTACATAAAGATGCTGCATTCAGAATTTCCTATTTTTCTATGTCTTTAACCATATATTTATGATTAAAATAAAGTGCACCACTCCCCAGTGCATCCCTTTACATCACAGTGTTTCTGGGAATTCATTTCTGTGTCATTCTTTAGAGCACATTTTCAATTTAAGTATTTAGAAATTTGCTGTTCATGAATCATGTAACTATTCTGTTTTGCTTTTGTCCTTTCTTTTTTAATAGCCAAGTTATTCATCATTAGTTTTTCATCATTACTCACCTTGGGTAGTCCACTGGAAGTCTTACTGAGATCAATGGAACTATTCATAGCCAAGGTATAAATAAGCACAATGGGATTTTGACCTTCAGCCACCTCAAAAAAGATATTCTCCCATCTAATTATATAGACATAATCCTGCTCTAAATTCAAGAGCAAAAATACTTTTAAATCACCTCTGACAAAGAGTGTCTACTGTTTGCAGCTGAAACTGAAACTTTTTTTTCCTCCTGCTATAATACGATTATCCTCTATGTAGTTCTTTTATGGGAAAATTTTACGCAAATCATGTTTGCTGAAGCAGTATGGTCTTTGACATTTTGTTTCTGAGTTGCTATGAATTGCACGCTACTCTTCTGACATCTTTCCAGTCTATAGATGCTGCTGTGTTTCTTGAGACCCTGGGAGGTTACCTAGAAATGAAACCTGTTGCTGGCAATTCCCTTTATAAAAGCAAGTTGCTGAAGTAATTGCTTTGGTGCCTCCTGTTCTGGCTTCAGCTCTGATAATATTATTTGAAAATTCACTTGCTTGCTTCTTTCTGTTTGAAATGCCAAGTGGGAGGCAAACATAATTGCAGATTGCTTTTCTTTGGCTATTTAGTTATCAGTAATTATTAGTATTTTCATGACGTTTTCATCTTGTGAGCATTGCTGAAATGTAGGGCTATGTTCTGTGCTGATTTACACTTATGCCAGCTTCACTGAAACGTTGGTTAAATTGCTTATGGGAGCATCATTTCCATGTTTGGCCTGACACATCACTGACAGGTTCCAGCAGCTTTGAGTATGAGGTATTCCAACCTTTCTTCACATCTAGAGCAAGAAACTCTTAAATCAGAGAGAAAACTTAGAACCATAAAGGACGTAAGAAAGAAAAAGCTCAAGGAAAAAGTTTCTCTCTATTATGAGATTTTTTTTTATATAGAATGTGAATTATAGGTTTTCTTTTAATACACTGAGAAAACAGCTTCTGTGAGATAGGGGTTGCAGAAATTACTAATGCTTGTTGATATTTAATCTAAATCCCTAATTTAAACAGTGCTGGGTGAAACTCATTCCAGATTTAATACAATATGATCTAATTGGCTTCAAACACCTGCTTGTGTCAAAGCTGGTCTGTTTAAGGAGTAAAAATAACAGAGTAAAGAGCACTTTTAGAATATATTGGAGATGTTAATGTAAGATATTATTATTTGAGTTAGCGTGTTCCTATTTAATTCAAATAAGAAAGCTTGTAATTCTCTAAAACTCAGATCAGATTAGCGTAAAATAACATAGTAAGATTGCTATTCTTATATCAGGAAAAGGAGAAAGGAGAAAATTAATTTACTATAGACAAATGAAACTGAATGGAAAATAATAATTGAAATTAAAAGGTGAAACAAAAGGGGGTTTGTCCAAAAGAGAAGAGAGAGGATACAAAGTGTGAAACAAAAGCTTCATTATAGAATACATACATGGAGAAAGAGGATGGAAGATGGTGAAAGAAAAACAAATAGGAATATCCACTCTGGTTGGAAGACATCAGTGACTACAGAATAAGATTTCCATTCTCAGTGAAATGGCAAGTAGGAACCTGACCACATAGCATGTTGCTGGTCAGCTGAGTGCTGAAGTGTTTTCTTAGGAATACTATTAACAGTTGAAAGCATACCTAAATGAAGCCTATGCTAAAATTCTTCAGTGAAGAAGGACAGACTTGAATTTAAATTCTATCATTAGTTTTTGATTAGGGTTATAAACTAGCTAACTTCTGTACATATGGAAAATGGACAGTAACAAAAGGAAAGAAAAAACAATAGAGTATGAATGGAGAAAATACAGCAAACACTTGTTATCTGTGTTCTGCAGAATGGGTAGAAAAAAACCCATCCCTTTCAGTGAGCTTCAGGTCAAAGCCTGTGTTTTGATGGATAAGGCACACTAGTTCACAATGTGCTCATATTCGTTATAAGTACATCTTGTGATCATGAAAGAGAAAAAAGATTTGTAACAAACCTTTGTATGAAGGCAGAATGGTAACAACTTGAAACTCAAGGGCTTTTTAAAATTTAGGCAATTTAGTGGAGTTTGTTCTCCAGATAAAACATTTACTTCATTGCCTCTGTTCTCAAATTGCCAATACAAATTATGAAAAACTAGCAAGAAGCTAGTAATAGTGAGAGTAAGCACTACAATCTTGTGGCAGAAGGTTTAAAACCAAAGGAAGTAATTGTTTTTTCTCAGTGTATTATTATATTGCAGAACTCTTTGCCTTGTGGAAGCCAAAAGTTAAAAAAAAAAAGGTTAGACTGATGGAAATCAGAAAGTCCCAAAGGCTCTGTTTCTCAAACACTTACAAGGATATACCAGGAAAGAGCTCCTGTACGCTTACTCTGTTTCCCGCTTGAATTGTCCTCACACCTGCGAATGGAATGGTTTTCTGTAACAGCACCTGAGCCTCTGCAGTTATGTATAAACATAAACTGAAATTGGAGTCATCTTGTCTTAAAGCATTAATCGAAAAGCTGTGGCATTTCAGGAGATGGAAATGACGGCTCATTTGTCCCATCTGTGGGACACTGGGATTTTGAGGTGCAGTCAGGGTAGGAGGTGACTGTATCCGGTCTGTCTCCTGGATTCTGGGCTAACTCATCCTCCAGTAAAAATAAGACCCACGTGAAGGCTAACAACTGCCCAAGGCTTTATTTTTCAAATTTTTTAATAACAAGCCGTAGGTGCTCTCTTGCTTCTCAGTTATTAGCTGAAAGGATCATAAAACTTACCATGACATGATCCAGTTAGTTGAAAGGAAAGAAGAGATTAAGTAGTGTAGATTTTAGGGAGTAGTATAATCTTTACTGGAATTAAGCAAAGAAATGTAGAGATAGTATTTAGAGATTATAGAATTGAGATGATTCTGCAAAAATTGCTTAACCTCATGAAAACTTAGATGACGGTAGATGTTTGGCCCTAAGCTATCTGAAAGTATCTGATAGCAGTGGTAACTTATTATTCTGGTCTTCGTATCTTCCTCCTATCTGTTCTTCTACTTCTGAGAGATTTTTTTGTTCGACTCTTTTATTATGTCTCCCTGGCAAGGCAGGTGGCTACTTGTGCCCCGCTTGTTTCATGCTGGAAATAAAATCGAATCACAAGAGGCTACAGAAATAAGTGGTTCATATTTTCACTCTGCTAAAATAAACATTAACTCTGAGCCATCAAATGTTTTCAGGTGAACTGACACAGAATTTATCAGACACTTGAAATAAACTGTTAACTATTAACCAGTAAATGGAGGCTGGTTTGGTCACATTCTGAGATCAGCCATTGCTGAGGAATGAGATGATTCATGACCTTGACAAACTGAGTTTCTGATTGCAGAAAAAAAAAAAAAAATTAGCCTCTTGAAGAGAGGAGGAGATTAGCATCTACAGTTTGTGCATATTAATTGCATTAATATAATATGATAACAAATGTAGCAGCAGAAGTAACTGTTCACCAGGGCGTACTCAGGGGCTAATAGTCCAGCCTCCAATTTTGACATCACTTACCTGAATGATCAGAATTGCTTTCTAGCCTTCTTTTCAGAAAACAAACACAGAAAAACTGGCTGTAGATGGGTTGTGAGGACTTAAGCCCACCATGGGAAGCATCCCGTGCAACTCATTATGAAACTGGTGGGAGTGGAAACTGTTGTTTCCACAGCACAAAGGGTTTGACCTACCTCTAGCACAGGCGCAAAGTAGGTACCGTGCCAGTAGCTTCATGAATCAGTCTGCCTAAACTCATCACCTCCATTCTTTATGACTGCATCTGAACTGAGCTTTGAATACATGGCGCACCTTGTCCTGAAATCAGCCTGTTGCTTGCTTTCAGCCTGTGAGTCACATTTCTTTCTCATAGTTCCCAGACTGAATGGTCTGGGCATAGGCTATACAGTTAACAAAGAGAGGTGTTTTTGTAGGAGACCCTGTCTGCCTATGTAGGTGTCCCTAGGGTGAATTATTTCTCATTTATTAGCAATGAGGTCCACCTACTATTGTGTTACCCCTTCAGTCCCATTTGGATAAGATTCTCTGAATCTCTGCTTTGTCTTTTCTGGATATGGGTAAACTAAAGAACTTGAAGCATGAGTGCTAACTTGCTAGAAAAAAAAAAAAGGTGAGTAAGTGGAGAGGGTGGATGTCTGGGTTCCCTCTGTGGTCAGTGGAGAGAAAGAGGAACCTCACCACTGCAATTTACTCTACCTTGCAAATGGAGTGGGGTGAAACAACCTGCGTAGACAACGGCATTGCAAGATGGCCAGTGTCAGAGAAATGAATCCTACATGTTGTACCATTCATGAGAGCTACCTCGTTCATCTCCCTTCTTTAACTGATGTTTCATCTCTCTTCTTCTTTTATTTTGCATATCAAACCATATCATATCTAATACAGAAACTTGAGACAGCCCTCTATCAGCTTTTTGTCATGAAGAAACACAGTATTCATTTCTAGCATTTTTTCCACTCATTAGCCATATTTTTGATTCATAAAAATGCTTTGGCTGTCACAATCTGATGCCTAATCAAGCAATCCCACCTTGGAAAATCTCCCTCTTTGAAATGTCTTCCTAAGTAGGGAAAAAAAAAACCAAAACCCTAGCACAGTTTAACTAGACTTTCAAAAGGCTTTAACAAGACTGGCTGTATGAGGTTAGCAAAGATACTGAACAGTCATGGGCCAAGTCTGGCAAATATAGTAGGGGTTTTGTTAATATCTGTTGTGCATTTTTTCCCTTTGACTCCGTGTTTCCTTTTGTAACTCTCAGAGGTTTCTGTTTAAAAATGCACAATAAGACATTAGTTTTGGAATGAATTAAAAATTTGCACATGATACCACAGTTTCATGGCTGAATGCTCCAGGTCATGTCCCTGACATCTTTTCCAGTAAGTAAAATGAAGAAAAAAAAATCCTTTCCACTTGACCCAAATTACGCCAGAGAGAGGAGGGCTGAGTCAATGTACCTTTACCCGTTACTATCGCTAACACAGCAGAAGCCTGTGGGTGGGAATTATGAGAGTCTGAACTACTTGGAGCTGTAGTCGTGAATTTGGCTGCAATGCAGGCATACCCGTAAAGGAGTTTCTATTTTGGCTAAGAAAACGAGGATTTTAATGTGTTGCATCAACTTCCTCTCTCTAACTAAGAATATGTTTCATCAGAGGATGAAAACAGGAACGCTCTGCTCACATGAGCCATCCCTCCTACATGCTTTACAATTCACAGGATTTTGTCCAAAATCATGGGAGTTCGGTGATTGTGATCCTTGCTTCCTCTGTGATGATGTAAAATTACATCCCCCCAACCACTAAATGATTCAGAAGAAATTTCAGTTTCTGCCGTTTTACGGGATTTGTAGTGATTATTCTGAGAATATATCCTTTGGAAGATAGATATCCTTTTGGAAGACATCCTGGGAGAATCTCCAATGTAAGCCGGTACCTAGCCTTGTACTGCAGGATGTGGGAGTTCTGTGGATTTGTGTTGTCGTGTCGTGAAACACGAACCACTCCAGTTACAACAGGACATTCAGGATATGACTGTATTGCGGGGCATGAGGGCATCTCTCCGTTGCCAAGCCTAGATGCTTAAAAACTCGTGCTCTGATTTTACGCTTGAAGCTGATACCTGTAATTTCGCTGTCTCCCCTCCCCTTTTTTTTTTACGTAAAAAAAAAAAACTTGATGGCCAGACAGGAGGGAGCAGGCGCAGTCTGGGGCAAGTGCAAACTTGGGCAGGTGCCTTTATCTGGACAAGTAAGAAAATCAGGACGGCAGACTCATCGGGTGGGGAGGGGACGGGGGAGGGTTTCCCGTCGGGGCGCTGCAGGGCCCCTCCGCGGCCGGCAGGGGGCAGCACAACAACGCCGGGGCCTGGGGGCCGGCTGAGCCCCCCTGCGGGGGCTCCTGAGGGATTTGGGGGGTTCTGCTCTTTCCAGCCTTCTGCATCGCCACATTCCGCAGCGTTGCGACGGGAGCCGGGCAGGCTGCTTGCGCTCCTCTGATGTTCCTCTCGCAGAATCATTTTCCAGCACGATAGTATGTCCCAAATATAAACCAGGCAATTTGGCTACACCAGTGGTGGTGCTGAGGGCCTCATAATGAGCCCCTTCGTCTCACTGCCACGGAAGAGCCCCTGGAAAGTTGAAGAGCTTTTCACGGTGCCTGCCAGTCCAGGTGCTTGTGCTGTGGAACCAACGGGGAAGAGAATGAGCAGAAATGAGACAGACCACCCTGGCTGCTCACATCCAGGTTAAGATCTTTCTTCTGAAAACCAGGTGACTGCTAGCTGAAGTTATTCAGCTAAGGGACATGTGTGTGCCATGACCCAAGGAGAAAAGGGGACATCACTACAGACACGAAAGCATAGACCTCCCATGGAAATTCTGTGGCCATGGAAATCACATTTAATGAAAAACCAACCTCTGTTGTTTGAAGTTGCAACCCTATCACTTTTAAGTAGGCCACTTCAATGCTAAAGGTGGCAGGGGCACCCTCACGGCATGGCAGGTGCCAGCCTCTCATGAAGCTGCTGAGCCCTCTGAGTGGGCTCCCTCCATGTGGCTCTGCAGAGGTCCCAGCCCCATCCCATGGGGAAGGGTACCGGAGACAAATTCTGGTAAATACAGACAGAGGGTTATCGCTGCTGCCCAGCAGCTAATGAATGAACTAGCTTCAAAGAGTCAGGGGAACCCCTTGGCTCCCAGAGCCCCGAGATCGGCTGTCTCTAAGTATTTCCTCACTGGTCTCTAACTGCCTAACCTGAAAGCCCAAATGTGTGGCTGCAATAAGAAAGCTTTTCTCCCGTGATGGATTAACCTTCTTACCTTCTGAAGAAGCTGGCAAATGAAGGAACTGATGATCAGCCTCAGCAGCTGCCTTTTCAGCAGCCTTGCTCCAGGAGAGGGAGACCTAGAGCTGCCCAGAGAGTCTGTGTCTGGGGCTCCCAGCGCTGCAGCTGCTTAGAGGGTCCTCACACCAGGTGGTGGCCTGGCTGGTGGTGGCCGTGGTGCAGTTCAGTGTTGGTCTCAGCAATGCTGAGGTGCAGAATAGGGGAGCAGGGGCTGCACATCTTTCCTTCAACACATCCCCGGAGTGCCAGTGGAAGACTCTTAATCCCCTCTTGTCTAATTCAGGGAACAACAGGACGTGGACCTGTTGAAGTGAGTCCAGAGGAGGGCCACGAAGATTATAAGAGGGCTGGAGCACCTTTCCTATGAGGACAGGCTGAGAGAGTTGGGGCTGTTCAACCTGGAGAAAGACAAGGTTCTAGGGAGACCTTATAGCAGCCTTCCAGTACCTAAAGGAGGCCTACAGGAAATACTGTAGGGAAGAAAATCTTCAGTAGTGATAGAACAAGAATCCTCTTGTTGTGATAGAACAAGGGGTAATGGTTTTAAAATAGGGGTAGATTCAGACTGGACATAAAGAAAAAAATTTTTCCAGTGAGGGTGGTGGAACATTGGAACAGGTTGCCCAGAGAGGTCGTGGATGCCCCATCCCTGGAAATGTTCAAGGCCAGGTTGGATGGGGCTCTGAGCAACCTGATCTGGTTGGAGATGTCCCTGCTCCTTGCAGGGGGGTTGGACTAGATGACCTTTAAAGATCCCTTCCAACCCAACCTATTCTATGGTTCTATGATCATGAAACTCTGGTAATACCATGGCAAGTATTCTGTTTGGATACAGCTCTGCTACCACTGCTCTGAACATGAATGATCCTACCCACAAATTAAATTGAAAGCTTCTCACAGCAAGAAATACTTGACAAAGACTAATGATTCCGACAGCAGAGATTACCCAGGTTGTTCACCCTCTGGAAAACCTCCGCTGATAAAAGCTGTGAAGGTACTGTGGTGGAGATGGAGAGCCACAGTATGAATCCAAAAATCATTTGTACTGCGGTCACACTGCGCTGAGAGGCTGACATGCTTGGGATATTGTTCCCTATCACAGTCTGCTACTCCAGTAATCAAGAACGACCATGAACCGAGGAAAGAAAATGTTTAGGGGCCACTGCTGAATTGAAAGAGACCAGAGAGAATATGCTGTTTTTTAGACCATTGATAAAATGGTCATTTGATATGTTATTTCCTGGAATAATCTGGTATCATTACTCAGAAAAGCACCATTAAGTCAGCAATACAAATGAACGGCCCGGTGGAAATTACTTCTCGTGATCTCTGAACTGGAAGAGGCATTGGCAGGGGGCAACAGTCAGCTGATGGTAAAGGATTAGTCAGAAGCCCAACCTCCATGCAGTGTGTGTGAGCCTCCAGAGTGGCCATAGCCCTGCGGTTGTCATGACAGCCCAGAGGCTGCCGCTGCCTGGGGATTCACCGGCCAGCGTGAGACCCCTCTTTGTGCCGGTTGGAAATGGATGCCACGGGAAGAGGAGTGCTGAGTGCAAGATCTCTTTGGTTTCAAGCCAGATGCAAACAGCCACCTCCATGTTTACGGCACTGAAATGAGAAGGTTTTCCTTCTTCAGTCACTTTTTTTTCTGCTCTGCTTTTACAGTAAATTCTTTGTCATGGAGTAGTCTTCCCAAGGATACTTTATATTAAAAAAAAAAAGCAATGGAAATTTCATTGTATTCAGAAAATGTTCACATGTGCAGTGAGATACTGTTAAGATCATGTTCACTTTCCTGGAAATCTTGTTTGCTACTTGTTTCTGATGAGCATAGAGACTGATAGCATCCCTTACAGACAGGAAAACAATAACTTCCTTTAAAGTTACTGTAACAAACTTTAAAGTGCAGCTTATGTTCCTGGCTTTCACTCGCACAGCCGTGCTGGCACAGCACAGCCCTCTGCTCCCTCCTCTGCAGGCATGTACCACGCTGAAGCCCATTTTGAACAAAACCTGTGTTAGGTGTCCCATTGTTGCCTGCTGGATAATTTTCAGGTTCTGTGTTACCCCCTGGCTGTGCTGGGGCTGCTGCTGAGGATATTTTTTCCTCCTGTGCTTGAACACATATGAAAAACTCCAGTGTTCCTCATAAACAGCAGGTGATGGTCTTGGTGTGGGGGCTCTGTGCACAGGTTGCCAGTACCTCTCATCCTGGGGCTGTCTGGAAAATGGGCGTGGACTTCTCTCACTCCCTCTTCTCCAGTTTGCCCTGGCACCAGTAAACCATCGAAGGGCAGCATGGTATCATTACTGCACGCTAAATGCCGATGAAAAGTCCCTTTGCATGGGGGAAATTCTCTGGTGGCCATCTCCAGATGTGCTGCAGACCTTTGCTAGTGCCTCAGCTGTGCAAAGTGGTCAGAGTAGAACAGAAAATAGAGCCAGAGCAGCATGTGTCCAGAAGGCTGCGTAGCTGTGTCCTGGTGGATGGGTGCTGCCTTGGCCGCAGGAATCACAGGGGCCTTCACCTTTTCACCTTGTGGGAGTTACCTGGGGGTGTTTCTGTGGCTTTGGGAGGAGGAATTCGCCCCTCCTTACTGTACGCAGCCTGAGGGAATGAGCAAGGGTACCCGATTAGGCTGCTGGGAGTGAAAGTCATCGAGTCAGCTTCCAAATACTCCGTCAGCCATCAAACAGCGTTTTTCACCTCTATGTCCTCCACTTCCCAAATTGAGATTTATATTGACACACAATGTCAGTGTATCTATAGAAACAAGATATCTATACATTAGGTTTCCTCACCTACCTCAGAAATTACTTCTGACTGGACTAAGTACTCTGGTAGAATGAAAAAATACGGCTGCTTGTATGGTAAGAAAGTATAAGCAACTCTGAGTTAGCTGTGGTCTAAATATCCTGGTGTCTTAACCTAAATTTGGGTATATGCCTTGCATAGCAAAGGTCGCAGAAAAGAAAGAGCAAGTGAGGGACAAAACAAGCCGAGGATTTCCTTTGCTGCAAACTGCAGTGCTGAGAGTTTTTAGGTGTTTTGGGGTTTTCTCCTTCATTTTTAAATCAGCTTAGTGGTAGTAGGTGGATTCTCAAACGTATTTCAGTCGTTGCTCACGGTGAGCAAAAAGCTCTCTACGGCTGCTACAGAGCTCTGCGGAGCAGCTTCTGCCAGCCCTGGGCACAGGGGCAGCACTTACCCAGTCAGTGTTGCTCTGGCATCTGCAGGTAGTGAGAAACACTTTTCCAAGAGGTGAGCTGCCTTGCTTTTAATTTATCAGCATTGCCCATATGTCAGTGGGATGGTTAAAAAGAAGAGTTGCTTTTACCTCTGCTGCCTGGAAATACAGATGACAGCCAAAATCAGAAAATGACAGAGAAAGAAGATTCTTAGTCAGGCACAGTAGAGTTTTTGTAAGCTGTTAGAAATGAAGCAGCATAGTGACTAACCAAAAAGATGCTTTACTTTCAAGGACCCAAGGTCTGACACCATTGGCAGTCTTGTAAATGTTAATACAACCCTAATATTTTCAACACTACAACTCTTGTACAGCAACGGAAATTATTAGTCAAGTCTCCTGAAAGTTAAATAACTTTTATACGGGGCATTCTGAAGTCTGTAGAGTCACTTCTATATTAGAATAAAAGCAACACTGAAGCTTGGGTGAAATGAAATTTTTGCATGAGCTTTTTTCTGGAAAAGTAAAAAACAAAATCTACTTTTATCTGTATTGAAAAGGGATAATTGAACTTTTTCCACCTGGAGGCAGGCTGAGTCTTTTAGCAGTGGTATATATGTTAACACAATAATATTCCATTGGTTTAAATTTTATTTACCAATTAAATGCACACACCCTAGTCACAAAGATATAGAATATTAGGAGTCACTGGTTTTACTTGGGTTCCTCAAGCTAGACCCCTACATCAAATGGTCTTGGTAGGGCCAATGAGACTGTTGGTGCCTTCAGTCACTGGTTGCTGAGACTCTGCGAATAAAGTGCATCCCATCAGGCCGAGCCTGTAGCTGTCACGGCAGTATTCTGTAAGAGACTCTGGCTGATTATTCATTTCTAGGTTTACTCTCTTCCTAGACAAATACTGTGTTCATTAAAAAGCAGAAATAATGAGCTTCAAAGTTATTTTTCTTTAAAACTGTGGAACAGAGAAAAAAAAGTGTATATGTGAGTGTTTTCTCTAAGAAGGGAGTTCTGATCCAGGGTAGATACTGTCTTTTTATATAATTATGAGTGGGCCAATAAAAGAAAAACTGACCCCATGTAAAGCATGTACATTAATCAAACCCAGTGCAATCTGAGCCATGGAAGGAGAAACAGAAAGCGGCAGCAGGGCAAAATGCATTGTAATTCATACTGATCAAAAGAAACTGTTCCATGTCTGTTCAGCCAGATCCTAAGTGCCAATTTCTGAAAGCAAAATGAAGTAATGATACTGTAACGAACATATTTAATTTGTTTTTAGTCTCTGATCTTCCAAATGGCTTGTTAAATCCCCCAAAGCTACGTATATAACAGATTTTTGATAGCTGAGGTTACAGAGCCGTTCATGCGTCTGAGCCAGGGTTCCAGAACATCTCTATTAATTTTCATAGGAGCAGTCCTCTGTGGTCTTTCTTGCTCTGCTGAACACTCCTAATTTTGATTCATTCAGTTGGCATTTTGAGCTGAAGGCATTAAAAAAAAAAAAAAGGGTTGTGGCAAAGTCTTCATTAGCTCGTTGGGAATACGCTGTCCTGGCCAAAACTTTAGGAGCAACTTTCTTCTTTGTTATTATTCATATTCCTTCACTATTCCGTCCCTCAGCTCATGCCTCCAGTAAAGATGATAATGAGGTCCTAATCTTCAACAATTTATTTGACAATATAAGAGGCACTGGAAACAGGCAAATGACAATCATATTCCATCAATTTTACTTGCATACACTTCACAGGCTTTAATGGATGTGTTAGCGATGCTGAACATGGCTCTGGAGCAGATGAGTAGGTTAGTCATCTCTCCCGCAGCTACAGACACGATTCTTGTCCAGAAAGCCACTGTGTTTCCAAGGGCTGAAGAAAAGGAGTGTGCAAAAACAGCAGGTAAGATGAGGACCTTGTCTATCACAGGACTCAGATGAGGTTAAGGAAGTGTCATACCAAGTTAGACGCATTGCTCTCATCATTGTAAGCAAGGAAATATTTCTACCGCAACCTGTCCCCTGCTGAGATCTTCTCCACTCAATACCAGTAGCCAGTTTGGAGGCAGGGGGCAGGTAAACGAAACTGCCTCCACAGGGTGTGGAAAGATTACCGGTGACCGACCCTGTGGCTCCTGTTATGTGACACCTTCGCGATGTCACAAGGCATAGAAGGGAGCAAAAAACAACCTTGGGTAGTTTCCACACTGCGGGAGTTCTCCCCCTCACCCTCACCCTCACCCCACCCCTCCAAAAATGTGATACTGTGCTTGTTGTCTGTGTTTCTCTGGTCAAACCTGCTTCTTTGCCAAACTATTTTAGGAGTATGTTCTGGAAAACCCCAAGCATTTCTTCTGTACTACCTCAGCTTTCCAAGGAATGAAGAACAGATTTTTTTTCCTGGCTCACTTAATTGCATCCGGACGCTTCCTAGAAAGTGTAAAAAGAAGCGGCTGTGTCCCCAGCCAACCCCACTGGACCACCTGGTCAGCGCAACTGTTCAGTGGATAAGATCGCCTGCACGGTTCTGCCGAGCTCCTGTTACCACCAGCCCCTACAAAATAACCATCTGGCAAACCTATATGAAAGTCCAGAGAACGTTTTAAGTCTGGAGTAAGATATTTACCGTATTCTTAAACAGTTACCTTATGGGTTGCTTTCACCTCCCTCTGTGGCAGTTTGAGTTTGAGTTTGTTTTGCATGCTGGGGTCAGGCATAGGGTTTCTATTTTGCATGCCACTGGCCAAATGTTCAAGCCAACATACTCAGGATGGCACGCTTGTGGCTTTTTTCCAGGCTCTTGTATGTCAAGAGGTACAAAGCATGAGCAACTGCGACCAGCTGCGCTCCCATCCTACGCCATGGACACCAAAAAAATGCAGAACCTGAAACTTAGCAAATGGATATGTTCCAGGGATTTGGGTGAAGAAACTGAATCCTTCTTTATTCTATGAGATCCTTGAATAAAATAATACTGTAGGAAGGTTTTTTTTGCAGCATAGCTTGGTGAAATTAAGTTTGAGAAAAATAAGTGCTAATGTCCAACTTGAAATAATTTTTCAGATCTGTAACATTTTGGTAATTAATTATACACACATTTTATGATAATTGGCTAATTCTCTTTTTAACTCTGCCTGATGATAGCACATAAGAAACTTTTCCAGGTACTAGTCACTGAAACAATTCAGATTTAACCTCATTTCAGACTGATATTATTATCCTTTGCTTCCCTTCTCTTGCAGGTTTTGATTAATGATAGAACAGCTCCTACAGCCTTGTGGTTTTCAAGTTTCTTTTACAGCCTGTTATGTGAAAGTTCAGCCAGTAAATTATTTGCCTGGTTTTCTTCCTCCCTTCCTTTATTAACTGCTACAAAAAAGACACAAAATTAGTCAGAATTTATCTTCATGAAAGCTGATAATTTGCTCTTAAATCGTAAGCATCTGAGTATTTTGTCATTCTCAATGTGGTTGCCAATTTCTATTCTTAGGAATAAGACTAAGATGACTGGTTGGTATTTCTTTGGAATTTCTTTAGCATGAGTTCAGTGTCAGCAATATTTCTGTTATTCAGGATAATGCAAAAATAAAATATCTATAACTTAACTGGTATTCCTAGGGCTAGAATTAGAGTCAGGGTCAGGGTTTCATCTCAGCATGGCATAGTAAATGTGAGATGATCACTTGTAGATATTTATCAACAAGTCAACTGTTCCATTATTTTCACTCCTGGAGGAGAGCCATAAAGTCCTGGTGGCCACTGTAAATGTCTGTCACCTCAAGTACTTCTGTCACTCATTCAGATGCCTTCTTAGTTGTGTTCTACTTTTGTTACCTGTGAAGAGAGATGTCCATGTTCAGTGAACATTGAATTATTGCCATGAATCTGTGGGAGCTGGAAAGTCATCCACAGCAGTCGGAGCTGGTACCCTATTATCTTTTTAAGTATAATGGAAGGAAAGAGATGAATTGTCTCTCTTAGTTGCCTGACTTTTCATGGGCATTCATTTTAGGATTACACATACCATCTTTGACGGCACATTTCTCTGGTCATTGATTATACAGGGAGCCTACAATGACAACCTGAGGCTAAATACTTTACCTTCAGCCACCTGAATTAAAGCAAATGAGTTCTACCCTTACCTTTCAACCTTCACAGGAAATGCACTCACCAAATGATTTTGGATACGTACGCAAGAAATTATACTCTAGCCTTGTCACAACGAGTGACGTAAGCTAAAATCTGATTCTGTCTACAATCCAAAATGGAGATCGGTGTGTCCGTATTTCTTCACAAGCCATTTGTGTAGAAGGGACCTGACAAAGGCACTACAGTCACCAAAAAAATGTCTCGTCTATCCGCACACCCCCAGAAGAGTACCAGCATAATGAAGCACATACTTGAAGGTAAAAAGTGGATCAAGTGGGTTTGTTACCCTGACCTATGGAAAGAAGAAATGCTGTTCTCTCTGGCAAAGGGAAGGAGCAGGCAGCTGTCGAAATGCTTATAGCCTAAGTCACCACAGCTATTTAGTCCATCGCAGGCGAGTCAGAGATGTAAAAAGACCAACACTTCTTGGCACAATTCACAAATTCTGCTTGAAAAGAGAGTAAGAAGTGATCTAGTGAACACAGTTCAGCAAGGGGTAAAAATGCAGAATCCCAACAAAGAAAAGCAAAAATATACCTTGTAGAAATCTTTTAAATCCTAAATAATAATTTATCTTTTTTTTTTTCTTAAAGAGCAGCAATTTCTCTCATATCTTGACAAAGTAGGCAAAAAGTATAATTTCTTTAGCAACAGTACCTACAGGTTCTGGGCACGACCCAAAGCTCTGGCTGTGCTGGACACTGGATAGCACCCAGCAGCTATCCCAGTATGCTCCCCTCACCCTCACTCCAGGGAGCTAACTGCAGTCCAGAACATGTGTAGATGCATTCATGATGTGTCTGTAACTAGTAACCATGACCGAGAGATTCAAGTGATGTGCCAGCAAATATGGTTACAGGAATTTTGGACGAGGGTATGCTATTGACAACATGTATATCCAGCTGCCCAGGAAGGCGTGCTCATGTCCCTGGAGAATTTACGTTTCCAACTTTGGGTCTGCAAGTTCTTAGCCTTGTGCTTAACTTGAAGCACATCGACACCTTCCCAGTCCACTCTGGAAATCAGTTTGCATGCTTGAGGTTATACAGGTGTGTATGTCTGTGCAGGTCCTACCCTGAGAGAGCGCCTATGGCAAAGTGGAAAGAGGCAGTGAAATGCATCCCCTCTTACTTTCGTGCTGACAGTGAATAAAGCTCCCATCTCCCCATTTCTCCCTTTAACGTAAAGGACGTTTTCAGCAAACTGTATGAGTACATTCACACCAGCACAGAATGACATGCCTGTGTTGTGTGTTGGAAAGAAAGCATTCTGCAGAATTAGAAAGCCACCATCTGTACATGTGCATATTCAGTACTCGCAAACCACCTTGTGTTATTCTTGCTGAAAGCTCTCAGCAGCATGGGAAGCATTCTGAGAGCCAGTTACAGCCCTGGAAACGTTTCTCCTCACTGCAGCTCCTCCCCAGCTGCAATCAGGGACCCAGAAGCTCTTTAAATTTCTTTATTGTGAGTGGATTCCAACGCTGCTGTATTAATTAATCTCTCAGGCACACTTACTAGACATGAGCTTTACCTGTTTCCTCTTTAAAGAAACAAGACCTCACAGTTCAGCTGCTGCAGGACAAGAGACTCTTCACCCCCACACAGATTCTCTAGCAGCCCCTTGCCCATAACTCCAAGCTTGTGAGCATCTGGGTGTTTCATTTTCTCACTTCTGCCACCTGTGGCGAGACAAAGAGTCCCACAGACTTGCAGGCACTCCAAAAATAATTTATTTTTGTTTTAACTAAAGGAAATATTGGAAGAACTGTGTAAAAGCTAAAACCCAAGTGCTATCTTTCCAGTCCAATCTTTTGTTTTTAGATGGTGTGGCACACATTCAAGGACGGATAAAGAAGGGATGAGGAGATGCTCTGTGATGAATAAAGACACCAAATCAGTTCACAAACACAAAAACTGGACCATTTTCAAAAAAGTCAGGTGCACAGTGAGTGGAAGCTGTTCCAAGTCTCATGCTTATACAGCAGCCAGCAGATGTTGTACATCCACGTTTGAGCAACCAGCTGTCTTCTCATCAGTATTAAATGTTCAGTTGACATTAAAGGGACAGAGAGAATTAAAACGGAGAGAGAGCTCAGAAAACTGAGCCACTTTTTTGGAGTTTACGGTGTCTACAAATTATTGCGCACACTTCTTTTTTTTTCCAAACAAAGGTATTAATGAACATTTTTAAAACAGGAATCATCATGAGAAAAGTAGCCACAAATACAGAAACAGTTCAATAATGACATATAAATAATCTCAGGCAATAAATGTGGAAAACACATATAGAAACGACTTCATAAAATTCAAGAGATTAGTATAAAAAATAAAGGGAAGAGACAGAAGTGGCTGCCAAAGACCTTTGAATACAGTACTATTAACCTCTTCCCTTTCCTGTTTTTTTTTACTTGCTTTGTAAAGTAGTTACAGATTCACATACCATGTCTGACAGCTTAAAAAATCACACCACTCTTACATTACAAATATAAAGAGAGATTATTTGGTATAATATGTCATAGACCAAAGAGCATCAGGCTCCAGATACCCACTCTGACTCCGCCCTGACTGCATACTAGGGAGAAAGCCAGATATCTGTGCTCCTTTTCCTCCCCTGAGGCTCTTTTCCTCCCAAGGAAGGATATATGAGAAAGGAGGAGGCAGTGATGTACTCCAACAGGTCCCTCTATGCAGGCAATCAGTGACTATTAATACAGGATTTACCTTTGAGTGCACCTGAACCACAGTTTTGATACCAAGGTCAAGAAAAAATTGAAGCCCTACCTTAAAGGACTTAAAATATCTTTGCAAATGTAAGTACATACTTATTTTTAAGGAACGAAATTAAATGAACCACTCTCTCCATTTATTCATCGAGAACTAAATGGGTAGATTGACTTATAGACTAATAAGCTAACTTTTAAATGACAAGAGTTAGGTGAAAAGAAATTAACTGTAAGTGATGCTTAGTTCAAAACTTATTTTATTTTATATTAAGGGGAATAAAAGGCTGGGATGAGGTGAGCAGCTCTGAAGCCAGAGATGTTCCAGGGATAACAGACTGGAGTACAAAAGATGCTGAGCGGCTGGAGGGAAAACTCAAAAAATTTAAGAGACACTTTTGTATCCTGCAAATAATCTAATGTGGACTGTGTATGAATTGGATTTAGTGGATACCGGTATCTTAGTCAGATGTCATAGTTTTGCTCTAGCCAGCTAAATACAGCTAAGAAATTTGTTACTGTAATATAAACAAGTTTCTGATGCCAAGTCTGAAATCCTATTTATGTCTTTAATTCTTCCATCTGTCCTGATAATAAAAACGTGGCATTTGAACTCATGCCCTACTTGTGGTCATCAGGTGTATTTAGGGAAAATTATGTACAGACCATTACTTTTCAGTGCAAGGTTTCCAAAGCACTTGCCAGTGCAGATGCCTAACCCTACTTGCAGTACTTCTCCTTTGTATTTACCTTATCTCACACTCCTTGAAATAACCTGTGGAGTCCCAGAGATGCTCAGAGCATGGGCAGAAAACTAGAAATTTAGAAGGTTCCTCTCTTTCTTCGCATAGTCATCAAGTTATGGACTTGCTGAGCTAAAGGTTGCACCCTCACCACTGTAAGTAACAGCTTCTGCCCTCCATTCATTTCTTTTATTTCCTCTCCACCAGCTGTCTTTGAACTCCACGTTTATTCTCTGCTCTTTTTTCTCTCTCGTCAAATATATCCCTGTCTACATTTCTGATGGACTTCCCAGCATGTTTGCACTGTGCTGTTGTCCCTCATTCTCTAGAAGATGCTGATTGCAGCCACCAACAGGTCACCTGTTGCTGTACATCTTTGCCCATCTGAGCAACATAAGAGGTTCAGAAATCCAAGCTCAGAAAATTCATCTCTTGGAGGGACCTAATAGTAACTAATGTAAAGCTGTGCTGTTCTGTACTGAAGGTGATTCTGCAGTCCCTAAAATCCAGCACTGACAGCTACTGTTTGTGAGGAGGAACGTTTCTGCCGCACACTGCCAAGGGATAGTCAGAGTCTTTCGGAGGCAGACTTTCGCTCACAGCAGATGGAAATAACAGCCTTCAGTTGCAAACAGAAGCCTAACAACAGCAAGCAAGGACACAACCCTGTAGAAACAGTGGCACAGACAAAGCTGATGATGCTTTTAAGGCAGATGTGTACCAAGGATACCTTGTGAAGGGAACGTGCAACAAGCAGCGAGGGACAAAGAACTTTCTCATGAAGTGCAAGTCAATTATCTATGAGTATATCCCCCTATGTCAGACGATGGTATCTATTCTTAATATTCACTGTTACATAATTGTGTGTTCACACATCTTATGTTGAACTCTATGAAGATACTGTATTTCCAGAAAGGCTCTGTACTCACCTTATGTTCCATTGTGAAAATCCATTAGGAGTTAAATTCTTGTAGTCCAAAAAGATTTGTAACCTTGTTAGTGAACTCTGCAAAGAAAGACATAAAAATAAGCTCTCATAGTGTCTTTCTGGGTCTATTTGGGCTTTTTTTTTTTCACCTTTCAAGTTGAATAGAGGGTAAGACAAAAGAGAAACACATGAGGAAAGTGCCCTTTCTTTTAAGCCAGTGAGCTATAGATGTTAGTGCTGAAGCTAGAAAATTTGGTTTTAGCTTTCCCGATGTGTTCCATATATACTCCATACATATAAAGAGCCAGGATTGCCACGCCACATCTTTTCAACTAACAGTGTTTACTGCAGACATATGTAGCCACTCTTATCAAAGAGCCCTGAGTCCTACAGCTCCTGTCCATAGCTCCACAATGCCCACATTAGTAAGCCTGGAAGAGACGCTCCAAACAGATGAAGCTCTCGTGCTTCCCAGGAGCAGCTGATGCCATACTTACATCCTTCATGTGTCTATCATGTGAAACAAGCAAGTGTACGAGCAGCTTTTGGATCATTCAAGGAGGCTTGCACTGAAGGATGCGTTATGCTCAGCTGTCCCAACCATCTGGTGTGTTTCTGTGTGGGCAAACAGGTACATAGCTTCCCCATGCCAATACAGCTACCAGATGGATGTGTGTGGTTCCTCTGGCTTTGGGGAAGCCAGCACACCCTCAGGCACCCGAGGCATCTGGGTATGTGCCAAATAGACGCGCAAAAGTTTCAGAAGTACCTTAGCAGCAGCAGCAGAAGCAGGTCTTTGACTGACTGGCCCAGCAGGTGTCTAATTTAGGATGAGCTCGGTAGCTCTCGAGGCCCAAATAACTCTAAAGACTTGATCTCCACTGCTTGAAATGGAAGTTTATGTATGTGGCTCACACAGGCAGTTACCTACATTTGATAGCTAAATTTAGATGCCTACAATCTGGAACTGAATTACACTCCACATTTCCCATTACAGCTCATGACCTGGCAAAAATACTCAGCCAGAAGCATCTTCTGAAACTCTTTGGCCTCCTTGATTTCTACTTTTCCTCTACTCTGAAACATACCTCCACAATTAGGTCATCTTTGTCACTTTGACCTCCAATTCTGAGTCTTTTTACTTATGTCGAATAATCTAAGTGCCTTTCTGTAACAGAAATGAGACTTTGGAAGCCCAGAAAAAGCGAAAATTATTGTAACTCCAGACTCTGCACACTCCAGATGTTCATAGGTTAATGTATCAATGGGTGCCCTTTGCATCTTTGAGATCCTAGAATCACTAGAGAGTAGTTAAGATTAATCTTATGGCTGGTAAACAAGTCTGAGAAGCCTTGTGCCCCCAGAAATTACTATACTAGTAGATTCTGGCTCAACAGGACAAAACCTAGGGAGGGAGAAGGGCACAGAGACAGGGCACCTCTGAACAGGGTCAAGGAAACGCAGGCAGAAACATGCACTTGACAGAAGAACTGATAACCTCAAGCATCTGTTAAACCTGATAAACAGTATTTTTTCCATCAAATGTTTACCATCATGATATTACTCAGTAACGTTTTTGTCTTGAAATAAGGTGATGCTTGTGAAAGGTGACCAAGTCACTTCTGTAATCACAACAAATTGCAGCAGGTCAGCAACTTTGATAAACTCAGCCTAAGAGGGAGGGAAGTAGGTCCCCCCTCTGAGAAAGGAAAGACCTGAGGTCTCAGCTTTGACCCACAGGTATCAGAAGGGTAGTTAAGCCCAAACCTGGGGCATTTATTTTGCCTCAGTGAGTTTGATAAAACTGCTTTTGAACTTGATAAAGACAGAGCGGATTATGACTCTGTGTGCACAGCTGCAAATGCAAGGCATCATGTTTTATCTCAAAAGAACGGCATTCAGTTTGCTGATTTTCTTAACCAGCGAACTCCTGTCTGCTCTGAAGCATTATAAAAGAGCTCTCCCAGCAAAAAAAAAAAACCAGCAGTGATTAATTTTTTCTTCTCAATGCTATCCCTCCCCATTACACAGTTTGGTTTTTTTGTTTTTTTTTTTTGTAGAGAGACTGTTTTGAATACCTGAACAGAAGGAACCGCCTGTTAAATCCTTTTTTAGGCTGCTACAACCTTAAAATGTGCCACTTCAGTGGTCAGAACAGAGGCAGGACCAGTTACTAGAGGCCTTAGGGAGGTGAGTTTTTGTCTATGCAAGGGAAATCTTTCTGCTTCTTGTGACAGATTAACTGATAAGTGGCTGGATGGGGATTGTGAGCGACAGCAATGGAAGGTGGACGCTTGCCATGCCAATATATCTTGGAGACTAGACGGAGTTTTTACTAAGCAAAATGTGTATTTTATTACTCCCTAGGAGTGGCTCAAATAAGTTCAGTGATAATCTGGTTTCCGTACAACAGGAGGAAGCCTTGATGGCCACTTGCAAGGCAGTGCCTTAAATGACTTTTTTACAGCGGGTAATTTGCTAGCTGACAACTGGGCTGAAGGTGGATTACAGACTACTTCTTTGGTCCTCTGCCATCACCCACAGAAAACTGTGGCACATACAGCGTATCATATGGAAATGAACAATAATCCTGTAAAAGGGTGTGAGGCTCGGCACCCAGCTGTAGTGCCCGCTCCACTGCAAGGTGCTCCCCCACGTTCAACGTAGTGCTGGGACTCCCTTTGCAAAAGAAAACACAGAGCTGGCCCCAAAGCATGCTCTACAGTGGGACAGGGAGGTACTGAAGAGAAAAGAAGGGGAGAGTGGGGATGTAAAGATTAGGGGTGCTAGCCTGTGGGAGTTGGTTGGATAATTAAAAAATGGGGAAGGTATGAAGAAAGTCCTGGGGTCCTTATTTGCAGAGTGGGAGTACTTGAAGAGGGATTTTAACACTATTCCTTTTAGCCTTCTTCTCCCTGCATGGTGTTGAAGGGGTGGGTTAGCATGACAGGAGATCAGCCAGCACTGCAGACTGAAGATAATAAGTGATAGTATCGCTCGCTCACTTGAGCTCTGCATCCCTAGCCGAGGTTTGGCCTCAGCATCTCAAGGCACTCCAGCTCATTATTACTCTGCCACCCATTCCCCCCACCACAGCACCAAGGGTTGGCGTGGTTAGTCCTTGCTACCATGTCTGGGTTTTGCCACACACACCTCCTCTTTTTCCTCCATCAGGGTGGATTTTGGTGAAGTGCAGGCTGTGTCTGCCTTACTGCCAGCAACAGGAGCCACTTCTTGCGCGGGGAGAGCGGGAGCAGAAGGCCACTGTGGACAGCTTCAGTGCATGGCAGGGGGAGGCGGAGCAGTGCGGCCAGCAAGGGAAGGGGCCAAGAGTAGGCAGGCGTGGAGGGAGAGGAAAGGCTCTGGAGCTGGGGAGCACCAGCAGCACGACCTCAGCGCAGCGAGACTTTCTCCCAACTGTGTGGGCAAGCAGAGACCTCTGCCCTGCACTCCCTGAGAGTTTAATCTCATTTTAATCTGTGAATGGGACCCAGTTTTGCCAGAAGACACTGGAAGACAGTGGGAGAGCCGAGTGCAGGTGGGGTAGGTTGGTTACGAGTGGTGACCCTGGTTCAGGGCTGCCTGAACTCTTAATGAGAACCTAGAGGTGACAGCAGGAGTTCAGAGGCAGAGGGGCTAACTGCCTGCCTTCCTCCCAGGCTACTCATCCTCTTTCTTGACACATGACATTTGGCAGCCATAGTTCCGGGGAACCATCTGTCAACACTCTCCTTCCCACACTCTCACACAAAATTCCCACTCCTCCTGATCTTTGCTGCTCCTTCATTAATGAATCTTCATGAAAACGTGCTACCAGGAGAACAGGATTCATTGACATGGCATGACTTTCTGGGAAAGGTGTTAAAAACAATGAAGGATAACAAATGGAAATGTGAGTTTGAAAAAATTATTTTACGTCACGTGAAAGGATGAGCTTCTTTGTAGAAAACCATTGGCCAAATGAAGTAATTTTGAATTGCCATAAGTTATTTAGGGCTTGTCTGCCAAAAATAGGTACCATTTTAATTACCAAGACAGAATGAAAGCAATACAATTTCTCTGCTATTGCAACTTCTTAACATGTCTGTAGTTATATTTGTATAAAGGTGCTTTATACTGGGATAGCTATTCCCACACAGGAAGGAAAATCATCATTCTGATGTGTCACCTTGATAATGATACACTTACACCCACCCTCTTACCCTGTTTTGCCTTTTAATTTTAAATGACCTTCTCCATCCCCGATGGGACTAATTATCCCAGTAAAACTTGCAGAGCTGGCCTTGGCATGAAGCAAATGAATTGTTGCTGCCCATACACTTATACAGCTGTGGCAACAACAGGAAGAAATAGTACACATCCATATATGCTGACTTTCAAGTAGAGGATGCTGTAATCAAACTCAGATATGCGTGTTAAATTTTAACACCTCTATATTGAAGAGCACGCACATTAAGGAGTAGACTATATTTTCCATATATTAGATCTTAGGAATATGTAACATGAACAGCTCTCACAGGGACGAAAGAGAACTACAGCTTTTTCCTTTGGGCAACGAGATTATGCACAACTCCAGAAGCAACTGGAGGCAAAGACATCACCTGTGGCATTACAGCAATCTGAGCCTGACTACAAATGCAAGGCTTGTGGGGAAAGCAACTACAAAGTCTCCAGAATCACCTGGGGACTACTAAAGCTGATATGCTGGATCTGTGAGATGAGTAGCAACATATTACAGGAAAAAAAAAAAAAAAAAAAAAAGGGAAGCAAGGTACCTGAAAGAGGAATCTTTCAGCGTTCAAATCCCTTTGTGGATATAGCATGCAGTCTTCTCCATGTTCAGTACATACTACGTGCTTCCAGGACTGAACTGTGTCACTTAGGGTAAAACCAATTTATCCTTTACAAATCTGTCCATCATTTTCAGTATCTCTGTCTCTTTTAAATGAACATAAATCTGTGTTTTGAGCAAGGGGTTGACTTTTGTGTATGTACAATGGATAAGACAATACCCAGGCAAAGCCCTCCAGGCTCAGCTACAAAACAACTAAGATAAAACATAATGTAGCTATTGAACAGTAAAAAAGTGATATAAATGAGTAGTATATTTCATAATAATAGCAGTATTCCAAATTGTGAAAGTTAATGGATTTGGCAAATGTTACCTTCTGCCACTGAAGGACAGAGCAAAAGCAGTTTTATGGAAACCTGTGTAACTCCGCAGTATTTACTTTCTTAGCGGCTCATTATTCCCTATTGAAAAAGAGACCATTTGTTTTAACTTCTTTGATGTTGCTTAAGAGGTGTGCAAGTTTATATACGTTTGTTTGCACTAGATATCAGGAACTTTTTTGAAGAAGTTGGGTGATCCCCAAAAAAACCCTCTTCACTTTTATTGCAGTGCATAGATCATTCTTATCACCTGCTCTAAGAAGAGCACCGAACAGAAATGGTCTCTTTATTGTTTCCTTTATATCTGCTTTTTTTCACCATTAACACTCAGCAAAAAGAAAAAATCTTACTGTTCACTTTGGATAAAACACAAATTGTGTAGTGAAGCATGGGGCTTGGCAAATACTATTATACTGAATATGTCTAAAAATTATTGTATCTGTACTGCCCTGGTAAAAATATGAAGAATTACAGAAGCTGTGGGGACTCACGTACTATGCAGTATTTAATCAGGTGTGGGTATATTTCTTCTCATTTACAGTTTCCTTTCCCTTCTTCAGCCCGTGTGACATTCCTGTTTAGTAAACATTATAGGTCAACCAAAGCATGTTGATGTGATTTTGTAATGGCTTGCTGTTAATTGCTTGCTGCTATCCTTTCTCTTGAATATAAAAATGCACAGAAGAGTAGTGACAGGAATAATTATAGCTTCAGGTCTTCTTATTCTGTTTTTAGTTTCTTTGCAGCCTAGAGAGACATCAAAACTAACAAACTAAAATTTACACCATATAAAACCACTTTTTTTTTGTCCTGTACTGAGAGAAACATAGTAATTTGGTGTGAAATATGCTCACTCCACTCACTTTAATGGCAGTAAATAGCACTGCTAATAACATCTGCAGGATTGGCCGCCTCTTTTTACTTTAACACATACACCATTAGTACTGCCTTCACTATCAATTCCAACTCCTACAATTTATCTAGGTAAACATTCAAATGAAATTAAGACTTTCCAAATATTCATCTTTTTCACAGTGAAACATTTCAACAACTAAAAAATCCTTGGTCATATTTTATGGGCAGTTTCAATTGAAGCTACTTATTACTTATGAGTTCTCCCTTTCCCTCGCTCCACGTGAATGCTTAAACCTCCCCTTGCAGTTATGTTGCATGAGTATGGTTACAATATTTATGATATTAAATGGTAATTCCACTACAGGCTGACAATTATTTGAGCGCAGAGAACACAACGTTGCAAGCTCTGCTATTGCCACCTGCTGTCCACATTCACCTTGGAATGGCTTGGGTAGGCAGGGTTGCAAAACAGTGACCAAACAGATGGCAAGGACTCAGACTTAAGTGCTGAGTGGGTACAAAGTCATCAGAAGCAAAAAAAACCTGAAAAGATTGTGAACAAAGATTCAGCAGGAGCCTGCAGAATAAACCACAAAATGGTCCAGAGTGGTCACTATTTTGGGGTCTCTACCTAGGGACGGTAGCTGACGGTCCATACCTCACCCCACCTGTATATATATTCTGTTCCCAGCAAGCATCAGCTGCCAGTGACTGCTGCCGTCCACCACTAAGTCAAACCTCCAAGCTCTTGCCTACCTCGACAGTGGTTGGACATTCTTGGGTCGGCCATTTGATGGCTAGCATTTCTTTATCTAGCAGGGGAGGAAGGGGTTGCAGTAATTATCTGACTAATGAGGAGGATATGTTGTGGTAACAGAGCAGCTAGAAAATGCTGGAACGGAAGGCTGAGATGAAGAGCTAGGGAAGGAGGGGCAAGACTCTGAGAAAGAGGTAGGGGCCAGCAACAGAGCAACAAGCAATGAAGCCAGAAGGATTTTGCCCAAAGCATGAAAGGCAACTCTGCAGGGTCATTCCTCCCTCCATGTAAGAGAGGGACATGCAGACAGACAAGCAGACGAAGTGACAGGACTGTCAGAACAGGAAGCTCAATAAAAAATGCACAGCACAGTATATCTAAAGAAACAAGCCCCCCTTGCAGTTGCTTTTTCTCTAACTCCATGATGGGCATTTGAACTTTTGCCTCACACCTTCTGTAGTTCCGTAACAGGCTCTTTTTCCCTGCCTCATCCCCTGGCTAAGTAATATTGCTGATGGAGATGGCAGACAGTACTATCCCAAAATAAGGTAACTTGAGTTAGATGCACAGCAGTAGAACGTTTGAGGTGCAGCTCAAAGTTTTTGAGGTTTTGCTCAAAGTTTTTACACTCATGTTGTCTAATAATAGCAGCAAGACTGGTTTAGTTGATGTCAAGGTTGTGTGTAACAACCTGAACAACTTTGGCGTGGGGAAAGCTGACAGATGCCTTTAGGTTTTCTTCTACACGTGAATTTAGATTTGGGCCCTGGAAACTTCATTCATTCCACAAACAGCTTCTGAGGGTTTTGCAGCATGAGAAGAACTTGCTTCCATCTCTGCTACAAAGGAAACCAGAGAACTGACTGAAAAACACCACCACAAGTACACCTTTCTTCCTCTCTCTTTTGCTGGACACAAGACTTGGTTTTGGTAGAGCTACAGATGCTTGGTGGGATGAAAAAAAAATCCACATTGTTCTTTCTTTCCTCTCTTCCAAACATTAAATCAGTGGTGGGGTTACAGGAAATCTACACGCTCTTTATCCTTCCAGTTGCAATCAAAACAGGAGTGTAAGAAATGTGATGCTCAACAACCTGGTAACTTTTTTCCTGGGCTAAAACTCATGTAAAAACTAAATGTGATTGGTTTTTGAATCTATCTTTTGGGTTGCCACACAGTCAGACAATCAAAGGGTAAAGAACATTCCTTGTGCTGACTGAATGCAGGGCAAATTTTATTGACCCAGTATTGCCTTCAAAATCGTACCAGATGTGAGGACCTATAGAAGAGTAACTTTTCAACAAACAAGTTAATACCTGACAGGGAACTTGTCAGGCATCCAAGTGCCTGCTCCGGTACCTGGGTCACTGTTCAATCTGGGTTACTAAAAGCTCAAGTTTTCTGTCCTGCAGTTTGCAGACAACAGAGCTGTTTTAAGCGATGCTTCCGAAGCTGAAGGGCACAAATCTCTCCTGCTTGGGTTTGGTCCAGGTAAAACCAGCAGGTCTGTTTGACCACAGCTTATCTATAACACAAAATGGTACAGTAATATGTTGTCCACCTTCACCCCTTCAAAATATTGATTGAAACATTGACATTTTACTGCAGTAGTTAGGCCACTAGCTTTTATGAGTTAATAACGACGCTCTCGCTTGAAATACCCAGGAGTCTAGAGCAGAAATTACAGCTGTTTTGAGCTTTAATGTTTCAGATTTCTCATGCATATAACCGTGTTAGTTTTTCCTGGGCAATGCTGTACTTTAATTTATTGTCTAGATTAAGTAGGTGAGGTGAACGTCAGCTGGTATTTCCACTGGCTCTGGTGTGGTTTAGTGTAAAAGAAAATATTACAGGAACGCTGCTCTGAAATGATGTATCTGAGTTAGAAATAGCAGCTTAGAAACAAATCACACTCGTAAATCAAGGGTTTGCTCAGAAAAGCCTGGAGAGGTGAGGGATGTGAAGAGCTTTTAAAGGCTGGGAGCAATAAACGCTAATTCCTAGGAGTTTTTAATTGCTGACAATAAAAAGGGCTGGGAAGGCAGCCCCGCGACACGGGGGCGCTCCGGGCTCGACCTCTCCCCTTCCGGGCCGGGCCCACGGCGTGGGGGGGGGCGCCAGGCCCGAGGGCGCCAGGCCCAACGCCGCTACCGGAACGAAGAGGAGGCCGACGCCCGCGGCGGCCTTGTCCGGCTCGGCGGGCGAGCGGGAGCGGCGGCCACTACCTCAGCGCGGCCCGCCCGCGCAGGCCCCGCGCCGCCATTGGCTGCCGCCGCGGGGAGGCGCGGAGCGGTGCCAGGCGGCGGTGGCCGCGCCCGCGTAGGCCTGCCCCTGCCCTGCCGTGCCCGGCCCGGCCCGGCGCGGAGCCGGAAGCCGCGCCGATGAGTTGTGTGCAGCGCCTGCCTGCGCGCTTGGCGGGGGGTGCCGGGAGCTCCGCGCTGTGGCTAGGTAAGAGGAGAGCGCGGAGCAAGGCCCAGCCTGGCCGCAGCCCCTCTGCCTTCTCCCCCGGGAGGATGTGGGGACGGGGCGCTGTCACCGCCGGCGCCCTGGCCGCGCTGGCCTTGGCGGCGGCGCTCTGGCTGCGGTGCGATGAAGGTACAAGCAGCGCTGCAGCGGCGCTCTGGCGGGCAGGGGGTGGGGCCTGCCCCTGAGGGGCGGCGGGGGCGGGCCGGGGCGGTGGGCGTCAGGGGGCCGCTGGTGCGGCCGGTATGTGCGCCGCCGAGGGCCGCTCTCTGAGAGGGGGCTGCGGAAGCTGGGGGGGGGGGGTGTTCCCCAGGGAAGGAAAGGCCGCCGGGGCGTGAGGGAGGAGGAGGAGGAGGAGGAGGTGGCGGTGGGCCCAAGTGACAGGGGGAGGTGGGCTTGGCGCCGCCGTGCAGAACGGTTTCGGAACAAAACCAAAGCGAAAGGGCAGGGGCAGGGGCGGGGGCAGGGGCCGGGGCGGGGGCGGCACAATGAAACCCACTCCTCCCACGCTTGCAGCGGCCGCCGGCCGGGCCGCTCACCTGCCCAGCGAAGGGACGGCCGGGGGCTGGGGAAAGGGGCGGGTGCGGGTGCACCAAACCCCACCGCCGGCACCTTCGCAGGGGTCCGCCGGGGGCGGGGGCTGCCCGATCCAGCGGGGGCTTTCCGGGAGGCGCCGTCTCTGCCAAGCCCGCAGCGTGGGCTGCCGTGGCGGCCGGCGTGGGAGCGAGCTGAGCCCAGCCGCCCTCCCCGGGGCTCCCCCCGCGTGTGCGGGACAGCCTGCCTGCCCGCCCCCGCGGCCGTGGAGCGGGGTAGGGGGCAGGGATGCCGGTGCCCGTGGCGGCCCGGCGGTGTGCCGGGGCTGAGGTAGGGCGCCGAGCTGCAGCGCCCTGCGTGTCCCTGTCTGTGCGTGTGTCTGTGTCTGTGTGTGTGTGTGCCGGGATCGCGCTCCACTGCGGCGGGGAGGGAGGGAGGGAGGAGAGAGGGAGGGAGGGAGGAAGGGAAGGAGGGAGGCGCGCTGTGATGAGCAGGGCCTCCAAGTCCAGCCAGCGCCGTCGTCCTGCCGCTCCCGGAGGAGCCCGCGGCGGGGGAGCGGCCGGGCGGGGATGACTGCCTGAGCGGGGCGGCGGCGCGTCCTGCCCCGGGAAACGGGGCCGCGGCTCCGCCCCGGGAGAACGGTTGTGTGTTTGTTTTTTTTTTTTTTTTGGTTATTTATCATCATTGTTTTCGGAGGGGGACAAGCCGGCGGAGAAGGGAGATTTTTTTTTGTTTGGTTGGTTTAAACACCACCTCCCGCAGTGCCTTTTTGCAGGTGCCCGCAGCTCAAAGCGGCGCCTGGAAAGTTTTGTTTGCGAGCGGCGGCGGCGGCCCGGGCGGGGATGCGGGGCCCGGGGCCCGGCTGCCCGCCGGTTCCCCCCGCACCGCGGCTGCCGCGGCCGGGGCTGGCGTAAGCGCCCCCTGCGAGAGCCGAGTGCGGGCGTTGAACCCCCCTCTTCCCTCCTCCTCCGCCCCCTCCGTCCCTCCCTCCCTCCTTCCCTCCCTCGCTCTCCCCCTCCCTCCCTCTCCCCGGTGCGCGGCCATTGCAGTGACCCCGGCCGGCCAAGGATGATCACGAACACGCGGGGTTTCCTGTGGTCGGACCTGGAGACGCGGGCGCTGCTGGAGATCTGGGGCGAGGCGGACGTGCAGTCGGCGCTGGACGGTAACTTTCGGAACAGCCATGTGTACCGGGACGTGGCCTGCCGCCTGGCCGAGCTGGGCTTCGAGCGCACCCCCGAGCAGTGCCGCATCCGCATCAAGGGCCTCAAGCGCCAGTACTACCAGGCCCGGGACGGGTTGAAGAAGAACGGGCACGCCCGCAAGATATGCAAGTACTACGACGAGATGGACCGGATCCTCAGCTGCCGGGGGGGGCCCGACGGCGCTCCCGAACCGCTGGCCCCGCCGCCCGACGGCCCTCAGCCGGCGGGGCCGCTGCCCGGGCCGCCCACGCCGGGCACGCCGCACAACAGCCGCGAGGTGGACGCCGAGCTGGAGGAGGACGCCGAGCTGGAATCCCCCCGCGACAACTTCACCGAGGACTCCGGGGAGTGCTCCTCCTACGCCGACCACCCCATCAAGGTGGAGTGCCCCCCCTTCGCCATCCCCGTGCCGCCGGGCGACGGTGAGTGTCCTCCCCTCACCCTCCGGGCTCTGGCAGCCCGACTGCCGGCGCCTCTCTCCAGCTACCCTGCTTCTAGTTGCTTCTGCCGTACCCGCTGCCCTCCGAAATCCGCTCCTGCCCTGTGCACCTTGCTCGTCCCCAAAAGCTTCACCCCCCCGCCCCCGCCTCCTCGAACGCCGCCTGGAAGGGGAGCGGGCTGCTGCGGGGGGCGGGAAATGCTGTGCAAACCGTGTAGGGGGTTTAGATGCTGGGGGAGGGGGGAGCAGAGACGGTAGTGAGTTTTTTTTAATCGGTGTTTTATCAGTGGGAAACCAATGGAAAACTAGTGCAGAGATTATGGAGACAAAGTGTCAGGTAGCGCTGTACAAGAAAATAGGCGTCCTTCTCGCTGGAGAATTTTCCTGTTCCCCGCAGACTATGTGCAGTTTTGTTAATCGGCATTCAAACGATGATGACGATAATACCTGAAAAATCTGCTTATTGTTGCAGATGGGCCAGAAAGCAAAGGGAGAGCTTTTACGTAATTAATTGCTCGAGTCGTTTCAGAAACGCTGCTTCTAACTTTAGCAGGCTTGTGGACAGAAGCAGCCCTTAGATAAAGCCTGTCCCTTCCTTGTTGGTCCTTTACCCTCAGCGCCGTATTTGTGTTGTGGAGGGAGGGGGCAGTGTTATTTGTTTGTTTTAAATCTAGATTAATGCCGTGATTTTAATACAAACATGAACCTGTCTTCCGAAGTTGACATCACTGAGGAATCAGCCAATTGGTTGACGTTTAACCAACCTTCTTTTTACACATAAACCCCATCAAAGAGTTGTTTACACTAATGTTCTTTTGAAATGCAAATCCAGAATGCCAACAGACTGAAACTCAATTTAGATTAATATAATTACCTGCAATACACAAAGGAGCCTATACTATTTAATAGCCTTCACTTAAACCTTTTTAGAGGATCAAAAAGACTCCTATTGTTGAAGTTTAGTACTACAACAATTAAAAGATGCCTCTGCGGTTTTTGTGTTACCTTTATAACCTTGCAGAAGCTTGTGGTTCTGCTTTGGTACTGTGAAATAAAAATATCTGAAATAATTACAATTCACACTGAAAAAGTATAATAACTTTCTGACGCATTAGGTCCACATCTCATAGGGAGGTTTTGGTTTTTTTTTGCTGCTTTCTTCTTAGAAAATTATTTTGCTTCAGAAAAATAATTGTGTCTCTCCTTGTTTTAGGCTTTAAAGAAACCAATGCTCCAACTATCACCCCACCTCTCAATCAGCCCAAAAGGTCAAAAAAACGCCATGCAAATTTAACATTGGATAAAATGATGGAAAAATTCCTGCAGCAGAGTGTGGATACAGAAGAGAAATTTTACAGATATGAAGAACAGAGGCTCAAAATTGAGGACAAGCGTCGGGAAGCTGAGCATGCTCGAGAGCTTCAGATGTTACAGATGTTGGGACAGATGTTGGCAGGAATTTCTTCTACAGTATCACAAAGGTCACAGTCTATACCAGCGAGTCCACCTCAGAGAGCGAACCATCGTTCATATGGGGATAACTTTAATTATAATTCTATGACAGCAGCACTTTCTCCACCGATAGGTACTTCCTTCTATAGCATAAATAAAAGCTAGGGTTTTTTTAAACTTTTGTGTGAAAGCACTGGTAGTAAGTAGCTTTTTAAAATAAAAGCTAGTTGAAGTTATTTAATATTGTGGTGAAGGTGTCTGTCTAATGTAAAATGAAATTAAAATGTCATTCATACCATTGTACTGATTATTTAATATAGATACATTAGTGATAACAAATTTTAATGAGCAAAATCACACCTTTCAAACCATACAAATGTTGGGAACTTCTTTCCACATTCATGTCTCTGTAAAATGAAGTTAGGAAGAAGTTTTATATATAAAAGGCAAGTGACACATTTGCTGAAAGCTGTTGGTAAACGTCAGGTACCTTGTAGCGGAAATTCTGCTGCCATTGAAGTTAACGGGCCTAGCCCAGTATGTGAAGTTAAGGCTGTGCATGTGTTTTTTTTAGTGCTGAGAAAAGAGTGGAGTTTTGCCTACATTGAAGTAAGTCAAATGTTAAAATCTAGCTTCTTTGAAATAAATCTATTTAAATCAAAATTCTGAATCTTATCTTTAAGTAAAACATCATATTATTTTAGTAGTTGTAATAGATGAAAATGTTGGCATTTATTTTTATTCTATACTAGTTCATTTATAAATTTTTTGGGGATCTGAATTTACTTTAAAGAAAAAGGCAAAGCAATAACTCTAGAATTGTTGTTTATGCACAGACTTTTCCTTCCATACCTTATGTGTGGACCACAAGCTGATAATCTGATATTAGCATTCACTAACAGACATCTCGGGATTTGTGGCTCCGTGTGATTTATCTTTATCATAGTCTCTTTGTATGTGGAGGTAGGCTGCATGGGCAGGAGGGAAACAGGGATACTCTTGTCAGTGCTGAAACCAGAGTCGGCTCGGTGGTTTGCAGCCTGCCGCACAGAAATGAAACAAGTTTTGTTTTGTTTTAATTGTGAATTTCACACTGCTTGAAAGAAAAAAAAACATGGCTTGAAAAGAAAACAAACAAACAAACAAACCTGCCCAGCCTCAGTGTTGAATAATAATCCAGCATGCCAGATCCTAAAGGGCCTTCTCTGATTCCTGAGAGGTTCTTGAGGCCTTTCCAGTTCTATGTTACATACTACGTTTTCCTGTAAAATGTGTGGGGGACTGGATGGTTAGGCCTGTTGAGTATTTAGGCTGGCTGACTTGATTGTGTTTCTTCTTGATTGTATAGTTGGTCTGTGGTGTTCCTTGATGGCAGCAGACTTTCGCACATAAATTACAACGTACCTATGGATTCTGTCTTTTAAATGGTGTTCACCTGAAGTGCTTTAGAAAATCCCTTAGGGAATCTTTTGAGGATCTAGACTGGGACCTTACTGTTACTTCTGAAAGTTTTTTTTGCTGAAAGAGTTTCATCATCTGTAAAGACTTGAAACTGAAGTTCAGTTTTTCTTGCTGAATTTCATCATATGGATGTACAATCATATTACATTCTGCAAAAATATATTATAAATATTTAACTGTAGCAAGAGTAACTCAGCATGATTCTAATCTTTTAGTCGATGAAGGTGTAACAAAGCATTTATAATAAAACGTGAAAATAATGCTCCAGGCAGCACATCTTTTAAGGGATTAAGATTTCAGTTGTTTATAGGTAAATCTGCCTTAGTGTTTCTGTAAGTAAGTGAAGCTCTATTAAGAATGGCATTTTGCATAATTCTCTTTTTTCCCTATTTATTATGCAATCACTCTATATTTACATATAAAAAAGAAACAGCAACAAAGAAACAGGTCTTTCTTAACAATGTTGCACTTCAAGGGTTGCAAGCTATATGATAAGTATATTTCTTGCGTGGTTGAAAACCAGTGAGTGTATGAAGTGTGATTTCAAGAAAATAATTTGCACTGTTTCCAGAGGAGATGAGCATTTTGTTCTTGTCTGGGTCACTGCAATGCTATTTTGGCCATAATCCAAAACAGGGTGGTTTTTTCTTTTCTTTTCTTTTCTTTTTTTTAATCTTAGTAGGAATGGGGTGCCTGTATTGTAGAAGGATTTTAAAAGCAAAAAATCAGCCAGGAGTATTTATCATTACTGAACACTGAAGCATTTTATTACTGAAGATTAGTGCGTCTGTTTTAGGTTTAGATTCTGTGGAAGACAGAGAAAAAAATGCTTTCTGCTGGTAGCACAGATGCAGTGTTTTTTTGTTTATTACATTTTTCCCCATTATTGTATCTAAAATTTCTGGAACAGTTTTCACTCCCCCCCCCCCACCCCCTCCACCTTCCCCTTCTCCGGATTTTGAAGTTAGGGAGTGGGATTACTAAATTTTGTACAGCTGAAAATAAGGAGTATCGTGGGAGTTACTTTTTGTGTAGTTATGTGTTACTATATAGCAGTTTCTTGAGAGCTTTTTAGAAGGTCTGTAAAAAAGAAAGTAAGCATAGTTATGGTCTCGGAGACTAATATTAACATTCAAATAAACTGGTCTTCTGAACAGAATTGTGCAGTTAATGAGGAGCTTTGTTGAAATACAAGACCTTCCTCTTTTGGTGTATTTACTGCAATTTGTAGTTAGCACATCGTTGATAGAAGTACTGATCTTCAAATTTGTCCCATGTTAGGTAAACAGTTTAATTCTCTTTATCTGCCATTGTTGAAATACTTTTTTATTCTAAATTTCTGTAGTCTTTTGAAACCGTAATTTAAATATGTATCAGCCTGAGTGTGCAGTTGTTTTAGTATTTAGCCGGGCATGTAGCTGTGTATCAGAGATCTGTATTTGTATTATAGCTGAAGATTATCTTTGTGTGATATTTGTGACGTTTGCATCTAGTGCATTGGATTATAGTTTGCAGAAAGACTTTCACTATTCTTTGTAACCAGCTGCCAAAATAAAAAAAGCAGTGAGATAGGCCGTGATTCTGCTAAGAGGCAGAAGTCTTTAAGGGGAAACAAAAAATAAGGTAGGGTGTACGTTTAAAATGTGGTTTTAGTTGCTCTGTGCTTGCTCTGTGTCTGGATGTGTTTAGTCCTTCCTAAGTGTACCTATTTCCACTGAGCTTAATTATGACAGTGATTTCAGGCTGAACTACAAAATGTTCATGAAACTATTCTGGGCTGTTGTTTCTTTCTGTACCTGAGGCCTAAATTACAGCTGTGAGCAGTCAGTGGGAATAGTCTCTGCATCAGACCCTAAATTAATTTTTTAAATTATCACCTTCTGTACTTACTGTTTTAAAGATCTTTAAGTGATGAAGCATTTGGTTTTTAGAAGTATGTCAGTTTGTATATCTTCAAATTATTTTATTAGTGTTTATGAGTGCTTAAAAGAAATGCTGATGGTAGTTTAAGAAATAACGTACTTTAAAGTAACACTTCTTTTCTTTTTCTTTTTTTTTCAGTTATAGAGAGGTCTTTTTCACTGCACAGAACACACTCTCTAAAGGATATGGAGAATATTTTTCAACTGGTGCGCAATGTTATCCCTCCTCTAACAGGGAAAAGGCATAAAGGTCAAGATGGACGTATAGGCATTGTTGGAGGATGTCAAGAGTAAGTTAAACAGAAATCTGATTTTTGTTTCTGAGAGAGTTTGAGGATGTCACAACTACTGGTAGAAGCCATTCAACTCACCTTACATTTAAAACATTAGTATTTTCCAGAGAAAATCATGTCCATCAGGACCGTACATACTGATGTAAGAACATGTTTCCTTGCGGTTGTATTGCAAGAATTTGGTAGAGAATGTGGTTGAAACTTAGAAAGCTCTTTGCGTCTGTGTCTACCTTCTCTGTCCATTTTGAGCACCGAACTCTCTCTACTTTCAGTGTTAGTCTTCTCCCATTGCATGATATTGTTATAGAATAAGTAGAATAGGGTAAAACAGTGGCAGATTTGTTTTTTGTTTGTTTGTTTGTTTTCATTATTTTGGAACTGGGTCTCTTAAATCAGGAATAGAATGTTTTTTACTGTACACTTTTTATTTTGATAAATAGTGATGTTTGCTAGATTCTGTCAATACCTTATGTGTTCTGGAGTAACAGAAATAGTGTGTTTCAGGGAAAAAAGAGATAGAGCATAAATCAGTTAAATGCTGTTCTGACCTAGAAATAAAACAGGCTCTATTATTTTCTTGGCCATGTTTGGTAATCTGCACGATACTTTGAATGAGCTACTACATCTTTCTGTTTTTCATTTTCCCCTTTTGAAATAGAGATGTCATCTTTCTCCTGTCAAAGAGATCTGCTGTTGGACATCTGCCACAAATAATAATTCTATAAAAAGCAAAAGGTGCTGTGTGATAGCTGAGTTGATTAGCCAGGAGTTAGTTTTCCTGTTGGTCTAATAGGCTTAGGTTCTGTCCTCTTGGCAAAAGTAGGCACCTCTGGAAGGTGTTTCTGTCCATATCTCTCTCTAGTTTTCAGAAAGAGAATTTAGGGCAACTGGAATCACAGTTTAGGCACTTTAGTTAAGCAGGTGGGATTGATCCAGGTCACAGATCCCAGATTTGGCTTGCAAACAATGCTGTACTCTTTTGTTTTGTTTGTCTCTAAACTTTTCAGTTGGTTGTTTGAGAAGAGTTTGCTTTTTTATGGCATGATCTTCATAAATATTTCTATGAAAGGATCAGGTGACTAAGGTGAAATCCTGTGCCTTTGAAATCAAAGCAGGGTTTGAGATTGGCTTCAGTATAGCAAGATTTTATCTGTCTTTTACAGCAATCAAAGGAGGAAGCTTTTTAAAAAGATTGTTCTTGAATTTGAGACTTCATTATGGCAGGCTGATTTCCAGATTATCTAACCTTGTGACTGTGTTTCCTAACCTAAATTGTATTTCATTCTAGATACACTGGAGCACCGTATTTTGCTGCGATTACAGCTCTCAAAGTGGTACGTGTTCTTCTATACCAATCCAAAATGAACTTTTCATCATTTATGTTGGCTAAGTGCCATTTGTTAAAAGCATTCGTTCTGTGCTGCACATGAAATTTGAGTTCTAAACGGTCTTCTATTTAACAAAGAAAATCCTTAGTCCTGGATTTGTAGAAATACTTTGTAAATATGTGGCTTTTGCTATGTTTTCTGTAAATGTTTTCTCTGTGTAACATAAAGTTAGAGATATGTAAAAAAAATTAAGATTTCAGAGGGAGAACTGTTTTATCGGAGACTTGGATAGGAAATTTCAAAACTTGGCAAAATATTTTCTCCAAAAATGAGCAATAAAATAACTTTAGATTAATGTTTAAAGTTATTTTTTCAGAGTCACTTCTTCAGATTTTTTTTTTTCCGGACCTGATAGTGTGTTGAATGAAGTAACTTTCTTTCAACACTTACAGCTTTAGGCTAGTAAAATTCTTACATGCTATAAGTCTAAAAATTGTTGGTTGAATTTAATGTAATTTTTAATAGCACTTTTTATTTACATTATAATCTTTAGCAGGATTATTTTCTAAGCTTTTTTTTTCCTAGAAGTGTGAACTTCCTTATTTCAGTGACATATTAATTGGCTAAAAATATATTTACTGCAGAAATTCAGTGGTGATTGTTCAGATGTAAACAAATAATGCTTACATGTTACATACACTTTTCAGTACTCTATCTATAGTATATCAGTACTTTCAGTTCATTATGCATGTTTTTCTTTTTGAAGATTTGTTTCAGTAAGTGGGTAACCAATGCAGGTATTTCTACACTGCCCGCTCCTCCCCAGGATGCAGTCCCTTAAGGATTTAAAACTGATATGATATTATTTAGTGATCTTATATAAGACATTAAGGCCACTCACCTTTCTGTTCACTATGTGCAGATACAGTAGCGTACTGAGAGGTCACCTATTGAGATCAGTTGGTCTCAGATCATTACATCTGCACATAGAGTCATAGGATCAAGTTTCTGCGTTAGTGTCTTGAAATGTTAAATGTATAGTAGTAAAGCAGAGGAGATGCTTTCTTAACCTTGGGAAATTTTAATATGGAAGACAGATACAAGATCAGGCTTTGTGGTCCCTGCTTACGTAGTTTTTATGGGTATGTCTGATTTTTTTAGTCGATAACAGAAGCTTGAGGCTAAACTCCTCAGCTTTAATGTTTACTTAACTTTAAGGGATGTTGTTGAAATTATTCCAGCCTTTGTCTTGTACATATTTGGCCCATTGAGTAAAAATGGTAAGACAGGAAATGTACTCATAGATTGCCATAGCTATATTTTGCAGGTATATTATAGTAGTATTTTTCCTCTCTAATGTACCTTGTCTCTTGTTCAACTGTGTTCTTTTGCCTTTCTTCTTATTGTACACGTGTGACATTTTAGTCTTTGCTAATCTGCAAATGGGAAATGCTTTTCAAGTGGGTAAAGGTTCAAGATCTGTGTTCTCAGTCATCTTGTCAGTGAGAAGCAGAAAAAAAATATGTTGGAAGTTGAATACAAAAAATTTTCTCCAAAACACTCCATGGTAGTCTAAGCCAAAAATAGGAAAAAAAAGTAATAAAAATTTGCTTTAGCTACTGAGAAGTAAGAATGTAGGTGAATTATTAACTGAGAATGTTGGAATTATTAAGTTATTATTAAGTCTAAATTTGATAATTCTGTTTTCTAATTTTCTTTTTTTAGGGTGCAGATTTATCCCATGTCTTTTGTACCAAAGATGCAGCAACAGTAATCAAGTCATATAGTCCAGAGCTGATTGTTCATCCAGTTCTGTAAGTGACTTTTCTTATTTTTAAATGAGCAAGTCAGGATTACTAGTTTGAACATTTCAGTCTGATGGTTGATTAGTTTGCGTTATTTCCTTTTCAGAGTTACAGGGGGGATGAGCCGGAGATTACAAAAACTCCTGCGTTTGTCCTTTCATTACAATTGGTTAGATATTTGGTACAGAACAATAAGTTGTGAATTTTTTTCGCTACTATCAAGATATAATTTTTTAAAAAGCAAAGATCTTGCTTCCTGCTACCTGCTGACATGTGTTCTATGATGGTAACGCGTTTAACTGTGAACAGTAGCAAAATCCAGAACTAAGAATTACTACAAGTCAGCATTTTAGATTCCGCATTTGAAAGGCAAATAGAGTATGTTCTGTTGTTTCTTCAGTCCTAATAATATTTAACACTAGAATATCTTTTTTTTTTTCCTCTCACTATTGTGTATGTAGTCTTTTACACAAAATTACTGGGCAAGAGAGACACTGATTCTTGTTTTTCTTCATAAGTATTTTGCATTAGGTACACCTAGTTGTGGGAATAAATGGATGTTCTAAAGTGATCTAAAATACAGGGTTTATTAACAAGAGGATTAAAAGTCTGATAAGCAACTATCCTGACTGGGAAAATCAGTATGTGCTTCCCTGGATTTGTGTTCTATAATATTTATTGATGAGTAAACTTTTACTGGATAAGTTGTTTCAATTAGGTGTTACAATGGTTTACAACAAGCACTGCAAATGAGAATTAAGATGTGTTCCTTAGGTATATGTCCCTGAGCTAAGCTTGCACCTGTGCGTGTCAAAGTCTGTTGGTGTACATAGCAAAGCTGTGATTAAGCTAGAAAAAGCATAATTTAAAATTGTGTTTGTCAGATATTGCTGTCAGGAAGGATTTATAACAATGGAAATATTTTGGTGTCTGAGAAGAATATGATGTCCCTTATGGGGATGCCTGCAGTTAGAAGCTGTAAGTTTATTACATTCTATAGGTGGGCTTCATTCCTGTCACTGTAGAGAGAGGTGCTTAGAAATAAGTCAGTTAGACAGATATCAAGGGCTGTGTTTTGTTATTGTGCTTTTTCTTTTTTTTTTTTTCCAAAGATAGAAGAAACCCATGAAAAGTCAGGGAAAAGTCAGGGAAGTCAGGGAAAAGTGGTGTTTGAAAGGAAGGGAAAGATACAAGGGTAGGGTTTTTACCAGTCCGACTGCATAAGCCTCATAGGATCCAAAAGGCACATCTTCAGTTCATGTTCTGTCTGATACCGTATGAAAACAAATGAGATGGAGAATCTTAATGGCAGTATTAGCTTTTAACTTAGGTTGTCTTGATGGATGAGTCTTGGATACAGCATACGGTTGTCTTGTATGGGAAGGGGTTGACCTTGCCTTGGGAGAAGCATTTTTCTTATACACAGTGTTCTTGATGTTTGTGGTAATGGAAGAGGTTAATAGGAGAAACAGAGGCAGAATAGAGAAAAAAGGAGGTGACAGTGTGTAAACAGTAAAATTCTGTTCATGGAGAATCTGATTGTACCTACTAAATAAGGATTAGGTTTTTAATACACAAATTCTCAGTGTCTTCTGTGGAATTCAAATCTCAATGAAAACTCTGATCTTTCTATTCTCCAAGAAAACTTTTGATTTTAAGCTTCAGCTCTCTCTATAAATTCCTCCAGATGTACAAAATACATTGAATCTAGAAATTTCCATATCCATCTAGTTTTTAAGTCTGAAACTCAGTGTTTAATACTTTTATTACAACTCTCATTAATTTCACCCAGACAGACGGCTAATTGCATGAAACAGTGGGTCTGTACCTATTGTTTATATGGCATTCAAAATGAAAAAATGCAAATATCAGAATGTTCAGATTTTGTTGGTTAAATTTTCTCATATTTTTATCTCTTCTTTGCTGCTTCATTTGAGGAAAAGAGAGAGCAGTCCTTTCTGGTTAGAAAGGAAGAATTCTTGACTGACTCTATTGAGCCCAGGTTTTATTCAAATTGACACAAACAGCCTATTTTTCTCATAATATCCTTTGTCTTCAGTGTCACACTTTTCATATGATCTTTTATATGTTGTGAAGCCTTTGAGTTCTGCAGGCACAGCCGGCCGCTCTTGATGCAGAGCGTGATCTCTTAAACAGTCTTTGTACTTTCTCCCGGGCCGCACTTCACGCATGGAAGAACCTCCGGGTAAAGCCCACGGAGCAGCTATGTCATTGTTTTCTTTTGTATCTCTCCTTAAAACTTTGTTTTGTTATGATTTCTCCATGACCCTTCAGAGTAACTAGGTAGCTGTTGTACCACTCTGTTATTATGCTAATCATAATTATGGCCCCATGTACTCCTCAATTCACTGTTTGAACAGCTTGGCGTTTCGCCAGGGTTCAGCTGCCATTTTGTACTGCCAGGAATCTGACATTTTATCATCTTCTCTGCAGCTTGGCTGCCGCTACCTTTCCCTGCTGCCTTCACCTTGCAGGGGATCACCTCAAGGGAAGCACGTGCTCTTTTTTTGCTGCTGCCCCCTGAATGCAAGGGCTCTTCTGGCTTGTTAGAGCTGCCGTTGCGGATTTTTGACGGCATGGCTAGCGAAGCTATGCGAGAACCAGAAGTTGCACTGCTGCATTTCAGTTCCTTGGCAAATGTCTGTCACTTCAAGGATGCAAGGAATGTTATGTGAGAGAAGGAGGGTTATGAAAAAGGGCATCCATCTTGCAGCATTGCCAGGGCAATTCCATGTGGCCGCAGCTGCAGACCATCCTGGGATTCCTTTTGGTATAACATCCTGTGCTGGGGATACCCATGCTGCACCTTTCTGTATGTTTTTTTTGTCTCATTACTTAATTCTCTGTTCCTGTGAATGAAGGCAAGAGAGCTGGGACTGCATGTGTCAGCCTGGGATTTGGAAAGATGAGGCTTCAACGCCTGGCTTTGTGAGTCACCACCTGGGCTGAATAATCATAACTGGGTGTTTAGAGGCCATCAATAATAGATATTATCAATAGTAGCTTTTCCTTTTTCTTCAGGGATTCTGTCTAATGCATTATGGCCCCTTCCATGACAACTTGGTATTTCTTTCTCTATAGGCCAGGAAAGATCGAGATACTACTGAGTAGCCCGCTGGTAACCTGATTGTTAGACAATTTGTAAAGTACACAGTCGATACACTCCTTAATCTCCAGAGTTTTATCAGAGACGTAGAATGAGATGTCAAGTCATTAATTTCTTGTGGTCCTAAAGAAGTTACGTAATTTTTCCATTATCTCCAAAAAAAGGCACTCTTTAACTAGGTATGGATTTGGAACTAATTCCTTCCTCCCAGCTGGTTGTATCTATGAATCTGTATGGACTAGGATAGACTGCCAGAATTACTGGAAGTCTTCTAGTTAATTGCAGAGTTCAAGTTTTGGTTTGGATTTTAAAAACTATTATTCTTTTCAGTTTGAAATAAAAATAATTGGGGAGAAAACTCTCATAAGGCTGGCCTGTGTGTTGAGGCTGGTTAGCATTAAGGAAGAAGCTTAGCTTAGATCGGGTTTGCTGGAAAGTATTTTACCTGGTTTTATTGGATTTTGTCTGTGTTTTGATGATGTGAAGAAATCATGAAAGTGAATCATGGGTAGTGAGCTCCCGATAAGTTAAGCACTTTTAACCAGTGCCAAGTCTCTTAAAGAAAGCCCAGGAGCAATCTTAAGATTTTTGGCCCTTTCTAATTCATTATGTGGAGAGGAGATTCAGAAACGTTGGTCCTTTGTGGGAGGAAGCTCATACCTTTTAGTTGTGTTAGCGAAGGATAGCTATTAAACACTTCTGTGTAATGTGGGACTAATCTCTTTTTTGAATCAGCTGCTGGAAAAAAGTGCAAGAATTCTTGTTACCAGGGAAAGTCAAGGAGAAAGTATACATTGCTCCGATTACCAAGAAGATGCCTCCCAAGTGACTTTGCTGCTGGATCCCTATTTTACCTGCAGAAAATATGCAGGCATAAACTTTTTGATTTTTCTCTGAAACCTCACTTAGACAGCATAGCTAGGAATCACATGAGAAAGTGATTTTTTTTTTTAATTTATTTTTTTTTCTTCTTCCCCAAGTCCTTAGGGAGAGATAAAGGTCAGTTTGTATGTGCTGACTCAGAGAATTATACTTAAACTGTTTCTAATCCTGTCATGCAGTGCCATGGACAAAACTTGTTTATGGACCTGTGTCTGTGTCCAGCTGTCTTGGCAAAAAGCTGCTGCTTCTTTGCTGTATGCTGCAGAGTGAATAAAAGATGGGAGATATGTTCACCCTATGCTATGATGCCTTTCCTCACTGTTGTTGCAGTGGTCCTTATCCCAGCTCATACTAACAGGGTTTGCCACCTCTGCAAAATGCAAGAAGTAGCCAAAGATTTTTAGCATCACTCCAGAGAGTGCCACTGTTCTTGCTGCTTTCTAATATGTCAAAAAGAGATGTGTACGTGTGTGAGAGTGTTTACTCCAGTTAGATCCTAGCCAAAGTCATCCTTCAGAATGCTTACCACACTACTGTTACTTGACACTAGGATTAGATTTCTTTGGTATTTAATCTTTCTTGGGTTTGAATGAAGGCAGGCATGCCTGGGAATTGGTTTTGCCTTTTTAAAAGATTATTATTATTTGAGAGTTTTAGGGTCTCTTTTTTTTTCTTTTTTTTTTCTTCCAGCTGACAATTAGCAAAATGGATATTTAGACTGAGACTTGTTCTGTCTTCTCGTATTTTCATAGCCCATTTGAAGTAGTCTAGTCTTCTGGGTATCGATTCAACATTCATCTGTGCCTTAAGAGTTGAACGTAAACTAGAGAGGGATACCGATGTGATAAAAGCTTGTCACTTTATTTGTTGGTTTTAACTTTTTTTTTTTAAGTGCATTAGTTTTTCTAGGGACATTTTAAGTCTGTTTCATTCTGAAGGAAATCACTGTCACCTTAACTTCATTCTCTCACCTTTAAAGTCACAGATTATGATTGATTACAGCTCATTTGAAGAATATTTGACAGATTCTACTTATAAAGTCAGTTCACAGGAAGTATTAGTAGGTCAGAACCACTTTCATGAACTCTGAAAATATAAGGTCAAGACATTTGGTTGTCATTATACTTTGGGGGGATTGTCATAACACACATTGGTAATGTGAGTGAGATCAAAATGTATCAAAACTGCTTTAAATGTCTGGGTATATCTAAATGCAGGTTGTAAAGTGATTATGTTGATAACTGTGGTATCTTTACAAGGCTAGATAAGGTTGACCTTGAGTGCTGTTGTCATGTCTGTGTGAGAAATCTCAGAAAACGGAGTCAAGCAATAGCTGCTCTTCCTTTGAGGCTCTTTCTCACAAGATGTGAGAGGTTCTGCTCTGCGTAGGAGAGGTGACGCCATTTGTAGAACGCATTTGGGTTCATTATTAAAGAGGTGGTTGTTGGCTTTGATGCCTGTAGTGTGTTGACACCCTAATTCCTGGTGAAACAGAAAGGTCTAAATGAGAGCCTTTGGTGTCCAAGTAGCAGCTGTGGAAAACATTTTGGGTTTAGTCATAATTATTATGATATGAAAAATAGGATGTGGTAAATATGACCTCAATAGGTCATTCACTCTCACTGCCTTGAAGGTATAATATGGAGCAAGTAAAGACTGTAGTATCTGCGTATTAAGAGCAGTCTCTTGCTATGAGCTTGTGATATCAGTGCTTCTCCTGGATGATGGGTTGCTGTACTTGCTGCTGTGTTGTTAATATTCAGATAAAGCCTACCAGGTTCACATCTGATGTCCAAATTAACTTACTCAGTGGCTGAAAAGGAATAGTTTATTTGAATAGCATTCAACCTCTCTCTCATTAAGGTCTTTGTTTTCTTTCATCTTCTTCCATATCATTTAATCAGACTGCAGCAGGAAAACAGGTATTGTCTACCCAGCATTTTCAGATTAAACACTATTGAAAGATCTTTCTAGAGACTGGTAGGTAAAAATGACCACTTTGTCTTCTAAACTGTTTTTTTTTGGGGGGGGGGGCATATTTTAATATACTAATCTTAATTTACTAAATATATTTCTTTTTGGTCTCTAATTGCATCCAGCCAGCTTCATGCCACTGTGTTGTCACTGAGATTTGCTCTACCTGATTGAGGTGCTTAGTGAGACACCCATGAGTTGATAATGGGTTCTAGAATAAGTTGTTATTTCCAGTTCTGTTCATGGGGGCAAAATAGGCTGCCTCAAGCCTTTGGGCTTCTGGAAGTTAATTTACAAGAATGATGATTTAAACATTGACAAATCCAGCTACTCTTGGAATAAAGCATTTGTTTAATTTTATACTCAAACATTTTTTTTGCACTGTTTGGTTTTGCCTTTAATTCCTTTGACCTAACCTGTCCAGAATAATCTCTCTCCCTATCTTATTTACACAGTTTCCAATAATGACCTCACCCAAAGTTTACCACAATAGTTAATAATTAGCGTTCTGAGATAACTACTTAAATTCTAGAGCTGTGCATTATGTCCTATCTTTCACTCTTTTGATGTACTGTATAACATGACAGGATCTAAATGTTAGCAGGTCTAACATTTGATTCACGTTAATATAATTACCTGCAGTGCTTGGACAAACAAAACCAAAACTCTTTCATCCTCAGATCAGAGACTTTTTCTCATCTTTGAAGATAAGACTCTAGGTTGGCTTTTGAAACTAACCACTTAAAGTGGCTTTGTCTGAGTTTATGTAACAGACTTTTGCAACGGTACATTTTAATGCATTTGGAGTTGCCTTAGTCACGCCAAGTGTGCACAGATAATGAGCAGAATTTGAAAAATACGCTCTCCAGCAAGGAGCCATATAGTTGATCAGATGACAGCAATCTTGTTTGCATCCCGTGTCCTTCCCTAGCATTGGGGGGTCCCACTTATTGGCATTTTGTGATGTCCAAACCACATCTCTGCTTACTAAGGTGGTTCCAGCTCTGCCTAAAACACATGTGAAGAGCTGCGGTCCCACTGTCTCCTGTCTGCGCTGTCATTCATGCTTATCTACTATTTCTGTAGCTCCGGGTTACACCCATGCTGACTTCGCTGCACATTTTCTTGTTTCCATGTAAAATTTGACAAGGCTACACCTTATCACTGTTGTTTCTTTCCCTCCTCTAGAAAGCAATGACAGTAGCTGTCATTCATTCTGAATGAGGAAAGCTGCTGTGTTTGGAGTTATCTGTGATAATTTAAAGCTATTGCCTTGGTGTCTTTTGATCATTTGGTGAGAGCCAGTCTTGAATAAAATGCAGTGTACAACAAAATTTTCTTTTTTTAGGGGGCTGAAGAGGGGAGTTACATTTCTGACCCTGCCAAGTGTCCTCCCACTTTGGGCAGTGACCAGCCTACTCTAGTAAGACTTTCAAGCAGATAACACCTATCAAATACCTGTTACAAACTGCTCTGGAAGATGTTTAGAAACTGTGGGTGACCTTATGGCAGTGGCTGCCATCTTTTTTTTTCAGGCTCTTCCTTGTTTTTGAAAAGGTTATTACATCAAGCTTTCACCAAGATTAAGATCTACAGAACTGTGTTTTATGTCAGGTTTTGTTGTGTGATAGTGAAATACGGAAGAGTCCTGAAGAGTAAAAAACTACTTAATTTTTTTTATTTTCTTTATTAGCTTTTCAAAACTAAAAGGTATTTTGTCTGTACAATCTATATAAGAGGCTGTGAGGTTGTGCCTTAAGGTAAGAGGCAACAGTGAGATTGTACAGTATTGAATCCAGCAATTACTACCATAAGCACCATAACAAAACCAGTGCTGTTCTTGTATGCAAAAATAATTGAGGTGGCAAGACAAGAGGAATTTTTTTTTCAGGGTGTATTGACTTTAGTTTGGCAGAATTTATCTAAAGCTACTTGTAATTCACAAAGAAAATTTGCCCTCACTATTTCAGAGGCTAGGTGCTGTTTAATTTGAAGAATCTTTGTAGAATTTGCCATGGAAAGTACTTTTCTCAATGCCGTCTGGAGGCAGAGAAGATAGCAAAAAGATAAACATGTAAGGTGCTGAACAGCATACCTTGGTCCTGTCTGCACAGGGACTTCAAGGAAGGCAAATGATAAAGTTGTTGCATCTGTCTTTCCAAGAGATCACAATCTTAGCTCCCACTGAGTGAAGCTTTGTGTCTCTCTTCTACCTCTCACTAATAGCCAAGGAAAGTTGATCAGGTAAACATCTGTGGGGTCCTTTATCATAGTATACCCCCCTGTGAGAATCCATGCTTGCTTATTTGCTTAGATCTGCTTTGACTAACAGACAATGCGTAAAGTTAGTTGATTTTGATGGGAGGTTTATTTCTGATACTTGACATTAGCTTTAAACTCTTCCTTACCTACTAGACTTCACAGGAATGAGATAGATTATAGAAGCTCCTTCAGTTTTCCTTATTAATTACTCTGTTGTCTTGCAGATGTTATTTACGTGTTTATTGTGTGAGTGTTCTTTTCTGTGTGCAGTCAGAGCTTTATCAATTGCTTTCCAGACAAGCTAAGACTTTGAAGAAGCTTTTGGGGTTTGGAGGAGTGTTGTTTGGTTGCTTGATTGAACAACGTTGAGCTGTTTTAATCCAGATTTTCAGCAGAATGGGATCTGATAATGTGTCACATAACATGTAGTGGTTAGCTGGAGGTGAAGTAGCTGTTTGAAGATCTGTTCATTCCCTGTAAATCTACAGCTGTGGTCTGTCAGCAGAATCTTTAATTGCACACATCTGCACAATGGCATTGTAGTTCATTGTCCCTGTTTACTGGTGCTACTGCTTGGATTCAGCTTCCCAAATCACTCTTGTTGTGTATGTCCATGGTGCTGTTTGTGTTTTCAAATTATGGGAAATTTCAATCCCTTGCCCCATCACCTTCCAATAAAAAAGCTTATTTTATTTTGGGAAATCTCTGGTTTTTAGTTAATCAAAGTCTCTCTCAGAGGTTTTTTCCCTCTTTTCAGAAGTTCATATGCTGTTTTCTTGTGGCCTTGCAAGATATTTTCTGACTCTTCTTGGAATTAATATTAGCTTTGTGCATTAAGAGGGGTGTTGCAGTTGTGATGCTTCTTTTGGAAAAAAAGCAAAATCGCTTATCGTGTGCCTCTGCACATCTAAAGGCAATACTGATTCTTGCTTACTTGATCCCTTTCTGTTGAAGCCTGAAGATTGCATCTCTGTTGATCAAGGGGACGTTTTCTTCATACCTCCTACCTTTCTAGACACTTTTTAGAAAAAAAATACAATGCTATTTTAAATTGGGCATGCATATCTTGGGCAATGGAAGTTATAATTAAAATGAGATGTTTGAAATGAGGAAATCAGGTTATAATCAGGCGGAGAAATTGGCATGAAGAGACAATGGAAGTTAACAACATTATTTGTGTGAGTGTAGTATGCAGCGAACAGCTGAGGACCTGACTTGCCTTCCGTGCTGGTAACTCCAAAGTATTTTTTTGTTTTTGTTTTTGATCCATAGGCAAACAAGAATACACATTGGCTTTTTTTTTTAATAAACTAAACAGTGTCAAGGAATATTTATTTCCAGATACCTGAACATGATTACCTGTACTGTCAACTTATCCATATGATCCTTGAAAGGTTTTTGGCCTGTGCCAGCTAGCCTCTCCCAACAACTTCTTCCATTGGTGAGGAACTACTGTGGTCCAGGGACTGTGCCTCATAGGCAGCTTGAGCGTTACGTGCTCTGAAGCCTGAGAGTATAGAGGCCAGCTGACCTCCGTGTCAGAAAACTTTCTGAGCATCTTTAAACGTTGTATATAGACTGAGCTATAAGGGCTATAAGAGTTTCTGTCTTTGTGCTGAATTTCATGGTCAGGAACATTCAAGCTGACACCCCTTCTTGAAGAAAGTTATATGTTGACCACTTGTACCCTATCACCTTTAAAACGGTGCTGCTTACATGTCTGTGTGTGGGAATAATCCCTAAGATGACACGATAGGCCTTCCACTTTCAGAGAAGCCGTAGATAGAGGATATTTGTAAGGTGTCCTTACCTGCATAACCACAGCTGTTGTAAACATCCGGTATCTGAAAGTGAAGTTGGCATGCTGCTTTTTGAGGCAGTGTTTTTTGTGCTTTCTCTATGAAGAATCAAAATCCATCAGTTATTTTTCAGCGTGTTTTTATAGCTGAATTTGCAATGTAATAGTCATTATCACCATTTAAAATCTCTTGGCCCTTCACATGCCTTGGGTTGCTTATTGACATGAGGTTGCAAAGGAGTTGTGTGAACTTAATGTTTGTAAAATGCTTTGAAGATGAAAAGCTCTGCAGTAGGTTTTTATTATTACCAGAGGCAAAGTGAGCAGGAGTGACTTAATGTTGGACTGTTCATTTCCCAAGAGATGGCTTTGTTTTGAAGAGTGCTCATTATCAATTGGATTGGAGACAAAATTATCTTATTTCAGTCCTGAGTGTAAATCAGTTGGCTAACTTTGTACCTTGAGATTATTTGCATGAGGTGTTAGATGCAGAGCAGTTATGGTACTATCTATGGCTCTGTTCTTAGCTTATGTTTAATGGAACGCTTATTTAATGTATTTGGCTTCTACTATCCTAAGGTGTTTTGAATCCAGTACATTCAAACATCCTTATAGCAGTATTTTTATATCTATATGATATATAGATATACTTACTTGAGAGATATATATTTAATACAGATATTGCTCTTCTATTGAGAAAATCAGTTTCAGCATGTACATAAAAAAGTGGTCTGCATTCAGAAATGGTGACATTTTATTAGAATTTGGTTCACAGACTGCTCAGCCTACCGCATATAAAAGAACTGGCTTTTTAAAAATAGCACTTTAAATATTTCTTGAATCGTTTTTCTTTCCAGCCTGTATCTACATCATAAACCGATAGGTGGTTGTACGAAAAGGGGGGGAAGTGTGCTGTTTGTCAGTTCTCAAGCTGCTGCTGTTTCTTTGTGAGGTAGAGGAGAAGACATCGTTCAAATGGAAATTGAACTCCAGCTCACTGAGTGAGGGACTGTTCTAGGGACACTGATGTCCTCACGTGGTTTGTTGTCTCCCTTGCCCTTGCAGCGGGTCACCGCTTCCACCCAGCAGCCTTGTTTTGACAGAGCTGTTTTGTGGTGTCAGCACAGGGAGCCTTTGGGGAGCCGGCGCTGCTGCAGCCAGGGATTTCTGAAGCAGCTATTGTCGGTGGAGGGGCCTCTGGGCCGCGGCCAGGAGCGAGGCACTGCATCCCTATGGCCCTGAGCGTGCCGCTTCGCGCGGTGCAGCTGCAAAAGCTTTGGGCTTCTGCCTGACACTTGCAGAAATCGTTGTGGAATTTGCTGATTCTGCCAGACGCGAGCTAAACACTTGTTCCCAAGTGGTGTGTCCCATCAGTACAGCTGTTGGTTATGAAAAACATGCAAGGGCTTTCATCTGTAATAATAGAGCTTTGTTGAAGTATTGCAAGCTCAGAATATTCTGAGTAATGTTATCAAATAATACCTCCTTGCTTAGCCTATAGGGAGCTTTATTCCCCCATGCTTCAGTTAAAATGTTCATTTATTGTCATCGCTTATGTCAGAGGTGGGGAGGGAGGGAGGCTGAATTTTCCCTCAGTACTGTCAGTAAGGATTAACTGACATTGTTGGGCAGTGCTTTCAAAATATTCTGACCTATTTACACAAGAAAACTGATCAGAACAAAATAAACAGTTCTGGTCAGCAGCTGAATGCTGTGTTGTGGCAGCTATATTTGGCAGTGGATTTTCTCATCATTTTTCCAACGTAGACAAAAGCCGAATGCTGCAGAAACCTTAAACATTACAAGCAGATAATACCCGTAGTGAATAGCTTGATTCTCCTGTTGCCTTTTGGGGAAAGGGAACAGTTTGGCTGTAATTCAGTTGGAACAAATGCTTATGAAGCAACTGACAAGAGAGCGTATGAGTAGATTTATCATTTTGCCATGCAGGGTAATAAATAATTGTATCATTTCCAGCAAGCTGCAGTATATACCTGTGAGATGATGGGTCTCTCTCCAAGGTGTAATCTCTGCAAAGAAGCAGTAAATAGGGAATTGTGACAGACTCTAAGAATTGGTGGTTTACTGCTTGGGTTTTGTTTTTTTATTTTCTAACAACCCGGGTGGATACTTGCAATTACCTTCTCATTTTTAGGTGGTATCCCCTAAGGAATGAATTGAGAGAAATGTTTCATTTTAACTATTTGGACAACCATTCCATATTTCCTGGGTCATAGATTTTTGGCAGTTTGGAGGATAAAATTGCCTGACACTCAAGATTGGAAATATCTCATTCTGTCTTGCATCTGGAACTCAGATTCTGTGAATACTAAAATGAAGCCTTTTAAAACTTGTCTTTTTTCCGCAATTCCATTTAGCGATAGTCCCAATGCTGTCCATGAAGTGGAAAAGTGGTTACCACGGCTGCACTCAGTTGTCATAGGACCTGGCTTAGGCAGAGATGAAGTTCTACTTGAGAACACTAAGGTAATGTCTATACTGATATTTTATTCTATGTCTTTATGTTGAATTTTATTTCCTGTCTTTTGCATGATTACACAATTGTTTTTGATGCGGGTTACGAAATAACAAATTTAATAAAGTATTGTTGACTGAAAGTTACAGCTGTTAGTCATGGTCCTTCATTATTAAACTGTAAGCATGACTCTGAATTTTAGGCACCCATATGGTTGTTTTGATTTGCTATTGTTTTGTTTGTGAAAGTTGCTAATTAAGAAATGGATGTTGGTGTCTTTACGTAAAGGGCTCTGTTTTCTTAGGTGCAAAAAAATTAGGAGCTCAAATTCATATTTAGTATTCACCTGTGCTGTAAGAACGTAAATGTGAATTTGAATTCCTAATTTTCAGAACTGTATTTGACAAGTTGTGTCAGGAAAGGAAATAAAAAACAGAGACTATGTCCCCTGGCAATAAGAAATAATACCCTCGATTATAAAATGTTGCAGGTTTCTACTCTGGATAAAGAGGTAATCCTATTTTCTGTCAAGCCTTATTGGAGAGCTGAAAACAGGAGCTTAGATAGTTCTGTACTCTAAATAATGCACAATAATATAAAGCAGTCTTCCAGATGATGTTTTATATTGTTGTCAACACATCTTTGTACATTCAAAATATATCTTTCAGTCTAATGTCAATCTAATTTTGTACTATTTATTTTTTTTTTTCCTGAGAAGTATTGCTGAATTAATCAGCGGTACTAACAAATGGAATTAATATAATTTACAGAAATGTTGACAGCTACACAGTGAAATTGCAAAACAGGGGAGACAAGAGACTGGAGACCACACTACCCAAGTAGTTTAGAGTATCTTGAGACCTGTGGAAGGTGGTTTTGCTGGGTTTTTGTCAAAGAAAGTTGCTATTGGAGCTCTTAACTAGTTTAATTTTCCTTCTGCTTCCAAAAATGTTTGCTTTATGATATAGAGGTGCAAAACTAATAAAGAGCATAGATTCAGAAAGAAAGTAAAAATAAATTTATTACAGCTGATCAAGAAATCAAATTCTATTCTGAAAGAAAAATTTCAACAGATATTTTCTTCTTTTTTTTGAAAACATTTTCTCAAAATTCTTTCTACAGAAAAAAATAGGCAATGATTTTTCTTTTTTTCTTAATATTTTTAAATAAAAGGGGCTTTTTTTTTTTGTAAAGGAAAACAACTTTAATTAATTTAGAGTATCTAAAATCTCTAGCATAAGCTTCTTTTATATCAGAATTCCACCTAGGTTTTATAACTATCTGTCAATGTGCTTGCCTGTATTACCGAAGTATCTGGAAGATTCCTTGATTGTGTTTGTTTTTTCATCATTGCTAAAAATAATTTTGCTTTCTTGGTGAATTACAAGCATAGTTTTACTTCAGCCTTAGTGAACTAGCTTAAAGTTAAAGAAACAAGCCCAGCCAATGAGGGCAAGGTGTTTGGAAGTTACTTCATGCTAAAATGTCAGGCCACGTTCATATGAGCTGTGGATCTGACTTTATTAAATTTAAGTCACATTAAAGCTGAAGTTTTTTTGTCTTCACTGTAATTATTTAAGTGTTCATTAGTTCCTCAGTGTTGGGTTTTTTAAATCCAGCCACCATAATCTTCTAAATTCTTTGTTCAGCCCAAAGGTTTTAAAAGTGCATGTAATTGGAGACAAGTGAACCCTGGTTGCCTGCTTGGGGAAGTCTGGTGCTTCTCTGTGCTAAAGAAAGGCTGAGTCTCCCTACTGCTTCAGCAGTGAATTTTAAGCTTTCTATCACTCTTCACCTTCAAGGAAAAAAGCCAGTGATGATAGCATGGCTATTTTAAACTTTTATAGGAGGCTGGCTTGGTATATGATTTTCTGTTTTGCCTTTAAGCTAACCTCAGCATGCTGTCATATGAATGCAGGGCTGAGATGTAGATTGGTGTCTGCTTTCTGGCCGGAGTTTTCTATCAGAGTGGTAGTGAGGATGGGAGAGAGCTTCCCCTCTTCCTCCTCCTGCCCCATTAAAGTGCTGAGGCATAGTGGTCTGTCACCTCTCTGATGCTGTTCATACATTGTTTCTTGTCAGTATTGTGCCAGCACATTGCCAACGATTGTGTTTGTCCAAACAGTCAAGTCTTTGGGCTGCTTCTCTCTTCTGAGCATTGAGAAATTAAGATACTGATGCAGTAACCTGCGATTTCTGGTATATGGCCAGTGTTTTATTGTGGAGTAGCCTGAGTACTTGTTGACCAGATGGTGCATCTTCTCTCTCCAGCCCAGAGAATGCTTTGCTTCCTCAGTGTCTTTACTATATCACCTGTCTCCCTCATGCTTAATGTCTGCAGTGCGTCCACTGTGGCATTTCAGCTCCTTTTAACAGTCTGATGGAAGAGCAGCACCTCGTGATCAGTTTCCTTCAATTTATTTTTTTTTTATTGTATAGTGATACTCTTTGAATACATATTTACTGGCTTCCTGTGATGGTCTGCTTTTGGTTGTAATTCCATTTGCAAGTCCTGTTACAAGAAGCCATTCTACAAGTTATATCCTTCTCTCATACGCCACTTGTGTGGGTCTGTGCCAAAACCCTCACATGCTCTTCCTCAGTTGCCTAGGTGAGGGTTGATGCTCTGTCAGAGCCTTCTAGCCATAGGTTTGCAGGACCAGGAACCGCAACTTCAGAAGAATCTCCTAAAGAAAGCATTTGTTGTGTCCTAATAACTATGCAGCTGCATCCTATGCAGATGTGTCAGTCCTGGGCGTGGCCTGGCTAGACCCTCCAACTCCAGAGCAAATAAGCAGTCCAAGCTGTTTCTCTTTTAAGAAAAGGAACAAAAGCATATTTCTACTCCACTTCTCAGCTCTGAAGTGTGCAAACTGAAGCATCTCTGCTCCCCATTCTACTTTAGACTTCCAAAATGCTGTTGCCACATTGGGTGTGGAACTTGACCACCACAGACAGCTTCCTTGGAGGAAACGTCAGGCCATCTGTTTTTCCCTTTCAGTATCCACGATTGATTCTGGCCAGAGACGACAGTACGGTTACCTCTCCAAGTTCACCTCCGTTGGTATGCTGCTCGTGGTGATTTAGACTCTTTTGAGAAGTTTAGCTGCCACATGGAAGCGAGGCAAAGGTTCCTACAACTGTCCTTTGTCAAAGCTTAGAAGCATCTTGTTTTCAAAACTGTTGGATGTTCTCCTTTATTCACACAGCAACAGTATTATGTCCCTATCATATCCACCCACCGCAGCGTTTTTCATTCAGCCATTCCAGGGATGTTTACACTTCTGGTCTTACTCTGATTTGAATTTTCTTGTAGCCTGAGGCTTGGAAGTAGGGCAGTTCCTGCCTGCAACATCAACCTCATGTTTATGACAGAACCATGTTGCTCTCCTGCAGTGATGAGTGCAACTCCTGAGAGCACTTTGAAAAGAATCCTTGCATAGCCCTCCGAGAGACAAGACAATACTGCCTCATCCTCCAGGGTCTTATGCATTCTGCTGCTACAGAGCAGTTAGTTACGGGCTTAGCTCTGTCCTGTATCTGTTTCCAGTGTCTTGTCATCTCCTTTCTCCTCCTCCTTTTGGCATGGATGTGATGTTCCTGTCAAATTTTCTACTTCTCAGTTTGGTGAATCTTTGAGTACGTTACTGGCTTTGTGGTCAAAGGGACTGATACAGAATTGTTAATGGAACAGTAGTTACTATTAGGATCAGGTAGAGAAAAGCCTTACGAAGTGCCCTATCCTTAACTGAAGTAAGACTTTGATATTGGAATCGTCACTGGGTTCCTTGCCTCTCTCCCTGAAGTGGTAGCACCAAATCCTGGGCTCTGCTGCTGCAGTCTTGCTGTGTTTTGTCTTGGAGCAGCAAAGTTAGGTTGGTGTTTTCAGCAGAGCATGCTCGCTTCCCTCCTGTGAGAGAGGTAATGATTAATAGCAAGAATGGCTCGTTGTAACTCAGATTATGTGGTAAAATCGACTGGATTCTCAAACTGCATACTTGTTCCTCTTGCTCAATTCTCAGTCTTGATTCTACCTCGAAGAAAATGTCCTGAATACCAGCCTGGGTTCTTCTTTTGGCTGAGACCCTGCCTAGCTGCCATTGCTCCCCCCTTCACCCTGCAAACGCTACCCTCAGCCACTTATTTGCCCGTGAAGATCTCTGCTATCTGTTGGGATATAAATGTCAGAAATCTCGTTTTCCACCCCTAGTGATGTCATCTTAAGGTTGTGTGGAAATGTCTTGGCTGTAGCAAAAGGTGGGAGAGATTTGGGTCGTTGTCATGGATCACCTCCATCAAGCGTGCCCAGAGAGAGCCCATTGGAAATTTTCTTTTTGAGTTCTCAGTTCCATCTCAGCTGAGGTACTAGCCTTTCTGTGTTTGTTTTTGGTTAGTTGGATTAATTTCTTCACTTTGAGCCTCACGCCTTTACAGCCTTAATAAATTGTGAGAATGGGACCAGTTGCTTCTGTACACTATCTACACTAGTTTTTGCAAGCTCAAAAGGTCTACGGACTACAGAGCAACCTTTTGTTGTCATCAACAATCTACTGCTGTGGGCTTTGAGAAGAATTTTCCTCTTGCTACTGAGCAGCCCCCCAGGTTCCGTTTCTACCAGAGTACGACATCTGAGAAGCATCCTAGGCTAATGCTGCAGCTGATAGGTTGCTGCCTACCACCACATATGAATGAAGAACAGGATGTGTTAACTTTTTGGAATCACAGCTCGTGTCGGCTCAAGATGGCAGAAAAATTATTTAACAGAAATTTAATTTTTCAATGTGTGTTACATGTGCATTTACTTCCTGCCCTGTTTATGTCCTCTGGAGATTCCTGCTATGGGGATTTGGCATTTCATAGGGAGCTGAGATAGCAGCGAGGACACGCCACTTTGTGTTCTCAGCCTTCAGTTAGGAGAAGGTGAGGTGGATGGGATCTTGTGCCTGTGATATACTGCAGAGGCAAAAACCAGAGGGCATGTATGCGCATCCACTGTGAGAGTGTGTGTGTGTTTCTCTCAGCCCCAACCACCCTCCAAGATCTATGCATTTACCGTGAGTAGTATCCAGTGAAAAATTACTCTTACTAGCAAAACCTCATTGCTTTCAAACAACCCGATGAGAGTCAGAATTTGTGGATGTATTTACCCAAGAGGAGGCAGTTGCTGGCATAGGATGCAGTTCTTTCTCTGTGCTGGTGGTACTGGTGTGGATAAAGCTTAGGAACACCAGCTTGAGGCAGAGAGAGATCCTCTTGGTTGCACAAAGAACTATTAGTATTCTGTGGCTTCCTTGCAAATATCTTGATTAGAGAAACTGTGTGTGAAAATATGCTAACAGGACCTTAAGTACAGGTTTGTGCAGCTTGCAAGCAAAATTTATTTTCTAAAATATGTAATGGATCTTGATTAAAGTCATTCACAGTGAAGTGGGATGGTTGTTTGCTTTCTGCATATAGGCTTATATTGTTGTTTAACTTGATTTTGCTACTTAAAAGCATTTGTAAGCCAAACGCTGGAACTGGATACCTTTTCAACTCTTTCTGAGCATCATTCAGCTAGAAACTCTAAAAGGAATTGGCAGTGATAAATTCCAGCGCTCATTTTAAGTTTGTATTTATTTGTTGTATTTTAAGACAAAATGTGGACAACTGACCATTAATATCTTAAGCCAAGTCTAGCATTAACATGATAAGCCATAAATTGGAAACCTTGCAGAGTTTGTTTTGTGAGTGCAGTGAATGAGACAGCATGAGAAAACTTCATGCCTTTATTTGTTCTGATTTAGATTTTTTACTTTGGATTGGAGTAAACAGGATTATTGCTTGAACCGGATTTGGATGTGTTTAGGGATGAAAGCGTATATGTGGAGCTTCTCAAGTGGTGTCTGGTTGTTCATGAATTTGGAGAGAGAGCTGAAAAGGAGTGCTCTGGTTTTTTGCATAACTAGGACGGTATTTCAGAGGCTTTTGCTTTGTTTTCTTATGTTACTTATGTTCAGCCATTACTTTCAAATTATGTCACTTCTGTAAGAATTTAGCTTATGACTGAGACAGGTATTAAGAAACTGTTAGTTGCAGTTTTCCTCCAAGTTTGACAGCAAATTCAAAGAGGGAATCTACGAGTAAATCATTATATTCTTGTTTGTTTGTTTGTTTTATGTAGAATAGAACAGTTTTGATTAGCTGCCATCTACAGCATCTTCAGCTTTGTTAGCTGTAACAACAGCTTTTGACATTTCCCAAAGCACTTAATGAGCATGATGATGTAGTGGGATATTCTTCGGAGTCCTTATCACCCTCTGCTTGGCTTAAATGAAGAGTTTTCCTGTGCACCTGAAAATCTGTTTTGGAAAACGGGACCTAGCATGTGGTAGTACCGTTAAAAGACAAAAGACCCAGTTAAATTGAATGGAGCATAAACCATGAGATAAAGGAGCTATTTGTTTCAAAGAGAAGATATTAGTCTCTGTTACGTGACCCTTCATTCCAGGAGTAGGAGTGGTGGTCAGTAATTAATCATTTCTTATGTGAGGTTTGAGAGCTTAGTGGAGTGATTAATGAGCTAGTGATAGTTATGCATACAGGAGTGTATAAAGTAAAACTGAGACAATTAGGCTAGTTAAAGGTGATTTATGTAATTCTTGTCCACAAAGTGAGATTTTGATCAACGTTGCTGAGTTTTGAAAGGAGGATGAGTTCTTGGATCAGTCTGTGGGAACTAACAAAAGCAAGTTTCAGAGTTAACTGTGTGTTTCCACCAGTGGGTAAGTAAAATTTTTTTAAAAAAACCAAAGTTTACTTCGTGAAGTATCTTAGACAGTGGAACTCCATTTTTAACGTTGCTCAAAACTTCCTGTATCAAATATATTCTATTAACTTCTCCCCTCCACCAACCGTGACTGTAGCCTTGAGCACAGTCTGGGCTTGGGATATTTGCCTACCTCTAGCTGTGCAAGGTTACAAACTTCTGCTTGCCAAGCCCGTTTTCCAAGCATCTCCACCACAAAGCTGCATCCTGACCTCTATGCAGCTGAGTCCCTGCTAACTCTGCATTTATCCAGGCTTGAAGCAAGGAATGCAGAAACGCTTCCTAGAGTTTTCAGTGCCTATTTGTAGAAATTGGTTTGCAGTGTGTTGAGATCGAACTTGTTTATTCCTCCTGGGCACCTTGGGGAGGGGGATATGCAGAAATGCTTCCAGCTGCAGCATTTACGGGGAAATTTCTGGCTGTTTCTTCCCTTTTATCTCTCTGTTCCAGACAAAAGCGTGGATTCAGGATTGTTGGATGAGAGCAGCATCCATGCGGAAAATACAAGCAATTATGGGTGGCATTTCAACAGTGGTTTCTGATCCTAGCTTTCAGTAGATGATTCTTTGTAAAAGGGGCTGCCACTCCTTTTTCATTATTTAAGGTTGTATGAGACCTAACCAGTGCCAAGTAACGCACATTTGCATGTCTCTGCCAAACCAGAAGCTAGTCACTCCTACTGCCTTGAGTCTGGCGACTCCGGCTTTGTCAGCCAGGAGCCTGAGTCAGTTCAGTGTTGTCAAATCTGAACTGGAGCAGTGGAGCTAAGCTGTGCTATCAGTCACTTTAATGTAACCAGCATTCCAGAAGTTAGTATACTATATATAAGCATTACTTGAACTTTTAGAGAATGGGCCTTTCATCCTCTCTTGGGCTATAGGCAGGCCTTTGACTCCTCTGCCAGAGGAGTACAGTATAGGATAGCATTGACTTGCTCTGCAGGCCTCAGATGGCTGGAGTTTGATGTGTGAATGCAGGCCTGATATTTCCCTGGCAAGGTACATGCTGCCCAGATGCCAAGGAGGTCTGGCAGTTACCTGTTTGGACCAGTGAGGATATTACTCTCTTAGAAATCTGGTTATTAACAAGTTGTATGGGTGCAAACTCTTGTTTAAAGGACCTCACCTGCTTAGTACATCTCCTAAGATATTTTAACTTTACTTTGGAACATCTAGCAGAAGATTTGATTACATACTTGGCGTTTGCATGTTGCAGTAGAATGCACTTGTGATGGGTTGAAGGCAAGATTATGCTTCCTAAAATGTTTGGATGTCATTGTGGTCAATGCTGTCCATTATGATGGCATGCTGAAGCTTGAACTTCGTTCTGAGCATATGGGTGAGAAATTTTGCCAAGAGCAGGCCAAGACATGACTCTTGAAGGGACCTAGGAAATAAAGTGTTTGTTACAGATGTCAGTAAAGGAAACTTTGCCTGCAGTATCTTCCCTTTGCAAGGTAGAATGATGACAGTGTGATGCATCCTTAGTGAAAATTAATTACTGTTGTGGAATAGATGTTGCTTTGTATATGGTGCTGTTGGGGTTTTCTGTTTATTTCATTAAAATGCAATCTTTTATTAAAACCACTGGCTCTAATTTTCTGATTCTTCCCTTTCAAACATCAAATGCCAGAGTTACTGTGTAGCTAAACCAGTTAATCAGGAAAAACACAAGTAGTGATACAACTAATAATATATTAAAAGTCATTGGAGGCATTCTGCTGCCAATCCACATCTAATTAACAAAGCTGAAAAATACATCTAAGTCAGGTGTGGGCAAAACTGTACATAAATGTCTTTTCAGAGGAGCCGTGGAGAACCAACTTGTATGCTGTTGTGTGCAGGCAGAGTAAATGGGAATGTGTGTTACTGCTGGTTCGTGGGCTTGGGTGCAGAAGTCTAAACTGCCTGCAGAATTTTGCAAGAGTTTGTGGGTGCTTGCTATGAGTGCACTACCTGCTGTCTGCTCCTGGTGCCTCGGGGTGGCTGCTCTGGGAAGGCTTCCATGGCTGGTTAGCTATCCTTTGATTGTACCTGGAAGCTCTATAGCAATTTATTCCTCCCTCACGTGTTCCCCTTACAGTTGTTTTTTTTTGACTGGCTCGTCTCAGCCCATTCCTTTTTTCCATAATAATTGTGGAAGTGTGCAAGAGTCCTGGATGTCTGAGTGCAGTGCAGGTGAATCTTGTGTTTCATGGCACAGCCACAGGCTATGAAATGGATAAATCGTATCATGCTTTTCTGCATTACCGTGTTCTCTTCCAGGAGTTGCCTGTCCATTCGTTCCTTCAGGCTTCTTACTCTTGCGGTCCTTTCCAGCCTGAATGATTCTAATTGTGTGTGTGTGTGCTGTTCTGGTTTCACTGTGCTGGGAGGTTTTGTGTTTTGTTTTGCTTTTTTAAAAAAAAAAAGATTGGAATTTGGTTTTGGGAATCTATTTTAAAATTCCCATGTGAAAATTGGGACAGAGAACACAGATTTCTACTGACGTGAATGCATTGCATTTCAAGGAGTAGCTTCCATCAGAATAAAAGAACTAATTAAAACACATAAATTCTTTGCCCTTTGTAAATTTTCCCAATTACAGTAAGGGGTTACCTTTAACTAGATAGACCACTGATTTCTATTGTGACACAACTTCTTTTTCAGTTCTTACTGAGTAGGTTGCTTGCATACAAGTCTTGGATACCTAGTCACAGAACAAAATTTTTTTTCAGGAAATTGTGTATTTCAAGAGTAGAGTGGGAGTAGATTCAGGGCAATTTTACCCCCTCTGGCTCTCCTTCCCTCAACCACCTCCACCAAAAATTACAATTACTGAACTACTATTTTGGGCATTCCAAAATGTCAGGTATTTGGAGCCACTAACAAATGATAACTGTGTGGGAGGTTGTCCCCATAGAGCACCTTCATGGGACGTGTGAATCCCAAGTAATTTCCTCTTTGGCTTAATTAGGGTAGAAAGTGAAACTTTGGTCTTCAATTATTAGGAGAGGAAGCTCTTGTTACAGATTTGTTCTAGCATGAGTTCTGCAGTCCTGTCATACAGTTCATTATTGCTGATTTTAATCACAGCGGGCTGGAACCTGTTTCCCTTTTCTCGTTCAAATGCTGTGGGCTGTGGAATCACTGTTTTGGAGAGTCACCAAGTATTTAGCTAACTCATACAAAGCAGAATGTCTCTAGCAAGAGAATGCCCAAACCCCCGGTATTAGAACTCTCTACATGAAAGGTAGGAGACTGAAATTTGGGCCTGGCTGTGAATATTGCAGAGGAATTGTCAGAATTTCAGTCTTTGATATCTTAGCTAAGAAGTGTGGCTGTAGGTCATGAGGCTGGATGACGGCAGCGTGTCACTCTCTCCTCTTACTCATTGTCCTCTCTACTTGTGACTAGTGCCAAGGTTGCCCTGTGAGTCCAGTCCTTCATTTCTGGATGTCCTTGAGTGCTTAGGAATCAAGTGAAGGAGCTGTTTCTGCCTTGTCCTGCAGCAAGGTGAACCACCGCTGTTGTGGTATAATTCTGTGCACAGAAAAGTCGTCCACTGGGATATCTTGGAGCTGGAATCTCCCAAAATCTCGATATTCAAAATGTTGTTTGAAGGGAAGGGGCAATGTCTTGGTTTTGTTATTGATACCTGTATGTGTTGCTGTTTACTTGTGTGACTGGTGTTTGGATTTCAGGTCTTAGTAACACTTCCTAGAAGAGAACATTGCCAATTAAAAATATTGCATCCTTTCCCATATAAATAATTGTTACATGGGATAAAAATGAATGTTTGATTCCTACTCATACATAGGGTGCTATCAGAAACCATTAAATAGGTTTTGGTGTGAAAGCAGAGTTAGTCTGAGTTGTATTAATTGTGCAATTAGCAGTGAACGTTCTTCTGTATGCTACAAGTATTAAAGCAGGGAAGTCCTTGCCAAATACGGAGATACAGATTCAGCTGAAAATTGTTTTTTGCCTCCAGGAACAAAATACCCTGCATAGAGGGTGTAGCCATTATTGCTGTAAACACCTCTTAAGCAAGTTGTTTTGTTGTTTGGTTTTTTTTTTTTTCTTAATACGGTATCTGCAGTAATAGAGTGTTTAAAAATGGGCTTAATCTCACCTAGTTCTTGGTGTTTAAAAACAAAGCATTAAGGTGTCTCTGCTACCTCTGTGAGGAGAGACAGGTATGTCTGTTGGTGATTCATCCCACCCTAAATGCGATGTCTAAGCTGCCTGAGATGAGTTGCTCTCCAGTGGTGAGCCATTTGACCTTTAAATGGCAGCAGATGAGATGGGTCCTGTCTGCAATCAATAGGAAACAGAGGTTCTCCAGTGGATGTTGTGTCCTTCAAAAGGGTGGTTGTCTTCTAGGGTTCTCTTCTCTCTGTTACTGCTTTATTAACATCGACCAGTTGGAGAAGGTCCAGAGGAGGGCCACGAAGATGATCAGAGGGCTGGAGCACCTCTCTTATGAAGACAGGCTGAGAGAGTTGGGGCTGTTCAGCCTGGAGAAGAGAAGGCTCCGGGGAGACCCTATAGCGGCCTTCCAGTACCTCAAGGGGGCCTACAAGAAAGATGGGGAGAGACTGTTCAGTAAGGCCTGTTGCGACAGGACAAGGAGTAATGGTTTTAAAATAGTGGGGGGTAGATTTAGATTGGAAATTAGGAAAAAATTTTTTACAATGTGAGTTATAGAACACTGGAACAGGTTTCCCAGAGAGGTGGTGGAAGCCCCATCCCTGGAAACGTTCAAGGCCAGGCTGGATGAGGCTCTGAGCAACCTGATCTAGTTGGGGATGTCCCTGCTCCTTGCAGGGGGGTTGGACTAGATGACCTTTGAAGGTCCCTTCCAACCCAAACCATTCTATGATTCTATGATTCTGGTTGCCAGATTACCCCCTCCTTGCCCAAAACTTCCTCTCTGAGGTTCCTTGTCTGTTTCCAAGCAACTTCTGTCTGGGTTTAAGGAAGAAAGAGGAAAGGAGAATAATTTAGGGTGTTTTTTTGTTTGGGTTGGTTTTTTTTTTTTTTAGATCAAAAATGAGCTTTCTAAATAAGACAAAGGACCTTATATCCCCTGATTATTTGTTTTATAAGGGGAGAAAGAAAAAGCAAAGATGACTCAGTATGTTAGATTAGAAACTGATACCTCAGAGACTCGATACACAATAAAAGTTGCTTGGCCAGTAGATTTTACTTAGCACGGTGGAATTTCTCTTCAGAGCAGAGGTCAAATGTCTCAGGATTGTGGAGGATGTGGTAGAGAGGTAGGAACTCAAAACATTATTAGAAAAAAATGCCTTATTTCTCTGGAGTGTGCCACTGACCCAGCCTTCCAGAAGCTGTTTACCTGGGCGTATACTTACATGCTTTGTAACATTCACCTTTTTTTTTTTTTTTTTTCTTACATTCTTTTGATGGATGATGGAACTTCAGGGTTCTTGATTTAAGCTGATATGTATATAGACAAAAATAGAAATTCTAACCAGTAGTCAGGATGACCGTTGTGAGAAAACATGAAAAGGGGCCAAGCAGTAACAGCAACAGCCAAGCCTTAACTGTTTTGGGACAGAACTTTGGCAAAAGTAGTTCCCTGAATTGCTCATAATGAATTTAAGAGAATAGTTTGGAAGGATAAGGACTTCTGATGTCTTCCTTCAGACTTTGTTATGGAATCTGTTGGGGAAATATTTTTTGGTTTTAAAAAAGTGAAGTGTCACAAAAGACTGCCATACTAAAGCTGACATACTAGAATAAACTGGTGATTCATATTGGTGGGAAGGAACGCAGTAGTCATTTAAAGTGTACAGAAGGAGTTTGGTGAAGCTGCTAATGTGCAAAAATATTCTAATTAAAACCAGTTAGAAAATGAAGTTGCAGTGAATGGTATTTGTATCTTCGAAAATTGGAGGAGGATGATCTGAATGCTTTCTTACACAATACCTTGCTAACCTCTGGGGCTCAGTGCTGTACGATATCTAATCAGAAGACCTTAGTTGGTTCAAAAATAATTGGACTGTTGGATGTATAACGTTCCTTTTATACAGAAAAAAAAGAAAAAGCACAAACCTAGTTCCTAGATCCACAGCCTTATTTTGTTATAACCAAGTCAAATTAAACCTAATTGTTAATGGGCTTAACACAGCAGGGGCAAAGCTGTGCAGTTTCTGTGAAGGAAAACTGAGCTGTGCACATCTGTGCAGATTAACATTAATAAAGAAATTACTCTGTCTCATAAACTTCCTAAAATCTTTGAAAGTAAGGCTCTCTGGTTTTTAGTATGCCACAATTAATTCTAGGTATGTTCTAAGAATCCATCCTCGCACAGCTATTGAATGTACTTATTCATAAATTTGAATAATTTAGTAGTAGCTGAATGGCATGAGTTCTGTAAAACTTGTGATTGGTACAAAATTATTTTAAGTAGCTGAACATAAGAAAAGACTTGGGGCATTCGCCAGGGCTCCCAAAAAGGGTGGGCACTTGGCAGTCTGTGACATACAGCCCAAGCTGAGACCTGTGCAAGTGTTTGTGTGTCATTGAAAGGTTTTTATTCTGTAGTGGCTTCTGCAGCTGTGTCTTGAGACAAGTCCTCAGGCTTGGAAGAGTGGGTAGAGTTTCAGTCTCACACTTACAGCATGCAGACAGTGCCCAAACAAAGTAGCGTTGGGTTGAAGCACACTGCTAAATTCTGGTCATCCATTTGAAAACAGAAGGGAAAGATTTCTACTGGTATTGGAAAAAATCAGAATCAGATAGGAATGAGTGAGGATATGTATATGCTATAATTAATAATTTACAGGAAGCAAGGTGGGTGGTGTTTATTTTGACCACAATACAAGAACAGAAGTACGTTCAATGCCATGAAAATAAATCAAGAAGTGCTTCCATTTTTCTTACATAATGTCTTGCTACCCTGTGGAGCTCAGTGCTGTATGATAGCTAATCTGAAAAGCTTAATATTAAAAAATAAGTAGACTTTTGTATGAATACCATCCTCTGTTATCTTATACAGGAGAAAGATAAACTCTCCAGTTTCAAAGACAAGTTGGTAATGACCAACGTTCAAAAAACTTGCCTGTCAGCCATTGCTCATTTAAAAAACAGCTTGAGTATCAGTCATTGCCACCGCTCGGTTGGGAGACAAGGGCAGAAGGTCTGCTGATAGATACCGCTTGCTGAAAAACACTTTTGCGAATGGTCTGTTGTCTGGGCCGCCTTGGTTTTGCTTTGAAAGTGTAAAACCTCCAGGACTATGAGTGAAATAACATAAGTACTGCTTGTCTCTGGATGTTTGTTTGTATATGAATTCAAATACTGCAATGGGACTATCATCAGCAAAGCAATTAAAATTAGTGTTATACTTATTGATAGATTTCTATCATGGCAGAAGTAATTTTGATTTTTTTTTTTTTTTTTTTTTTTTTAATTGGAGGTGTATGTTTACAATGTACAACTTGTGTTGGCAGTGCACGCGTCCTGCAACAGGGAGAGTGAGTGAGATTGCTTGCTTGCCTGTCAACACCAAGGCATCAGTTATGGAAACCCTGTTGACGTTGCTTGTACCTGAAGCAAGGAGAGAACAATGCAACTGTAAAATTACCAGTTGATATGAGAATGTCTTATATTAGTTTGCAGATTACAACTGATTTTTTTTCCATCTTCCTTTGTAAAAATAACTTATATGATCAGATTTATTGTATGAATTTGGTTTGGATCTTATGAGATTTAAATTAGCAAGCGTCTTAAAAGTTATATGCATTTTTTTTGCAGGGTATTATAGAAAAATCAAAAGTGAAAGGAATCCCTATCATTATTGATGCTGTAAGTATTTTTTTTTATTCAGTCAGCAGTTTGACTTTTAAGAATGTATTCAGTGAATGTTCTTCTTACTGGTTTTTGCAGGATGGACTGTGGCTCATTTCCCAGCAGCCTTCTCTTATTCAAGGCTACCAGCGAGCTATTCTTACTCCAAACTATATGGAGTTTAGTAGACTGTATGAAGCTATGGTGAGCTGTTTTCCATTTTGATCTTTAAGTACATGCAAGTTTAGTCTTTTAATCTTTAAAAATAAACAGCTTATTACTGAGTTAAACATTATATGCTATTCCTCGTATGTGAGAGCAGCATTCTCTGGGTTTTTATTCCATGGGATAATTGCCAAAAAAAAAAGCGTGTTCTTAAACAGAGCTCTTTTCTAAAGAAGGCTTTCTTATGCATTTTTTGGCACTGCAGTGGGTGAAAAAAATACCTGGAATGACTAATGATGCTGCTCCCCCCCCATACATATGCTGAAGTAGCATGTGTTAGGATATGTTGTTCTAGTAGTAAGATGTGTACTGTGTATGGAATTCTTGTGTTGTAGCTTAGAGACCCCGTAGACAGTAGTGATCATCATGGATGTGTATTAAGACTCAGCCAAGCCATGGGGAATTTGACAATTGTTCAAAAAGGAGAAAGAGATCTTATTTCAGATGGAGAGAAAGGTAAGTGAAGCCTTTTGCTTTTAGCAATGTGATTTTTTTCTTTTATTTGTTTCCTTTCAGTAATAGTCCAGTGGTTAGACTGTATGGTAATTGATTGACTGTATTCCCCTGAAGACTGAAGGGGAGGGATGACCATCTTTGCAGATCACCATTAGATGGTTTGTGTAAATTGATATTTAAGGATTGCAACTTAATTTATTTGCTGAAAAACGTTGCTGATTTGATTTCTCATTTAAATGGCTGTAACTTATGTTTTACACAGGTATTGAGAAACTACTTTTTTGTTAATTGTGAACTTTTAAAATCCTTAGACGAGATGGTCTATATAAGTAGAGATGTCATTGCTAAATTAATGCAGAATAATATTATTTTTTCACCATATATTGTGTCTGAAAAATGAATACGTCTTCAGGTTCTTGATACCATCCCCCATGCTGTAGATTAGCATGTAGATATATGACTTGTACATTATCCCTGACAATTTTAAAAAAAAACAAACAAAACAAACAAAAAAAAAACCCTCTAGATTGCCATTACAACTTTTTTAAACAGTCCCTTACTAATATGGTTAAAGTATACTTAATAAAATTAGCTGCCTGTCTGATGCTTTTTATACTGATCATTTACTGTGATCAGTATAAAATTAATTCATGAGTGCCTTCATTGATCATTTTGACTACATGGTCTTCACATACATAACAAGCTGCAGCTCTAATTACTTGAAATGCTAAGCTCTGATAAATGTTTATGCTGCTTCTGAACCGTTTTGTATATACAGTCAATGTTTCATTATTGGGAGCCATGGGAGTCCTTTATAACAGAAAAGCAGATATAATGTGACAACTTCTTTGTGCAGAGCCGCCTTCCATATATCCCCATTAGTGCAGGTACTCTAGCAGACTGTGAAGCAAGCTGGGATCTAGAAGCAATATAGTTGTGCCGGTGTGGTGAAGAACTTGGATTGGTCATGTAGTACCCAAGTTGCCCTGCATGAAGTCTGCTGTCATATTTGCACCCATAGGAGAGTTGATTTGTAAGCTCGGGCAGTCAAGCCAGGCTTACGGGAGGATGAACTGTGCCAGAGGATAAAATATCCTGGCTCCAGTTTATGCCAGCTAGAGAGATTTAGAGCACAGTAGTGTGTCTTCTTTCCCTGTTTTTATGTCAACAAATGTTCTTTTTGTGTGGGATTGTTGCTTTTTTTAATGAATGTCGGGAAAACTGGGTGAGCACTTTGGATTGAGCACATTACCTACTATATCTCTGTTCTCCTTTTGAGCTGTTATTCTTGAGATAAGTATACCCCTACCATTGCTGCAGAGAGGGGATACTCAGTTTCCATTGTCTCTTGTCATGCAGATTTAAAAAAAAAAAAAAAAAGGAAACAACTGAAGCTCTTTCCAGTTTGAATTTTGAATGTTCAGGTGTGGCACAAGTTTGGTGAATGTCTTGTGTACTTTTGAGGCTTTCTGTTGGTTTTGATTTTTTTTTTTCCCCACCTTATTCTTTGTCTCTGTGTTCTGATATTTTTTTCTCTTAGTTAAGTGGCTTTTAGATTTGAAATAAAAACAGTTCTGTGCCTTTATAGCAGTTGTTTGATGTCCAGCTATAGGCTACTTTCTTATTCTTACCTTGATTCTATCACTGATGCTTTCTCTCTCCTGGATTACAGATATTACAGGCAACATTGCTGAGCCGTAAGAAAGCAATTGTCAGGTTTAATAGAGGTTATAATCTCTATAAACTCTGTTTTTAGAGTGTGTATTTCTTGCAAGAACCTTCCTGAAAATTTTGTAGAAACTATAGACTTCAGCTTTCTTTTACAGAAATGTTTCTTTGGGTCTGGAAGTTACTGTCAGTGAATTTTTTAAAAGCTTCTCAAATGCAAAATTACACCGAGAAAGGAGATTCTACTGTCTGCTCTGTGCCACAACACAGAACAAGTTGTCATCTCGCTGACCTTGAATTCTCTCCCAGGTTTTTCGCTTTTAACTTCTGCTTTTTTTCATCTCTCTGTTCTTTTGACCTGATGTCATTTTTTTTTCAGCTGAGACAACATACACGATGATTCCAATGTGAGGGAAATCCAGATGATTGGTTCAGGCCAATGTCCGCTGAGCATGATCAAATATTACAAAAAAATCTGTGTACTCCTCTTGCCTTTTGTTTTTCATGTCATCATCCATTTGGAGTGCTTAAGCTGTACCTGTTTTCAGGCATTTCTTACTTGAGCTCATGTGCTTAGCACACTGCTGCTGTGGTATCCATACATCACTTTTAAACTTTCTCCTTTGGGAATATGCATGCTTTCGGAAAAAAAAAAAAAAAAAAACCCAAAAGTAAGTCTCATTGCTCTCCAGGAAAACCAGAAACTGCGAACTTCACTGTCTAGCTTTAGTGTTCTATGCTTGGCTGTTGTGGCAGGAAGGTTTTCTGAGGATGCAGAATTTTGCAACAGGGAAGATTGGCTCGGTGAACACTTTATAGCTATAGAGTGATTGTGGTGGTTGTTCTCTCAATGCTTTTCTTCATGAGTCTGTAGGAAATTTGGTAGCCAATCTACTTCTGTTAGTTGAAGACTAGAAAGGTTGTCAGGTGATTTGATAGTGAGCTGGAAGTACAGGTGTTGGTGAAAGATTACTGTCAGCAGTTAGCTCTGTAATCTAAGCAGACAGATACAATAAATTCCGATTAGAAGCTGAAGTTTAATAAATTCAGATTAGAAGTAAGGCAGATTTTATTAACAGACAAATACAGTGCAATGACAATAACATCCTGAGAGCTTTGATGGATTCTCAGACTGTGAAGTATCTGGACACCTTTGGTGTTTGTTTTTACAGATCAGATTAGATGATGCTGGTGGTTTCTTATGGCTTTAAAGTCAGTACTGAATTGTGTACATGGCCTCTCTGAAATTAGTAGCAGTCCTACACTGTAAAGGAGATTTTTCTAAAATTTGTCTCCATTTCAGTTATGAGCTGCCAACTGCCCTGTAAACGTAATCACCAAGATTCTCTTTCCTTTTGCAATTTCACATTATAGCTTGGTCTACAGTTGTTGATTCCCTGCTCTACAAAGATGAGCTTCACCATGCTCTTGGTAGGTGATATCAGTGCCATCACTGACCAGGGTAGGAATGAGTATTCAGCCTGTGAGTAAAAGGTAAGTCAGCTTTTATTCGCTATGGCACAGCTCTCTAAGGTTTTCTTTTTATTACTCTTTGGAGAACTGGTCAATAATAAAGTGTGGTTATACCAGTCTTAGTTCCTAATATGTTTAAAATTTGGTTAGGTCCTTGGAAGCAGAAGATTTGGATTTTTGTTTTGAAACGTTATAATGAGTTTTTCTATATTGTCCCCAGCACCTGTGTTTGTTCTCCCTTCCCAAAGGCAGACTTTATGGGTAACCAACCTGCTGCTGTGCGTGACGACTTTTAGCTGGACCCAGTAGCCAAACAGTTTCTCTCTAGTTGTCCAGCTGCAGTTATGGTCAAGAGAAGCATATGAGAGGGATTACTGAGTACTGAATATGGGGTAAAAAGCTAGCCCTTGCCAGAAATCCCCAAACAGTACTTCTTATTTCTGCTATTAATTCCCTGTACAGCCAGAAAGGAAGCTTGTTAGTCCCTAACTCACTTAACTAAAAGCTCTTACAGTGTCCAGCTGCCCAGCAATTTTTGCCAAGATTTTAACTGAGAGGCAGTACCTTTGTCTCCATTCCTGCTTCTGCAGAGTGAGTAAAACAGGGAGGTCACAGTTCCTGTCCACTGTGCTCTCCATTGCCCATGCAGCCCTGCTGTCTCCTTGGCACTCCTCATCTGTCACCACATCTGTCTCCTGGCTCCTGCACCGATCCAAGAAAAGTAATGTAAAATTTGGATTATTTCATTTTGACTTAAGTTGCCTCGTATCTCACACTCAAGGACCTATCTAAATTTTAAAAGTGTGATTAGGGAATCTAAAAGTATAAGCACCCTTTATATAAAAGCCAACTTACATTTTCCACATCAGTTGAGTGATTTCTCTGGCCCAAGTCATTAATATTGGTTTCCCTGTCTGTATACACCCTGGGACATGTTTTTTTGAGTCCACAGTCTCCAGCTATGGACTTCTGTGAACTAACTTGCAAAAGGAAAAAGATAAATTTCTTACGAGTATGAACATCTGCCAGGTCGGAGATGTATGTTGGTAAAAGATTTTACTCAAATCTGATAATGGTCTAAACCTGAATCTTTCATTTGGTGGAGCAAAATGATCCTTTACAATTACATTATTTTCCATAGAAAATGGAAATCTTAAACATTTTAACTAAACGAGTCTTTGTTGCTCTGTGGTGTAGCTGATGTTAGCTGATCTAATTCAGTTGGATCATATCAGAAGTCAGAATGGTCATACTTTTCGTGCGTGGATCCTTGAGCACATTAGGATAAGTGTAATACTTCTGCTTTGTAAGAGGAAAAAACAAGTGCAGAGAGCTGGTTCAGGACATCCAAGATTCAAGAATTAAATTTTAGTCTCCAGGCTGTCTTTTGGTCTGTAGCCTCAGTAAAAGTGATGTTTCACATAGGCTCTTTGTCATCATCAGTATTAGGTGTTTAGCCCTAACTAGCTATCTCATATTTCACAGTGTGTGTTCTAAATCATAGAAATCAAAACATAAAATGAATCCCTGGGGATTTTTTTTTCACTACTGTGTGAACATTGTGAATCAAGAACATGCAGACTTAGATTACTTTTTATACTAGATGGGCCTTTGGTTTTCTAACTGTAATGTGTCTAGGAGCCAGTGGTGTAAGGAGGTCTGCCTGTGTACAGCCGTATCAAAATTCATGCCTCCCAGTTAACTTGTAGTGCTTGATCTCAGCAAAGCTACTCAATTCTATTTTTTTTCCTTCAAAGAGAGGACAGCTATTTTCAGTTACATAACATACTGGGTTTTTTTAATTAAGCGTACGATATCCGTGAATGAGTCATTCTTCTGGTCTTTGATCTGCCAGCACAGTTTGGACTGGGAGTTCTTTCAGCTTAAAACTTGCTGACAAAGGTATAGTTAAGTGTGACGCCATGATCTGAATGCTTCCCCAAATGCTAATGTTTATCTTATCTTCAGGGAGTGATGGTAATTTATTTTATGACCTGAAGTATGTTACACATAGAGCTACTAAATTACGTGGCCATAGTTACCCAGTAAGTCCGGCGCAGAATTTTGAATTGTGTGGACCCTAAAACTCTTGGATTTCTACTTTCCAATATTCTGTCAGTGTGACAGTCTGCATTTTTTTTTTTGTTTCTGTTACACTCATATTTCAGTACAAATTGTTTCCATGGACTTAGGTAAGCAAGAAATCTGGGTGACTCTATGCGAGGGACGTGTTGTATTTGCTTGTACAGCTCTGGCAATATTTATGTGCTGTTCAATTGCTGACATTCTGTTGAAACTGAATAGGGCTGTGGTTGTTCTGACGCTAGCAGATCTCCTTGCCATACTTCTTCAGTGGTGACATGTTTATTTCGTCTAGCCTTTTCTTACGATACTATACATATGCTCCATGGGTAAGTGCTAGGGAGCTGGGTTTTTTTTTTCAGAAAGTTTCTTAGCATAAATGATTTTTAATTAAAAGACTGTCTATTAATTATACTGAGGTGGTTTTTTTGATTCATCACCCTGTGAAATAATGACATCAGATTTGGTTGCCCAGGCCTATTAAAAACCAAAACGAGATACCCTGCCCCAACAGCCAATTTGACCAGCATTGGTTGTGTATTTTTATCTCTTAAGGTCTGTCAGTTGAACTACAGATGAACCTCTCCATTCTTTTGTTTGGGACTGGTGTCAGACTGATTGACCTTAAGTGGCCCCAGATGCTGCCTTTCAACATTGACCCATTGTGGTCATTTCAGTCTTTGCAGTTTCGCTGTTGTCCAGCATCCAGTCGTCTTGGTCTCCTCAGCAAGAACCACATTTTCTAGCCTTTCTGATTACATGTTCATCCCTAGTTGAGCAGTGGACCGAAAAATACTTCATCCTCATGTAAATACATCGTTCTGCATCTCTCCAGGGAATAGAACTCCCGCCTTCTCAGCATCATCGCTAACTATTCAGACGTGTCCATCTAATCGAGGTCTTGTAACATTGCCACTGGTTGTCACTCCTCAGTGCGGCATATGAGGACGTCACCCCCCCATGGTCCTTAAAGAACTGCTTGAGCTGTCTTCACAGCGGGTCGCAGACATTTAGTGGGGGATGTTGGACTGGAGGAGTGGGAAGACAGCAGGTTTATTTTTGTTGGTGTAGGAGAAGGCTGGGAAAAGCATCAGGAAGACTTTGTCCTTTGTGGCTTTGGCAGTATGCCAGTTTGTCTTGATGGTAGTGTGGGATTCCTTCTTTTATTTTAAAAGCTTTTAACAGTGACTGTACTTCAGGGGAGTCTTTCATTCCTTTTCCCATTGCTGTTGTGATGTTCATCATCCTTTTATTTTGAGATGTTCTTTGAGAAACTGAGCCTCTGCGCAAGAATTGCCTGAGCATTATACCTTTCCCCTCCTCATTCAAGTGAATTTCCTGTAGTTCTGCTTCTTTGAAGCTATTGCATGGATTTGTTTTCCAGCATCTCTATGCAGAGTACAAAGGTCTGCTTTTGTTGTTGTCTGTGAGGTAGTCTGCACATATTTGAGACTTACTTTTTAAAAAAACACAAACAAAAGACCACTCTTTTTTGTAGCAGAGTATTATAATTGGCCTAGTTTGAGGAGATCTCGCTTTCCTGTACAGCTCAAAACTGACTGGAAGGTTATGGGGCTACAGAATAGTGGCAGATGGTGACATACAGCTAATAAGCAGGGGCTTGTGCTCTGCTGTCAGTCAGAAGGCCCCAAAGCTTTTGAACAGAGGATTTCCAGCCTGCCTCCTGCCAGGAGTTCAAGCCCTCAAAGTGAAAATCCTGTGAGATACCATCTTCAAAGTAGCAGAATTAGAGGTAATTTCTCCGAAGCACTGTATTTGAAATAAATAAATAAATAAAACACGCCACCTAAAAGGGCGTACCTTCTTCAAATAGCTAACTTGGAAGAGCATTACACTTGTGAAATTTGACATTAACTACTGCTCACCGAGAAACACATCCAGAATCTTAATTTGGGGGGGAGGGGAGAGGGGAGAGGAGTGATTGGGAAAATTAACTGCTGGCAACACTGCAGTGGTGTCTGCTCTGTTCATGGTGACTAATGAGTCTTTGCCCTCTCAGTGGCAGCAGAAATGCACAACTGCCTGGCCTCACAAGCCCAGCAATTACTGCTGGAAGAATGGGTGGGAAATGGAAGTGAAGTACAATTCTTTGCTGCACCGAGTAACAAAAAGCAGAAATGAACGATGCTAATGAACTGGAAAGGGTTTACTTGCGTTAAGTAGTTTTTTACCTCTTGCTATTTAAGAAGATTTACCTGCAAATCCTTCAATTTTGTGCAGATTTTTTCCATTATTTTTAAAGAGAAAAATTCCTTTTAAAAATGTGGGTGGTATTGCCTCTAAAACACCCGGGCTGCTTTGTTCATACACCTTGGAGAGACCTAGCCCAGGTGACTTAAGAAAATGGAAGTAAGAGCTGTTCTCCAAGCAATGTTTTGCTTTATACTTCGCTTGTGTACTTGGCAATCTGAGGAGTGCACAAATAATTGTGTGCATAGTCCTGAACCTGAGTAGCTCCGCAGTAGCTGACTGGAGATGCTAAGGGTCACTACTTGGACACCAATGATTCTGCCAGCTCTTCCGTTCTCCTAGGAGAGGAAAATAAATTTCTCCTGGGGTTTTTTTCAGAGCCTAGCAAGAAGGAAAGCTAAGGATAGATACATACCCACAGGAGCGTTTGGAGAAGGGGAGCAGAATTGGTGCTGTTTTCTTTTTGTGGGTCATGGAAGCCTTCAGGCTTCCTGCTTGGGCTTGTTGAGAGTAGAGAACAAAGGAGTTAAATTCAGTTAAACCATTTGCATGTTCTTCATAGTTAAAGCTCCACAAAGAGATCAGTTTGACCAAGGTCCTTTGTGTATTTAAAATAGAAATCTAACACCTTGATATTCTGACAGAGCCTACCCACAGTGACACTGCTGACAGAAGCATACACGGATGCTCAGGACCCTGTTGACTGGCAGAAAAAGAGATCTCTTTGCGTATGGTTTTTACAAACCCTAACAAAAAGGCTGTTTTCAGTAAAATATCTTTCTGATGGGCATGGCAGAAGATTTGAGACTTTTGTTCTATTTTGCATTTGGTCTTCGTAGAACACCTTGGTTTACATTTGCAAACTCTGAAGGTCAGAGACTCTAGAGAGCTGCGTTTGTGCAATGGCTTTGTGGGGGGACTTGGTCCATTTGGACCACATTGCTCATCACGGCAGCATCAGTTCATGTGAACGAAACCCATTAGTGACTGAATCTTCTGTGCGGGCTGAGTGAAGTGGAGAAAGTGTGTACATTGTGTGATGTTATTTGTGAAGGATTGAAAAGTAATTCGGAAAGTGTATTTTAAATATTAATGCAGTAATTTTTTGTAAGAATAGTGTATTTCAGCATACGCTGCTGCCTGTGATTAATCTCTTACCTGTTAATCTCTGTGTGCCTCAGAGGTTAACCCTCACAGCTACAGTGATATTGTCGTAAATGGAAGCAAAAATGCAAATGACTTTGTTTTTCGTTTGTCTGTCTGTAGTACTTGTCTGCAGTCACGAAGGAAGCAGCCGGAGATGTGGTGGACAGGGGGACCTCCTTTCTGGTTCTCTTGGAGTCTTAGCGCACTGGGCATTTCTTGCTGGAGCAGAAAAAACAAATGGGTATGAATATAAATTAATAACTTAATTCTTGTGAGTCTGTGTTCTCCTATGGCAACTGCTGTAGACCTCTTACAGAAATTTCCAAATGAAATTGGAGTCATTGGGCCTAAGGTATCCATGTACTTTTAAAAAAAATGTAAGGGTGTTCTAGAGCAGTCTACATAACGGTTACAATTTTAATGTGACAATCTCTTCAGTAATCTAACATCTCCCAAGTCTGAGGCAGAGGAGTGTGAACCTGCTTTTATTCCTAAGGACATTTAGGTATGGGGTTTGTGTTTTCAAAACAAGTGAATGTAGTCAGAAAGTATGAAGACTAAATAAGTGGTAATCACTGGCGGTAACATCTGTATAATTCAAAAAATGTGTTATTTAGCTTTGGATTTGTAATTTGGTGAATCCTCTTGCATTGTACCCAAGTATTTCAATGGGGCAGGTAAGCTGAAACTTGCCAATAAAATACCATTTCAAAGAGGGCAACCATTTTAAGGCCAAACAGCAGTCCAGTTTGGCTGTACATAAAGCAGCCATGCAGCTGACTGTTGGGGTTTTTTTGTTAAATTACATCAATTCCTGTCCAACTAGTTGATCTGGATAGTCATGAAGTCTTTCTGTGAAAGTAGCTGCTTTAAATAAAGTTGAAAGGAACCCTGACACAAGCAGTTAGGGAATAACAATCCCTCTTCCCAGTAAGTAAGGAGCTATTGAAGCTTGAGGAGTGGAGATCTTTTGTGGTCTTTTGGATGCTGCATGCAGATGCAGTGTTAGATGTCCCTGGGAGTTAACTAGTCTGTGCTTGTGTTGCTGTGAAAGTATTGCATTAGGTCCCCCAGGAGGAATGAGGGACCAGTTGAACCAGACTTCAAAATTCTGAAATCTTACACACCCAGAATGAAAAATTAAACCAAGATCGATTGTGTATGTGAGGTTGCAGCTGCCACTAAAGGAGCAATTTTGTTTTACTTCATTAAAAGGGTGACTTCATTTTTGCATGGTGTACAGCAAATCAGTATTAAATTGTTGGAGAGATTAGCAAACGCGGCACGTGTTCTCCAGCCTCTCCTGACTTGGGCTCCTGTGGCTTTTCCAGACAGCTCACTCAGAAACTCCTTTATTTTATAGATTAAGGAAAAGTGAGAGAGTATAATTGGCATCAGCAACACAAAGTGTCTCCTGTGGTGGTGGTAAGGTGACCCTTCTCAAATGCCTGCCGTACCGATCCTGTTTATCTCCTGTGTTTCAGGAGAGGAGAAGTTTTTTTGTGTTCAGTGGATCGGGGCATCAGCTTGAGGACTGCACTGCAGGCAGTCCAGCCAGTCCTTCCACGCTTCTGCCTCCCTCTGTTGTTTCAAAACAGGTCTGAGCAGAGCAGGATTTTGAAACATGAAGATTGCACTGGCTTTCAGGGGTGCTAATGGTAGAGTAGATAGGATTCTCCTGTAAGTAGGCAGGATGCTAAGGTCCTATCTTTGGAGTACAGTGTGTACCAAACTGGCTATGCAGTAACCTTAGAACTAGGTGCTTTAGCTGCCTTGAGCCCAGAAGCCTGTGCATAGCGCTTGTTTCGGAGCGCAGTATTTTGGCATCTGGGATTGACTGTCAGGGTGGTTTAAATCCTCCTGCACCTTGAAGGTATGAGGTTGCTGTTTCCAAGGAAAAGATACTCAAAGCTGCCCTGGTAACTCCTAATGATAAAACTCACATTCTGCTTTGCTTATGCTTTATAACGTGATACTTCACAAAACTCTTCCTTGGCACAGGAGTCAGTAGCAGCTGTGTCCCAGCCATGGCCGAGGTTTGTGAGGTGTTTTTAACGAGCCAGCAACTGGAGCCCAGGGCTGGCTGCTGAATTCTTTTGTGGTGGTTTTCCTCTGCTCTGGTGCTGTATGGCAGCAGAAGCAGGTCCCATGGCCCAGCCTGTGAGAAGGTGCTCTGGAGGTGGCAGGGCTGTGCTGCCTTCTCCGGGGCAGGTTCGGCGCTTGAGAACTGGGGCTGAGTTACTCTTTTAGGCAGCTCATAAGCACATAGGAGGCGTTAAGTGTGTGCCTTTAATTTCTGTTGGGGTCTACAGCTGTCACTGTACCCCTGTGAGGCTGATCTAGGGAAGGCCTCGGAGCAGTGACTATGGCCCTGTTAAAAATCCTCTCTTGTCCGCATCCCCACATCCTTCTCCCACCTCCTGCAATACAAAACTGAGTTACCCAGTGAGTGGGGAGCAAAAGGAGTTAAAAGGCTGCCAGGTGAGACTGCAGTCTTCCTCTGAGGGAAAGGATGAAGTTTCACATGGTAAAACTAGACATGGAACATCTTCTTACCCACTTTGTAAGCATGTTTTTCTTTTGTATCCTTCAGCCCTGGTGGTGTTTCTCACTTGGGCACATGCTGTGCCATGGGAAGGGAAGAATTTGTTAAATCAAATTCAGCTAAAGGTGCTCTGCAATGCAAGAGTCTGAGAAACACAGATGTTTGCTTAAGAGGCCTTCCCTACAATGCTGACAAACATCTAGGGGTACAAAGATGATGTCCACCACCTTATGAATTACACAACAGTGTCCAGATTTTGTTTATAATGTGGTTTGGTTTTTTTTCCCTTTTAGTCAAAATCCTTTTCTAGTGGCTGCATTTGGAGCTTGCTCTCTTACAAGGCAGTCTAACCACCAAGCCTTTCAAAAATTTGGACGTTCAATGACTGCCTCTGACATGGTTTCAGAAGTTGGAACAGCTTTTAACAAACTTTTTGAAACCTGAAGCCAAAGCAGCAGAGAAGAAGAAGAAAAGGAAGAACAGTGACTGCAAGAGTAATTGCATTTACCGTAGAATTTACATAAGTAATGCACCCTTTCAAGTGCTGTAGCAGCATTGGTATGCTAGGTAGATTTTTTTATTTTTAAGAATAGAAGAATATGATTAATGTAGATATTTTTTAAGAGTTTGGAATACAAAAATGTTTTGGCTGAAATAAGCTGTAGTTGCAGATCTGTTATAATATAATAAAACTAAACTGAAAGTATTCCTCTGTTCTTTTTGATAGTTATTGAGCAATAACTAAAGTGTGAACAGCAAAAAAAAAAAAAAATGCACTTGATACTTAGAATAAATTCTTCCACCAGCTCAACCGAATTTCTTGGATTGCACCAAGGCTGTCATGTTTGCGTTCTTAGATCCTGTCTAGAATTAGCTATTGCACTTCATTTTTTGCCATGCCAGTATATTAAGAGCAAAAGTAAGCCTCTTTGGAAAGGGAATGCATGCGAGTTGCTGTAGAGTTTGAATGTAATTAGTTGCCTTTTCCCATTCCCGGTCCCAGAGGCAGCGTTCATTTCGACAAGACACCCCTTCCTGCAACGTCTTGGTGGTTTTGGAAAAGGTTTTCCCATCGCAGAATAAGAATATACTGTAGGTATCTTAGCATTAAACAGGAATTATGCTTACCTGAAAAAAAAAAATTTTTATTCCTTTAGCTGGCCTGGACTAATCTAGAACTTGATATAATGAACTTTGTGACATTATCGCTTGGAGAGGTACTAGGCAGAGTAAGAAACTTAGTGATACCGAACTGAACTGGTCAAACTGTCTGTGATCATGGAAGAGTGAAGTGCTTTTGAAACTCAAATTGCCTGCTGAATTAGAGCTCTGAGAAAACCCGTGTGCAAACACAGAGGTGGTTATTTATTAACCAGCAGGAACTGAAGGAACAACAGGCAGACAACAGCACGAATCTGTATGGTCTTAGTGCGGTGCAGGCTGCGGTACACTGGAAGTCAAAGGCAGGAACAGAAAAAAATGGTGCTTGGTGCTTGAGCGCCAAATGCAGCACTTGGGTTTATGGGCTTTTTGCTGTGTCCTGATCAAGACAGACCGGACTTCTGCTGTTAAGGCCATAACTGGTTCATTGGCAGAGCAGATGAGTGTTGGGTACAAAGGGGAAGTTGCGTGGGATTTTGCACAGTATAATTTCTTAAATTTCTGGAAATGCAGTCAAAGCTTGTAGGGATTGAATCAATATAGAGAGAGGGGCAAGTTCACACCAGGTACATTTATAAAACTTTCCTTCAGGGCTGGAAGTGTGTACTGCCCTTAAATCTACAGGCTCGCGCCAAGTGTACATACTCATTAAAGTGCAGAAACAAGCATATAATGTGTCTAGTTATTGCAGTAGGTGCCATAGATTGATTGCAGCCACTCTTTTCCAGTGATCTAGCTCGAGGTTGGAATATAGTGCCATGCACACCGGTCAGATTGCATTCTCGTACTTTGCCCTAGCTGCCTACAGAAAGCACCTGGAATCAGAAAGGCTGCTCCAAGTATTTCCCTTCTGCCCTTATAGTTGATATTTCTGGATGCACTGTGACTACTACCTCACTCCGATGCATTTTTGTTTTTTTTTCTTTTTAAACCAGTCACCTATTTTTTAAAATAGGTTTTTAAATGTTTGTGCATTTTGGTCTATGAGGGTTCACAGACTCTTTAGGATTAGAGCAACATCTACTCATAAGAGATGGAGTTGTGGTGTTTAATTTAAGCAGTTTTGTAAACTGTCTACATCTTTCTTTGGGGAAACTAAGCTACTATTGTTTTTTCCCCTTAAAACTGACTCATCAATAAAATGAGAAAGTTAAAACTGATTTTAAAATGACTACTGGATTTCCTTTAAAGTGAGCAATTTTTGTATTTAGAGCATCAGTGGTACTACAATCTAAATGGCATTTGTAGGCAAAGTCAATCAATTAACAGAGCTCAGCAAAGATTTCAACCTGCCGTGTTGGTTTTAAATCTACACAGAAGTTGTAACTCTGTTATTCACTAACGTATACAAATTGTTACAATTTTTAAACATTCTGGAAATGTAGCAGTTTCTTCTGGTAGGAAATAAAAATAATAGCAAATTAATTGCGTGTACTTTGTTTGGTGTGTTCAGATCACATTTCCCACAGATGCTGAGCTGACTGCTTGCCAGTCATTCTAGTTCACTGCTGGTATAAGTGACACAGCCATTAGCAAATTTAAAATACCAGGTGTCAAATAAGCATCTGACAAAGTGCCAACGATGACCCCTCCACGTCCTCTCAAGGAGTACCAATAACCAGAAGGGGCTCAGAGAAACAGCTGCGTATCTTATTCTCTACTCAACATTATAAAATGAAGCCTTCATCCTTTTGAACAGTTTGCTCCCATGGATTGTATTTTCAAATTAAAATTCCTTGTATATGAACCCACGTTCTTATTTTTGTTATCTTTTCATAAATTGATTTAAAGAAGGCGTGCTAGTGGGTAAGTACAAGCCCCAGATAAACTAGAATACAGGTCCCCTCATGTGTAAGGCAGGCCTCGCTCCGTCCACCTACAGCCACACCAGCCTGGGGATTTTTTAAACACAAACGCAGCAAAAGGAAGAAGGGATTCTGGTCTGACCTTCTGTGGTATTTAAGGCATAGATGCCTGTGGGTATTATCCTACAAGGTACAACAGCCATTTTATTTTTCCATACTGACACTACTGATCCTGACATTTATGGCAGTTACTTACTTTGCAGGGGATCAATAACTGAACAGCTAATAATTAAACATACTGACTTTATCTTCCCTGTTCAGATGGAGAGACCCTGCTAGGGAAATCTCAGTGTATTCTGCGCAACAGCAAAGTGAACAGATCCTGAGCCTTACAGGAAACTGGATAACATATTATGGTTAAAGATTGCACAGGACCAAACGAGCCTGGCTGCAATAAGGAAATACTTCAAGGCTAAAGGTGCCACCTCCTGTGCCTGAGAAAAACAGAATTATTTAAAGCACTGGGCATAAAACTGCTTTTGATTTTGGACACAGGCCTAAGTTCTTGGCTCCATCTTCACTATGTTTTAATTCTCAGTGCCAGCTCACCAAAACAGAGTGTGAGTGCAGATGATGCAGCAATTGGGGCTGGGCAGTTCCTGCAGTAGAATAGACTGAGGCTAAGTCAGCCAGCACAGCTGCTTCCCTGGTGGCATGGGGCTTGGGTGCTTCCACTGCCTGCACCATGTACGCAGCTGCCGTGAGTCCTCTGTTTATTTCCCCAGCAGTAGTGTCAACAGTTCTGTTCAGAGTGTATTACAGCCATTCTGTTCCAAAGATTTTATTTGAAAAGTTACTATTTACAACTGTTCCCAAAGCAGCTGAAATAAAGTCCAAGGATGAAGGATCAGCATTTTTTCTCAGTCTGCTGCTCTGCTTGCCCTCCTTCCACCAGTTCCCAAGTTGAAACAGCAGCTCTGTCCTGTAAGAAGGAGGAAGAGGGTCAGTCCCAGCAGTCTGGATCACACAGGTATCATACACTTGTAGATAGTTGGAGGTACAGGTTTTTTAAACCCAGCTTCATACAGCAAAGCTATTCATTCAGTTAGGTAAAAGAGGCAGTGAGACCATGCCACCCTTACTAATGGTCAGAAGCTGTAAAACAAACCCAAACAATTCTTCCCAGTGCAGAAGAAAAAACCCCACCATGTCAGAAATATCACCTGTTCAGTGTGAGATGCTGTAGCAGTGTGTGGGCTCTCTCATATGAGTAAGTTGACTCAGGCAGTCACATTTTCATGTTTAAAAGGCTCAGGTACATGTCGAACAGCTCTCCTTATGGCCAATACAGAATAATATAGTGCCTAGCATATCTGCTCCTGAATTTTAGGATAGTACCCTGTTGTTGTAAATACCTGTAATCCAATACTGTCATATTTTTGAAAGAGACTATTACAGTCCAACAGAGCATTTCTGACTGTTAATATCTACCTGTTTGAATGCAGTTGTTTAAAACAAATTAATGTGTGACTATTGAAACATGACAATGTTACCATGAGCTCTGACTCATGAGAGAGGCTGGAATACAATGTGGAATTTTCTTTACATTGAAGTGAAAACTGGTTTTGATGTGTAAATACCCAGTTAACTACATTTCACTTAGTAGCACAGAGTAGTTTGCATTTCAAGCACGCTATGGTGACGTGAAAAGACTGGTGGATATTTTACTCAGTTTTCTGGAGGTTCTGTAACTTCAGACAAACAGAACATAGCCTGCATTGAGCAGCATGAGTAAAGGAACTAGTGCACATAAATCACAAAGTTAAAAGCTGAAGGAGAAGCTACCCTTTCTACAAAGCTGTTTTTTAAGGGAATTAAGTTACTTGCATTCTGTACGTTCCTACTCACACCCTAGAGCTGCCCAGCCCCAAACCAGGGGTTCCTAGTCTGCTTCATCTGTTCTGCTGCTTTTCCTCCTGCACATGGACTCAAGAAGTTGCTGCCTGATTTCAGCCGCCCGTGACAGAGGGAGAGCACGTTAACAGATGCATTACTGCATTCCTATCGTGGGACTCAAAAGTTTAATGGAAATCAGAGGCTGGGTAGAAAAGAGAAATTCAGATTACTTCCTCAAGACACAGAGGACCCAGCTGCTAGGCAGTGTGTTACCACAGCATTTTTGGAAATAACCAACCCAGGGGGACCAACCAACCCAGCCAAGCAGATACATGCGGAGCATGAGGGTGGTGAGAGCCCTGCTTTGGGCAGGGCCATGTCTTGTCACGTGTTCGCTCTGGGAACGCGTGCAAGGAACTGCAGTGCTGCATCGCTCGGTTTGCAGGACTCTTCTGCGATGTGCAAAGGCAAGAGCTGGGCAACCTTCACAGCACACCTTCAGATACTTCCACAGTATCAGCAAAAAAAGCAGGAGTTCAGCTTTGGACAGTGCTGTTGTACTCATATGTGCATGTGTGCTTCATCTTCAGGAGCAAGCTATGCTGGAGCAAGCAGGAGACTGATTATACCAAGCTTCAGATTATTAAAAAAAGATTTGAAATTAATGGAATGGGCTGAATCTTGGCTAAGGCAAATTTCTGGGAGGTTATTAAGTGTCCATAAATCCCTTCAAAAACAACGCAAAACAAATCTTCAAAAGGGCAGAGGTGGGGCTGCGGCTGTTTTGCCAAATGGATCAAAAGGGAGCCATCTTCTTCAGGACTTCGTCTCGGCACAGTTGTTTGGATTTGCAAACTTTCTTGATAGATAAGCGGAGTGAGGATTTAGCAATGTACAAACAAGTTAAGGAAGCAGATCCAGCTTCCCACAGTCTTCCTTTGCTTTCCCAGCTGTAGCTCACCACCACTGCGCACTTTGGTCCTCACCCCTGTTTGTATCAGCATGCTCACTTTCGTCTGAGATCACGAGGCAGCTGACCACACTTCGTATTTGGTTTTCATAGGTGAGTTGACAAACGACAGCTCTCATGTTCAGCAATTAAAGGGGATGCATGCTGTCACTCCCTGATGTCACTGTGCTTTATATCCTCCAGTTCGTCAAACGACGCAAGGAGACTATGCAAGGCTCAATTCCCAAGCGAGGGGAAAATGAGCAGCGCAAACTGGAGAGATGGAGAAAGATGCTGAAGAGAAAGTGGAGGATTATTCTGCATGCGAGGAGCAACTCCAGCCCAACAAGGGCTGGAGCAGAGATGAGAAGGGCAGTGAAGCAAGAGGAACTGGAAGAAGTGGCACCCATTAAAAAAGTAACGTAGCACCTTAAAACCAGAAGACAACAATAAGCCAGCGAAGAGATTTCTCCTGAGCAGGAGACACCACTGGGGTAACGGAAAAGGAAAAGCACAGTGGCATTAGGTACAGGCTAACAGGAGAAAGCAGGGTGGGGAGAGGAGCGGTACAGGAGTCAGGCAAAGTACTTTATGGCTCAGGAACAGTTGGGAATGGGGCTGCTGAAGACAGAAGAGGCTGTCTTGTAAGGACTTCTCATTTTTGGTGGGAGAACGTGGGGAAGGTAGGGGGAAGGCATGATTTTCATAAGTCATCTCAGTTTACTTTCCAGTTCCTGTGCAATCTATATTTTTGAAGATCGCACACTTTAGTCATACCTTTCCTTCTGGATTGAACTTGGGCTACTTAGGGATTTCTGAGTATTACAGGATTTTCAGTGGCTAAATAGCACACCCTGAGTAACTGCAGAAGTAGGTACAGCTCGCATGGAGACAGGAGGAAGAGGGGAGCGGAAGAGAAGGCCAGCAGTACAACCAGACAAGGGCTTAACTTCCACCTCCTGCTCCTGCTGTTGTACAGGGAGCAGGGCACAACACTGAAAGCTGCCGAAAAGGCTCAAGGGGCAAAAGTAAACGCTGTCTTAAAAAACTACTAACGATCTCACACAGAGGGTCACTGTCTTCTACCTTTATGTGGATTCCAAAGGCAGCAAGGTCTCCACGCAGACTGTCACAAGCCTCCAGGAGGGGTTTTCTCTCCTGCATTAACTGCTGCCTCTTCTCCTTCTGTTCTTGTTTCTGTCCTTTGGCTTCCGCAGCACCCTCCATCGGCACAGCTTCTGGTGCCTCTTCCGGCAGAGCAAGCGCGTAATGACGGACCTTCGCGCGGAACCTTACAAGCTCGTCAATGACGTTAGAGAGCACAGCAGAGTTGTCTCCTCCCAGAGCCACCTAGAAATCAAACAGGTTGCTTTACAAACAACCGAGAATGATTTAAAAACCAACCCCAACTCAGTAGCATTCACTAAGGCATCATCACCTCTCTTGGTTGTGCATCTTCCGTTGTACTGCTACAATTAAAACATCGCGATCTCACTATGTTGGACAGAACATTATAGTACAGGCATACCTAGAAATAGTTTATCTTGGAGCAGAAAGCTCTCATGTGAGCATAACATGCTGCATAACCCAACTGTGGAACTCATTGCCACAGGAAACCTCTGAGATGCCAGAAGCGTGCATAAATTTTAAAAGCATTAGACAAATTAATGGTAGAAAGGCCTGGCAACCACCACTCGACACAGCAAGGGAAGCCCAGCTGCCAGCTCAGACAGTTCCTCAGCTGTAAACATCTGCAGAACTAGAAAGAGCACCAGCCCCTCACTCTGCCTTTGAGCTTCAGATCCTCTTCAGGAAACAAACCAGGAAAATTAGGTATTTCAACTTTAAGTCGAAAGACTGAAAGACTTTTAAGACTACCCCTTCTCCTTGCACCTACAGAAAACCTCCCCAAATCCCCTGAACCTTATCTGATCCGCCTTATCCAAAGTTTCAGCCACCCAAAAAGACCTGACCGAGCAGTAGCCATTACACAGAGTGGATGTCCTCTGGGTGCTGCCTGGCCCCCTCCTTCCCTCAGCCAGCTCTGAGCTTCCTCAGCCTCAGCGGGCTTGGCAGAAGTCAAGCTGGTCAACGCCACGGCAAGGGAACAGCCTCGCTCCTCCTAGAGGGTCCCGCTGTGGTGGCTGCCAGGAGAGGAGCTCAGGTGCTAGCAGAAGAGAAAGACCATTCCTCGGCGCTGGCACAGCCAGGCTCCCAATTTCACTCTCGGCAGAGAAACCACCCCTGTTTCTCATTAGAGGCAAACCCTTAAGGGGGAGGAAAAGGACAAAGCTCCAACAAACAAGAAAACACCATTGCGGTATTTTATCATTGAGACACAAGGAGGGGAGCAGACAATGGAGCAGTGAGATGTAAAGCCACACCAAGGCCAGTGGGTGAAGCTGCTGGCAGCAATGCTCGACTGGGAGCAGAAGAGCAGCTGAGTAATTAAAGCCAGAGGGGCCTGTGTTTAGTCACTGAACAGCAGGATGGAAATGAAAGAGAGTACTTTCAGAGGTCACTGACTGAAGCAAACAAAGAGGAGGAGAAGGAGGTGAGGGGGAGGCTATCAAAGAGCTAGAGCATGAGATGGTCTCCACAGTCATAAAAGGCAGCAAATTCTCCAAACTTTCAAAACATGTAAACGTACTAAAGAAGTTGTTTATGAGACTGAAGAAGGTAATAAATACAAGTGCCAGAAATGCTCTATCATAAACTGGGGTAGGTAAAAGAGCAGGATAAATGCTTAAATACAGAAGGGAGAGGAAAGACAAACTAAGAGGCGAGCAACAAACGCACCTCAAACACACACCACTGCCGAAGTTCAAACCAGGGACTTAACTCGTGACACAAGGAGAGATCCTCCGCAAGGAGGGGCAGCTTTAGGAGATGAACCAATCTGATTTCCATGTAAAACACTGTGTAGCCTCTCAGGGCTGATTTCAAATTTCTTCTCCTGCAGTGCCAGCCAATCCAGAGAGCTCGTAAGAAGTTTTATATGGAAATTTGGCCCCTGCCTGCCCCACGGATGATCCCCTGTTTGCTCCCCGCTGCGCCTGCAATACAGTACTCCTCAGCAGAGCAAAAGCCCTCACCTTTGCTCCCCAGCTCTAAAACAGGCACGACAGTGTCCGCCCATCGTCTTTTCAGAAGGATTCACTTCACCTGCCTGTGGCTGTCCAGGCTCTTTCTCTTGCCAGTGCAGGGAGAGAGATAGGCAGTCTTATTCTATACAACCGCCAGACTAAGATGAACCGTTCCTTAGCGGTACCTCTCTCTGCCGACTATGGCGGAAACACAGGCAGCTACGTTACACTGTAAGGCTCATTAGCCGAGACGAATCCAATCCTAAAAGCAAGAGAGACCCGCAGGCTAATGCAAACATCCAAACGAAGAGGGCCTGAACACTGCTCCCCATAGCCTCTACATTAAGTTGGCAGCACAGCAGCGGCCAGGCCAGCTAGCCCCCTTCCCAGACAGCCCCCATGCCAGGACCTGTGGTGATCAGGGACTGCTCCCCATAAGCTGCATGCCTGGGGCCACCTGGCTAAGGGGCAAGAAAGGTTGGGCACTGAGTTGTGGCTGCTCTCAAGGTCAGAGAACAATCCCTGCACCATTTTATTTACTAGCTGCGGCAGCCCACAAACCTGTCTGATGAAGATTATGATTGATTCATTTACTGAAAGCTGAAAGGAAAAAGAAGAGCGACAGAGAAGGGTCTGATGTGCTGCTCCTTCCTTCTACCTCATACCAACATCTTCTGCTGACCCTGCTGCCCCAGAGAAACTAGCACAGCATGCAGAAGAGAAAAGCTTTCAGACACTTGTTTCAGCAAAAATAAAGATGCAGCAGGCACCTGCATACAGACAGCCCAGAATCTGGAGAAATGACTTTGCCATCCAGCTTACAGACAAGTACAAGTGTTTAGTATGCCACTAAAAATTAACATGACAAACTGTTCTGGTTTTGTTTAGTGAGAGGGGGCTACGGTGGCAGCTTCTGTAGGAAACTGCTAGAAGTTGCTCCCCTTTGTTCAGTGGACTCGGATGGGCCTAGGGTGGACCTGCTGCTGGCCAAGGCCGAGCCAATGGGTAGCAGAACGTTCTGTGATAACGCCTCTGCGATCACGTATTTAAGAAGGGGAAAACAGGAAAAAAAACCGGAGAGGATGTGAAGCAGCTGAGCGGGGGGCAGAGAGGGGCAGGCACGAGCCTTGTGGGCCTTGCAGGCCTCACCCTCTGGCCTCCCACCAGGCAGGAGACTGGGCCCAACTCGGCCCGGCCTGGCTGCAAGAAGCGGAGAGGAGATGAGAAGTGAATGAACTGTAAACAGATCCCGAGAGGCGTCTGCCAGCCTGTTGTGAGGAACGGCTGCACACACCAAGGTCAGTGAAGAAGGAGGGGGAGGAGTAACGCAGCTCCCAGTAGAGATTCCCCTGCAGCCCGTGGTGATGACCATGGGGGAGCAGCTTGTCCCCCTGCAGCCCATGGAGGTCCACGGAGGGGCAGAGATCCACCTGCAGCCCATGGAGGACCCCACGCTGGGGCAGGCAGATACCTGAAGGAGGCTGTGGCCCGTGGAGGGCCCGCTGGGACACCTGTTCTGGAGGCACTGCACCCCATGGAAGAGATGACCCACACCAGAGCAGTTTCATGAAGGACTGTGGCCCATGGGAGGGACCCCACGCTAGAGCAGGGGAGGAATGCGAGTTCTTCCTCCGACAACAAAGTAGCAGCATAAAACATCGCGTGATGAACTGACCGCGACCCCCATTCCCTCTTCCCCCCTGTGCCGCTCGGGGGGGGAGGTAGTAGAGATAATGTTAAGCCTGGGAAGAGGGAGGGGTGGGGGGAGGTTATCTTGTTCCCTGTCTCATTCTCCTGCTAGTTTTAGAAATAAATGAGTATTTTTTCCCCAAGTCGAGTCTGTTTTGCCCGTGACGGTGACTTTAAGGATTTTCTCCCCATCCTTATCTCAAACCTTGAGCTGTTTTTCCTTATATCATCTCCCCCTATTCTCTCAGAGGGTGGAGGGAGCGGGAGAGAGACTGTGTAGACTGGTCCCGATGGGGCCTGAACTATGACACAAACCATGGGTTATGAGGAGTAACACAGAGCCAAATCACATCCAGCCACTGTTTTGAAAGAAATTTTGTGGAAACATGCACAAAGAGGCAAAATAAATAAATACATTTATTGCTATACTGCCTGACTTTCAAAGGATGAACAAAGTCATTTACAGTTTCTTATCCTCTTCTCTCCCTCCTCAAAATGAATTTCTGCAGAACAGTTTCTCTAAAGAAAAGTTTTAAACTTTTTGGTATTCAATTACAGATTCAATCAGGAGAGGAGCACAGAACAGCCAGCAGATCTCCAGCACCTTGTGTCATTTTAAACACTCCCCTTCCATACATTAGGATATCACCTCTGTATTTATCACCGTCTTCCCTGTGCAATACTTTGCTTTGAGCTTTTTTTCCTCCTTTTTTTTTCCTCTTCTCATTCCTACCCTTCCAAGCACTAAAGGATACGTTAGCTATTTCCAATGACAGGACCCCCCCCGACTCCCACACCCGTCCTGCAGCTCCTGCTGTGTGGGGAGGTCAAAACCGCAAATATTCATAGAGCTATCCAAGTTAGCCATCAGAAAGAAGAAGAAGAGCTGGGGAAATGCCAGACACAAAACAGGACCAACTTAAAAGGCCTCCAATGCTAACTTTTTATCATTTCATTCCTCAAACTTTTATTTCCACAGCACAATTGCTGCAGAAGTCATTCGAGAGTATCTGAGAGAAGAAAAAAGCCCACACTTTGCTCTCTCTTGTTCTACCTGCTCACATGGTTTCCTAAGACATCAAGGCAGAAACTGCAAGCAGAAAGTGCAGAAAGGTTTACTAAAACCATAAATAACTTTGTTACATCTGATGCTTCTGGGAAGCGTTCTACAAAACGTAACGCTGGCGCCGCTACCATATGCTAGTACACATAGAAGAGATGTTTCGTACCTGTCTTTCTCCAAAGGACATCCCAAGGGCATTAAAAAAGTCTTCTATATAGGAAATAAGGCTTCCATACACAACAGAGCTTCTAGGAGATCCAGCATCCTGTTTAAAAAACACTCAAAAGAGATGGTCCGGTCAATACACATTAGAGAACTCAGCATCTCTCTGTAGCCTAGTCCACAAGGAAAAACTATTACTAATTCTATAGATCTCCACCAGTAACACCTACCCAGACAGGAAGTTTTACAGAGATATAAAAGCACCTCACAACACAAAGGGAAAAGATTTAAGTGAACGGGGGAGGGGAAGAGCTTATTACCAGCACGCGCAGCGAAGAGAGGGATGCATGAAGCTGCCATGTGTTACATGCGCGCACTAAATTAGATCTAAAAATAGCACTTCTGGGCATGAAAGGGCTGTGTGTACGAAAACAAAATAAAAGAATAAAATCCCAGCTTCAAGGGCACCTATAAAATAAATTATTTAAGAAAAAAAAAAATCCCAAACCCTTAGAATTCTGAGTGTCTTATTGATTTAAAGAACGTGAAGATCGCTTTGAGACAGCTTATGGCATTTTGTTATGCCCCAGTAGCACCAGCAACCACCAGCAGCAGTGACAGAATAGCATTTTTATAACACATGTATTTCTTTCTTCCATATTTATTTCACAAAAAAAAAAAGAAAGAAAAAAAAAAGAACCAAGATTAAATGATAGACTGAGAAGCAATTTACGGGACTAACTCTTGCCTAAAAAAAAGAGTGATGACATACACAACCAGATTAGCAGCTGGTACTGGATTTTATCCGACATCTCCATTAGGGCCTGAGATAAGCCAGAACCTAAAATTTGCAAAAAAACTGAACTGGAAGGAGCTGAAGCAGACCGCTGTGGGAAAGAAACAGGAACATGCCAACTAAGGTAAGAATGGCGAGAAGGTTAAAGAGAGGAATGAGTAGTTATGTTTACGTGAATTTACCCACGGTTCTTACGGAGAAAAACTACGCGCACAGTCAGTAAGAGGTAACGCTCAGACACCTGGGCTGTGCCCAGAAAAGCTCCAGCACTACAACCAGAAATCTGTCAGCTGCCCCACAAATACCCCACCCAATTCTCAACAAAACGACTGACAGAAGGAATTCAGTGCAAATGAGCAACGAATGGCAAAATGAGGCTACTTGTATTTAGGAGTGGTAATGCTGTCACAGATCCCTGCTGCAAACTGGTTCAGGTCAGGGATTCATTGATTTTCTAAAGACAAAGCTAAGGACAGAATTTAAAGACAGTGCCAAAACAGGACCAGGAGGAGGCAGAATTTCTAAACCCATGGGCAAAATCTCTCTTAAAATCAGTTATTACTCTGTCCTCAACATTTCTTTTACAGCGCAAACATGGTGGACACCAGCAATCGAGCACAGCAACAAGGCTGAGCTGCTCGCCTTGGGCGAGAAAGGGAGCTGTGGGTAAAAGGAGACCCAGAAGCGCTTCGGAGCGTGTCTACTGCTCAGCTCTTGTCCTTACCAGACACCACCTCTGTGTCAGCATAGAGAGACCTTAACAGCCTCAATTTGCCAAAAGCCATCTGAAGATGAATTCATGGAGGCATACTGAGGACGCAGTTATAATTTGCCGACAGCAGAAGCCACTCAGTCCCCAAAACTGAACTCACCACCGTGACTGCCCCGTGCACCTGGGACTGCCGGCCAAAGCCCCCACAGCAACCACCACCCCCTATCTCCCAATTTAGGTTGATTTCTGTGCATGGGCATTAAGCAAAGAAGCAGGGCAAGAACGTAAAACCGGCACTAAAACTAGCAGCATGCCACAACAGCCTCAGGCCTTTCAAAAACCTCAGTATAAATAATACAGGGCAGCAGGAAAGAAATGTGCTTTGGACACAACGAAGCACAAAACAATAGCCGTACACAATTCCTGCAATACAGTCAGGACAAATGGGCACCATTAAGGTCAACAATTTGGGGAGCTTTGTTTCTGCTGGTTTCTTACGTGAACAATAAACTAATCTGTCTGCATTAAGCAGTAGGACAGTGGACAGCTGTCATTTTCTGATCTCTGTATCCTAATGGGTTACCTTAGTAACAGCCTTAAGCTGTCTGTTGCCATGGTGAATGAGGTCCATAATTGCTGCAACAGCCCTGGAGGTGTCAAAGTCATCTGCAAACGCAGCCTTCACGGTTACTTTTGTGTTGGCTAGCCTTCAAGAAGAAAAGGTAACGTTTAAGATAAGACAAACAAGATGCCAGCAGTATGCTGAATTCATCAGCTATTCAGCCAGAGGGAGTCATCGAAAGGACACCGTCATTCCCTTCCTAGCTGTCCTACGATGGGCAACGCTGCACAGATCAGGGAGAATACATCTTTCAGCCGCGAAGGGAAAAACGTGATGCAAGTCAAAATCCAAACTGCTACATCCATTCAATAAATACATGGTTAATCACAGGAACCAACCACGGCAGAGCAAGGCTTGCCTTAATCATTTAAAAACAGATGGAAAATGGGCCTTATATTAAGAAACCCACATTAACAATTTTGCTAAATGCCTTTTTACCCCCAGCAGCCCATTTTTCAAGCTAACAGCATGCTTCTACTCCAAAGCCACATCACGTGCGTTGCTCCAGTGCCTGGCAAGAGGGCTGACTCTGATCAGCCTGGAGTCCCGTTGGCAGGGTCCGGCTCAGAAGCAGGCGCTGCTTCCTCATTTCCCAGGAAAGACCAATCCCAGCCCTGGGACTCCACCCAGCTTGGCTGAAATGGAAAAGTCTGGTGGGACCCTTTGTGTACGGAGCTGATAGCCAGCAGGCAACCAGCACTCGTCACTGCAGGACCAGTGCCACCCACCGCAGCCGCTGTGAGGAGGAGGATGAGGAGAGCAGCATGAATAAATGGTGAGCTGCAAACAGCTGCTGGTGGCACACTCTTGTACACAGCCAGGCGAACCAGACCTCAGTACTGACCCAAGGATGCCGTTTCACAATGAAACTCAGGGAGCAGGGTTACCTGGGGAACCTCAATCTATCCTAGCAACTCTGGGGCTCTCCTTAACCCTGTTTTTCCTGTTTCTGAGTGGTTTTGCCTAGAATGCCTGCCTCCCCTCAGATATCAGATGGCTGCTGCCCTAACCCATTCCTCTCAACACTCTTCCCTGCAAGCTTCCCTCTCTTTGTTGAGTACCTACCACTTTCCTAATTAAGAGCTCCGTCTCATCTTAGCTGTTTTTACATCTAGTGTCAAACAAGTTGTGTCCTCCCACGTGTGCCCCACTGACAACCCATTTCAACTTGCCCACGTGCCTCACATCTCTCAACCTTATCTCTCACCAACAGGTCTCCAGCAGCCTCCTGCTGAAGGACTTGCGTTTGCCAAATATCGCAACTAGTTAATTCAACTCCCCTTCCCTGTAACACATTTCAGTGCCCCTTGCAAGCCTTAGTCGGTGCAGCCACAAGCTACCCAACAGTGAGGTGCGTGCACCACAAGGAAGCCGCCTTTCTTCTACAACACAGGCCCTTTCTCCTCTGATCCTACATCCCAGAGCTGCCTGCACGTACATCGCTTCAGGGTGCTCAACACCCTTCCCATGCTGACTCCAGAGCACTACACTCATCTTCTCAGCTTTTCAGCCAACACACAGCACGTCTCTCTCCAGGAAGATGATCTGGTTTTCCTAAAGGACTCCAAAGACAACTGTCCTTGTTACTGTCAGGGTCACAACAACTATAATTTCCTTCTTTCCCTGTGACATCTCTGCCCATCGCCAGTTTCTTTGTAACCCCTTCTCTCCTCTGCTGCACACCACAGTGCCAGACAGCTTGATTACAAGCTCATATGCCCAAGGCGTACTACTTTCCAGTCTTCCTCTTTCTTCTTCAGGTGCTAATGCACAGTTCTACTCATAAACCAGGCAGCCTCACAACTTCAGCCATAGCTCTGCCTTCTACATCACTCAAGAGGGGCAAAGATGCCTGTGTTAGGACAGGCATACTAGATAAATAACATTGATTTTAAAAATACAATGACCTAAGTGTAGCAGACTACAAGGAAAAGCAACTGGCTAGAAAAAGAAGAAAAAAAAAAAAAAGCTGCCTTTGGTGAGGGCTGGCAGAGAAGACCACTTCTCAGTCCTTCTTAAACAGAACTCAGAACACTGCACTATTCACCCCTCTGAGCCTGTCAGCAAACTGTTGCTCACTTAATCTGATGTGAGCACAGATTAATCAGAATCTTTAAGATACAGGAGATGCACTTACCTTTCCCACAATATGTCTTCTCTAACAGGGTCACACACCAGCTGTCCTTTAATATAAGCATTGGCATCTCTAATAAATGAGGAGACTGCCTGAAGAAGGTGCTTTGCATCATCCATGCTCTCGTCACTAAATTCTACCGCTAAGAAAATAAATAAATAAATAAATAAATATTTGGGCATTATGGCAGAGAGGATGTTGTCTGTATACTAACAATATTCTGAGATGAAGTCATTCCAGGAAAAGCTTGTTATTATCTGTCATAGCAAACTTTTAATTACATATTTAATTAAAAACTCTGTTCTTCATGTGTACTAGGTGAATTAAATCAATATAAAAGAAAATAATTACATATGACAACGTATAACCTACTATCAGACTGATTCAAAAAGTGGCTGTTGTTCAAAAGCTGACTGAAGCAACAGTTTGTTGAATTTAATTTTTTTTTCCCCATTATTGAATCTCTCTGTGAAGTTACTACGCCAAAGAATTTGGATCTGATATATTTCTAAGCATCCCCCCAGATTTAAATTGGCAAGACATACCTTTGACCTCACCCCCAATTTTGTCCCTATTCTAATTTAAGTAGACACAATCTGTCTTTGGAGACCTCCAAAGAGACCTAACCCTCACCACTGACTCTGTGAGGAATACAGGCACTTACAGTTAAAGGGCTGTTTCACCAACATCTAAAATCTAGATGGACTAAAACTTTGCAGTCTAGATTCTGCACTAGATATACAATTTCCTCACAATATCAAAGCTAAACTGCCCATATCAATTTTTGAAGCCAACTACTAGAGAAAATACAAATTGCTTAAACACATAAAGGCACATCCGGGATGGGATTCACCACACTCAACTTACACACTTACATCTACACCTCTTATAGTCACTGGAAAGAAAGATAAAACCTTAAGGCAAATGATTCATTGCATCCTAAGCAGAGCTCTGTAGAAGAGCACTCAGACTCCACACAAGCCAGCTCACCTGACTTTGGTGTAAGTTGTGTCCACTAAGGACAAGCCTAAGTCTAAATGCATTCCTTCCCACAAGATCACACCGGAGTTGATTACTTGAATCAAAGCCCCATTCGCAGCCAGTGCAGTACTGCTCCACCATTTTATGCCTGACCTCTCCACTAAGGTACGCCCAAACTACAGCTTGCAGCCTCCTCCTAATCTCACCAGCACTGAGCACCACCTGCAGTTTCCACAGCAGCCCCACCTCGGGTCCTGCACACGGTACAGCCAACCGCTTTGTGCGACGACCCAGCGCTGCCCAGGCGCAGCCTCTTTAGAGCAGGCAGACTGAGCAACGGGACAGATCTAAGAGGGCAGAGGCAGCCAGATGCAAGGCCTGATCTTGGTTCCATCAGCCTAAATCCCAAAGAAGCCTGTTTAAACAGACTTTCTGTAGGATTTACCCCAGTATAAGCAAGGCATAAATCTGGACCTGTATTTGCCAGATCTTCCACTGGTGTGTAACTAAAAAAAAAAGCATTACTGCCTCATTAACATTTGGTCAGCTTTTTAAAAGACCAATGTATAGACTTTTAGAAAACAGCGAGATACTTAAAGAGATCATTTGTATCCACTAAGATTACTCAACTGATTACCCCAGTTACAGGAACTCTGCGAGGAATCCTTGCTGGAGGTTTATCCTGATGAAGCCTGCTTTGATTAAAGCCATTTTTCTTTCCCGACTCACGGCATCCTCCTAAACCACCGCCTGCAGGCACTGCAAACCCACAGCGCAGCACAGGCAAGCCCGGCTCTGTAAGTCTCCACCGCGCTCCCTACTCCTTCCCTCCTTTGCCACCGAGAGCATCACCGCTACATCATCAAGTTAGAAAACATATGTTTATTAGCACCAACAAGTAATTAAAGATCAGAGGGATCAAAATGTTAACAGTTCATTCAGATTCACAAAATCACCACAGCAGTTCTGGTGACCAGGAGAGCGTTTTGGGGACAGAGCCCCGCTGCCTGCAGCGGGCTCACAGCCCTTCCACCTAACTGCACAAAGCAAAGTGACAGGATGCAAGAGGAAAAGCAGTGCCTCACAAGGAGGTCCCACAGGGCTTTGGAGATGGCACCTCTCCTTTTAAGCTGCACCCAGAAGCAGCCTGCCAGGCATGCTGGTGGTGACACACCATGCTGCTGCCTGCAGCACCTAGGAAAGACCTTTTCCCAACAGCCCCAGGTGGGCTGGAGGGTGGTGATTCAGGCCAAGAAGGGGACAGACAGAGGCATCAGCCAAAGCAGAAGGCCCGGATCACCTCCACTGCCCCCAAAGCTCAGCTTAACCCCGAGCAGCTCAGTCCCACCAGCCTAAGCAGGCAGAGAGGGAAATGGAGCAGAGGGACTCCTGCAGAGACACACTGAAAGGGTGATGTCCTGCATCAAAGCCTCTTCCCTCTGACTTTTCTTCTCTTCCCCACAAGCACGGCATCCAGCTTTATCATCCCGGGGACAATTACTGTCACAGGAGGAGGCCCCCGCTCCCACAAAACACATGCACCTCCCTGCATGTACCCCTCCAGCCCTTGCGCCTCCATGGTTGGGGCAGCTTGGAGTCGCGTTTGTCCCCAGGTACCCGTCAGCACACACACAGGCAGGGGGTAGCTCAGATCACAAAATAGGCCCATTCCAAGCCCAAAATCCGTCTAAGCCACAGCACCAAGCACAAGTAATTTCCAACGGTCAGGCACTGCCCTCATCCACGTGGCAACCAAGATCTTTCATGGGCTCGATCCAACAAGTGCAGTAACATCACCCAATCCCCCAAACGTGGATTTTGGCAAGTACGAAAGGCTCTCCTTCACAGGCAGGGATGGCAGGAGCCATCGCCAACAGGCTTAGGCTACAAAACCCTTTTTTTCCTAGGAACAAACAGAAGGTGCTGGGGATCTCACTTCTAACAAAAATACTTAGGAAGCAGACAGCAAGACAAGGAGTGCAGTAACCTTATCTTTAGACCAAAGTGAATTGATAGCAGGGACACAAACTGACAGGCTGCATAGTAAATACCCAGCTCGGCAGGGACTGACTCCGGCTTCTTATCGGACAGTGAATAACCACACCCCACCTCATAAGGTGGAGGTGCCAAGCGCAGCAAACCTTATCTGCTGACTGGCTTACTGGCACTACACTCTGACATAACACCACTGTATCCTTTCATCGAAGCCACCTATATTTGCTCAGGTAGCCCTCTGTTTTTAACCACAAGAAGGTGTTTCACCTAGAAGTAAGGCAAAAAGGGTCACGTCCTTCTCACAGAGGTTGAAATGCAGCCAGCTGACAATGCAGCGCAGGCAGCCCTACGCTGCAGGGCTCCAGTGCCATTCCTTGCCCTGATGCAAGCTTAGAAACTGCCAGCCATTCAGCTGTTGTTTACAGGACAAACATATATGACAGTGCTGTAGGTGTTAGCCTTTTTTCTTCTTTTGTTTTAAATACACATTTGTTCAAGACCCCCAAGCGCCTCCAGCTGCAGCTGGGGAGTCACTTATGTGTGCACAAGTTATCTAATCTCCTGATAGAGTCTCAGAGGAAACAGGCAGGTGTGTCACTGTCCTGCAGCATCACCCCAAAACAGCCAGGTGTGCCATTGCCCCACCACCTCACCCCACAGTTGGCAGCGCTCCCCACTGCCTGCCCTCTCTCCTGCTCGAAATGGGGGCTTGTTCTGCAGCACACCTCCCACCCGGATCTGCTCCTCCCTTCCTACCATGGTGCAGGTCACCAGTTAATAACCAGCAGTCTCTTTACTATCCCATGCTTCGAAATACTTCAGGAATATGTGGCATTCCCAAAGCCTTCAGCTGCCTTAGGAGAGGGAGGGTCCATCAGGAAGATCAGACAAGTGGCTCCTGCAAGCAGCCAGGAGGTATGAACGACCAAAAAGACTTCTCAGTTCAATGACTGCATATCTATAAAGGCTCAGAGCGCACTGCACGCTGATGGACACTAGCAAAGCCAGAGAGCCTCAACCATGCCAGCTCTCCCAGCCATACTGCTAGAGGTGCTTTATCTGAGGCAGCTAGAGGCCTGCTGAAATAACGCAGCAGGTGTTTCCCTGTGCTCCACCATTCCCTTACCATGCCAGGACAGCCAACAAGCCAGATGCCCCAGCAGTGGTTAGGGAACTACCATCGACTTTTGGTAGGCCCCCAGTAAACTGGTAAAAACACTACCCATTATGAAAACCTCTTCCACTTCAAAGTAGCATCTGCCTGCTGGCAACACCACAGTGTAGACAGGGAAGCTGACAAAATTTCCCACACTGCTCCCCACCAGTGGTGCTTGCCAGGCGAAGATGATCACTAGGTTATCAAGTGCTGGTTTAAGCGAGCTGCAATGAACCACAGAACTGCTTGAACACTCAGTAACTCCACAGGACAAAAAGTGATAACACAGCAGGGAGATAAAAAGTTATTAGCAAGCCCTTGTCATACCCTACAGGAATAAAAGGCAAAGCTCTACCTGGGTACGTCTCCAAAAAAGCTGATCGTGACTGAAATACAAGTGACTGCAACAGATGCAAATCAGAGACAGAGGTAATTCATTAATTGGGAGTGCAACTAATTGAGAGTTGCAATTAACTGCACCTCAGGAAGGTATCTAGACAAATGGTTATGTACTGTCCTTCGTAAAGATGCTTTTCTAAGTGAGAACCAAAGAGCAGCCTCACAGAGCACCACAAACCTTTCCACCCACCGCAGGGGAACAGCAAGGCACTGCAGGGAGAGCCCGCTCCACCACCACACCTCTGCAGCGCACACCCGGCAAGCGTGCGTGCAAAGTCGTGCACATCACAATAAATAAGGGGTTTTTTTCCTTACCTGAGCTGTATCTGCCACGCAAACAAAACATCCTGAATTGATCCGATGAAGATTTCTTCAGGAAATCCTAGATCCCACCCACAGAAAGACAGCTTTAGCACTGTATCAAACAATTACTTCAGGAGTTGTTCCACCCCCTCACCCTAGTTTCACAGCATATTTCAGACAAACTAACATGACAAATAACCCATCTTTGTAGTTTAAGATAGGCATAAACCTTTAAAATATAACACTGGTTTAAAGTCTAAACTAAATAAAATCTAATTCCATATAAGATAGATGTGCATACACATATACAAGATAGAAATACACACACAATGTCAAATACAAGCCAGTCAAAAGTACTTACAAATAATTTACTATAGTAAATTACTGCCATTAGTACTAGTGTAATTAATTTATACTAATAGTATAAAGAACTACTGAAATGCTTGGAAGATACACTGATAAAACATTCAATCACTTCCAACTCTGCTCTCAGCAAGGCTGGACACTGGCAGATGGCAAATTTTAAAAAAAAAAAGCTGGAATGCAGCTTTCACAGTCAAACCGGTGATGGTAAGTTTGTAACACTGAAATAAAAAGTCATAAGGAGAAGTCAATACAAGTGAGAAAATATGGAAAAAGTGTCATTTGCTTACAGATGCACATTTTGAAATTTAGCTCTGTTACCAGACTAAACCAGCCTGAGGACTGACAGGAGCAAAGCATCAGCTATGTGCTGTCTCTCATGTGATAATAGAAATAACTGAGGCAATCAGGGAGAGCTAAGCTGAGAAACAGACAGTGACATTGTTTGTTTTGGTGGGTGTTTTGTTTTGTTGGGTTTTTTTTGTTTTTTTTTTAAATAAACTCTATATAAACTGAGTGTACCCAATGTGCCCAGAAGCTTTACTCTAATATACAGAGACAGAACAATATGAGTAAAGCACAGAAATAAATTAAAATTTGGGAAAGGGCCATCTGAACTGGAAAAAACAATTCTGCATTTTGTTAAAAATGGAGCACAGTGAAAGTAACACTGCTCTCTCACAGCAGGTTGCCTGGCCATGTGTTATCGCAACATGCTTGATTTTGGGAGTCAGAATTAATAGCTATTTAAAAAATAAATAAATAAAATAATGGGAAAAAAAAATTGGAGAAGAGGACAAGGGGGAGGGAAAACAGGGCAGCTGGACACCAAGGATGCAGAGTGGCCATGCCTGGGCGACAGCCTGGAATGCAGGTGGCTGCCAGCGGGACCGGGGAAATACTGCGGGCACCGTCTCAGATGGGCCTCCCCTCTTTCAGAGTGGGCATAAGGACTTCCACATAGGGCTTAACTTTCAAGATGCAGAAGGCTGTACAGGAAAAAACTTGTTCCACTGGACTGAAAAATCACTTACGGGGAAGTTTTAACACTTGTTAGCTGAGTCTAAGGGCAGAAATTAAAAGCGGAGACCCACAAAGGACGACAGACGGGCCTGAAGTTTTTGTTTTCTCTACACAAAGAAGTTCCACCACAGATGCAGAGGGGAATGTTTCTATACATTATTTTTAACTGCATGCACTGCATTTGTGGTAATTTCTCCACCCTGTCCATGTCTGCTGAGACTTGAGAAATTCCTGTAAAAATTGTGAGCAATGGGCAATTTTCCTGGGGAAGACAGGGCTTAACTGTACCCAGACAGGATCCGGAGAATTAAGAATAGAGCAGCTCACACTGAACTCCTTTTTAAAGGGATTTTAATTAAGTCTTCCAAGAGGGCAAAGGGGAACATATGTGCAGAAACAGCCTCTCAGGCTTTGTCTAAAGGAAGAAAATTACCCACTTCTAGTGACAGGTGCCAGCCATCACGGGAGCCACCCTTGTGCCAAGCACAGCTTTACGCACATGCCTGGCAGAGAAACTCTGCTCTGGGCTACACCAAAAACTTTGGGACATAGCAAAACAGGACATATTTACGTGGCTTGTGGGTACCAAGAGACAAAGCTCCCTGCATCAGCAAGGTGACCGTATAAAAATAAAGGAGAATACAAGCAATAGCTGGCATAGCACGGATGCAGGACACCCAACAGCTTCCTGACAAAATGCTGACACAACAAGCAGAATACGGAAAAACGTCTGCTCTTTTTTAAGTCCCAAAAGCATATGTACTATTAAAAGCAGACAGATGAGAACTCATCACTATAGAATAGAATCATTTGGGTTGGAAAATATCCTTTGTTGAGTCCAACCATAAATCTATAATGCATAAGTCTGGTATTGGGCATAAACACTGCTCCTGCAAACGCTGTCAGCTCAGCAAGATCCATGTTATGAGCAAACTCTGAGTCCGAGCAGGTTTCCTACGTCCGGACCTGCACTGACAGGTACACCAGCACTAGAGAAACACTCTGCTTCAGGTCTTTTGTGGCAGCATAAGCACATGTTCCAGCATTTTCTCAAAAGAGGGCTGTGATTAATATTTACATATTACAAACATACATTGCTTCAGATTACCTTAATTGTTACGTAGTTTTTTAATGACTTGGACATTTTTTCTTGACTTCCTTTAACATGCAAATGCCCTAGAACAACAACAACAAAAAAAATTACTCAGGATAAATGAGTGTGCTTCTGAATAGGGAGTGAATGGGAAAGACTGCACTGAGACACTGGAAACACTGGAGGCAGCATATGCTGTGATGGATACGTGCCAACCATTTCAATGCAACATGTAACATATTTTTCAACAGCTTTGCCCACAGTCCTGCATGCCTCTCCATCCTCAACTTTTGCTGGGTGAATTTTAAAACACAGAAAAACAAAATGTTTCTAGAAAAAAAAAAAAAAAAAACCCAGAAAAACAAACAAACAAAAAAAAAAACCCACACCAAAAAACCCACTACCACCATAAGCAGAGACATTAATAAGGAAGAAACCAAAGTCTCCCTGCTCAGAATTGACAATAAACTGATAAAAACAATCAAGCAAATACTTTCCAATATTCACAGAAAAGTACCTTACCTGCTACTCTTGACTTTCCAGAAATATTATAAGACATTTAAAGATCTTCCAGTGATCTCACATTACAATATTCTTGAAACTCAAACAATTTCCTGTACTTATTACTTGCTGGTGGCTACTACACTGTTTTTTAATCCATAAGTTTATTACGCTGGTCCAAAATACCTTACATTTAAAATTTATTCTCTGCACATTCCCTATTTCTCCAGACTTTGGGAGACAGAAAAAGGAGGAGGGAGGGATGTAGCCATGATGTCTAATCTGAATTAGCTTATTTTAAAATGCAATCTCTGAGCATCGCTTGAGCTTTCAATAGCCACATGGACTATCAGTCTGCAGGGCTGTGGTACAGGAAAAAGACAGTAGCCATCTCCATCCTGTTTAGGAGAGTATGTAGAGCTCAGCTTCAGGACTGAAGCTCCTGTCAAAGCAAGACAGGAGATGGGCAACCTCAGGCTATCTGCTCCCGGGCCTCATCCGTGCTAGCCACAGCACTGCTGCTGATGGAATACATCAATTATTCACAGCACCAGAGAGATGCGGAGTGTGTAGCCAAGAAAAGACTACTCAGCATCATTTCAGAAGTGTTACTAAAAGCCTTAATTGGCTTCTCCTAATAAAGGAGTAATCCTGTGAGTTACTGAGCACCCATAACTAACAAGCAATTTTCAGGCCCTTCATGACCAGCAGAATCCAGCACTTAAATGCATTTAGAGGCAAATTTTTAAGCATGAACTTTTCTTACTCTTTAATACCACATGAGCGCTTCGCTTTCTTTCAGATTTGTCAGTCCAACACCACCAATGCCTCAGAGTGCTCCACAAGGACAACGATCACGCTTCTACTTTTACAGGTAGCGGCAGAAGTGACATTTCTTGCTCAGCAGTCCAAGGAGCTGACTGAATTTTGTGCTAGTCTCTGCACAGAACTGCTTTTGCAGCCTTTCCTGGAACCCCCTCTCTTCTACAAGCAGACAAAATCCCCATTATGCTCTTCTGGATACAAAAGCAACATGCTCAGGCCTGGTAAATGGATGTGAAAAGCACCTGGTCTCACTTCCTAGCTCTTTCTGACAATTATTCAAAGCAGTGGGGATTCTCCATGAGACGGCTACCTTCGGTCCTACCCTGTCCACATGGAAATTAAAGTTTGTGGAACGCACTCCACAGAGAGTAGGGCAGAATTAAGACAGCTATGGATACAGAACCAGCTACAGCAGAAATCTGCTATCAACCCAAAAATCTCATTTTCATCATATTTGTCCTGCCTGCTAGTAGCTGAGGCCATTTTCACCACTGGGTCCCCCAATAAGAGCATTCAGGCTGTCAGAGGCACTGGAGACCTGCAACTCTTGCAACTCAAATAAAATCCACAGACAAAACTTCTCCTGGGAGAAGGTGAAGAGTTTGGCTACAACTATTATTTTTTTCTTTTGCAAAGATGCCTAAATACTGACTGAATTAACTTCAGGCAGCCAAGGTTAAAATAGTTAGATTATATTGTCCTAATAAGGTACAAGTAACATATGAATTTGAAATAATATTCCTCTTGAAGAGCTTCAGCACTTAGAAGGATTTCATTAAAGAATCACAAAATACAAAGATTTTCATAACTTTGGCTTGGCGCTCTTCCCAGAGTACAAGTAGTCTAAAAATAAAGTCCTTATAAGAAGATTTATCCCCAGTGCAGGGATTTTCTTTTTCTAATGGGGATTGCTCCTCCAATTCGGAGCCTGCTAAAAATCTGGAGTCTGTTACCAGAATAAATTGTTTCTGAAGCTGACTCATTTGCCCTAAATAATTCACACTATCGTCCTCCAACTAAATTTTTTTTTTTTCTTAATGAATGTAATCTGTCAGCTCCTAGAGAACCTCAGTGTACAAATTGCCCTTGGAATTAAGGTTTGGGTTTTTTGTTCTTTATTTATTTATTTTTAAAAATTGACTTCTCTTTATTTAGTTAGTTTCAAAGAAACTAACTATAGTTTCAATTCGAAGCTTGAAGAGTCAGATTCATCTGTTTTTAATGGAAAGCTGCACCTGGCAGTAACCAGTGCATCTCAGTGGAAGCGCAGAGAATTCCCCAGTGCTTCAGGAGCAAAGCACACACCCTCGAGATGCACCAGCCTCTGGACAATTGCTATTGATTTATAAAAGGCTCTACACTGGGAACTAAAACTAAAATTCAATATTCATCCCATACAGTACAAATATATTATAAAAAAAGAAAGCCCAAGTAATTCCCAGAGTGTAGCACAGGCTTAACTCCGCATCTCTTCCTCAGAGAAGCAGCTCAAGGAGTTCACCAAGACATCTTGCACAAAGTGCTGTTCCGCAAAAAGAGAGCGGATGTTAACCTGACTTTGCATTGACTTCAGTTCTTTGGAGGACATCCAGAACCACCATGACTGCAATAGGAAGAACAAGTTCCAAGATTTCCATCAGTGGGAACAGTTCTGGTACCATCAGACGAGGTAGTTCAAGGCATGGTACAGCACAAACCTCACTGAAGCACTAACGTGCAAAGGCAGCAAGGAGCAGTTCTACTGAATGGCAGGCAGTATTGTGTGCTGAAGACCAAGTGAATAAAAGACACTTTGGTTCAATTTAGTCAGACGTAGCCAGCGAGGTTGCTTCTGGGGGAAGAGACAAGGCCTGTGAGATCTATGGGCTACACCAATACCAAGTCACTCACATCCCATAGGAAAGTAGAGAGACGCTGAAGTTGGTCAGAGCACCAGAGAGGATTTAAGGATCACAGCGAGGAGACCCCACATCTCCACTTTTCTACAGAGCTGAGAGATGAGTGCCTTGATCTTTACGTAGCCCACAGATATCACAGACCTCTTTGACTCTACCCACCAGCAACCTCCTTGACTTGCCCACAGTAGACCAAAGTATCTGACTCACTTGGTCTTCAGCATGAATCTTCTCTCATACTCATCACTAGAAGTAATGCTACTGGTGGATAAAAAAAAAAACTTCCCAGAACTGAAACAGCTACAGGTATGTGAATTGCATACACAGAACACCCAGTGGTTGGCTGCCGCAGCAGAGCATCTGCCTGCAAGGCTTCTCCCACATTTCAAACCATACAAAACATCTCAGCTCAGACATTTCTCTGCAGGATGACAACACTGTGAGCTTTGCTTGTTCACGTATCTTAGCATTCTCTCCATTCTTATTTTCCAGTAGTACAAATGTCTTCTCTTATCATGATTAAAAGCCTTTCACCATATTTACAAACACAGGCTATTTTATTCTGCATGCTACTGAAAACTTCTTTTTAAGTCCACAAGCAACTGGTGCTGAAAGACACTGGAGAACAAGACTGGTTTATTGTATTCTCACTGCTTTTAAAACATTACAATCCGCTACCTGCCCACCTGCCATCTCCACACTCTGCGTTCAGATACTGCTAGTTCTGGTTCTAAGACAGCAAGAATTTCTGGGTTTAGGAGGACCACACAAACACATAAAGAAAAGATCAACTATTTTCACCCTCTTCCTGCAGGACTGTTACAAACCAGTTCTGCAGGACTGTTACAGACAAAACGCAATTAAAAAAGAAAGCCTATCATGAAGAGTACTCTCAAATTTTGAGGAAACTCAAATGAAAGGGAATTAAATTCTACAGGAAAAACTTTTTTCCAATTTTTAATCAGGAGTAAACACCATACAAGGTCAATGCATATACTGTTACTATTTGGAGATTTCCCCAGATGAAATTCAGGAGTATTAACAGTAATCGCTTTATTAATAGAGGCATTCATTCCACTGTTTCAAGATTCACCCCTATTTACATTTCTTCACTTAGTGAGGACAAGAATTTGGTCATTGTAGTGGGCCATCTGCTTGGAACATTTCTCTCACACTTCATAGCACACAAACCTTAAAAAAAAAAAAAATTTCCTACAGGTCTCTTAGGTGATTAATATTTTACTTACCAGAATGCAAGAAGTAATTGCCCCATTGCTCACACTGGTGATACACCTCACACTGTGCGATTTCATTTTCATGATGAGGAAATGCAAGATCTATTCCACCAGAATGGATGTCCAGCTGCTTTCCAAACACTGCACTGTAACAATATTTTCCTGATCGGTAAGTAGAACACTACAAAAGTTTTCGTAAAAGAAATGCAGAAAAGAATAAGATGAAACAACATAAATTTAAGCATAAAATTTAATTACTGCAGTTTTAAAACAAAACTTCACACAGATCTTGAATACCAAAGCTGCAGCAGAACTTGTATGGACAGGACTCACATCTGCCCACAACTAATTCTCCTTAGGAGAAGCAATTGCTTTTCTAATTTAGATTAAAGAATGGCAAGCAGGACATCTCCTTTCCTTACTCTGCTACAGTTTCAGTATCAGACAGCTGCCTTCATCTGCAGGCCTAGTAATTACGAAGTTATGAGCATTTCTGTAAATTACTACTCTTTATCTTGAACCTTTTCTGAAAGAATTCAGGCAATACTGTATGCAGTCACGATAGAAAATGCTCAGTTCTATACTGTTGTAATGTCAAAAGAAAAGTGTCAGTGCCTCTGACCTCCCAAGGCTATTTCTTATTTTATGTAACTTACCAAAATAAGCTCTCCATTTTTCACAGTCCAAGATTACCACACTTATGCTCTGCATGGGTCAACTTTTATTTGTGTGGCAGGAGCCTCATCCAGCCACAGTAAAATAAGTTTTTACAGAAAGAAATGCAGACTATAAGGACTACCACATCAGCAGATAGACCATTTTGTAATGAGTTGGCATTTCTTACACAGAGAGCACTTCTGTCATAGGTTGCACTTCAACACGTTTTTGTGCACTTCTGTGCACAGTGCTGAAAGTACTTACAGACAGAGAATTACCTTTATAAATGCTTTTCACAGTCAGGTAGTAATGACTAACAACCCCAGGTGCACCAGGCAAAGCACATGAAAGAGAAACCTAAAGCACCCATTCCATCTACTTTTCAGCCTGGGTTGAAAACTCTCAAGTTAAACAGGGCTAGATCTAAATAATTTGTTAGTAGCTTCCAAAAAAAGATCTGAGACTAATGTAAAACTAAGTACCACTATCAGTCTTCCTTGAGAGAAGAATCAGAGTCTCTTTTTTCAAAGCACAAATTAATAGGTCGTAAGTTAATACACTGCAGAACAAAATACTACCATCGTGTGGAGAAAATAAAACTCCAAATTAACAGCAAATTAACGTAAACCAACTACACGCAAAATACTAACGTGCACAACTCACATCGTGCCCACAGAGAAATCAGAGTATCTAACACTGTGGTTGACTTAAAGAAAGCTGAATAATGCCTAGATGATTAGCACGCACATCCACCACCGCTAAAACAAGGCCAGGAAGATCTCATATGTTCACTGGAGTTGGGGTGGAATCCCATACCGTGTCCTCCTGCCACAGCGCTACATGCTGGACTAGGTCTGACGGAGACTGCAAGAAGTGGAAGGGAGGCAAATGAAAGAGGTACCATAACTTTCACTAAAACTTTGGTTTCTCAGTTCAGGTTAAAAGGCTTGCTAATCAACTGCGTGATCCTGCACGGCGTATTTTGAACGCCCACGCCTGTCTCAAGAGAAGGTGTCAAAACACAGCGAGAAAGCTGCGCCGTTAAGGTGGAGCAGAGTCTGTCTGTGCCATGCATGACATCCCAAATATCCCAACGCAGTCACATTAAAATTGGTCTTTTCTACTGATCAGAAAAAAAAAAAACACTTCCAATGCTGCTGCTACCATTGTACTGTGACTGAAAACAAAAACCAGCACCAAATTTAAAATCCATGAAATCTGACCTTGATATTGTGGAGCACTCAATGTGCCATCCGGGTCTTCCTTTTCCCCAGGGAGAAGTCCATGATAGCTCTTGAGGTTTGGCAGCCTTCCACAGGGCAAAATCTTTACCATGGCGTTTATCAGTATCAACTGCCAAGAATAAGTTATTTATTAATGGGATATGTCTCAAAGAAAAAAAAAAAAATTTAAAAAAAAAAAATCAGCAAATGAAAGCACATGGAAATGGGTGTTTAGTGAACTATTCAAGTTATAGTCTCTTTGACTCAACTTATTTTTCTGCAACTTTCCTCCTTTTTCCCTTAAAGAGGGCTTCCAGTTTCTTAATCAAGCATCTGAAAAAAAATAGTATGTTGAATTACATTTCTGTAGGCTAAAAAGATGGATTCAAGATTCTTTAATATCCTTTTAGTCCTTTTGGCCTTCTCTGGTTGTACATCATTCATTGAGCTACTTATCAGTTTCCCAGGACAAACAGATTACATCACAGCAGAAAAGTTAACAAAAACAAGGCAAACAAAGTAAGAAAATGCACAGTTTTTTCTCTGGGACAAATATTTTCTGGTTCAGATTCTATAAAACCAAGAATAGCACAGAGATGAGAATCAAAACCATTCTTGGACAATAGCAGCTTCCCAGCACCATTTTCACAAACGGCTTCTCTACCAAGGTCTCCTCCTCGACTACATTTTTTGGTTCCTCCACTACACAGCCAAGGACGTAGTCCTTTTTGCCACAGTACTGCAGAGGACGGTTTGTCTCTGCTGGTTCCTAACCCCTGGCAGGAACTTCAGAACAGGGTTCTGGATACTCTATTTTTTTTTTTTTTTGCTGACAAACACATGATCTTGCATTTGGCTGATACGGAACGATATATCTCTTTGGCTTGAAGGGAAGCTTGGCAAGCAACTTGTACTGTTTTAAGTTCCCTTATTTAACACTGCTCATCTGTTTTATCACCAGTTGACACTAGATTTACTTCTTTCCTCTGCTTATTTCAGACCGTTAACAAAACCACAGTGTATCACTGGGTCTGAACCAATCCCCGGAGCATTCCAGTATCAACACATTTTAATGATGAATCACAGTTATTTCTGGAGATCTATTAGATGGTGATTTTTCTTGAGCCATTCTGCTTGTACTTTATTGATATTACACAGAGTCAGTTTTTATTCAGAATGTCATGCAATATTAAGGGAGGCACATTACAAAAATCCATTACATCTGCTTCATCATTCAAAACCAGTAACAAATAAAGGGATGGATATATAAGCCTAGTTTTATCCACTGAATCTTTACTTTGGCTCTTTCACTGGTTTGCCAAGCTCTGGCTGACCAGTATCTGTTGACTCCATCCTTCTTTTGTCTTTTTTTTTTTTTTGAGTGGCACCCTTCACCTTCTCACTTATAAGCAAAGCAGTCAAAATCTTTAGAAATGACAGTAAATTTAGTTGTAAGTGACTTGAGGGTAAACAGGGCAAAACAAAGAACCCGCCATGAGCCTTCTCTTCTCCAGGCTGAGTCGTCCCAGCTCTGTCAGCCTTTGCTCATACGAAAGATGCTCCAGTACCTCCATCGTATTCATGGCCCTTTGCCGGGCTCTCTCCAGTATTCCCATGTTTCTCGTGTATTGGGGAGCCCAGCACTGGACCCAGCACTTCAAGCATGTCTCATCAGTGCTGAGCAGAAAGGAAGGACCACCTCCCTCAACCTGCTGGCAACGCTCTTCCCAGGGCAGCCCAGGAGGCTTTTGGCTGCCTCTGCAGTCAGTAACTGCCTCTAAATAACCATCAACAAAACTAATTCACTCTGCGAGCTGTAATGCTCAAGCAACTCCAGAACAGAGCTGTGAGAAGTTTCTGGCTGGAATTCACCTGAGCATCAGCCTGCCTGGCATTTTCAGTAATTGCAAATGAAGAAATACTGAATTTCAGCATGGAAAAAAGACGCAGGAGACCTGCATCAAATTTTCCAATGCAGAGACCTGATCAGGCAAGTCACAGAAACTACAGAGAGGCTCAATCCTGCTCAGCAGCCAGGCAACCGTAGCAAAAAACATGCAGCCAAGGGTATGGGCATGCTCTAGCACAGCCTATCAAGAGGCTGCTCACCCTCACACAAATAGGTTGCTTACCAAAAGTCATGTGGCAAGCAATGAAAGAAGGAAATTCATCCAGTCATCATACATCAGAGGAGTGCAACTGCCCAAAAAATAACACGGTAGATGAAGTTTCCCTGCATTTACACTTGACTATCTCACTGCTGGCTAGTGCAACAGCTGAGACCACCACCTCACCATGAAGTTTGTAGGTACCACTCTTGAATACTTAAATAAAATTATGAATCCTTAATGGTTCTAGGGTAGTAGAACAAAGGTAGAGAAGGAACCAAGCATGAAGAGAGACTACCAAGTTTCCTCTTGCACTCACAACAGTAAGTGCCTCAACAAATAATTACGAAAGCAACATAGTCTTAATTAACCAAACAGCTGGCTATACACAACAGGTTAGAAAACTGTTTCAGACTGTTGAAGGAAAGTTTACGCATATGTACACCAGGAATTCAAACAATGCATTAATACAAACAAGTTGGTGCCACAAACTTACCTGCTTCATCTTCATTATCAGGATAAACAGTAGTTAATACTCCATATCTTTTTCCCCAAGACTTAACATCAAAATAAACATTGCCTAATAGAAAAGAGATGTTTAGTTTTATAGCAAAAATGGGGCACATTCACGATGAGGAGATAACATTTCCCTGAAAACAAAACAAAACAAAATGCCCTTCAACTCCCATTGATTCCGATTTAGAAACTCAGAAATATTGCAAAAGCAGTAGCGCATGTTTCCATGCCACCAGCTTTACAGTAACCTCACTGCACGTGCTCATTCTGCACATGGGATAACTCTGTATTCTAGAGATGTCCCCAGGTCCTTCCCTGCCCTTGCACAATCAGCAGTCTCTGACTGAGATGGAGCCTGCTGCTACTCCAATTACAATGCATTCAGATCTTTCTACAACCACGAGCTCTGGTGGGGGGGGGGGGGGTGGGGAAGAGGATCCACACATTGTGCTTTGCAGGCTCATCTTTTACAGCACACAGGAGATACCCACCTTCTATTTAGAGCTAAGAGGTTCCCCCAGCTCTCTCAGAGAAGCTAGGCCAGGACTTCCCCACAGGAGCTTAGATAGCAGTTCATTACAGTAAACAATTACATGAAGTAATGAGCCACATTTAACTTAGAAATTGAGTAAGAGTTGTTCTGCCCACTCACGTCATCACAAATGAGTTGCTCACAGCTGTCTGTTAATCAACAGAAGAAAAGCCTGGCACAGGGTATCTTATCTGATCCCAAAACAAGATTATTAAGAGCGCTGATTTCCTGTGCCTGTGCTGAACAAGGAATTGCCTTGCTAGATGTCTTACCTTGTGAGGTAGCGTAAGCTTGTCCATTAGCAATTATTGTTTTTATAAAGGAAATTATCTGAGGAATATTGTCAGTCACTCTCATATATGCTGTTGGAGGAAGGACCTTAAACAAAGAAAGAGTAACATCTCATTAGCCTGTGTGAAGCACACTGCTGACATGTCTCTTGAATCTAAGTTTAAAGAACATTCTCCTCAATTTTATCTTTCAACAAGAAATGTTGCAAGCATCATACAAAGGTAATAAGCAGCATTTAAGATAATACAAAAAAAAAATAATTGAAGGGTACAAAAAAAAAATAAATCCACTAATTTTTCCCAGTGGCTTACTCCCTGCTTCTGACAAATACTCTGCACAAGAAGTAAAGTCATCTGAAGTCAATGAAAGAATATTTGATGTATTATCCATGAACCAACGCTCTATTGCATGGGACAAAAAATTTGTGTTCCTGAAGAAGTTTAACTTGTTCATTCCAAAGCTAGGGTTTGCTTCTCCCTTCAGTTCCATACTCAAAATGCATGCCATATCTTTACAGAAAAATGAAAAAGTAAATCAGTACTCAGTTTCCAAGCAACACTTCATCACACAAGCAATCAATTTATTTTTTCAGATCAAACTGTCAAAATCAGACTCCTTACCAAAATAATTGCTTTAAAATACCCTTAAATTTAGAAGCTCAGGTATCTGTACCTTTAAGGCAGCCATATCTTGTTTAAAGTCTTCTTCATAAATACGAGCAAGAGCTACTGGCGATATATTCATCTGAAAAAAAAAAAAAAAAAAGAGAGAAGCAGATTAGTAAATAATAAATCAAAGTAATAATATAAAATACCACAACCTTTTATCAGACAGTTAATTGGAAGACTTACAGAGTCCCCAAGGTAAAGAGTCAGAAAGGCTTATTAATCCAACATTCATGGGGAGGGGATGCAAGTTATAAATAACATAAAAGCAGTATTTCATTTACACTTCTGAATTGCCAAAATATTAATAAATATATCTTAAGAGAAAGCAACCAAAGATTAAAATAACAAACTCCTTCCTTCCCTCCCTCGTTATTTTCCTCTTGAGATGGTCTTCCATTTCAAATGACAAGATATACTACAGTACACGGGATGCGAAATTCATTCAGCTTATTGGCAGGGGACACTGATATCACCTTCATGTCAAAAAGACAGATCAGAGGCTTGCAGGAGGAGACAGGATATTAATTTTCAGTGATTAAGAAAAACAAGCTATTTCAGCTGATCATGGTTACTCATAGATCTCAGCACAATCAGGGGAAATGAACTGAAAGCCGGTGGCATGCTTTGCCAAGTGTGGCACTTCTCAAGCACCTTCTCCGCATTCCTCATTCACGGGGTGACGGACAGGAATAGGGATCCTCACAGAAGTAACAAGAAAGTGCAACTCGAACAGAACGAAACGACTTGCACACGACAAGATACTTGTTCTCAAATATTCAGAAGAGGCCAGGGCTTGAAAGATGCATGACAGCAAAACCTGCCCTAGCAAGCAGAAGCATGATATCAAAGTGTTTCAAATGCAAGCTTTTCCATTTTCTCTGAGGAGAACCTACTTGTGAAGAGAAAACATACTGTCAGTCTCTCCAGCTTGCAGGTAACAATCATTAACAAAATAAATCCAGCTTCATCGTTTCCAATTCATTACCGGAGCAAATTTACAGGGTCTTGATTTTCAGAGTGCAGGTGGGTACCACTATTTGGACAAGCTCCTGGACAAGGCAAGAGTTCTGGTGAAGACAGACCAGATGCTCATCCAGTAATGAGACAAGGAAGATGCTCAGCACAGAGAAACAAAGGCGTGCTTCTGCCTACAGACCAGACAGAGAGCTCTTCCAGACCCCAGCAACGGGACTCATCTCCCTAGACAGCTCAGCTGCTTCTTCAATCAACAGAGAGACCAAGGTGCCTACAGGAGGAAGATTAGGAAATCCCTCCAATCCAGACAGATGTTCAAAACACAAAGAGACCCATCTCTCTCTCAAAGGACCACTGAGGGCATGCAGCACCCTCATCATAGACTAGATACGCAATTTTCAGGATTTCTCTAGATTAATCCCACCAAAGGATGGAGAAGTAGCATAGGCATTTTGATCCTACTACTGTAATGCTTCAGGTACAGAGGTCCAAACAACAAAATTAGGCTACTGAGGTAGAGGCCTTGGCCACCAAACAAAATGTGCAGAGCAGGCATTTTTAAAAGTCATCAAAAAAAGCCACAAAAAAAGACTACTTCACAGAACCAAAGAATTTAAAATGCACACATATAGACTTAAAATGCCTGAGGTTTTTGTTGTTTTCGTAGTTTGTTTCCTTTTTTTTTTTTTTTTTTTTAAGAAGATGGCCTACTGCCTTAGAAAACTGCAAGTAAATGGACTAAGGCGTGCTAGTACTCGTTTGAATGCAGGGCCCTATATTTAACTGCAATAGCAACTGTTTACTTAAAGATTAAACAAAAGTGGCAGCTGTCAAATTCTCTGGCTCCAAGAAACTAGCTTAAAGCTTGCAACTGCAATTTCATCCAACACATTAATTTATGATCCAGAAGACATGACTTAGAGATTTAAAAAAAAAAAAAATTCAAAACACAGAATAAAATGCAGAATACGTTCTTAGTGTTTCAGGAGTCCAAAAAGGGTATCCAAAAAAAAAAAAAAAAAAAAAAAAAGACAAAATTAAAAAAAAAAAAAAATCATTCAACTGGTAAAAAAGGTCTGATGAAGATCCAGCTGAGAGCCACTGACAGCCACAAAACCTTGAATCATGCCAACAATCCTGAGAATTCAGTGAAAGGTTTGGTTGTGTTGTTTTTTTAAATTCTATCATTTTTATATGAATTCAGCCACCAGGCCCCAGTTTTATCAAGACTTACCCATACACTCGATATCAACTTTCACGTAGGCAAGGAACTCGGGTAAGACCGACAGAGCTTTCCGAGGCGCTGACGTTGCAGCTAGATGGTACTCGGCACCTCTCAGGAACCACCCTCAGCCTCCTGCGTGGCAACGCTACACACACTGCCTTAACACAACGCTTCCCCAGAACACAGCCAGAAGCCTACTGGCTGCTAAGTTTTGGGTTGCTGTTGGGATAAGTTACTCTCCAACCATGCCGAGGATTCACTCCGGCTTTTTGTTCGCCACTGGCCTCCCAGGCAGGGGGCGAGGGCAGGAGGACCCCAGCCACACACTCTCCCTGGCTCTCCCCCTCACACAATTCTGCACTCATTTACCTCCACACAGCTCTCGACAGCCAGCCCTCCAGACTCCCAGCCTCCTTACAGCCATGCTAGGGGACCGGAAATCCCAACATTTATTATCTACCAATAACAAAAAAACCCAAGCCCAGGTTAGTTTTCCTATGTAAGTAGCTGTAGAAAATACCCAAAGTTTGGGTCAAAGACTGCAGCAAACACGTACCTCATTGGCTCTTTTTATGATCTTGTCATCTATATCTGTGATCCCCATCACCATGATAACTTCAATTCCAAAAAACCGAGTCATTATCCTTCGAATTATATCAAATCTAACATAGGAGCTGGAAAAGAAAAAAAGATGAGCTTTTAAACATGCAATAGTAGGAATAAACTTAAAGAAAAACAACCATCAGCACTAACTGCCACACGGACAGTCTAAATTCCCCAACATTTGCAATGAAAAGCTCTTAAGCACATGAAGTGATTTTCCAAAACCAGTTACCACCTGCATAAAAGTCAGACAAATTTCCCTTGAACTGGCCTACCCTCTTCTGGCATTAGTGACACATTACATCAAATTTTCTAAGTGGTTTTTTTGTTGTTGTTGTTGTTGCATCTCTTTATTCAAGCACTGAAGCACATTGGAAGCTACACGTGAGCCGGGAGACTTTCTCAAAGCAAACAGTACAAATACACTGATCAGATATTCTTGAAAAACACCCCTAGGGCTTTGCATATTCTAACAGGTTTTCAAAAGCCACAGGGCAGGAAAACAGGGAGAAATAAAACAGGGTTCACATGAACTTTGCTTAGGGTTGAGTAACAACTACTGCTACCACTCACAAAGAAACTATTTCATTCACACACCACCACAGATCTTTTCTGACAGCAAAGAAGGGAGGTTCTGGGGGTTATTTTTTCTTTATTCACACTCGAGAATAAATTCTCAAAATTATTGATGCTCTTCGTCACAAACCAGATTATTTAATGCTGATAGACTGATGACTTACAAGCCATACAGCGCTGCGGCAGCCCCTTCTGCCATTCACAGACTCTCCACTCGTAACTCTCAAAACATGCTTTGGCTGAGCAAAACCCAGTTATTAGGCGAGACATTAGAAGGCGACTAGAGGCTCTGAGTCTGTCCTGCAAGGTGATGAGACTGCGCTGGCTTTGGAAAAAACGGAGCCTGAAAGGAGACTCGTGGACGTACAGGTTCCCATTTCACCTGTAGCACCACACAAACCGCAACTCCAATGGCTGTTAGAACAAACACGTGCAAGCCAACACCAGAAATGGATTTGCATCCTTTCCTTTAGCTGCAGGGACCAGGTGGCATTAAGTTTCAGATTCACAAATATGTAATGTTTTGTGGTTGCTTGCACTGTGTCCATGTTAAAAAAGGCTTTTTGAAAGGTGGCACATGCTGCCAGGGAGACAGTTATTAATGAATACCAGCTCATTGGGAGTAATGTTCATCTAACGTGGTGACACGATTCCATAGGAATATTAAATTAGTCTTTGGACCCCGTTTAGAGGAACAATGCCAGCATCAAAAGCTCGATATTAGATTTAACCGTCCTGCAGTTGTAGTTCCCAGAGCAGATAACAGATTTTGCACTGTTCCCTGTCCTTTGATCTTCTAACTGAATTAGCAGAAGAAACACCTCAAGAGCCCGAGCAGATCTCCCGACACTCTAGAAAGCAAGGTCCTTACCACTCCGGGACTGAAAAGAAAAAAAAAAAAAACAAACCAAACAAACAAAAAAAAAAACCAGTCAAAATCAGGGGAGTGACAGAGCAGGCACAAGGGACTGAATGAAATCTCCTCTCATGCTTGGGTTTACTCTTAGTTCTGAGCATTCAGCCACAACCCTGGATGCCAACCAAGCTGCAGCTCACACCAGCATGATCAAGGCCAGTTTCAGAACTGAGGCACTATTTGCTGGTCTGATTCCCCCACCACCCCCCCCCCCCCCCCGAATAAATATTGCATTTTGTATCAAGGCATACAGAGCACTTGTTTCGAAGCTGGAAGCACAACACACTAGAGAAAGTTGGATTACTCTGAGAAATAAGAAATCCTTATGGAGGGGTAGGAGGAAAGGAGAAAAATAATAACAAGAACACCGTTATTTTCAAATTCTTCTCATGAATCTCAAGCTCATTTCCACTATTCACTTCTACATTATTACCTGTCACAAGTCAAAGAAGGGAAAAAAGGAATTCTAATGATAACACATTGCCAGAGTGCAACAAAATGATGCTATTTTACAAGAGCAGCATTGTAGCAACAGCCATCACTCCATTTTACTTCATCCTCTTTCCTAGTGCATCTCCTGGCCTGCAGACCCTCAACAGCAGCATGCATTCTGTCTGGGCCTACGGAAGCTCTAAAGATGGATCTAGCTACTGGGGGCGGGGGGGCGAATTATTTATATATATACACACACTTTTTTTTTTTTAACCAGAACATTAAGAGTGCTCAACCATCCTGAACAAATCATCTGAGCAACAGGATGCCAACAGTGACATGTGCAAGACCACAGACACAGGGAAGGAACAGCCAACTCCTCACACACTGGAGGGTTTAACTGATCGGAAAAGAGAGAGGAAGGTCTTTAGCACAGGCATCTCGCTGCACAACAGGGCTACAGAAAAAAACATGTGAAGGCTCTAAAGAGGCAGCAGAAAGACTGTAACACAGCTCCTTATCTGCATGATACACCACTCTGAAGGCAACATTCGGCCCTAACTACTATTTTTTAAATCAGCAAGTGAAGAGGTCAAACCCAGGTTGCAGACATACGGCAAACCTCCACAACAGAAAAGCTTGAAATTATTAGTTTAGACATAGGATAAAAACAGGTGGATGAGAGAACAGGCAGAGCGAGCAAGGGCTTCCTTTTAAACGGAAAGGTCTGAAGGCAGAACGACCAACAAAAAAACAGACATTCAAAAGCCACAGAGAGACGAAAGAGCAAAAGGCAAAATTCTCCACCTTTATAAACTCTAGATCCACTACACCCCTTAGCATCCGCTCTAGCAAAGAGCAAACCAGGCAGAGCACACAAAGACACTCTACTCCACAGCCCCAGGTGCTGCCAGGAGATGTCCATACCTCTCCTTCTTCAGCACAATATTTGATTAGTGAAACATTATATTAGAAGAGCACACATCCAGAAAGGACAAATACTGAAAGGAGCTGCAAACGCCCTGCAGATACTGTTCCCTCGCTTCCATTTCGCTCCTTGCAGTATTAAACACTGCATTTTGCTCAGCGGTCTCAGGAAGCATCTTCGTCCACACAAACTCTAAACCACAAAGTCAGTAAATGTAAAAAAGAAGTTTTACAGCACTGATGATTTGTCTACTAGCAACAGGAGCGCTTCTGCAACTCCCTCCCCTGTTACACCACAACAGGCAAGACAGGCTCTACCGTACTAGAGAACCTAGACGCGGTGATGGAGAAAAGAAAGGTACTGGCATCTTTTTATACAGTTGCTCTCAAGCTATGATTTTAAACTGTAATTATTTCAAAGAAAACTATAATATAACCTGTACTACAATAATTGTAGATTTAAATACACAAATTGCTATGGTGGTTTTTTTTTAAATACTAAAGTTCACCTGAAGTTACTAACTACAAATGAAATAATTTAATATATAATTTTCTTGATTTTTAGATTACCAGTGAAAAGCTATGTTAGATTTCTGGTAAAATTGGACTAAAACAATAAGGAAAAAGACACCACCACATATACACAATGGTACAGCAGTATTTTAAAACAGCTTGCCAAACATATTTTGACATGATTGGCATTTTAAAACTTCCATTTTAAGGAAAGAAGTGGCAGTTATGCAGTACTACAATAGCTCAACACTGAGCAAAATTCAATGCAAGTTTCTGAATGAAGTTGTAACTGGACCAGGAGCTGTGAAACTACCTACATTAAAAGGGAATTACTCAAATATACAGCATCTGATCTTCACACAGATGGCAATCATCTGATAAATCCTTGCTCTTCCAAGGAGCCCAGCGCATCTTGTTCTTCCAAGAACTCAGAGACAGGAGCTCAAGAGAAGCTGAGCAGCTGCAACTCCCCTCAGCTTCACAGGAACCTGCAGGCACCCTGTGCGTCTTCTTACCAGGTGCACTTCAGAACAACTGGCAGTAACCTTCCCTGCTGTATTTAAAGTAATTTTTCAAGATTACTTATAATGAAGCTGGTTTATTACTGCAATTATCCTAATGACCTACAGAGAAAAATGCTGTGCTGTTTTGGGGTTGTTTTTTTTTTTTTTCTTTTTTAAACACAATAAGCCACTGAACTGTTACCATGCAAAAGGGCCTTTAAGCTACCTGGGCTTTACAAACTGGTATTTTAACTGCTAGCTTTAAAAGCATCTTTTTAGTAGCCAGCCCTGAGTAGCTCTTCCTTGGTGCCGACACAGCATCCGAACTAAATTCGAGGCAGAACTATATCATTTCACAGGGACAAGGGGCTCCAAGCTCGAAGGGCCCCGCACAAGGGGTTATGGTACGATTTGAAATAACTCACCTTACCTAGAAAAAGAAAAAAAAAAAACAAAAAAAAAAAAAAAACCAAAACACATACACAGACAGACAGATGACAGGGGACAGCCGCGACTCACCAGGCGTGCCCGAGGTGTGCCTGGTCGTACACCGTCGGCCCGCAGCTGTACCTGCGGAGAGGGGAGCCAAACCGCACCCGTCACCGTCAGCCCCAGCCCGGCCGCCGGGCGGGCCCGGCCCAGGCCCCGCCGCCCGGCTCCCCCCGCCCCGGCCGCCCCGCCAGGCGCTACCAGGTCGCCACTCCTTCCTTGGCCAAGACGAGCGGCTCTTTGCTCCGGCTCCGGCTGTTGTAAGCCACGATCCCGCTGTGCCGCCCAGCTGGCGGTACCCATTCCCGCCGCCGCCCTGCGCTGCAACACCGCCGCGCCGCCGCCGCTTTCCCCTCGCCGGGCCCGGGGCCGCATCGCCGGGCCCCCGCCGCCAGCGCTCCGCGCAGCATGGCCACAGCCCCCGGCCGCCGACAAGCGGGCGGGCGGGGAACCGGCGGCTCCGCCTTCTGAGCGAGGGGAGCGGACAAAACCCGCCGCAACACCCCCGCCGCCTGTGCCGGGAAACAGCAGGCGAGGGGGGTAGCTACAGCCGGAGCCACAGGAAGAGGAGGGGCCTGCGGGCAGGCGGCGGGGCCGGGCCGCCGCTGCCTCTTGCCTGGTGGAGTGCGCGGCGGCTACCGGCCGCGGTGGCCCGGGGTTCCGCGTTCCTCGGACAACCCCGCGGTGAGTCCGGGGCGGGGGCTGGGGAGCCCCGGGAGGTGCGGGACCCGGCTCGGTGGGGGCGAGGGTACCCAGCCTTGTGCTTCGGTTTAAATGGCACCAGCGCGCGGTGCTTTCTTCATGAGGGTTTTGGGGCCCGGGGTGGGGCGGGGGGGGGAGTGTTGTAGGAAATCGGCGGTAATTTAACAAAATGGCCTCCGCCGTGTCAAGTCAATTTGGTCAAACGGGGTGTAAATCTATTTTATAGTGCCCTTCAGGGCAGGGAGCACAGGCAGCCTGTTAGGCTCCAAAATAAAAAACACGGTGTGACATTGCCGAGCTGGATTTGATAAATCAGAGTCTCAAAAAACACTTCTGCACCCCCCCTTACTCCCACGTACCTCCGTGAAGTCCTACCCGACTTGGATATTTTTTAAAATGGCATGAACTGCTGCTAGGTGCACAGTGAGGTACCCTGTGTGTTGGCCACCAGATGTCAAGGTCTGCATCCTTTCCGGTGTCAGGACAAGCAAAGAACGTGTGTTTTGTTATGATGCTTCATTCATCTCATTGTGATTTTTTTTTTAAATTTCTTTCAGAGCATAACGAGGAAACGGAGCTTAACTGGCTGCAGTGCCTTGACCCAATTTGGAAAGTATGAGCTACTTAACTAGAGGGAATAAAAGTATAATGGAACAGGCATAAGGGTTGCCAAAAGTCTTTTTGAACTAGCATCTTGTTTCCAAAAGTAACTATGAGCAGGTACCAAGGAAACAAGTGCAAACCCTGCAAGCATATATAATATTTTCCCTGCTACCCTCCCAGTTTCTGACCAGATGACTCCCTCAGCTGAACGCTTTGGGGTTGTTTTTTTTTCTTTCCTACATTTTTTTTTTTTTAACCCTCCCTCAGTGGATTGCTCTGCCATTAATTTCCCTGGCCTCTGTGAACCCACATCAACCCCAGCCTTTGGCAAGGAATACCCCAGGTCTGCTGCCATTTTTAGGAAGTATCCTCTTGGCACATGTTGCGGCCACCTTTGCTCTTGTATGAGAAGAGAGAGTGAACCATCAGTTCCAGCGTGTGCTGTCTGCCCCACTCCCAACTATCTTCCTCCATACGAGCCTCTAAGCAGGCTGTTCAGAGTGGAGCCTTTTCAGGTCTCCCAGACCACTGCGTTGCTCGCCTGCTAAAGCACCTTGTTGGCCTCTGGGAGGAAGGTAATACTGAGCGATCACAGCCTTTCTGGACTGGGCGCTGCAGGGAATAGGTCTGCCTGTGGTGAGCTGCCTCACAGAACTCCTTGTGTTGTTTCCTTTTCTGTCTGGCAGGGACAGGTTTGATAGCTTTTTCTCATACGTATGATCATTTGAAATAATTGCTTTTACACAATAATAGATGTCTGTCTACATCTTGCTTCATTTTAGAGAGTATCAGATATAAAGCCCTACTAGTGACAAATGTTTATTTTTTCCTAATAGGCGCTTTCCACAATATTTTTCATTTAACAATCTCAACTTTTTGATCAAATAAGAAACCTATTTTATGGGCTTGCTAATCTGAGCCTAGTTAGGATGAAACTGAAGATACCATCCAATAACCTTTGTAAATGTTTGCTGTATGTGTTTCTCAGGAAGCTTCACAAGCCAATTATTTCAGTTTCCATAGTGAGACAGTTTTGATGTCTTTGCTGTTCAACACACATCCTGTTAAGAGTTGTCATTAACTCTGTTGTCTTCTTTGTTCTGTACAGTGCCAAGCACTTTGGCAGTTTAAATCAATACTCAGTAACAATGGATGGAGTTTCTTGCCTTAATTCCAGGTTTAGCTATGGTGGATTAAACTGCCAACAGATTAGAAGAATGCAGGAGCTTTTTCTTTCCCCGGTAGATTCAGAAGGCTTAGTGCCTGTGCTGTCCAGACTGGCTTTTAGCACCAAGTCCAGGAACCTCTATGTCCTGCTATAAAACGTGACTTTCTTAGGGTAGGAAAGGCCACAGTTATTATCAAATGCCTGAAGTAAACAGTTAACGTCCTTCAGACTTTGGATTTGGTGTAATGTAGTACAGTAAATTCAGTGGAGCGACGGACAGTATTCTACAAGCACTGAAGTAGTAAAAGAATACAGTTTCAAATGAAAAGCATTACTAATCCTGCTGGATTAGAACCATAAATTATGCATCTTAAAAATACTGACAGACATTCTCAGAAGCAGTCAGTCTACGGCTGTAAGCATACCTCTATTTATGCCACCTATAACTACCTCCCTTCCCGATACCCTTATTCCCAGTGTGGGACATGTGGAACGAGACCATACTCATCTACCGGAGAGGCAGAATAGCGGCAAAGGATTATCCACCTCCATCAGGAGGCTCGTCTTTGCTTCCACCTGAAGTAGAAGATGCCTTTAGGGGTTGCCAGGGTACATCTGATCGATGCCAGGCCTGGGCCTGCTGTACTCCTGTTACTCCCGTATTTTCTGCTGAATAGCTAGTAGGAGATGCGGTCTGCAGAGTGGTAAATCTCTTGGTCAAAATCCCACTGAGGTGTGTCAATCTGGTAAAGCTTCAGGTAAACATTGTTTCAAGGGGACACCCAGGTATTTAATGTTGTTGGGTCATCTTCTCACCTTTTCTTTAGGAGCTGCTAAGGCTACAACTTCCTTTTTTAAATAAAAGCTGAAACTCAAAGGTAAAGAGGTGACCCCTGAATGCCTCAGAATGGGTTAATATATTTTCTGTCCCTTTATCTGCCTGTACAAAAAGGCAATGTTTCCCCTCCAGGCTTGATTGAAAGGGAAAATAGAATCTGATAGAAGCACAGTTGTGTGTGCTTTCCACTAGCAGCTCTGCAAAACTTCTGGGGTGGGCAGGGAGGATCTTTGGGGGTTCTGACTCACCTGGCCTCTTGTGTATTTTCCAGTTTCCAGTCCCAGGTACTCAGACCAGGACTACCTGCAAGATTTGTCTCCAAGAGGTAAAATCAGTGGGCAAATCCTGGAGCATGTTTTGTATTGTATCATAAGTAAATAAATAAAAAAATAAGCTCAATTTTTTTTTCTTTCTGTTTATTACTAGAAGATACATGCTTTGTAAGGCTTTACGGTTTTCCCCCTATTGCTAAAGGTGCTGCATTTTTCTTCTAAAAAATTAAATCACACCATCTTGAATTGTTGACAGAGGAGAAAGGCTGCATTTGTTGTGTTATCAAGAGCACGTTTCTAGTTATCTCTTGTCCTTGTCAGACTCTAGTTCAGGAACCTGACAAGGAAGCTGACCCTGAGAAAATAAGCATGGGGAGGGAGGGAAGGTTGTAAAGACAAACTACAAACCGAAAGCGAAGATGAGCTAAATCCACTGCAGTGGATTGAATTTCTCTTGGGGTTCTGTAATAACCTGTAAAAACAGACACATTTTGAACTACCTTTTATAGTCCTTGTATTTTTACAAAGCCTAGGTGCTTATCAGTTTACCTAAGAATCTCATTTAATTTTTAAAAGAAGAATAAAAACTCTCTCAAGCTTATTACAAATGCTTACTCAGAAATGTTGTAAATGTTGAGTGGCCGATCCCCCAAGTATTCACAAAGTAAGGAGTATGTTTTATAAAAGAGAAATCATCTTGAGATAGCTATTCCAAAACAGTGAATCCGGGGAAATTAAATAAAACTGCAAAAGAAATTTCACTGGTGGACATAATGAACAAAATAAACTTTCCTGGTCTTACCAAAAGCCTGTAGGCTGGACCCTGAGTTTTTAACACCGTCTGCTATTGTTCAGACAACCCACCCATCAATGGCTCTAACAAATGCTGCCTGTTTTTCATGAGAAGTGTTTGGGTCCTGTGCCACAGTTTACAGAAACAAGCCTGAGGGCTAGTATGAATTCGGTCAGGGGTCAGATTGGTGTCTGTCAGTGGTTTCCAACTGTTCAGCTGTGTCTCTCTTGAATTCATTGTGGGAATGGGGAGCCTGTGGAAGAAGTTCCCCTTGGTCTGTGTTGCCTCCATGCTGGGACGACTCAGATGTACTTCTGCCTTGTACTGCAATGCACAATTACTAGTTCCAGTCAGAATTTTTTGCTCACCTTTAATGCCAGTGCTGTTTAAGCTCACTATGTGCTGGAGGTTCCAGAAAGAAATGGCAGCAGCCAGAAGACAGGTGTGAAAGGAGGCAGTAAGTACAACAGTCTCAAGCCAAGCAGAGGAGGTGATAAGGAGCTGTATCCAGTCAGATACCCATTTTCTTAAGCAGGACTTGACTTCAGAAAAAAAAAAAAAAAAAAAAAGACAAAAAGTTTAGAATGGCAGGCCTACGTAAGGTAAGCATTTGGGAAGTTAATGAAGTTCTTGAGCCTTTACTGGGAAGCAGAAGAAGGACCAACTCAGCTAGATTTGTTCTCCAGATTTTAGAATCCATTAATCCTACATCAGTTGCTGGCACAAACAGGTATTTCTGGCCCAAATATCTGTACATGGTGTACACTGTCCAGTGCACAGACAATGCACATTGCATGAAAGTGTGAACTATGACTTGTCTGCTGGTCTTGATACTTGCGAGCCTCAGCTCTGCTCACCTTGCACGTCAACCTTTTGAAGCTTTGTTTCAAAACCTTCCGCCATAAGCAAAATAAAGACTTGTAAAATTCCATTATCATCACCCAGGTAAGTAAGAATTTAGCTTCATAAAGAATAAACAGACAAGCAAAAAAAAACCCCACACATAACTGTAAAAGAGAGGGATTAAGCTATTAAATGGTGAAAAACAGCAATTCATTAGAAGGAATAACTCATCTGATTCATCTGTACCTGTAAAGTATTATGAGTAATGATCAGAAGACACTATATTTTCTAATAAATAAGGACACAGTTGTAGTAATTACATAGTAGTTCATACAGTAATATTCAGCTAAGGCAGAGAAAGAGAAAGGAGGCAGCCGGAATTCTTTGTACCTCGTATATTCCTCGTATATTCAGTATCTGCATTTGTGAAACATCTTTGGAGGTTTGGGATTAAGGAATATACATGAGGAACATACAGTAAGAATTCTGAACTTTATGCTGATGAGATGGAATAAGCGTAATTACTGGAATAACCATAATTACTGGAATATTTATATGTTATATAATATTATATATACATTATATATATGTTACACAGTAGTTGCCTGAGTTGTTGATCTGGTTACATGTTCCCTTGATTCCCACTGCTGTAAGTTATCTTTATGAAGGTAAACAGCCTCAAGAAACTCTTGAAAAACCCAGAGATTTGGGGTTCTAAGCAGGAAAGATTTCTTGTCATCGGAGCAAAGGGGCTTGGAAGTAGAAGGAGGAGAGTTAGATGCTTTATCCTCCCATAAAGTACAGAAAATAGGAAGAAAATGAAGCCCACAAGTCTCTTCCTTCTCTGACACATGACAGTCATTCCCTGTACTCCTTGTGAGTGCTCCACCAGTGAGAAATGGGCCCCTAATACAAAGGAACAACTGAAACTCCATTTGAAATCTCCCATCTCTCACCTACTGCAGTTGAGAGGCCAAAGTACAAAGAAAGCAGAGGAGGAGCAAAAGCAGCAGAGATGGGCAGTGGGTGTCAGCTCCACATCTTCCAAAACTTTCCAACCTGGAGATGTACACATATACCTGATTTCCCCCCTCAGCCTTCTACAAAGATGGCTAACGCACTGCTGAGCCTAGAGGGGAGTGCAGAGAATAGGTATTTCTGGGTCAGGTATATTTGATTACAGCACTAAACAAAGCGCTGACAATCATCTCTGGGAACTGTGAAAGGGGACCTTCAAAGCGTATACCAAATGCATTCTCAGGTGAGCTCAGTCCCATCCTTTCCGTAGGACTTGTGCAAAGTCTGATGATCGTTTTTTTTTTCCTGTCACTCTTCTGGCAGCGTAGGAGAGGCTAACAGAGGAAGATCCAGTAGACAGCACTTTTAAGAGGCAGATACTACCAAGCGCTCTATCCTCAGTGCATTCGAGCCTGTCAATGCTTTTGAGCAAATTACTGAAGCCTAGCAGGCCACAACTACCCTTCAAAGTTGTACCTTCCTTTTTTTTTTTTTTTTGTCTATAAGGAGGAGAGACAGAAGTTCTTTAGTAAATTAGCAGATACTTTTACAAACTGATTTCTTATTTCTATGTGTAATTACTACTGTGTGTCTAGAATGGTAGTGCACTTTTTTGCAAGAATTACTTTTTGGGGGCTCATTTTAATTCTTTTCAGATGTCTTGCCTCTACTGAATTGTAATTATTGGCTTGCATTCTTAGACTAGCCAGGGGACTGTTAACTACGTTTAATTGCTGACAGTGCCTCAGCTTCTTCAAGGCAAGGGTGAAACAGGCGGTAACTATCAAGGTGGTGCCAACAATTTAAGAATAGGTGTTCCCAGGCTAGTGCTGCCTGTACGCAACTCCCTCTCAATGCCACTGTAAACCAGAGCACTCAGGTCCGGAAACACTGGCTTGGAACACTGCCTGCATGCTGTACTACTCATCGTAATTCTCATACTTAAGATCTCAGGTTCTCAAGTACAGCAAGTACAGCAACTCTAGGAAACTGAAAGTGAGGGGAAGAAAAGAACAGCGAACTTAGCGATGTCTTCAGAAAATGAGCAACTATCCTCTGAAATCTGCCCGAAGCAGTGGGGCAGGGTCAATTCAAAATGGGCTTAGTCTATGGTGTCTTTCTTCTCCACTCCTCAGCAGTATTTTGGTGCCTGGCTCCCACGGAAGGGATCAGTAAGTAACTGCCTGTGCTCCTCTGAAAACCCCACTCTGGGCGTTCAGACACCAAGTTGATGACAGCAGCAGAAAGTCTTTAATGGGGTTAAGATGCTGAGGTCCTTAGTCAGGCCGTCGCTCCCTCTTCTCCCTACAACAAGCAGCAGAACATCAGTGCCTCAGTAAACAACCGCACCAGCAAGCCTGAGCATTTAGAAGCGATGAGTCAGTCTCCCCTAAATTAGGGGATTGCCAGTGACGTTTAAAAAAAAAAATAATAAAAAGGCAGAAAGCGCACGTTGTTTTGCTCCGCCGGAGCCGGGGTTAGTTTTACCAGGCCGGCCCGCCTTCCCCGCTCCAGACGGGACGGGGTGTCCGCGGGCTTCCCGAGAGGAAACGCCAGGCACAGGCGATCGCATCTCCCCGACGAGGGACGAGATAAAAAAAAAATCACCGGCGCTGTCAACGCCGCTTCAACCCCCAACCCACTCCGGGCCGGAGCCCGCCCGGCGCGGCCCTGCGAACGCTTCCCCGCCAGCGCCCGCCCCGACCGCCGCCGCAAGGCGACCGCAGCCCCGCCGCCTGAGGGGGAACGGGGCGGGCCAGTGGGCAGGGCCGGCCATGGGGAGGGCTTCCCTGGCCCCACCACCGCCCTCTGCCCCGTCTGGGGTTGTAGAGACGGATTTAGCAGCCCCGGCGGGCTCGGGGAAGCCCGGGGAGGAAGGGAGGGTGGTGGTGGTGGTGCAGCTGCTGAGGCTGAACGGGCACGGCAGCCGCTTCGGAAAACAAAGGCAGGGCTATCCCCCAGCCAGCCCCAGCCCCAGCAAGGGCGACCCGAGAGCGGGGTCCTTCCTCACGACCCCCGCGCGGGAAGAACTCGAGCGGCGCGGGGCTGTATCCCCGTACCCCTCCTCCTCGGCACTGGAGGCCCTCGGAGCCCTCTCTGCCGAGGCTGAGCGGGGCCAGCATGCCGCTGGGATACTCCATAACACAGCCCCGGGTGCCCCTCGGATCACTCCCCACCGACCCGCTGCAGCCCGCTGCGCGGGAGATGGGGCACCGCCGCAAGCGCGCATGCGCCGCCACTGAGTGGAAGGGGGCCGCTGGGAAACGTAGTCGAATCCCATCCTCGATAGGCGGCTCCATTTTCTCCTCGCGCCGCGGGAGAAGTGCGCATGCGCGTGCCCGCCTCCCTTCCCTCCCACCCCCCCCTCCCCTGTCGAACGTTACCGCCCCTTCTGCCGCGACCGGTATCCCAGGCAGCGTTGTCACGGCAGCGCACTCCCTCCCTCCCCCCTCTCTCCCGCCTGGTGAGGATTGGCCGAGGGAGCTGCGGGGCGGGACAGGAGGGAACAGGTGATTGGCTGGGGCGGGTGTCAGCCGCCGTGGGGGTGATTGATGCGGTTGCCTGCTGAGGAGGGGGGCAGCGCTTCTCCTCGGCGTCCGGCGCCGCGCCGGGTACAGCCCTGCCCCCAGCGCGGGCTGGCAGTGGTGGTGCGTGGTTTCCAGTGTCCCCACTCTCTCCGTCCCTCCTAGGAGAGCCCTCCGCAGCCGCTGCTTTCTCGGGGGTGCGTGGCCCCCGCCACCAGCTCGCAGAAGGCGGCAGGCTCCTCCAAAGTCCGTGCCCTACCGCAAAAGCATCCAACTTCCCCCGCCGGGCCCGCGCCCGCTCTCCCCTCAGCCTCCCTGCCGGCCGCTCTCCCCGCAGCGTCCCCCGCAACTTCACCGGATCCCCCGCCCGCCCCCGGGGGCTTCCTCCCCTGGCCGGCACCGAGCCGCCCGCCCCCGTTCGCTCCAACCGCATCCCTGCTGCCTTCCCTCCCCAAACGTGAGTAAGGGGGAGGAGGGACGATGAATACGCAGAGAAGTGCTCGCCTCGCCGCGGTTCCGGGAGGGAGGTTGGGGGGGGGGGGCGGGGGTGCGCGCGCGGTGCGCGTCCCCGCGGGCGGGCGCGCGGCCGTGCGTGTGTGTGTGTACACACACAGAGAGAGAACGAACGCTGGGAGGGGTGCGCATGCGCCGTGCCTGGCGGGGCCGAATGTTTCCCAAGTGTTTGAAACTGGTATTTGGGTTTTCCACGTTGGATCAAGTGCGGCGTATGGGAGCGAGGAGGCTGCCTTAATATCACCGGGGAGCGGCGGCGGCGGCGAGGAGGAGGAGAGAGGAAGGAGAGCGAGGACGAGGGGAGCGGCGGAGAAGCGGAGCGGAGCGGCGCTGGCGCACGCAGAGGGGCTGCCGCTGCCTGACAGACACTTTGCAGAGCACATTTTGTTTCCAGATTGTTTCGGAGGAGCTGGTTTGAGCCCCCCCCCCCCCCCCTTTTCTCCTCCTCCTCCTCCTCCCCCCCCTTCGCACACACAAATCCCTCTGATTGTTCCTACCACCTCCTTCGTGAATTACCCACAACGACAGCCATTCAATCAGCTGCTGCTGGCTGTAGGGGACGAGCGGAGGGTGTGTGTCTCTCTCTCCCTGTGTTTCACACGAGAGGAGTCAGATGTAGCTTCCCTCGTTTTTGGCTTTTTCTTTTTTTTTTTTTTTTTTTTTTTTGAGAGGGGGAGCTACAGAGAGAGGTGGGCAGGGAGTGAGCCCTTCATCGGGGCTACCGTCTTCGGAGGGAGCAGCACTTGCTCTCGCTGAGGCAGGAGGAGAGAGGTGTGGGGAAGGATTTTTTTTTTTTTTTCCTTCTCCTTCTTCGCCGGATGAAAATGTTGAGTCCTGCAAACGGAGACCAGCTTCACCTAGTGAACTATGTGGAGGATTATCTGGACTCCATCGAGTCTATGCCCTTCGATCTGCAGAGAAATGTCTCCTTGATGAGGGAAATTGACGCCAAATATCAAGGTAAGTGCTTTCTCTCTCTCTGTGTGTATGTGTGTGGTGTGGGGCTCGGGGGGGGGGGTGTCTTTCCCTTTCTTTTCTTCAGAGCTGAGCCTCGGCTCCGTTTGCCCCTCTGCACCCCACAGGGATGGTAGTTTTATTTTTGGGAGGCGAGAGGAGGGAGAAAGCCAGGAGGGGAGAGATCCGAGGAGAGGGAGAGGGGCTGATCTGCAGCGTTAGCTCTTGTCATGGGGCGGAACAAAAGGTCTCCAGCTTCTCTTATTAAGCAAGGACTCTGCTTTTCTGTGTAAATTGCTGGCCAAGAAGGCGGGGGCAGGGAAGTGGGGTGTGCGGTGCACAAAGGGGGGCCGTCCCCGGCCGTGGGGCTGAGGTGGAAGGGTTTGGGGGTACAGAAGAAAGTGCTGGGTGGGCAGAGAGGGAGAGATTACAGCACAACATTTAGGAATGTACAGTATTCATTATGGCTGTAGTAGGGGAGAGAGGCAGCTAGTGAGGGAGGGAGGGAAGGAGGGAGGAGAGGGGGGTTAGGCGAGAGTGGGGGGCAGGGTGTGCTTTCTTCTCTCCCTCCTTCCCTCCCCAGTGGGTTTCATTTCACCCCGTGAAACAGCCCCGCTCCGTGGGGCACTGGCGGGGGGGGACGGGGACAGGACTGGCGTGTGCGGTGTGCGTGCGGGGGGGGGGGAATACGGTGGGGTTTACGGATGTGCTGAGGGCTGAAGTGCCCCCTCCCTCCCTCCCTCCCTCCCTCCTTCCCTCTCCCCTGCCCGTGCTGCCGGCAGTCGGGGCACGCTGTCCCCATGCCCCACGGGCGGAGGAGAGGGGAAGGGGAGGGGAGGCCAGTTTGTGCGGGGCTCGGGGCAGCTTTGTCACTTGCTTGCCGGTGTCCGCTCGGGAAAGGGGGGAGGGCGGGGAGGAGGGGAAGGCTGCTTTATTCGGTGCCGCCGGCAGCGCTGACAGCCGGGGTGCCGGGCGGGGAGGACCCCCCTCCACCCCCTTTCCCTCCAGCGGCCGCGCCGCCGTGCATGTGGCCTGAGGGGCGGTGGGCAGCGAGCCATGCCGTTCCCCCAGCGGCTAAGACGGGCATCCCACCGGCTCCCGGGGTAAGGGGCCGGGGGAAACTTCCTCGGGGGGCCGAGGAGGGAAGGAGAGGGCAGGGCGGGCAGCGCGCATCTCGCGCGCTACTGGCACGCGCCGCAACGGTTAGCGGGCGCCTCCGCGCTTTGCTGGGGAGTCGGCGTCGTTACGGCTTTTATCAACACCCCTCGTTAGCATATGGCGGCTGGACCCGCCCCTCGGCGGGGCTGATAGGGGGAAAGCTTCCCTACGGGCCGGCCGCGGCCCACCTCCTCCCGCCCATTGGTCCTCGGGCCGGGCTGTTCCGCCTTGTGCCCCGCCCCCGCGTGACGTTTCGAGAAGCAACTTTTCTGTGGGGTTGATTTGAATATCTCGGTCTGCCCCGGCCTGTGGGTTCTGATTGGCTGGGGAGGTAGCAGCGGGCAGGCCAACCTTGGGCGTTCGGAGTGTGACTGACGTGCTCGCGGGGCGGGGGACGCCACTCTTCCGGCCTGTGAATGGCGCGCTGGTGCTGGAGGGGGCGGGCGCAAGCTCGTTCTATTCGCTGCGATTGGCTGCTTTTTTTTTTTTTTAATTATTATTTTTTACTCTTCTGGTCCTTTCTGGTTCCGATTGGGAACCGCGGGCCAGCAGGGGCGGGCTCTCCCCGTCGCCGGCCCTGATAGGCGCGAGGGTGGGCGGGCCAGGTCTCCGCCGCCTCCCCCCGCTCCCCTCCTCCCCCGCTTCCTCTGGCTCCCCTGTTCGGCTGCCAACCGAGGGGGACGGCCGCCGGTTTCCTGCCGGAGAACAATAGCTGCTCCGTCACTTCCGGGGCGTTGCCGCCGCGCTGGTTGCTAGGAGAAGGCGGCCCCCTCCCACCCCCCCCCCACCCCCCCGGCCCGGAGGGATGAGGCCGTTTCCCGGCGGCCGGGCGCGCGGGGGCTGTCGTCCGTTAGAACTGTTAGGGCCGGCCGCGCCGTAATGGCGGCGCCATGCCCTCCTCTCCGCGGGCCGCCGAGCACGCGGGTTGCCGGGCCCGGCGCGGGGCGGGACGGAGCCGCCGGGGCGGAGCGAGCCCAGCGCGGCGGCGGGGGCGGGCGCGGGCGCTCAGGGGCGGCCCCGGAGGCGGCGGGTGGCCCCGCAGAGGGGCGGGGCGGGAGCCTGGCTGGGGCCGGGCCGGGGGAGCTGCCTGCGCCAGCGTCCCGCAAGCCGTCGGCCCAGCGGAAGAGGCTGCCGCGAGTAGCCGGACATCCCGGCGTGGGTTCGGCTCCTTCTGCCTGCGGGGGTGCCTCCCGCCTCCGCTTTCCCCTCGGGAGCCTCGGCTGCCCGCCCCGGCGGCGGTGCGGGAGGGGGCTGGCGGGGTGCGCGGGCATGCAGCCGCGGCGGGGGTGTCTCGGCCTCCCGAGAGGGCTACGGAGCTGTTCCGGAAATAAAGCTTTCGCAGCGTACGGCGCCTTTTTTTTTTTTTTTTTTCTTTTGTTTTTGTCGTTTGAATGGTGTGTGTGATGTTGGGGGTGTGCACTCACAGCTGGTGGGCAGTTGCGTAACATGCCAGTGGCGCAAAACTCTGCTTTTTGGTCTTTCTGTTACAGCACGCCAGGGGAAAGCAGTTTGCTGGAATTCCTATAAATGCAGCCTCCTTCGGGCGGGCAGCTTCAGCGGAGCAGGCTGGTACGAGGAGCCGTGGCGCCATCCTCCTCCAAGCCGTAGCAAGCAGCTGTCAAGCAGTTTCTTCTACTAGCTGGTGCGCTGCTTGAGTAACACGTTTCCGACACTGACGCTAAGCAGCCCTTTCTGTTGGCCCGCGTTTGTGAAAACGCACATCTCGCACGGTGTCTCGCATACTGAACGTGTCAGCGCCCGAGGACACGCTTGGCGGGGCTTTGCAGAATTCAAGAGCGTTGCAGCCAAGTGTTTCTCCCGCGTAGTACAGCGGTTGGAGGTGGCGTGGTGCTGTAGTGTTCATGCGTATACGCAGTACTAGAATTGAAGTTTTCGTAATGCCTGACTTAAGTCATTAAGCCACTAATTATTTTGCAGTATTGAGAGAGAGAGAGTATTCTTCATGAAAGATGCCTACGTACCAGATTCAGACTGGTTAAACGGATTACATCAGTCAAGTGCCAAAACTTAGAACATAAAACTTGTGTGTTTCAGGAACTGAAAATAATTAACACTGGATTTTTAGTCTTCCTGAATGGTTAATTAGTTAAGGGTTTTTTGGTGGTGGTGGTAGGGGTGGGGTGTTTTGGGGGTTTTTTTGATGGGGGTTTTTTGTATGGTTTGTTTGGTTGTTGTTTTTTTTGATAGAAAAAAGATATTTGGTTAAGGTAGTATTTCAATCTGTTATTAACTAATTTTAGTTAGAAAGGTTATGTTGCCATACCTACTGCCAGGTTGTGCTTAACTGATGTGAGAAGCATAGACTGCAGCTCTAAAAACTGAAGTAAAACTTGCATAAACGTTCCATGTCTTCACAAGAAATTTGGAATGCGTGTATTCAGAAAATTTACCCAGGCAAGACAAAAACCTAAATCACAGGATAACTATGAGTTGCATGTGTAAATTGCTGTTACCAGATTCTCTTATTTAAAAAAAAAAAAAAAGAAAAAAAAAGTTTAAAAAAACTAAGTTCTTGCTTGTGAAATTCAGAGACAGTTTTGGTAATGCCAAGAGCCTGGGTTCTGTTAGATGAATTGAGGCTAGATTTGATATCTCAGGATATTTTGCTTCTCTAAGGCAGAATGTTCTAACCTGTGAGAAAGGGAAAAATCACAGAAGAAAGGAAGTGCAGGGAAAACATTCTGCGTGTTTTTGAGGACTTAGTATGGAAATGCTGAGTGTCCTGTATGTTTGCGTTTATTTGAGTATCGTAGTGATCTAAACATCTGCTTAAAAATAGGTTTCTAGAACTGTTCTTGAAACTTGAAACAGTTTGGTGCAGCATTCTTTCTTATGCACTGGTGGCACAATCTTTGAAGTGCAATTCAAGATCTAACATATTTTCAATGTTAGCATTTTAAATCAGAAGCTCTAGCTGCTCCAGTTGTTGAATATCATCTTTAATGTTATCTTCTAACTTTTTCATCTCCTTCTTTGCAGTAAATATTCAATGAAGATTGTATTTCTGTGTTTTAAAAAGTAAGCAACAGGGTTGGTTTTTTGTTTTTTTTTTTGTTTTTCCAGAAAATACAGGGAGAAAGTAATCTAGACATCTTGGATTTTGTAATCCTAGTTCTGTAGTCCTGGGGGTTTACTGGCCTCACATTTTCAGCAAAAATAACTCATCGGTATCAGATGAAACTTGCCGTAGCTTTGTGTCTAGCCCCGTGTCTTTGGAGTTCTTCTGCATCAGCTGTCAAGTATGGTAGTGATTGTTAAGTAACTTGGCATCTGTTTTTGACACTGGTTTGTGTTTTCTGTCCCACTCTCTTTCTCCCACTCTCAGTCATTCACTAAAAATATTAATGTTGTTATACAGAAAATGTCCAGGAAAACAATCTGTTAATTTCCTCTCTAATTTTACAATTAGTTTTGGAACTTTTGATGGGGGAGGGGGTGTGTGTTTGTTTAGTTAGTTAGTTCTTTTTAATTACTGATAAGTTTAAAGGGAAGAATTGTTAACATGCATAAAATTATATTTAGTCCCTTTTTTTTTTTCCTAAAGCAGCATTTGCATTCTATTCCTGCGGAACCGACTGGAACAAAAGTAATCTGCTGGAGTCATGAGCCCATTGTCAGATACCAGCTTCAGGGAATCTGTCTTTGATCAGCTTTGTGCGTTACAACAAGGTGTTGCTGCATGGAAGGAACGATATGGTGAAGGCTTTGTTTCACCGTTCTCCTTGTCAAAAATATTTATAGTTTTTATTTCTTCCTTGCAGAGATTCTGAAGGACCTGGACGATTACTATGAAAAATTTAAACGAGAGACAGATGCCGTGCAGAAAAGAAGAATGTTGCACTGCATTCAGAGAGCCTTGATTCGGAGTCAGGAACTGGGGGACGAGAAGATCCAGATCGTCAGTCAGATGGTGGAGCTCGTTGAGAACAGAACCAGGCAAGTGGACAGCCACGTGGAACTATTTGAGACTTGTCAAGAGACTAACGATACCACTGGCAACAGCGGGAAAGCCAGCCAAGATAAGTCAAAGAATGAGACAATCGCGCAGGCTGAAAAGCCCAACAATAAGAGATCGAGACGGCAAAGAAATAACGAGAATCGAGAAAATGCTTCGAATAATCACGACCATGATGACATCACCTCAGGAACTCCCAAGGAGAAGAAAGCAAAAACGTCCAAGAAGAAGAAACGATCCAAGGCTAAAGCAGAGAGGGAAGCTTCTCCACCAGACCTTCCTATTGACCCTAATGAGCCAACGTACTGCTTGTGCAACCAAGTCTCCTATGGAGAAATGATAGGATGCGATAACGATGAGTGCCCCATTGAGTGGTTTCACTTTTCCTGCGTGGGACTCAATCACAAACCAAAGGGCAAATGGTACTGCCCCAAATGTAGAGGAGAAAACGAGAAAACTATGGACAAGGCATTGGAGAAGTCTAAAAAAGAAAGGGCCTACAACAGGTAGTTTGTGGACTTTTCGTAGTGAAGAAAGATAAAACCACCAAACCAGTGTATTTATTGTCAGCATCACCTTTGTTGAGGTGAAAGGATTGTAAAATGTATATTTTTAAAGGAGGTTTAAAACTGAACCATTCCTGTTATAGGGACGGCAATAAGCAGTTTTGTTTTTCATTTGGTAAACTGTAACCAGACTGTGGTCTGTGGACCAATGTATTCCAAAAGTAAAGTTATAAGAGTTTAAACTGAACGTTCGGGTTGGTCTTAAAAGATAAATTAATACTTTTTTTTTTTTTTTTTTTTTTCCCCAGTGCTGGTAGCACTCTACCCATTAAAATTTTGATGACAAATATCTCTGAAATGTAATTTTGTTTTCTTTATTGAAGAATGTTATTTACCTTTTGAACAAAGTTGTTAAATAGTTTAGCCAACTGGTTGTATCTGAATAAAGCTGCAATACATTACAAATGTAACTTCTTTCCATGATAAGCAGTGCAAAAGCAAACAGAAAGAGGGTAAAATTTGGTTCCTGCTACAAAGTGTCAGTATAACAGTTCATCAGCGAATGTTTAAATAGGCTTAGAGGATTATTTTTTCAAAAAAAGTTAATGGTTAAATTTTACACAGCAAATATTTTATATGCTGGCCAAGTACCACAAGGGCCATTTTAAAATGATTGAATATGTTTTATATTTAACCAGGAAGTGGTTTAGTAATGAGACTTAACATAAATGAAGCTTTATACTGTCACAGATAGTAGTGTAGCAATCCTTAATTTGTTTAAGTTGTATAAATGTACATTTTTAAGTGGAGTTGCACTTACTGTATTATACTTGGAAATGCAGCCAAATGCCATTGTGTAACCAATGCGCATTTCCTGCTGTATGTATGAAAATTGTACAGCTGTGATATTAAGAAATAAATGAAACAACTTTGACAGTTTGCTGCTTTAGCAATCATGTTTAATAATCATTCATATAGCTTTAAAAAAATAATTTGTCTTTAACCTCAGCAGCTCCGGCAAGCTGCTGCTAGGAATCCTGAAACTCTTGTAGTGGTAACCAAATTACGGTTCTGATAACGAATCTTCATAGAACTTGAGCCCAGCAAGGTTGCAGCATTTGACTTTCCGTCCAACTCTACTCTTTTTGTGCTCGCAGTCACTCCCAGACCTGGCCATTTATCTGAAAATCGATAGTGTAGAGCTGGTCTTGTTCAGTTGTGTTCATGCTTTTACACTACAGGTATAAATTATTCCATGTTTGTTATCAGCAGAAAGATCTTCTGTGTTACAGCATTTTCAAAGTATTATTGCAGGCGTTTTTATTCTTCGTGGTCACCTCGTATGAAAATATACTGGCTATGATCAGGGTGCTGCACGTTAAATTAGATGTCTGGATCCTCTGTCGCTTAATTTTTTAGTGGCTGACTGTTTCCTTCACCTGTGTGGCTGGAGGGGCCAGCATTCTGGCTGAGCTGATTTCGTCTCCTCTTCCCCCTGGGGGCCTTTACTGCAAGTGAGAAAGGGATGGGACCAGCAGTAGGAAGGGTGTGGAAGCGAACGTTGTGAAATCTGGTGGGCCAGACAGGAAGGAGTCTGGTAAGAACACGGGAGGCTGGGGCTGGGGTTTTTTTTTTTTTTGGAACACAGTATTCTCTTAAAATTTATAGTTGTGTTGTTTTGCTTCCTGGACAGTGAAACCATACCACGGAAGTGATGCTGCTTTTTCCCGGTGTATTCCAGCAGGTCTTTCTGTTGGAAGTAGGGGAGACAAGGTTTTGGATCCATTGAACACAAGACAGTGGAAGGGACCAAGTGTTTTCTAAAGATGTACTGAAAAGCCACAAGATGCGCCACGTCGCCTTGGGTGGATATTCCCTGCCAGACAGACAGACTCACTGTGACGAGCAGAAATGCTCTTTTACTCCTAAATAGGCACACTAAGCGTGTGTGCACATGCAGTCGTGTTTCCAGTCACAGCAGACTGTCACTTTACACCGAGCCACCTTTGCCCTGGGCAAACAACGGCTCCGAATCACATCTCCTGCTCCTGAGGTGCTGTAGGGTCGGTGTGTAATTTCTTTACTCTCTTACCCTTCTCTTTTCACTCTGAAGCCGCCTTGTTTTCCATTCTCCCTACACACTTACCGGTCTTTCCTGCTCCTCCCTCCCTCCCCTTGCTGCTGTTGTAGCTAATCCCGACGTTTCTGGTCTTTTCTGCCTCAGCTGTTCTGTTGTCCTCCCACCAGCCTATGCTGAGAACATCGATACTTAGCAGGATTGTACTCATGAAATCCCAGTGAAGCTTTGAGTAGGAACTAGTGCAGACACAGTTTCAAACCTTTTCACGAAATGTCTGCATTGGTTCTGCCGAGCATTTTGATGTGAAAAGCCAGAATAAAATCACAAAGGTGCAAAGGAGTATGGTAAGAAAGTTCAGCTAAAGGATTAGTAGAGCAATATTTATACTGTCCTTAAATGAATATATTTCCAGCTACTGAAGGCTCGCTGTGATCTCCCATATTTCAGTCTTTTGCAAAAGGCAGCTGCTGATCTGCAAAGCAGCTTGGACTTACATCCCTTTCCACATTTTTCCAAGGCTTGTGTAGTCTTCCCGACTCACCCCATTACAGGCTGCAATGTTGTTCGGCTGCTTGACCCCGAGGGTCGGTTGGACCTGCGTGGTACCGTTTGACAGGTCTAGTTTCGGTCGAGGGGCACAATTAATTAGTTAGATGCAGGGTACTCTGCTGTGGCACTGAGCTCTTTGTTGATGGAAGCGAAGCCATCTCATGGTATACTGACAGGCTGCCAAGGGCTGCGTACTGTGCAAACTTTGTTATGGCTTTGGGATCTTGTCTAAAATGCTGCTTTTGCAAATCCTCCTTTCTTAGTTATTCAGAGTGCATTTAATGGTCACAAGAAACTGGCACCCTTGGAGACAATTTTTGTTATTTCTGCGTGATAGATCAGCTAATTTGCAAGCTTTTGTATACTGGCAGGGTGACAGTGCTGTCACAGGGGGAGCTCATCTGCAGATTTGAGAAAACATCTGAAATCTCTCCGTGACCTTTTCCCTCTGAGGCTGCCAACAAAAGGCTTGAGTGAGAAGGCGGCTCTTCTAGGAGCTGAGCTAAGGCTTCTGACTCATTTCCTACAGGCTAGCGCGCGGCTATCAGGTATGGTAGCATTAATACAGCACACAAAAATCAGCAGGTGTTTGCTGAGGAGGAAGTCACAGCAGCAGGAATCACAAACTTCTTAAAACTTCTCATTGAAAATATTCAAGCAGCTGCGAGCGCTGCTGATCTGTGGTAGGTGTCACGGGTAAGTCGATATTGTGCTGCTGAACCCTTGAGCTGACGGTAAAATCCTTCCGACTACTGAAAAGCTCCGTTTCAACACTCAAGTGAAGGGAGCTGGCAGCAGATCTCGCACCGAGTCATCCCCATCCTCAGACGGCGGATTTGCTCCGCAGGAGGGCAGCCGGCGGTGAAAAGCTGGTGCTGGAGGCACGAGTCAGGAGGTAAAAGGTGGCAGTGAGGGAGCCCTTGACTGCAAAATGTTCCCAGCTGGATGGAGGGAGAGAACCATCGTGAGCCTGAAACAGCAGAGCAAAGCATCCGTTTCAACCATTATATCACCTGAAAGCATCCCAATTAAGCAGAACTACTGTGTCCATTAAGCAGCAGCAACTCTAGCCATGCGTATCATTAGGTTTAAATAGCTTTCTTACTAATTAAACACAGTTGCTGATTAACTGTGTCCTAATTTTGTGGAGCGTGCGGAATAAATACAATTGAATCGGACTGCTCCACCAATCTCATTTTTTGGTAGGGTATTTTTAGTTGATTTTTTAAACTGTCATGAAAATGAAAGAAAATGTAAACTGTTTCACAGAATATAATACAAAAAAAAAGATTCTCTGTAAGAGAAATGCTTCAAAAGAAATGTGAATGTCCTTGGAGTGCATTCTATTGCTTTAGTCAGACTTATTACCATCTTCATTGCCTATTTGCTCTGTGTACATTAAAAAAAAAAAAAACCGCTTCTGCTAGCTGTACCTCAAAAGAGCTAATAATTTCTCACTTCTGAGTATCAAAAGTAGTGCATGCGGTCAATGTACTGTCAAAAAATAATCAAGCTACTAATGCTTCACACAGCTTCTTACTTTCCCAGCTGTTGCTGAAGTCCCAAATGTAACAAGTAGGAGGAATGACGCAGTAAGGAAGAGCACCGGAGCAAACAAAGACACAGTATTAAGCTTTTCTCCTGAGTTCAGGATGCCTAGATTACTTTTCCCTGTAAGAGTTTATTGTTGTCAGTAGTAAAAAAAAATCTAAGGTATCTCTGTCCCCTCTCACAGCGGGGAGCTGTGGCAGCTGCCCGGAGAGGAGCGTGGAGGGCTGGTGGCTCTCCCCAGTCGCAGGCTTTTGTTTTTTGGTATGTATGTGAAGCCTGATGACTGGGTTAAACCGATCCTTCAGTTCGCTTTACAAACAGCTCCACCAAGGGTGGTTACCATCCCTCGCCCCGGCATCTGTTGCCGGCCCCTCTGCAGGACCTCCCCTGTCTTGCAGTTCTTCTGGAAGAAGACAAAAGGTGCTTGACGCCAAACTTTTAAAAACAGGTACCAGCGTTTAAACTTCCAGCTCTTAGTTGAGAAACCTAAGTAAACATCCTTGAGAAGGACTGCTGGCTTTCCTGTCCTCTCCAAAATACCTTGGTAGTTCAGCTAACCATGTTTAAAGACTTTGTGTCTTACCCACCCAACATAAGGTCAGGAATTCTCAGATGCCACAGTAACAAAGAGTATGGAAGTAATCCCGGTTAGATGGATGGGTGCTTTGTAGAAGTCAAAATTCCTTTCAGTTGTTGGGGTAAAAATCTCACCTCCATCCAAATTTTAGGTAACTAATGAAGCAGGGAGTGAAAAATATGCCTGAAATGGCAGAATTCCTTGCAGTACAGTAATTTATGTTTTTATACAACTGTGTTGTGTGCACTGTCTGTGAAAGCTCACTTTAATAAGTTAGCCTTTCTATAGGGCTGTCGGCTGAGACTGGGAGCTGGAAGAGACTCTGTGAGCTGCCGAAGATGGAGGCAGTAGGTGCTGGTGGTACGTCAGTTGTCCACGCGGGCGCTGGCTAAACTGGGCCTGAACTTCTGCTTTGTGCTTTGGGGAAAGGATCATGGTGCAAAGAAAACAGAATGATCTCTTCTTGCCTTTGGCATGCTCACAAGTCAGGTAAGGCCCTAAGAGATTAACACATCTGTGGGGGCTGGTAACTCAGCATCATTAAATATATATATATATAAATATATTTACTTAAGATACTCTTGGATCTTTTTTGAATCTTGTAAAACTTGGTCAAGATGGATAGAGTCCACTTTATACTCTCGCTTTATGAAAAAATTAATGCAGTTTAAATGACTGTTGTCCCCTTGGAGCTATACGTCCTGAATTCCCTCATCATACAATACCCTTCACTAGTTTGACTTTTTTTTTTCCAAATAAATAAAACTTGGGGAAAGAAAAAAAAGGTTTTCAGTGATAAGGCTGAGAAACCCGAGTGAATTGTGCATAAATGATTTACCTGCATACAGAGAGGAATGTTTTGCTATGTTAATTAAAAGATATATATCAGGGGACTTTTCTTTCTGCCAGCCTCCGCTCTCCTTGAGATTTGCATGGTTTCATCTGAAATAAAATGTTCCATTCTCATAATAGCTTCTTCAGTCTTATAACTTTGGGAACAGACAATTTATTGAGAGCCGTATCAGTAGAAGATGAATTGTTAGATGCATGTACCACACTGTGATTTCATTCAGCAACTAAAAGATTAAGGGCAATTCTTTCGGGAAAGTCCCCTGAGTTTGAACGTGTCCCTGGAGGACATGGAAAGTAGAAGGAAATGAATGTAACCTCTTAAACTGTAATCAAGTCTAATCTATGGTCATGGTTACTTGAAAACTGTGATCGTGATCATATCATTTTGGCATAGTGTCACTGCAGAAGAGAAATATGGTTGTTTGGATGCCCTGATTTTGCATTTTCATGCTTTATCAGGATTTGATTTATTTTATGTTTTGTCTCAGTTTTTTTTTGTCTGCTGACCCTATTCTGCTTGAATTGGAGACAGCTTCAAGAAGACAAGAGTGATATTTTAAAATTTAAATTACTGATACTGCTCTCAATCTTTGTTACCCACACTCATATATATATTTTTTTTTTCATTTTTCTAGGAATAGAGAAGGCGTCATGAGAGCTCCCTTATGCTGAGCCCTTAAAATCAGCACAAAGAAATCTTTACAAAAGGAAGAGAGGGACTTGTGAAGAGTGGAAGTAAGGCTACAACACCAAGGTAAACAGCTGGACTTCGATATCAAAAGTAATCCCTCCTGGGCTGTAAAAGATTTAAAGGAGTTCTATCAAAATAGCTTCAAGGGAAACAGAGCATCAGATTTCCTGAAAAGATAAACACAAAGTATGTGACACTTGTGCACTTCTGCTAGTTTTGATGAAAGGACTGGAGGCTGTTATGTGCAGAGACAGTAGTAAAATTTTGCAAAGCCAGAACTGCGTCGTGCCCTACGAGAGAATATTGAAGAACTGTTAGAAGTGGCTTACCAAGGTGTTGTATCACCTACAGATGTTATTTTAGAGAAGACACTGCTGGCCAGGTGGTATCACCTGTGTTCACAGAGGTTTCAAGGAAAGTCAAAGAGTCTTCTTTGTGCAAGTCAGAGGCCAAGGGTCCATTTACTGTGTCCGACAGAGCAGAAGCGGGTAAAATTATATTTTACCTCAATTCACTGTCAAGCCATAGTTAAGCAAGTTTGTCAAAAAAGCCCAAGTATTAACTTCTGTGAGTAAACCATTAGTATTTTCCATCGGTAATGGAGGCAAATGTGAGATGCGCTTATTTCAGAAAATATTTTAGGCATGAAGTGGAGGGATCTGTTATCTAATGCTACTAGCGTATAAAAGGTGAAAACAAAGGAACTTCTGGAGAACTAGTTGAAAAGGTTTGGACCAAAGCTCAGGAAGAAGAGGTGCACATTTATTTGTAAAACTGATGTAAATGTTGCTTGAAATGTTTCATTTAACTTTAGGAGGGTTCGTTGTCTCACCCTTTCTAAGGCAGGGCTTTTTTAGATTGATTTCTTGCTTGAAGTGAAAACTAGAGACACAAACTCAGGTATGCTATCAGTGCAGGCTGCTCCGTTGCATACTGGGCCTTCACCTGGTCTTTCTGGGCAGCAGAGATTCCCTCCAGTGAAAACACAGGTTAGGCATCTCTCCTCTGTGTCAAGCAGCTGCTGGAGGCTGTTTTATCAGCATCTTGCACACATCTCGCCGATCAACAAAGTTTTTGGTCTCTGGGGTCTCTGAACTTACTCTTATGGAAACCACCACACGTGCTCCTGGTAAGTGGGCAAGGAGCTCTACACACACTCTTTTTTCCACTCCTTTTTTTGGAGTGTGGTTCATAAGGGTGTAGTATGCATGATAAGTGGATGTGTTGCATTCTCTGCAATGTACTGAATGAATCTTTGAAAGCTTATGTATCTCCTTACCTATCAATTACTTCTAATGGACAGTCTGTGGTAGTGTATCCACCCCATGGATTGGGAAATTCTGTACATGTTTGCAGAACAAGTTCACTATAGTAACTAGAGAGCCACTTCTCCTTGTCCAGCGCTGCTGGAGTTTGGAGAGGGAGGCTTGAGGAGATAGGGCTGAGTTTCTGCTATAGGTGCAAAAATGATTGCTGTAAGGTTGGGATTTGCAGCAGCCAGCTGTCTGAAGGGAATTTCCCTTCACAGGGATATGAACATTTCTCATGCCACTTCCCCAGATAATTTTAGGTAAAACTGGGATGATCAAGAAGATGACCACAGGACAGAGGTGAAAGGACTGTACACAAATTATGCTGAGTGTGCAGATGACTTCTTTTGTGTAGCATGATTTGAAAATGGTTGTTATATATGATTGTCTTTTTAAAGAGCCAGGAGGACAATCTGGGGAACTACAGGCAGTTCAGCCTCACTTCAGTCCTTGGGAAAATCATGGAGCAAGTCCCCTTGGAGCACATTTCTGAGCACATGAAGAAGAAGGTGAATGAGAGCCTTCAGCATGGCTTTACCAAAGGCAAATCGTACCTGACAAGCCTGTTCACCTTTTGTGATAAAATGACCAGATTTGTGAATGAGGGGAGAGCACTAGATCTCATCTACTTCAGCTTTAACAAGGTGGATGCTGTTCACGCAGACTTTAGCAATATTTCAACGTTGTCTCCCGTAATATTCAGGCATCTAAGCTGGGAACTTGCAGCTTGAATGGGTGGACAGCTAGATGAGTAAGCAGCTCTTTGGGTGGTTGGGCTTGGAGGGTCATGGTTAATGGGTCATAAACCTTCTTCCTGGGAGCTGGTAATGAGTGGGGTACTCCAGGTCTGCCCTGTGACCTGTCCTGTTTAACATCATTATCAGCGAACTGGAGGAAGTGGTGAAGGGCTCTCTTGTCAAGGTTGCCAGTGACACCAAACTGGGATGGTGATACCAGTCAATAGGCTTGATGCTGGGGCTGCCATCAGAGGGACCTGGACAGGCTGGAGTGGGGGCCTGACAGGAACGTTGTACAATTCAACAAGGAGCTGAATTCATTAAGCCCTCCAGAAGCCACGGGGAAACACCCTCTAGCTCTTATTTCAGATTTAAGAATCCATTGAAGCATTGGAGACGAGCTTGTTGCTTCATCCATGGGGATCAGCACTATAAAGAAAAAGTAAATAAGCAGAGTAACCCTATTAACCCATCCTTAACCGGTCCTGACACAGGTTTACAGCTCTGGAGTCTTGCAGGGCGGTTTGTTTGGTTTTTTTTTCTTGAAAAAAAGGGTATTCCATGGTGATTTCTTTCCTGTCAAATATAAACAGATGAAAATATATCACTGGCTTTCCTAAACCTTTTCCCTAATTGGGGTGCTGGAGAAGGAAGTCCCTGGATTATATAATTGATGTGAAGATTTATGCTTTGTTTTTGCTGTGCCTCAGGTAAGTTCCCAGCTCCCCACATCTAATTTCTGAACAATTTTAGACAAATTCAAAGCCTGAAACCTATTTTTGACTGATGCTTTTTTATTACTACTTTAGTGCCTGGGTATGAACAGAGCTGTTGGAAACGCTCGCAGTGGTAGGAAAAAGTCCGATGCTGAAACACTCCACAGTTCTGAGTTTCCTAAACAGACTTCTGTAACAATGAGATTTTCTGAGCTTAGCCTTCCATGTGACTGGAGCAACATGGAACTTTATCTTCTTTGTGGTGGTGTCTTCATAATCACAGTTTTCTTTTTATAAATTCCGTACCTCAGGAGACAGGAGATTTGCAGTGAAGATACCGTGTTTATCAGAAAGGAGAATGAGGTTTTTGATGAGAAGGATGAGAGAAAACAGCATAAAATTGTGCACAGGCCTATTTTGTGGGTCAAGAGCTGGTGCCTCTGCCACCTTGTCCTCTGTGCAAGGTGTGAACTCCCAAGCTGGTAACATCATGTGTGGCCATGGTTGTGTGTCAAAGGGTGTATGAGAAGTGGAATAGTCCCACATAACAGGTTTACTGACCCACATAGGCAGGTTTGGGACTGTTTTGGGGAAAGGTTCTCTGTAGCAGGCTGCTGCTGGATGTTGCGTCCCTTCCTGGCTTCCAAGTGGAAGGGAGGTCCAAGTGGCTGGCAAAGTGGTGGCGCAGGAGAAGGGCACTTGAATCGTGTTGCAGAAAATAGCAGCTGCGAGCCCTGCGGCGGCGCGGCCGGAGCCGAGGATGAGATGAGCGAGTCCCTGTCTCCTGACGTGCCGCAGGAGGTGGCAGGGCAGGGTGCTCCAGAGGTCCGTGGGGCCTGCCCAGCCTCCTGGAGTGCCCGGGCCCTCAGTGGGCGTTTGTCTTGATCGCGGTAGCGTGCCTGAGAAACCACACTTTATCGATTTGCTGCAATCTTTCTGCTGCTTTATGCTAATAGAGAGCTGTTTCTGCAACTTCTGAATTTATTTAGCCCAAAGCAACATTCTCTGGAGTATACTGTAAGCCTACTGTAAGAAGCGAGAGTGAAGATAAACATAAATGAACTCAAGGAACAGGTGCTGCCGTAGAAGACCGGGAATTGGAACTAAACTGTCATTCACATGCATAAGCACAATTCCCACTGATTTCATATCTCCCATCTCTGACAATCAACACGCACGGTCTTATCACCCAGTCCATACCATCCTTCCCATCCTTCTGTGCTCAATTCTGCTGTTAGATGAACCCCTACAGCTTTCACCAAAGCCGGTCAGAATTTCAAATACGTTTTACACAATATTTTAAGTCAGTAAGTCTGTTTTCACAAGATCCAGTACAACTGGGGATTCATTTCATTGTAACAGCAGGTCTCAATTTTTCCTAAGGTTCTCATGATGCAAATGTTACCAGGCTTTTATGGAACTGGACACATTAAATTACTGTGTATGATTCCCTCTGTCACTACAGAACGTGTGCAGTAACTGGGTAAGTGCAGATTTGTTGCCAGTCATGCCATGGGGAAAGTGTAAGACAATTGCTAAATATACCAACAAGGGAAAAAATGGGTGCCTGTAAGTTGGAATTGCTAGTTAAAATGTTAAAAATATGAATATAAGAGGATGGTAGCCATTTGAAAATGAAAACATTTACAAAAGGGTGGAAGGAAAGGTTGATGTCGAGGCAGATACCTCAAAACATTCACATGAAAAAACTTGTCTCTGCTTCTGTGTCCTGTTACCCACTAGAGCAAAGATCCACTTACATTCACCTGCTTAACATCAGATTGAGTCATTGGCATCAAAACCTCTCCAGTTATCACTGTGTTGTAATCCAAGACCTAGATTTCCTACCCTGAAAGACCAGACACTGACCTCCCCATAGCCACCACGCTCAGGGGTCTCCTCTCCTTTTCCCGCAATGCCATCTGAGGAACAACAGCCGCCCCTCCACTGCGGTGTTGCCCTGCAGTTTGCAGCTCAAAGCTATCCCTCTGCTAAAAACAGACTTGCCTGCAGTCCATACTGGGCCCATGGAAGTCCTCATTCTCATGCAAAGTTAGGAGAGAGTCTGGATACACCCCAAGGGAAAAGCTTTTTGCCGTCCCTAGTCCCTTCCCATGGGGCCACCCATGCTCTCCTTTGCAGGAGCCAGATGAGTAAGCGTAGGTGAAATGTGGTGACACTGAGTACGTGGAGCAGAAGCCCTGTTACACATCTCTTTGTCACTGCCCCAGCTGACCTTGTGTTTATTTTGCAGAAGAGGAGCTGATTCTTTTAGCAGGAGAGCGAAGGAGTGGCATTAGTAGCTAGGGTAGCGGCATTGGTAGATAGGGTTGGCTCGCCTCCCCATTGTGCAGGAATAAGACCTGCAAGGGTTACATCTCACTCAGCCTTAGGAGAGCCACAAAATAAAGGAGATAGCCAGCAGCTAGTGGCAGAGAAAGAGAAGGAAGGAAAGGGAAGTTTAAAAAATATAAAGATATCTACGAGTGGAAAGTTGTAGAAGGATGCTACAGCAGGGCCGTTAGAGCAGCCTGGACAAACTGCTGAATCATAGAATGGTTTGGGTTGGAAGGGACCTCTAAAGGTCATCTAGTCCAACCGCCCTGCAAGAAGCAGGGACATCGCCAATTCGATCAGGTTGCTCAGAGCCCCATCCAACCTGGCCTTGAATGTTTCCAGGGATGGGGCTTCCACCACCTCTCTGGGCAACCTGTTCCAGTGTTCCACCACCTTCATTGAAAAAAATTTTTTTCTCATTTCAGCCTTTAATCAAACTCCACAGTACACATATCTATCACACAAGAGAAGCTCTGTTGTATCAGTTAAGGAGTAGTCCCTGTGTCCTTTAATTGCATCAGAGAAGCACCTTTTGAATGGTGACAGGCTCCAACTACACTGCAGCGCATGCAGCCCCAAGGATTATCCTTCCCTTTTTTCTTAGGGTTTGTCTCCATCCCGCTTTACAAAGGCCTCGTGGAGCTCCAGGGGGGATGCTATATCTTTCTGAGCACTCACTTGGCTCTTCTCTGGGCTCGCGAGCTTCCGAGGCTGCTGTCTGCCACTGGTACCGTTACTCCCTGCAGTTCGGTTGCCTTAGTGAGCTGCACCTTTCACCCACGCTGGCTTTATACAGATGCAGCAGCTGTGGAGAGAGACATCAGCAGGAAAAAATCATTTAAACAGCCTGCCAGTGTGGATTCCCAGCCACTTTTCTGTGCTTGTTACCAGGCACTGTGTAGGCAAAGCATTTACGTACTGATCTTCACCCGGGCTGTGGTACCTGAGGCACAAAATAAGGAGAAGACCAGTAGCTGTAGCACCACAGAGGTGCTGGCGTCACATAGGACCTCTGCAACCCAGGACAGCTGCCATCCCAAACATGCGCCCATACTGTCAGCCAGTTCAGCTGGGCACTGCGGCTGGTAAGCTGTTTAATTGCGAGCCAGCTTGCTATGGCACAGAGGACGCTTTGCTCCAAAAGTGAAATTTCACTCTGTGGTACGCCTCAAGCACTGGCACGTTGTTGTCGAGCCAGAGACCTTTGCAGAAACTTTAGACATGAAAAAGTTTTCCCAAGGTCTGACGGCAACATTAATTCTTGAAACAGGGCTCCTCTGGCTCCTGCTCCCCGGTCCATGTCCCCCCGCATGGAGGCCACATCTCAGCTGGCTTTTGACCCATGCGATCAGGTATCTTGAAGTAACCCGTAGACCCTTACGAACTAAGTCTTTAATTTTCAGGCTGGTGGTATGGAGACAGGCTGGAAAGAGAGCTGTCAATCATGTCTTTTCCTTTAATTCCCCCCTTCAGCTCTCCCCCCGCTCTCTGTGCCCTCAAAGCAATGGTGATCTGGAAGTTCTCAATCCCCAGCCTGGAGGGCTTGAGTTACAGGTCTATCCCCATAAGTTGTTTGTACAGCTTTTTTTTTTTTTTGTCTGAACTGGGTATTATGTAAGCTTTTCCTTTCTTAGAAATCAGCAGTTCAGCAAACAGACAGTATTAGAAGGAGTGCTTTAATTAAATGTGTACGGGCTGAGGCTTGTCTGAACAACCAGGTTCCCGTATGAATATCGGTGTTCTTGGTCCAGCTCCGCCCAAGCAGCTTCTCTCATGCCTCAACCACTTTCTTCCTCTGCAATATGCTAGGAAAATAAAATTTAAAAAATAGCAGCAGTGTTAGGACAAATGAAATCCACTGTTTTTAGAAGAGTCAAAAAACATCAATACTTGTTTTTAAAGACCAACAACTTGTTATGAGGTAATTCCTGGGCAGTTTGGAAAAATAAGTTTATCCTTCCTTATCTCTATGCAAAAGTGAAGGCTGAAGAACAGAGGTGGTGTTGATGTGTTCAGAGTGGTGCAGAGAGGTGATGGGAGGCCGTGGATGGAGCAAGCTGGGAACTGTGACATGTTCAGAGGAGGGAACAGAAGAAGGAAGCTTATACTTTCGGCAGCCAACGTATTTTAAAATGGGACTGTTGTTATGTTTTTCCCTTTAGCTTCAGGTTTGGCTAAAACATATATATTTTTTAATTTAAAAGACTGTTCAGGGTGTTTGCAGAAAGGTTTGGCTGCCAATCGTGAGGAGTGATGCCCTCTCCCTCAGCCTGGGGACAGTTTTCTCCACGTGTGCTGCCCAGTACAGGCAGCCATCAGCTACACTCCTCAGGTGGCATTGGCTGGGGTCTCCTGTGAGCAGCAATGCTGCAGGATGAGGCACCTGGGGGAAAACATATGCTGTTGGGCTCCGATCTTCGATTATTTGTGATCTTGCCTCAAGCTTGAGCTGCCAGTCCCTACGTGACACCTCTGTAGCTTCCCTGTTATTACTGCTCCTCTGGAGCCTTTTATTTACTTCGTTCATATTCTTGGGGAAATTCTAAATTAAAATGAATTCTGTAATTCCATGGGTAATATATAGCTTCAGTGACACAACAAGAAGATTTTACTGGCAACCGTCACCTCTAACTACAGATTATTTTTCGTACATTACTCCTTCCCACTAGTTTGGTTATGGAGAGGCTATTGCTGAGGCAATAATTTTCTCACATACCTGTTTACAACTCTGCTCCTTCAGCCTGTAGGAAAAGGAGAGTTCAGAGCCAGGTGCCCAGCTTGAAGGCGTGCTGCAATTTTGGTACGGGGAGAGAGTGAAGCAGGAAAAATTGCTGGATGAAATTCCCCAATTTGCGCCATACAGACTTCATGACCTGAGGGATTTCCCCTGGCAATACTTTTAATCAGTGCCATTTTCTTCAGTCCACGTGGTTCATGGGTTTGATGTTTGACCATGATCACTGTGAATAGTGACCACTAGACACAGTCCTGCTGTTTGCTAGCACTGAAGAGGCGTGACAGAGAGCCTGATTCGCACCTCCACAGAGAGTTGCTTCATGTCTCTGACCGCATTGAGGGCTCTGCCAAAAGTAGGCAAGAAAAAGGTACTCTCAGTTCAAGGTATCACTTTTTAATATTCTTGCTAGTTCTTATAGGGCAGAGTGATGTAAAAAAGACATTCGCCTGGAGCCCTCCATTCCCGAGAGCAGTTACACAGGATGGAGATGTAGTTTCACAGGATGGTCAGCCCAGAGCTCTGCCTCTTAGAGCTGGGATCAGGATCAAACCCGGCAGCAACCAAGCAACACAAGTCTCTGCTCTCATCTAAAGCTCCTTTGCTGGCTCAAACATCTCCCAGAAATTCTGCCCTGGCAGCTCTGAGATGCCAGAGGTTACGACCGATTGTGCCAAAGCCACCGCTGCCTTTGCTGGGCCCAGTCACCAGATCCACCTTGCACCTCCTCAGTGAACTCGATGGTCTTAAGGGTCTTTACCAACTTAAATGATTCTGTGATTCCTCTCCTTAGTTTGCTCTTCAGCTTGCTGAGCCCTGGCACCCTTCCAGCTTTACACCCCTGGGCACTGAAGGTCGACATTTGCTTTGGGACGCTTGGTGCAGGGGGGCTCTCTCCAGCCCAAGTGGGAGCAGGCTCTGACAGCTGGCCTGCAAGCTTGGTCACGTCTGCGAGTGCATGCATCTGCAGGCACCAGCCCTGCAAGGACATAGCCCTGAGCCGCGACGGCAGGACATCGTCTGACTGCCTGGGCCGAGGGACCTGATCCAGACTTGCAAGTTCCCACAGAGACTCTGGCCACCAGACTCCCACCTCCCTTTTCTCGCAGTCCTTCACCTCACCCTTCGCTCGCTTTGGAGGATGTTTCAGGTGTTTCGACGTCACCTGAAGATGCTCTGCTTGTTGGAAGGGTTTGACTGGGTTTTGCACCCTTGCATCCCAAGCGAAGAAAGGGCTGAGGGCAGGAGGGAAACAAAGTCCTCAAGGATGGTATATCAGATGCTTTTACTGGAAATGCAAACTTCACTGCTATGTAACATTTACTAATGTTCTAGGTACAACAAAATAAATTACCTAATCTATTCATCTATTCTCTGATGAACACCTGCTGGTTTAGACTGGCCTTGTTTTCTCTTTGTCTGCAGCTCTCTGATCGCATCCTATTTAATTTCTCCTTTCACTGAGAAACGACGCTTCCAAATGTGACCATTGTTAGCATGTTCTGCCTAATTAGTTGTAATAATCTTTGTTGACAGAGGCTGAATTCAGAGAAATGCAGCACAGGTGATTTTTTTTTTTTTTTCCCCGCCATTAGCCTTGTTGGACAGGCTGTTTTTTGTGTTACAGTGCCAGCCACATCTGGTAAAGTTTCCATAGCCCTAAGGCCACCGGTGAGGGCAGCTGTCACAGAAAGCATCTGACAGCTTGTGAAGGAGGATGAAGGGAGGGACAGGTGCTGTCCTCCAGCCGACAGCAGCCAGTAGAGACCTTCAGACTGAGGCCTAGTTCCTGGTGTACTCCATCCCATGGCGATTTTACAGCATTTAATTTACAGCACCTGAAGAGCTGCACCATCCCTCTGCTGGGAAGACATGTCAGCGGAGATCTGAGGTGCTCTCGGACAAAGTGGTGCCCTGTTTTCCTCGGCAGCAGGAGACTTGCCACCAGCACCTTGCAGTGTCACAGTCTGCTCCGCCTGCTTCATCTGGCCCGCAGGCACTGCCAGGGCTGGGTGTTTTTACAGCTGTTAACTTTCTTGTGGGGTTTATTTGAGCTCATATTTTCCTTACTTGATTTCTCGATTGTCGTCCTTCCTGAAAATACTATTTGCGGAGGTTTACGTCCTTGGCTTGATGGAGCGTTTTCCATACCTATGCAACCAGTCCTTCCCATGAGGGCTACCAGGCTGGCACAGAGGTACTGACCCTGCAGTCAGACCCACCATGATTTCTTGCCTCGGGTCCCACTGTACAACCAAGCCAGTGGCCAGGCATCCTCCTGAAAGGTATTTTCTTGCAGAAATGGCACACCATCTGATACATGTGCCCCCAACATAAGAAGGACATGGACCAGTTGGAGAGGGTCTGAAGGAGGGCCACGAAGATGATCAGAGATGATCAGCACCTCTCCTATGAGGACAGGCTGACAGAGTTGGGGCTGTTCAGCCTGGAGAAGAGGAGGCTGCGAGGAGACCTTATTGTGGCCTTTCAGTACCTCAAGGGGTCCTACAGGAAAGACAAGGAAAAACTCTTTAGTAGGGCCTGTTGTGACAGGACAAGGGATAATGGTTTCAAAACAGAGAGAGGTAGATTTAGATTAGACATTAGGAAAAAAAAATATACACTGAGGATGGTGGAAGACTGGAACAGGTTGCCCAGAGAAGTGTTGAATGCCCCATCCCTGGAAACATTCAAGGCCAGGTTGGATGGGGCTCTGAGCAACTTGATCTGGTTGGAGATGTCCCTGCTCCTTGTCGTGGGATTGGACTAGATGTCCTTTAAATGTCTCTTCCAACTCAAACCATTCTATGATTCTATGATACATAACTGCACCTTTAAGCCGTCAATGTGTGATGCGCAGCTGGGCCCTGGGTTGGACCTGGCAGATGATCCAGGTCTGGCTGGATCTGGCGCTGCTCTTCAGGAAGGCACACTGAAGCCAGTGCCCCTTGCTTCTGAGGCTTTGAACACTTGAGAAGCATGGGACTTTCAGGCCAAGCCAGCCACAGCTCTGCTGGCTGCGCAAAGGCAAGCGACACACATGCAAGCTGCGGGTCACATTATAAGGGCTTCCGCTAGGATTCAAGAAAGCTTTAGAAATGAACCACAAAGAAAAATGGTTGTAATTTTTCAGAGCTCACTGTATATAAAGATGGCATTTACCCAGAGAAGCGCTGTTTCCACAATACACAGAAAACAGGAGTACACCATTAGATTGATCCAGTGTAGCTGAAAATTACCATTACATTTCCATTGCATACAGACATCTTAAATTATTGATGGATTCCTGCCTGAGGGTACACATTGTAGATTCATATTCTGAGATTTTTAAGAGCTCTTTGATTGCTCACAACTAGGGCCGTTAAATACAGTTATTTGCTTTATACATCTTAAATGGATCAATATCAACTGCAGAAATATCAGGGGGATAGAGAGTGAGAGTAAAGGAGTAGGAGTAAAGCTACCGCCAGGATCACTTGGGTCTTAGGGGATTTCTAAATCTGACTCAGTTTTGTCCCTTACCTGTAACTTTGTCACTGACCAGCCCCTGAATCCCATGTGAAATTCACGCTGTTGCACTCAGCAATATGCTTTAAGCAAAAACCAAGCTGCCACCTTTAATCGAACCTTTTCCAGCTGCTTAACTTGTCTGGGGAAAGGAACTGTAAAGCCCTTCTCCTTTTTCTGATGGGAAGCAGGTTGTCAAAGGCTGCTTTAATAGAGAACCTGTTTCTTTTTTCTCCTGAAAAACATGACTTTGTGGACTAAATCTTCCTCAACAGAGTAGCAGGCATTACACATGAGCAATGCAGCTTCCCACGGAGCAGTCTGGGAACCGGCCCCAGACCCATGCACATCGTTGCCCACAATGTCGCGGATATCCCATGGGCTGTTTTCTGGAGTACTGAAGCTCTGCAGCCTACAAACCAGGGAGGAGACCACCAAGCATCCACACACGACCCTTGCAGCAGCCGGCTCCCGGAGCCAGCTGGGATGCTGTCCTGGGCAGTCCCACGAGCTCTCAGTCACCCAGAGGACTCGTCTTTGTGCTTCCCTCTCCGTACGGGCAGCTGTATTTCACTCTTGGATCTGAAATGGCTTCTTTTTGAACAGACGCACAGCTAGAGATGGCACATGGGGCTTCAGTCTACCTCTTTGTCTTGGTGCTACACCTTGATCAGGCAATGTGTGTCCCTTGCTGTTCTTTCCACTCTGCTCCCCTCACCAGCTCCTTAAAGCTGTCTGTCACAGAGGAAAAGTCAGGCTGAGGTGGAAGAAGCTGCCTTGCCTTCTCCTTTCCAGGCTCCCATTTGTGCTGTTCCTCCTCCTGCAGCTGTCTTCGGGTAAGGTTTCATAAGATGGCGTGAGCCAATATAACGGCTCACTGCTGCCAAAAGGGGACCATTCCCATCCCAACTCCCGGCCAAAGTTCTGACCACCACTTCTGCTAGGTATGCCACATACCAGGCTTCTCTCTGAGCCAAAGCAGCAGGCAGCTTTTGCCGTTTCGGTAGGTAAACGGGCACAGGAGAGGATCTGAAAAGGTGCTAGCCCTGCAAGGGAGGCAGCAGAAGAAGTGGGACCAGCTCCATTTTCCAAGCCGCGGGCAGCTCTGCCAGCTCAGCTGCACGTAACGCTTCAGCCGCAAACCGCTGCTCAGCTTTCTGACTTGTGCAAGTGCTTCTCAGCTGCCACCTCTCTCCACAGAGAAGGGAAGAGCCTTCGGGGTGGCCCTTCAACATGCTGTGAGCTCTGCATGGAGCCAGGTGCCCATGCTTGCAGAAAAAATTCAAGGGAGAACTTCGAGCCCACCTTTTTGGCAAGGTGGTGATATTTGCTATTGCAAACTCAGTCACGCAAAAAGAAAAGCCCTTGTCCAAACAAAAAGGACACGTAAGCAGAGTTGTGCGGCTTTTGAAAAATCTTATGCCCAGACTCCGAAGTATGGTTCATTTTGATTCTTGTAAATAAAATAACTTTCTGTTCAGAGATCCAATTGAAAAGAGAGACTAACCCAGCTATTTTATTTTTAACCCAGGCTAAACCTACGCAGGCACTGGCATCTCCCTCTCATACGAAGAGTCTTTCTCCCCCAATTAAGTCATACCATTGCTACCTATTCCATTCAATCTGCGCAATTCTTTATGCAGCCATGCTGCCCTCTGACTTTCCAACAATGTCAGAAAACTTCAGCGCTGAAGTAATGAAGCTGGTGATTTAGTGTGCCCTATAGCAAAAAGAGAAGAGATTAACCTTCTAACATTGTGGAAATAAGTGTTGTTATATTTGATGCCTCATTTGCCACAAACAGTATCTGGATACAAGCACGTTTCGCAATATGTTAATCTTGAATCAAGCATGTAATTATTAAGACTGATGTAACACACCTAGAATCACAGCACAGTAATTAGTCTTCCTAGTGCCACTCGTTCAGAGCATTTCAAAATGAACAGTGGTGTTCAGAGACGTGATACAGTACGTTCGCAGCTCCCAAACAGTAAATCAGATAATTCCATCCATCTCAGTGTCACCAAAGACGTGGTCTGATGTAATACAGCCAAATGTATTTAGGATTTGAAAATGAGAACAAATTAATAAGATTTTTGAGTCTAAATAGATTGGAGAGTGTTTCAAAGTTAGCGTTTGAACCAGACATTAAGTGGATTCTCTGCTACTTTACAATGTGCTCCATACACAATGAACAAGCACAGCCTAAGATTCAAAGGTAATCAAATAAAAAATTAAGAAAATACCCACTGACAATCTTCATTTTTATGGAATTACCTCTTCAGACACTTTTAGGAGGTAAAATATCACACTGGCAAAGCATGATCATTCCAAATTCCCCAGGAAACAAAAGTGTAAGTGATATTTATTCTGCAACATGGTTTTGAAGACTGAAAACTCAAATCTGATCCCTGAAGACGTATTTAGCTAGACTTGACATTCAGGCCCAGAAGCCTATGCCAAGTCGTTTAAAAGTCCAGGACTTCATCTTTAGCCAGCCATTCCTACATTACAAATGCACAAATGCCATTCAAAGTTGACCTAGAAAGAATTACGTGACACTAATATTGTAACATGAATCCATCCTCAGGAGTTGTTACACGGTTCTGATTTTGCCTAATACATCATACTCGTAAAGCTGAGGTTCAGAAGTGACGGTGCAGTGATTTGTTAGTGCTGGAGCGCAAAAGCTGTCTGACATAAGGCAGGAAAATCCACAGCCGTGGTATTTCAGCTATCTATCAGGGCTTCAAAAATAGCTACCAAAAATCCCCCAAACCAAAGGAAAGTACTTGAGCACTTTGAATACATCAGAGTCCATAGTGTGGATGTCAAGATCAGTGGAGTCAGGCCAATCAAATCAGAGGTATGGCCAACCATCATCAAATCAGAGGTATGGCCAACCATCATCAAATCAGAGGTATTACAAACACTTTTCAGACATGTACACGGTCCAAATCCTTCAGTGGTATAAATCAATCTGATTAGAGTCAAGGAGGTAATAAACAATCTCCTTAAATCATGAAACCCTCCCTGGCAAGTCACTTTCCATGAGAGATGTTTGCAAAGGCGATAGGCTGGCTGCCAGGACTCCTTTTTGAAGGCAAATCTGAGCAGAGGGTGAACAGAACTGGTGGGTGAAGGCAATCCACATGCAGGTTCAAGCAGTGAGGTCTTCCAAGTGTACCAGGCCTCCCACCTCTTGTGACCTTCACTTATTTATTATTTCATTGAACATTGAACATGTTCTTCTCAGCTGTGGAAAAGCAGGAGGTTTTTGCTGAAGAGGCTGTTAGAGGATGTGTTTCTGTCTGATGTCCTCCAACACACACGCTGCACCTTATGCAGTTGGTCCCAAGCCATCCTGTTCAGCAGTTTGCTGTTTCTGTAAGGAACACCACCATCTCCTGGCTCACTATGAGATCACTTCATTACCGGACAAGACTCAAACCTGAAATAAAACAGGTTGATTTGATCAAAGTAAAATGTTAAGCAAGTGTAAAGCGTTAGCCTGCTTACAAAAGACTGTACCTGCCACTCATCCTGTTTCAGTGGTTCTCTTCATGTCGTTAGCTCTTCTCCCTGCTTGGCACTGCTTTGCTTGAAACAACGCCTTTTTTAGCAAAGAATCCTGCTCTCACCTTTTTTTATTCCTGTTTGCACATGGACATTTTATGGTTGCTCTTGAAGTGCCAAAGTATGTTGCTCTACAAATGTAAAGCACCCGTGTACTGGGCTGATGCTTAGCCATTCACTACACCACTTTTTTTTTTGACTACGTGAGAATACTAATGAAGTATTTTTTAAATGTGAGCTGTTTGAGTAGAGAGTCCTTGATCTGCCGGTTTTCCCTCATCTATTTACCCCTGCTCCCCAGAGTCAAGCAATTTGCAACCATCGGCTGACTTCCTAACATTCTACGAATCACACACACAGAAGGAGCCCTCTGGGACAGGACTTTTTGGTTTGTCTTCGCAGAGACAATAGGAACCTTTTTGTGAGCTGCATGATAATTTGCCACTTGTACACTCTAAAATGCCCAACTTGTGACACGTTTCTATTTGTGCAGTTCGTGTGATGCTCTCAGTATCTGCAGGGACCGCACACGACAGTGATAGCATGGATGTCTGACCTGACAGGCTGAGTGCCAGGGGATTCTCTCACAGAGCATCAGGGTTTAAGTTTTGTGGGAGAAGCATGCTTTAGGAGGAAGTGGAAAAATTATTAAAGTAACCATCACAATGAGCCTCGTTATTTCATTTCAGCTTTTTTGCCACCAGCCTGGTCTTGATCTCCCTTGGCAGTTTTTTTCAGATTTCTCCTTCTGAAATTGATGCAATAATAGACTAGCAAAGGCCTAAATGGTGAGTTGTATTACTCCAGCCCTGACCTTTCAAATTCAATCCTAACATAATTTGAGGGTAGTAAACAAAAAAGTAAAACTATTTTTTTATTTAAAGGGAATTTTGTCCCTCTTGCACAGTAATCATTCCCACTAAAGTGATAAAAATTGAACGAGCTGTCAATCTCTGTCTTATATTGACTACTGCATTCAGAGTCAAGTTCTGCAGCCCCTAGATTAGGTTGTAGGAGAAGTAACCAGCAAAAAAGGAAAGGAGAGGATGAGCTGGTCTGTTTGTGCTGTGAAAGGTGCAGGGCTAGAAACATCTGGAGCTCCTGCCTGACAAAGAGCTGGTCTCCACGCCCCGTGCTGAGTGAAAAGCTGGAGGAGCAGGACCGTTGGTCTCTGCATCCCACACAGGTCCTGCATGAAGAATTAGATGGTCCTTATGTTATTCTGACTTCCCAGGGAGGATATGAGGGAGGTGGGCTTGCAGGAGAGTCCAGTTAGTGGTGACATGCTTCTTCGTGTTCAACCCCGTCTTGGACAAAGCTGTCCTTGGACTGATGACACTGTGAAGATGCGGCAGATGTTTCTCAGGGGTTTCTTCCCAGGTCCCTGTCTCAGCTCTCTCACACGCCTTTCTTAGGCCACTGCTGGAGCAAGGATGGGGGGCTGATTGATCTTGGGTGTGCACAAGTATGAGCTTCCACTGTATGTCTGTGCTCAGAGTGTGTGCAATGTCACCTTGGAGCCAACACACTGGTCCTCCCTTGAGGGGTCCTCCCTTGGGGTTTTGTGGCAGAAAGATGTCAGGGCCATGACTGGTCAGGGTTATTAGGGCTAACAGCAGAGAGGGCTTTTGACTCTAACAAGCCTATCTCACAGCCCAGAGGGATGGCATCAGCTCCCATGTTTCCGACTTTCCCTCTCACTTGTCTTCCCCAGTCCTCCTGCTCTGCTCCACTTGTGAAGAGGAATTCGCCAGCAGGACAGTGACCCACAGGGTGACAACTGCATGGTTCCAGCTGGTGTTGGTGAGCAGCTAACTGCCATCTGCTTTGGGCTGTTTCGGAGCTTTTCTAGGTGAGTTATCTGGACAGATTTTGTTTAAAACCTGCAACTTCTCACTGTTAAGACAATGTCTCAAATGTTACAGTAAAAAGCATACAAGGGACACATTTACACCAGGTCCACCTTCATTTCAGGTAGGTTGTGGAGAAATGCTGGGTTTGTTCTAGGGAGAGGCTACTCTTTCTCTTTCCTAAAGAAACCCTATGCTTCGATCGCCTGCGGAGAGGTGTGCTGTGGGACTCCCCGTGATGCTTTCCAGTACAGAATTGGGCAGCCCAGAGTCTCCACAAAAGCTGTATGAGCAGTCCTCCTCCCTCTTGGAGGATAAGACCTTTTTTCCTTGTAGTCTCAGTGAGAAGGCACCCTCGCTTTCCCCACAAAGTATAATAGTGTGACAGTGCACCCCATAACTTACTGAGGTACAGGTTCCTTAACGGAGGTTTTGTCCTGTGTAAGCAAAGCCCAAAGGGAAATTACCAGCTCTCCTCTTACCAAGGCTGCACAGATGTAATGGTACATCTCATCCATCCTGGTGAAAGCAACCTGCATTATCTGAAAAACGCTGGTTGCCTGTAGTATCCTAATAACTGGTGTAGATTTATCCTCCGTCTTCTGAAGGCCAGGGCAGACCAGTGGACAGTGCTGCTCTTAAGTTCTCCCCCTAGGTCGCACCCATTAACCATGAGAGAGATTTTTAAATAGTTCTGATGTTTCGATGAAGGAGGTTTTGTCCATGTTGCAGTAGAGTCAAACCGTCACGTTGGTAAGGAAACACAAGGCAAGACTGCTCCGAGCAGTGTGGTCACACAAAGTGCATTTTAGAGCAGCACCTGGCCGGGAGCTCTCCTGCAGGAAACCAACCGTTTTGGCTGGAAGCTGGAAGCAGCACCTCTTTTTTTCCAAGTGTGTAGAAACCCATAGTCCCCACAGATGCTGCAGAGCAGTTTGTGATAAACGACTTGTTACTTCATTAACTATTCCAACAGCAATTAAAAAAAAAAAGATGAAAATATTTTAGAAGTGCTAAAATAAACCAGACCCTATCCGCATTCCCTGTACCATTCCCAGCTGCTAGCTTAATGGTGCGGTTTTCTTCTGCCTGAAGGATACGCATGAAACTTCAATTTCAGCTGTACAGGCTACAGAAAACCATTCCTCTGAAGCCAGAGTTGAAGCAGGCCGGGGGCAATTTAATTGAAAGGCCAGGGGAAAGCTGAGAGGCAGGAAAAAGTGCACAGGTTATGGTGGTGTGGTTTCAGGGGATGAAGATATTAAAAATTCTGTATCCCAAGGAGGAGGTGGAGGGAGAAGAAAGGACAGGGGCTGAAAAAATTCAGCAAAGAAAATGAGCAAGGAACGGTGACAATAATTGGATCCTGTTTTAGCAGGGCTTTATGAAATAGGGACTAAGGGGAAAGGAAGGGTGCAGAGTTGGAGTGACTCCAGCAAGGACACAGCCGGCGTCTTGGACACTGGGAGGGAGAGGGGATGTCATCAGTGGGGGCTGTAGTACTCCAAATGCTGCCGCAGAAGGCATGTCAGCCACACGTTGGGGCTCGGTCAGTGGTCATTCGGGGTACAAAGTATTTAGGATCAACTCAGCAAGAGCTCACTCCAGCTGTGGGAACAGTGCTGGGAGTGTCAGGAGATATCCTAGGGTGAACCCAGGTGGGTGTGCCTCAGCCGGCAGCAGGAAATCCTGCGGGTAACAGTGCCGTACCTAAGCCGTAGAAGTTACAGTGTTGGGGCTTTGCCAGCAGCCGTCTGGCCAAGATGGTGATAGGGACTTGGAGAAGCTAAGGGAGACTAGAGAGGCTGGGAGGATGGAAAACACAATATGTTTCAGTGCTCCCCATGCAGAGAGGGAACCATCATGACAGAGCATGGTGCAAAGACAAAATTAGGCAACATAAGCACGTGCATAGCTAATCACAGCAAGTCAACAGAAAACTCAGAAGATGCAATTCTTAATCTAATCTTGAGTGGTACGCTAGGCCTAGGTCATATTCTATTTAAACATCCTTAGATGAATAGAAAGGTTAAAAAAAAAATAGTCCGTTACAACAATGTTTAACTTCAAGAAGATAAATCATGTAAAAAGTGAGAAAGTTTGTTAAAAGCTACAGCCGGAAGTACATAGTGGAACTGAGATGCCTTATGGACACTGCATCAGAGGATGAAAGGAAAAATATATTTTAAAAGGTTCTGAAAGGAATTTTTAAAAAGCTGCACTTCCATGTCTTTAAACAGTAAAGAGGACTACTAGAAGTTAAGTAAATAAATAAATTCCTTCAGAAAATGGAAGACATCTCCCAATGAGGGTGATACAAAAAAGGACAAACTCTGGCAGACTAAATGGAAACCCACAGCATGGCGGATCTAAAAAAATATTTCCTCAGAATTAGAGGGCAAGAAAAAACTATAGAGGCCCTCGAGGGAGTTCACATGCACAAAAATAACCCTTTTACTTGCGGATGAGACGACCATGGATCTGTCTCAGATTAATGCACCAGTAGAAGAAAATCTAGACCAAACTGATGGGAAAAAAACAGTAAGAAATAGTTGGGGCTTTGGCAGGGAAAGTCGAGGACTTCAGGCATGGAGCTGCCAGATGCCTGTGGTGTCACCTCCCAGTGAGGTGAGGCCTCACTGCACAGGGATGGAGTTGGCTGATGTGGCACCTCTCCAGTCCAGAGATCATGGAGTAATATGCTTGATTTTCTGGAAGAGATTCTGGCTGCTATGCTAATGAGAGACAGAAGTAGTAGACACATGGATGAACAGGACATATGGGAAAGAACCAATGATGTGGATATTGCAGGGGGAGTAATCCTGTTTCATCAGGTGTAATCAGTTATTTCAGCGCTTCTTGATAAGACCCTTCATCCAAGATTTTTGAAAAAAAAAAAAGGTTATAGGAAAGTGTTAAGATCAGCTTTAAAAGTAGAGAACAAAAACAGGGATAAATAAGCAGCTGGAAGGGGAATATGGGTGAACTGTGAGCAAAACTTATATTGTGACCTACACTGTTCAAAACTCTTGTAAGTGATGTAGGAAGAAAAGTGTCCATTGTGAGGTAAGAGGGCTTATCGGTCATATACAAAATAATCCAGAGTTATCTGAACTGAAACCAACTGCAGAGAGTTGCAGAAGGATCTCAGTTGCAGAAGGATCATTCACTGGAAATAAAGTCAAAGATGAAGTTTGGTGTTACAACGTTCAGGGTATTTAATGTAGGGAAAACAACCTCAACTACACACACGTGCATAATGATGGGCTCTCCGCTTCCTCTAACCACATTAGAAAGATGTGGTAATGCTTGTGAACAGCTCTTTGAGAACATCAGTTCAGTGTTAAGTAGTAAAAAGACTCTTAGCAATCACCAGGGAAAGAAGGGAGCACAAAGCAGGGTGCATCATTACACTATAAATTTATGATGCATCCTCTTTTCGTGTGCTGTCATCTCGTCTCAAAAGGTTATGGTCGAAATGAAAAAGAGGGCCAGAGAATAACTAGAATTTGCTGTATAGATCCTCTTCATAAAAAGTACGTAACAGAATATGATTCCTCTGCTTGGAAAACAGATGATTCAGGAGAAATATGATACAGCTCTGTAAATTTCTGTGGTGCATGAGAAAATTTATTCGCTGTTTCTCACAGAACGAGGGGTCACCAAATGAAACAGTCAGAGACGGCGAACAAAAAGGAGCACTTTTTCACATGGTGTGTATTGAATTTGTGGAGCTCATTGGCAAAGGGTATTGTAGAATTCAAAATTATAAACAGGTTCAAAAATAATGAAACCAAGCAGTGGAGGGGAGGCAGTGGACTGCACAGATCCACGCTCTGGCTCGGGCGGCCAGCTGGACAGGAGCAGGCAGTGACCCCTGGCAGCAGAGATGGCCAACAGGATCTGGGGCTGCATCGGCAGGGCCACAGCCAGGAGCTTGTGGCAGCGGTTGTCCCCTCTGCCCAGTACTCATTGTCAGGCCAAATTTGGATAACGTGGCCAGTTTGGTGCCCTCCAATGCAGGAAAGACACTGATAACCTGGAGGGAGTTCACCCCACGACGCCCAGGGATGGAGGGTGTCCCTGTGAGCAGAAGCTGGGACAGTGGGGCTTGTCCAGCCTGGGGCAGATACGGCTTCGGGGGCACCTCACAGCCACCCCAGTGCCTACGGGGAGGGGATGGAGAGGGGAATGCTGGGCCCTTCACACCTCTGCATGGCAGGGCAACAAGGTACGGCAGGCATCAACTAACACAAGAGGGGTTTGGGCTGGGTATGGAATCCTCTCCCCATGAGGACAGGGAGGCCAGGGGGCAGGCAGAGGGACAGGTTGCCCAGGAAGGTTGGGCAGGGTCTGTCCTTGAGGAGGTTTTAAGACGCAGCTGGGAAAAGCCCTGAGCACCCTGGTCTGATCCCACAGCTGGCCTGGCTTGGAGCACAGGAGCACAGCCTGAATTACCCAGTGATCCCATCCTAAGATCCTTTGATCCTAATTCCTTTAAGTAGAACTTGCCAGAGGTCAGAAAGTTGTACTGGGGAAAATACGATATATGCCTGTCCCCAGGTCAGACTCAGCGCATCTGTTTATTTTTTTTTCTGTGTTCTTACAAATAAATAAATGTAAAGAGTTAAAAAATTAGTAAATTTAACGAAAAAGGGGATTCTGGAGCACAATGCCATGAGAAGAAGCCTGATCCTTGTGACAAAGTGAAACTATAACTGCACTTGACTGACAGCTACCCTACAGAGCCATTGCAAGGCAGAGAAAGTAGTTTAAGGCACCCAGCCCCTCTTGTGCATCCTCAGCTGGTTCTTTTCACAAGTTCCTATTCCCAGCCAATCAATCACACCTGTCCCGTGGCCGCAGAGGTGTCAATGAAAGCCTTCAGCGCCCTGCACAGTCCTGAATGTGCTTGGTGGTGCGTGAGGCAGGAAAAATGCAAGCTCAGACCTAGGCTTCTAGGTTGAGCTTGTAGGGTTTGTGGCTGAGAAGACCTAGCAGAGTCATTTTCCACAGTGACCCCAGACTAGTGACACGAGCTACTAGATCTGCAAGCACAGCAAGCACACACCTGGCAAGGCCACTTTCCACCTGTTTTCAGCCTTCCACACTTCCTGGTGCAGAGCAGTCGCTATTTGGAGCTACATGTTAGGAAGGGTGTGAGACACATTCGCAGCTCTTGATTACAGAAAAGTCCCTATGGCGGTCAGCAACATCCCTCTTGTTATCTTCTTCTGGTATAGGAAGGACAAACCATCTCCTCTGCCAAGTACTTGACAGATGCTGGCAAACAGTGGTTTTTTGCTCATGTAATAGGGCTCTCTGAGATAATTCTGTTTTCATGAGCCATTTCAGGATGATGTGTATTCAGTTTTTCCCCCAGGTAGATTTTAGGCGCAACTGGGTTTTCACCTGCAGAGAAGAAACCTTGGTGACTCTGCATCTGAAATCTAGACCCAGCGCTGCCATCAGTCATATCTTAGTCAATGCCTTGTTCCTCTTTGTGTAAGAGCTGAGGAACAAGCTTAAAGCATCTTATTTTTCTATCCCTACACGGTGAAGCCTGACTCCCTAGGGCAAAGTCTTACACTTTCAAGTTAATTGGTATAGATGTTTCCAAAGTTTGGTACTACAAATTGAGCAAGAAATTCATTTCAGAGCGCAGGAGCCCCGTACTTTCTCTCCCTCTCAAGTCAATTCCAAATGCTCCGCTCTACAAGTTCCTCTTCTTTTCAATTACGGTTCTCCCATGGTAGTAAATAAATTTGTTTCAGGCACACATGTTTCTCTTCTTTTCAATTACAGTACCGTCTCAAGTAATTTAATTTCTTTTGAGTCTTCAATTCACATCCGACTTTCCTCTCCAACAAATGTATACATCAGGTAGCAGAAATACATTCCAGGCTCTATGTTTATACTGAGGATTTAGAAGGTGGGTTTTGTCTCCATTGCATCTGAATTGACTAAAACCCCTTTACAGGTTCAGCAAGAGGTAAACAGGCCAAATAACATGTGAGACCTGCACAAGCAGGCTTATGTTTAGGCTGCCTCCTTGGGTTCCAGCAGCTGCCCTAATCCAGCAGCAGAACTGATGAGAGCACCGAGTGTCAAAGCTCCAGCCTTATTTTGCTAGAAATGTATTTGTTTTAGTTTGCGGCAATAGCTGATGTGATAGCAAAACCCTGCGAAGGCTTCACCTTTAGCCGTTGCAGGCTGATATTTATCTCCCTCTTGTCTTCATGGAGTATTAGAAGATGTGCAGAAAGACAGGGCTTTGGATGCACATGAGGGACGGATGGATGGAGGGTTGAAGGAACTGGAGGTCTAGGACTTCCTCTAGGTTGATGCTGGGATGATCCGTGCAGCCTTTGATTGCTCTAGGACCCACCAGAAGCGTATCATGAAAGACTGGAGGACAAAGCAATCTGCCAGTATGTGTCCTCTGTCCCTCCTGCAAATAAACACAGGGCTGAGGTGACCCTTTGGACACCTTTCACATGTGCAATACTCAATATTCTAAAAGTGAAATGTGGGGAAAAATGCACACAAATCCATTACAGTAAGGGCTGACCTAAACTGCCCACATAACCATAAGGGGTTGGGGCGGCGAGGCGATGCGTGGTCCTCACTTCGCATAGCAAACAGGTACATGGCTGGACTCTGGCGTGTGTGTAAATTCAGCCAGTGGAGTTAGTAGCTTGCTGAACAGGCAGAAATATTTCTCTGATGCTTTACTACAGCCACCTGTCAGAGGATGGGTAGAGCAGTCAGTAATCCACGGAGATCCCCAGGGAGCTTTCTTCTGCCTTTGTTCATTTAATCACAGCAGCGAGAACAGACGATTCAGCCTTTCATGAGAGCAGTATAAAGGTTAGGAAAGTGAGAGACAGACCTGCTCAGTCGGCTGGTATGATCTGATCTCTGCGGCTTGCACCTGGGGACAGAGGTGCTGTGGTGCGTTTGCCGTTCCTGCAGATCGCTGCGCACATGGACTCTGCTCTCGCACGGCGAGATGGAGAGCCATTACCCTTTCCTGGTGGCCGTGGGATTAGATGTTCACATGTGCTCTCATTTTGGACATTAAGTAGAAAGCACATTTCTATCTTCAGCCTCCTCAGCTAGTTGCGTTTAATTTCTCTCTGGATTTGGCTTTTACGTGCATCCCAACTGACACAGACTTTGTTGAGTCTATATTTGAAGAGATTCTGCCTTCCCCCCCCCCCCCCCCCCATTTCACTGTGGTTGCAGTTCATTCAGTAGCTCCCTAATTTGATAGCTCTGTCCCAGAATCTGGCACGCTACTTGCTCTGTCTCTTTGCCAATACAATACTATTCCTTCCCTTACAAAGCCTTGTTTTCCTAACATCCAAATTGTGGAGAGAGGCCCATATGTTCCCACAGTGCATGCACTCCAAAGCATAGCAAATCGCTGCTTAGAAAAAGCACTCCCCAGTCCCCCGTGCACTGCCTGGCGCGATGCCATTCCCATTTACCGTACAAAGCGGTCTCGGGGAGAAGGTTCTCAGGAGGGCAACCAGAGCCGACGTGCACAGCGGAAATGTAGGTGCAGCCAGAGACCAGCTGGATCAGTACGCTCAACATGAGGTATTCCGGGAGACAAAAAAAACCTCCCACATCTTAAACGCTACACCTGGTACATACTGAGCTCCCCCTTCCCGCCACCTGCAATGATTAAAATCCTTCAGAAATTCCTCAGTACACTGAAACACACCTCTAATAATTCGGAGCCGGCAAAGCATTGTGTGGGAGTGCACAGACCTTTCTGCTCAAGCAAAGCGTTTGCTGGGGCCTCATTAAATGCCTTCCCCACTTCGCTTTTGTCCTTTCCCATTTTTCTTCTGTGTCAAGCATCTGTTTTCACAACCCTCTCCCAATTTACTCCCCTCACCTCTTGAGGAGGCACTTGGATTTCACTGTACACGCACTGCTCCTTGAAAGCCTTGGTAGTGGAAATTACAGGAGTGACTGGAGCTTGTTCTGAACTCTACCAAAAAACCCCATCTACTCTCTGCTAGGAGCCCCTGGCTTCTGAGCAGGAGAACCATACCTTGTTAGCTGCCCAGGGCAGGGCTGGGGAACATCTGTTTGTCACAGGCAACTGTGAAGAAGCAGCTCTGCTGCATCTTGCTAGGAAGAGCCACCTGGCTCTGCTTGCCTTCTGCCTCAGACCCTGTGAAGAGACAGAGGGACAAAGTAGCTGCTGAAAGGGTCCTTTTCATCCAGTTAACCTTTTTTTTTTTGGGGTGGGAAATTGGATGTGGAGTCTGCTTCTTGCTCCAGACTCTTCCTGCAGAGTTTAGGCTCCCACAAATAAGTAAATGTCCAGCCCTCACCAGGACTGAGACCTCCTTCCCATCGGCAAGCATCCCGTGAGCCCTGCTGGGCAATTCGGGTTTTATTTCCTAAGTATTGTTTTTCCTTTTTTGTTTTGTGCTTTTGTGTCAGTTTCTTTTTTCCCAACAGATCTGGAATAATCAGTTTTGGTGTCTCTCTCTTCACCTTCAGTTTTAAGGTGTTGCTCATGCTCTGTGCACCCCCACGGAGCAGCAGAATTGTGAGTCTGGAGGAGGGTGAAAGCAGAGCTGGACTCCTGGCTGCAGACCAGAAATGGTAATTACAAGTGTAATGATGGATGGGGAGCCCTACACATTTGAGTTGACTGAGAAGTCAGAAGGGAGTCTGAAAATGAGACCTGAGATAAGGCAAAGAAAGGAGATTGTGAGCCTGACGTACTACAGGAGCAGGATGTGGAGGAAGGCTGTTCTTAAATGTATAATAAATCAACCTTTTCACACAAATAATTACAATGGAACACAATCCACCACACTCATGAACTGATATTTTCAAATATGTTTTTATGGAGAGTGTGTAGAAGAGGAGGAGAGAAGACTACGTTGCAGTGTTGCTGCCACCAGACGTTGGAGCTGCTGCTGTGTCCCACGGCTTTCAGTTCCATTGTAGCATGGAGTACATAAGTCGTGGGTTGTATTCTTAATTTATTGGTGTTGCTGCTGCTGTTGTCGTCATTACTATCATTCCTGGAAGCCCTTCTGCTAGACTAGAATTTCACTGTGCTAGATATCGTCTAAACACACAACTAAAAATAAATCAGTCTCTGTCTCAAAGTGTAAGTAAACTGCATCTAGGACAAGAGATGACTGGTGGACGCAGGCAGGCAGTACAAGACATCAGAGAGACAGTGCTGGTCAACATGATAGGTTTTAGTATCAACCCAAAAAATAAGGAAAGGTGGAGTTTTTTAGGCTTTAAAGGCAATTTTTCAAGGGAGCATCTGAAGGAGCACAGTGGAGTAACTTAGGACATGTGAAAGGAGGGTTTCTCCAAGCATGGGAGCTTGCACAGGAAAAGCATGAGGATGTTTGCTTAAAAACACAGCGAGCAGGTGAAGGAGCTGGCAGGACAGCCCTTGCAGAGTCAGCAACTTCAGACTGAACTGAGTGATGAGTGGTAGGGGCTGGAAACTAATGAAAGGCCTTGAAAGTGATAGAAAATTGCCTATGTTGGACAGGTAGTGAAGAAGCCCAAGGAGGAGACAGGGAAAGGGGTGATACAACTAAATTGATAGGGTAGGAAATGGTTCTTCAGCAGCAATTTGTATGGAGCTCAGCTAGGGTCAGTTTCATTTCATCACAGATACCAAAGTCAGTGAAAAACAACTGGATAACCAGGAGACGAGAGAACCATTTCAGTTGCATGGATTAGTAGGAGAGAGGAGAGGTGTTTCCACAGGAGTGTCAGCAAGACTAATGCACAATGTGGACGGGAGAGGCCAAGGGGAGAGGAGAGCTGAAGAAGCCAGGTAGGCTGCGGGGGACGATCAAGAGGCGCACGGCACATGTAAACTTTCAATTCATGAGTTTTGCTGGGCCGACCTGTGGGCCCACCTGTGAGGAGGAGGCAGGCAGCATTCACCCTCATGGGATGATGCCCTCAGTGTGGTATCAATGGTGAGTGTCAAAGAAGATGCTGCAATGCTGGAAGGCAAAGCCTGAAGAAGGTTCAGGTGGCAGCCAGCATCCAACCGTGTAACACTCTGAGTATCCTCCTCACACTGCTCACCAGGCACATCGGATAGGGCACACACACGAATCAAGAGGTGGGGATGGAGGGCACCTGAGTGAAGCCCACCCTGCCCTGACGCCCTCTGAACCAGCGCTGGGCACCCCCAGCATGAGGGCCAGGCCAGGCAGTGAGGGCCTCGACTTCCTATTACCTTTTCCAGGTGACATTTGTGCAGGCCCTGAGGACGAGGACCTTCCTGCCCTGACCTCCTCACAAAATTTGAACTCATTGTATATGCAATAATTTGTGTCTCTTTCGGGCGCTTCAGTGGTGCACCAGACATGGAGGCAGATCTGTTGGAGGTCTGGAGCCCTTCTGATAGCTGTCAGTCCCTGGCGAACATCTGCTGCTGGCCATCAGGAACCAGCATTTGCAGTTCCTCGAGCCCACGTTGTGCTTAGATTGGGCAAATTTACACGCCGCTTAAGCAAAACAGAAACCAAACCTCTGTATCAGGTGAAATGGGGACTGTGTGTCATTTGCACCAGGTGTGGACTCTGGCCTTTTTGAAAGCAAATGGCTGTGAAATATGTAGCTCTGCTGTAATTCTGGAAAGGTTGTGTCTTGCTGGTCATAGCAGACTTTGGCCTTTGCATTTGCCTTTTTTTTTTTTTTTTCCCTTGCTAGTCCTTCTACTGCTCCCAGAAGTAATATACCTGAAGGTACAGGTTTGAGAGCATGTGCATAAACTGGTGTCAAGCATTGTCCTGGAATGCCATTAAATTAAATGCCACTTCTTGGAGCATTTATCTTCATTCAAGAATAGTTTTGTTTTATGCGTATTTCAGCCTCTGCAATTTTTAAGTGCTTTTCCTGTCAGAACAAGGGTGATGATATAATATGTCTGAACTTATTCAGTGCCTGGATAAATTGCTCGAATTCAGTATAAATGAATTTTATAGTCCATTTTGCGTCCAGCATCTGAATTTACACAGCTTGGGAGCACATCTATACTGAAATCCTTCAACGCTTTGCACAGTAAAGTCTCTACAGGAGACAGAAGGACAGCTATAGGACTGCTCACTTTCTTCACAGTAATTTAAAAACTCACTAACAATAATAAAATCGTTGGTGCCATTTGTGGCAAAGAGGTTATTACCTGGTTCTCAGGCTGAGTATTTTCATCACCTCATTCTGCTGCTTGGCCTGCGTTCCTCTTCTGATTCCTGAAATCTCTGGATTTCTCATCACTGGATCTGATCTCCTGTCATCAGTGGATTTTTTTCTGTATCTTTCTATACCGGAAAAGCTCTGGCGAGTCCTTGAGAACCGTCTCAAAGAGCCGCCCATAACGAGAATGCTCCTTTTGCCTTACTGCGTGGCTTGTTTGTTGGTTGTTTTCTGAACTTCTTTCAGGATGAGGCAATCATGTCCGTGTTTGCTCTCTTTAGTCTCACGCTACCCAGCTGTCCTGTGCAAGAGGTCGCCTGTGCGTATCTCAGTTCTTCCGCTCCGCGCACTGAGTCCTAGGGATGATCTTATTCTCCCGTCTTTGGGTTCGGCAGGATTATTCCCTCAGCTGGTCTGCCTTTTACTATCGAGGCCATGGCAGGCTTAACCTCAGGCAGAGTACCAAAGACCTAATAAACAGGGCTTATTATTTTGGCCTTGGTGCCACGCTAACCTGGTTACAGAGCTTCCAGCTGGCACGTGCCTGGCTGGGGGCTGCGCAATGCTGATCTGAGCAGCATTTCAACACCTCGAGGGACACAGAGCTGATGTGCCCACCAAGACCACATAGTTCCCAGCAAACGAGGCACAGCACCTGGGACTGGCAGGGGTTGCTGGTCCCAGAGCGGAGAGGGGTCTGCCAAGGGCAATGGTCATTCTGCCACTGCCCCTTTCCTTGCATATGATACTGAACAGCACAGGATGTGACCTCTTGTTTAAAATTAGTTCAAAATTAGTCTTTCAGAGCAAAACTCATGGTGCACAGTGGCTTCCAGGAGCTTTTCTTAGCTCCTTGGTCTCTGCACATATCATGGTGGTGCCCCAGCTGCAGATCACAGCGAGCAGTGCCCAGGTGCCCATCAGCTCCCCTTGGCCCTCGCTGTCCTTGGGAAAACAGCGCCGGTGTGCAGGCTGGACCAGAGCCACAACGTGCTCCAGCAAGTCCTCCGCTAAGAGACCGGGAAACCAGGACCACCAGTCAAAACAGGGAACACGTGTTGAGCATGAAGTGAAAAGACCGACTCCAACTTGAAGCAATGCTGTGGTAGCTATTTTGTAGATGTGAGTATACAAAATTATGTGCAGCTGTTGAAGCAATGTAAGAAGCTCAAGCAGGGCATGCTGCACACATAAATGTGCACGGAGGTCGCCTGTCCTGCCCTTCAGCTGTAGCAGTCTCTAGTAGACCTGTTTGAGATACCATTTTTGGTAGATCATCATTATTAGGTTCCCTTAGCTCACGTCCCCAAGGCTGCCTTCCAGCCAGGGTAACAAGATTTGGTTTGTTCCCAAACTTGTAAGTTCTGAAAAAATTTAGCAGATAAAGCCCTTCATCAATGACAACACAAACTCCTCTGCCCAGTTGCTCCTGCAGACCACCTGGCAGGCCTCGCATACCGACTGCACCCTCCCAATAGGCAGGCGTTGCCTGCATTAGGAAACGACAGCTTTGCAGGCCCCTTGGAAATATCAAGGTGGGTAACGGCACTGTCGATCAGATCCCTGTTGCTTTTCATATCTGCGTGGATGATGGCAGTGCTTTAGCTCCAATATAGTGGTTGGAGTATTTCTGTAAATACTTGTAAAACTGCCATCCACCAGAGGCCACAGGACAATGACCTTTGTTGATGGACACAGCACTGCTCATGTACACCACCAAAGAACTCTTATGTATCCAAAGAAGCGACAATCCCCTCCACCCACCTGGCAATTTCTTCACACAACTGTTGTACTCAGTTACTGTCAGCAATGCCAAACTGTATCTGAAGGATTATGCTCCAAGATGAAAACTGAGAATCTATCTGGCCAATGGTGACAGTTTCTACTATGGCAGCGCCCAACCCAACCCATCAGCTAATGCAAGACTTCCCTGATTTAACAAGACCAGAATTTCAGCTGAAAATGTAGCTGTGAAACATTAATTATAAATACAGTTGAATAAATAAACCTCTAGGTATTTTAACAGCTATGCTATACATAAAAAAATCCTAGAATTTACAGAATTTCCTGGTAGGATATCTTATTGTCAGGAACTACCATTTAAGTAAGTGCCTCTCTGCATCATGCATACACATTTTACTTGGTTCTTCTTACGTTGTGTACCTACCTGATTTTTATAATTTGTCTTTTTGGTACTGATTCTTATAAAATATGCTATATCATACAATGTGTAAAGTATAAAATAGAATAAACTGAGATTCCAAGCTATGCGGTAATGTTATTGAGACTTGATCCAACTTGCAACACCTTTTAGAAACAGCAAGAATAAAATAAAAGCAAACAAACCCCAGCTTCTTCTGCCCCAAACGCATGGTTTTGGTGAGATCGAGCTGCCAGCTAGCACCAACAAACAATGCTTGACCTTTTGGTAACATCAAGAGAAGAGCTCTACTAATACATGGTATTTCCTCTGTAGTAAGATTACATCCAGCCTTTGCAGGAAGAGAAACTCAGAGTAACTTATTTTTTCTTCTTTAACTCACAATTCTAGCCCGGCAAGAAGAAAAATAATTAATATTACGCAGCTTGGTGTTTTGTTCAGCTCTAGGCATTCAGCTCTGTTCCTTGTGGAACGCTGCTGAGATTTGCCATCAAGCCAGGGGACTCGACTTCAGCGTCAAACGTCAAACGTGTGTCTCTCCTGCTTGCACTTCAGCTGGCTGAGGGTAATTCCTACCGATTTGGAACTGGTTATCAAGTCCTGTATGTGCAGCTGAGTCACACAGAAACAAAGAAATATTACTCATTAAAACTTGTTGTGCTTTTTAGAGGGAGAGAGGATGCCTGATTTCTATTCTTGTACCACAAGTAACATTCATTATGCTTTTCAGGAGGTGCTATTTTTTGAAAACATACAATTTTGAGTGTGGCAAAGCTTTTAATTTGGATACTCCAAGTGTAGGGTACTGTTACGAACTAGTGTGGTGTATTAAAAAAAAAAATATTACAGGCAGATATAAACTAAACCCTCTGCATTAACCCAGAGTTCTTTTGATCCTTGCCTGTAAACAGCCAGTCACCACTTTGAGACAGGAAACTCTGGGAACGGAAGGAGAGGTGTGAAATATCTGGGAGTCATTAAGCAATGTAGCAGAAATGTAGTTACCAGTTTCCAGGAATAGTAAACCCTGCTTACACAAGACTATTTTTTTTTTCCCCTTTTCTTGGTTCAGCTGAGTCTCAATGATTTCCTGCCCCGTGGACCTGTGTCTCCCGGGCCAGCGGCAGCAGTGAGGTGGGGATGCTGCCAGGGTGCCCCTTCCCCTCCCTGTCACAGCAGGATCACTGGAGCTCTCAGTGCTGCCCAGAACACAGGAAGCTTCCCCTGCCCTTCCTCTCTTTTCAGTCCTGTAGGAAATTTGCAACACTACATCATCCCCAGCTCACCTGCCCCCAAACCAAGGTGTCTAGGACTTCCCCCCTGGAGCATCAAGAAATTCATTTTAGCTGGAGCTTTACATGAAGCCATACTTGAGAGTCAGAGGCAAATAACAAGGATATTAATTTATCAGAATGCCAGAGAAGCGGTTATTTTTGTTTTGTTTTGGGTTTTTTTGTTTTGGGTTTTTTTGGTTTTTGTTCTTTTTTTTTTTTTTCATGCAGTATGTTACTGATAAAAGCTTGTACCGTAGGTTGGTTCTAGCATACGGGACAGCAAGGATTCCTTTTTCATTCTAAGTTTGTTTTGTGCTCAGGATTTTTGATGTGTTGTGAGGCAGCTCTTTTGGATGTCTTACTTTTGCAATCTGAATGGCTGAAGCTCCATAGTGATTTATAACTTCTCTCTAAAGTTGGGGTTCAATTTCAGACTGTAGAAGGATGACGATTTGTTAAAGAATTTTAGTAAAATAGACTTACAGAGAGCCTTTTGCTAGCTTCCGGCATGTGAGTGTGAACAAGGGTCAGGATTTGATCACAGTCAGGTGCAAGACCGTTGTGGTTCAACACAGCAGGCAGCTGAACACCACACAGCCGTTCGCTCATCCCCCCACCCAGTGGGATGGGGGACCGAATCGGAAAAAAAACCGTAAAATTTGTGGGTTGAGACAAGAGCAGTTAAAAAAATTAAATAAGATATAATAATAATAGTAATACCAATGAAAAGGGAAAATAACAAGAAGAGAGAGATATAAAACCCAAGAACTACAAGTGATGAAAATGTAAAACAATTGCTCACCACCCACTGACTGATGCCCAGCCTGACCCTGAGCAGCAGCCGCTGCCCCCCCGGCCAGCTCCCCCCAGTTTATATGCTGAGCACGATGCCCTGTGATACGGAATATCCCTTTGGCCAGTTTGGGTCAGCTGTCCTGGCTGTGCCCCCTCCCAGCTTCTTGTGCCCCTCCAGCCTCCTCGCCAGCAGGGCATGAGAAGTCCTTGACTTAGTATAAGCACTGCTTAGCAACAACTAAAACATCTGCGTGTTATCAGCACTGTTCTCATATTCAATTCAAAACACAGCACTTCACCAGCTTCTAAGAAGAAAATTAACTCTACCTCAGCCGAAACCAGGACAAAGACCAACGTTCAGAAAAGTTCACAGGGCCTGAAAGCATTTGCAATGGGTCTGGAAGCTGAGTAGCATCTCATCTTAATCTAATCCATATCTCAAATATAATATATATCTCAACTGTTAGAGGTTTAGGCTAATATTTTATCTGGAATCAGGGGATCAATTTTAAAAAATATTAAAAACTATAACCATGTATGAATTGTGTAACACTTTCCTGAAAGAACTTTCTAACTTTCTTCTTTTCCCTCCTCCAACATTGCCAAACTTCAACTACTTGGTCAGAGATATATTCCATATCAAAATACTGCCTGAATCTGTACTTATTTATATCTCTGCCAAAATTTGCAGATGGTTTTGAAAAACAATATAGGAGAGAAGCTACATTTGAGGGGAATTAGTGCAAAAACATCTACATAAGCCAAAAATAATTCAATTGAAAATTCAGATAAAATTGAATCTCAACCAAAGAGATAATGAGGAGAAAGATGAGAGTAATTGGTTAGTGTATTCCATGTGAAGTTCATGGTAGTGCTAGCAAGTTAAAGCTAGGCAGATGGAGAGTAAACCTTAGTGTCAGAGAACCATTCCCAGAACCCGGATAACGGTTAAGACAAAGCATCACCTAAAACATCGGGTTGATAAAAACCTTGAAAATTCTAGACTCGGACAAAAGGACCGAGTACTAACAGTCCTACAACATCATTGCCCTTGCTAAACTACAACAACAACAACAAAACTTGTGAGAGATTAACTCCAAGTGTTTTAAAAACAGCAAGATTTTCAGAAATTGCAGAGCACAGCGTAATCAAAACGGCTGAGCGCTGCTGTCTGCTAGCAGAATCCGAAACTTCATAACACAGGCCTGAAGAGGGCTTGTGAGCCCCAGCAGGCTTCTTAAACGACATCAGCTGGTCTAACACAGCAAAAGCAGGGAAGTCCTCCGTGTTTCAGTAGCAAGATATTTAAAAACATTGCCTCTGTGTCATCGGTAGTTACATATGGAAGGACACAGCTCCACCTGGTAGAATTCACTCCGCGCCTGACAAGGCAAGTTCTTCCCCCAGTAACTCAGCAGCTTGCCCCCCAGAAGTGCAGCTGCATCTGTTAGCTTCGTTACTCTGACAGTTTTATTGCTCACATGTATCTGAAATGACAAGACAAATTGAAAATTAGGAAATTCCAATTAAATGTAACTTTTTCCCTCCCCCTGAGGGTGGTGTGGGTTCATAACGACACGCATACACTTGGGTATGTATCCACCAACCTCAACCATGCTGCGATTCCGTGACTCCCTATTTCACAGTCTATGGAAGATTCACGGAATAATTTAAAAATAAGACTGTAAATGGCCTTTGCTGTAAGTACACGTATTGTCTCAAAAAGCACCTGTAAAAAGGCAGTCTCAGAATTCTTACAAAATCATTATTTAATGCTTCAAGAATCAGACATCTCAGCTCCTGGCTGAGGCATACTCTGTCACGGACTTCTATCTTTTGCAACATCAGCAGTAAAAGAAGCTACCCAGCAAACCCAAGCAGCACGTCTGTATCATATGGCCTTCACTGGTCTTGTACATTTAATTATAATTTAATACTTAGCTCCCGTGGGGCCTGACAACAGACACAGACCTCGAAATCATGAGGCTGAACACAGATGCGTAGAAGTACTTTTTAAAAATAAAGCAGTAAGTTCTTTCTTTGAATTTGAAATACAGTGTCTTCCAAGGTATTTTTAGGTGAAAAGATGTGAAAAGCAAGTGAATAAAACCTGAATGTACATTTTTTTAAAATCGTGCCTTATGAACACAGCATAGATCTTGTCATGCTAAAATTATGTACCTAAAATTTTACCACCAGAACAGACACATGCAAAATTAGTTGCTACCCAAAGAAAATCCTTTAGGGATCAGTTTATAGCTATGTACGTAAAACAGCAGTGCTTATTACAATTACGAGCTGCTTTGATTTATTTGAAGAAGCGCAAGAAAGCGTATGCAGCGAGCTCTGCAAATACTAAAAAGATCCCCAAACCAAATGCTACAACAACTTTAGCATAATGGCAAGGGCACACATGCCTTGGGGCGCTGCGTCAGCAAATTAAATCTTCTAAGAACAGGGCCTGGATGCTGTTGTTTGAGCGCAAGCAAGCGGTTACATGCGTGCCAGGAACAGCTTGTCTCGAGTGAGATTCAGCTTTCATTAACGGTCTTGTTTGTCTCCAGAACGCACTGAGGAGTTTTGCTGGTCTGGCCAACAATTTGCAAAAGGACCAGTGAGTTTTCAGTTCTGCTCTAAATTTGAATACGCTGTGTCTTGTATGTAGACAGGGAACCACATGAAGTCTATTTAAAACCCTGACTTCTCTGTAGTCCATAGCATTTTGCCTAGAAACGTTCAGAGGAGCCTACAACTCTCATGAAAATCAGACAGCCAGTATCTTAACCAGTTTTGCAGTTCAAGGCTGCTACAACCTTCATACACAGAATATCCAGTATGTTTTTCTGTAATCCAATCAAGGACTGATTACCGCGCTGTTCCCATTTGCTTCCATGTACTGACGAAATAAAGAAATTCCACAGTTGTGCTGAGAAAGATTATGGAGAAATATGATTTTAAAACTATTAAAGACTTGCTCAAATTGCCAATAAAATAATAATGTCTAATCAAAATATTCAGATACAATGTAGTATGTTTATTTTTTTTAAAATCCAATTTGCAAAGGTCCCTTTTTAAACAAAACAAGAACAAAAAAATCAACACAATTCAGAGGGCTTATCTCATTTACCATATTCTTCCCCACTCTTCACTTATCATAACACAAAGCAGCAACTTATATTATTAGTGCTCATATAGTGCACTTATATGAATTTTGATTTGTGTATTAAGCTTTAAATACAATGTATTTTCTGTGAGCCTAGCCCAAAGAGTACACAACATTACATTTTCAAAGCATATGTTAAAAAAAAAGGACAATAAATGTATATCCAAGACAGTCAAACTCAAATATTTTGACTTGGCAAATTCTCTAACAAGTAACAGCAATTTTAAACTGCGTACAAAGCAGAACAGTGCCAACATGCCTCTGGTCTGTGAGCTATGGTAAAATATCAAGCGCACATATAAAGGAGAGAAGCCAAAGAAAACCACCACAAATTCAGAGCTAACCTGAGGCACACCCAACTGCGACTGAACAACGGCAGCCTACTTCCCCACCCTATAATGCAAAAAGCCCAGCAACAATGAAAAGCACTTCTACGCTACAGAAAGTGAAACAGTAACCTCTTCCAATTTTGTCTCTGCATTTTTAAACAGCTTGCTCAAAAAATCTGAAGATGAACATCTAATTATACCAAACAAATGTACAAACTATAAGGTCAGAGAAGCTCCAGAAGATTGCCACTTTCAACCTTGCATAGTGATAGCTGGCATTGATATTGCTACCATAGCTTCAGCAGAAGATACGGAAAAGAAAAATCTTTACTTCTAAGTGATGCACATACGTAACATTTTCTTCACAAAATTCAGTTAAACATTGTTTTAATAAAAGGGAAAACAGCTCTAAAAAGGGAAAGATAGTGTTCACAAGCTTAGAAATAAAAAAATTACAAAACCAGAACATTCCATAATAAAAAACCAAAAATAATAAACATTCCATCATAACAGCACCTATTTTATCACTAAATAAGCCCCATACATGCAACAAACTACAACTATTGTATAAGGCTGTCAAATTAAAGGTTTACTTTTCATATAAACAAAGTGTAAAAATAGCAGTAAGTTGCAATCTTCAAATGTAATGCTATTTAATGCGAGGACCTTGTCCCCTCAGATTCATTTGGTAGCAATTTCAATATGCGTTTCATAGAAAGGTCATTCGTCTAGGAACCGTGATACAAATACATTGTGCCTAGGACAGTATTGTCGTATCTCTGTTCAACCTTGACGGAATTGGAATGCTCCACAACACTACTGAGCTCGGGGATGCTTTCAGCAGTATCCCCAAACCCATGATAGTGTCCATAGTGCAAAGTATCTCCAGGGTCTTCCACCCACGAGGGCCGGTTAGAAACACAGCTACTTGGGCTCCCATTCAGGTGTAGAGATCCACACATATCAGTGGAATTATTCATGGCTTTTTCTGGTTCCTCGGTGCCGTTACTGGTATGAATGCGATGCCTACTGGGAGAAGTTATTCCAGGAATTATTCCGTTAGATGTTAACATTAAACACTCCTCACGCCTGGCATCCATCCCACTGAGCTGTTGTGCGGCGGTGAAATCCAAATGCCCATTGATGGCACATCCATTTGTCAGTGCATTCAATATGGAGCTACTGCTATTCATATCTGCATTAAGAAATACACCTGTCACCAACAATTACGAATAAATCGAAATGCATCAAAATGTCTCCACTATACTCCACTTATTTAAAAAAAAAAGTTTCCATACACAGCTTTGAAAATAAATCTACCCTTTATTTATAGCAACATAGGCAGTTCAAAGCAATGAGAGCTGACCAGTAAGCCTGTAGCATGGATTATGATGTTGAAAATACAACTATTTATCTACATTCAATGTGTAAATATGCCTATATTAATCTTTGTGAAGACAACGTGAATTTCTGATTATTTTTTTCATTTAACTGCATGAAATAAGTGTAGCAGACATCGTTCTGGACAGTGTTTTGAAAGGTGGAATAAAAGGCATCTTTCCACCTTAGTTGTAACGCTCTTTTGGGATGAAAGATGATGGGCATAACAAGAACTGAGTATCTGTGAGAGGGTGAAGGGTTGGGATTTTTATTTTTCAGCTGTAATTTATGCATGGCTCTCTTTTTTTTTCTTTTTAGTGGCAACTCTCACAGTACAGTATACACTGAAATAGGTCAAACAAAGAAATGTTATGTTCAGGTGCTAATATAAAATGTTTCAAAGTTCCTTTATTCAGAAAGTACTTCAATTTATCTAGCAGCTTGCTAGATAACATAATCGGCAGGTTTGTATTTAACGGTAAGTTTATAATAACATCTGTACAATCCACGTGCAAAATGCCATACAATAGCAACAGCAGAGTGCACAGAAGACTAAAAAAGATCAGTAGTAAGAAACAAAATTCTAAAAACGTGCATGCAAAACCCGCTGACAACTGTTTTAAAGCAATTTTTCCTTTGAATTTAGTAATTAGTACAATAGTTTTTACTTACAGAAACAGATTTTATCAGTATGTCCGAAATGTACGTTTCTGCAGTGGTACTCAAAGTACTAGTACAAAAAACGGGTGACATATTCTGCCTTAAATATGCCTACTGGTAAAGCACCTCTAAAATTTACATCTAATTGGTAAAGACCAGCAAGGCAAACGTAGAAACTACAGACCTATATGGTGACATTTAAAGATTTTACACTCAGTTAGTATCCTCAGATACATGCACATATGTTTATGTATATGTGAATGCATAAATCAATGTGCAAAACAGGATTGCATTAACTGCGTATCTCCAATTCAAGCCACTAAATCCGTTGGAAACTTCCCACATTTGTAAAACATTGGGTTCCTGTTTAAGTGACACATAGTGAGTACCACTGTTTGACAAGGAAGATTCGGAAGATTTGGTTCTCTATTAGTCCTTTGCATGGATATTATTTGAAATATGGGTTATGATACTGATACTTCACATACAGCAATACGTAATGCCAAGAAATGTGTTCCATATGTAACTCCCTGGATGTACTAACTGGAGTTTCCTATTTAGTCCCTGTATGAGTTAAAACAAGCTGTACTCACTAACCAGAAATTCTTACCGAAAGTGGAAAAAAAACCCCAAACCCATCAAGGCATCAAAACTAGTATTTCAGTGATGAAAACGCACAGAAGGAATTTAATATAGTGTTTATTAACTGAAAAGTGCAAAATTTTAACTGTTTAAAAATAAATCCTTATAGGCTGGCTTTGCCAAGTAAAATTTAATTAAAATGGCACTATTGTTAGTGAATATGCAAAAGTAGGTAATGAATAGTTCTAGTGATAATTGTAGAACATTATTATTTGTTAAAGTTAGCACCTATGGTAATGGAGTATATTTATGAAAGACAATCATTTTTTTTCCATAAATAAGAACACTTAGTACTATCACTGGAATATATCATAGTTTACTTTTAAAGTACTGATTTTTTATATATATATATATGTATATATACTTATTCCTAATATATTAAAATATCTATCAATTATCATTCCCTTTGGCAAATCTGATCTGTGGTACAAAGCATAAACATATTTATCACAGAACAAATAAAGAAATTAATTTCTGAATATAATAATGCACTATCATAGTGACTCCATGCCTTTACTTAGAAAGTGCATGGCAAAAGCTGACTGAAGACAGTTTCAATCAAAACTCTATACACATCTTGGGCTTACCAAAAGCATCTTGATTAAGCAGCCCTCAAAAACCTTAATTAATTAATTTTCACTAATACTAGTAACATTTTGACTGTTTCATGAAGATCGGTACAAAACACAAAAACTGTTTTCCCAAGTGCATTAGTTCCAAATATTAGTTTAAGACCTGTGACGTCCAGGCTATTACTTACATAAAAAATCCCACAGCAGGATCCTGCACTTAAATCACTGTGTCCAAACAAATTCTGAACATGTGCTATGTCTAGAGTATTCTTTATAGTATACACTGAACTAATTTGAATATAGTTTAGTTGTAACTTATGTTATTTTCAAACCTATATAAGCACTAGGATATGTTTCCCTACCAAGTCTTATTAGCAATTAAATCTATTTAATGGAAATTAAATGAATAATTTAAATTATTTCTGGATTTCTTTTAACCTGAAATTATAGCTACTAAAAGCAAGGCACAACACAATACAAGCCTCAGGTTAAAAGAGAAACAGCCATTGTGGATTTCTGTTTATCTGAAATAAACTACTAATAAACTTTCTCTTTCACTGTTACAATATAATGCATGACCCAGCTAATTTTAGATCCCTACTGAATCCCCAGTATAATGGATGTTACAGCAATACAATTGTTTTCAAGACTCTAGACAACAATGTGCAAAACTAAAGGACTAAGTTTTATACTTAAATTAAAAATAAAATGCATATTGATTCTTGCAACGACAAGGAGTCTGCATTGCAGAAACAGTGTATATTTCAATTTCTTTTGGTCCAACAGAAGTACTCTCCTGTTGTTTGGTGTCTTCAACCATTTGAATGTTGTTGTTAACAGGAAACTGTCCACTCCCACCTGATACAACAGCAAACTCTCTATCAACGTGCATATTGTCAGCATCGTCCTCAACTCCTCCATTCATCATTGGTACCAAGCCATCAAAGCTGTAAGCTGATAAAAAAAAAAAGTTACTTAGTCACTGGTGAAGACTTGAAAACTCATCCAACAATTTTTTTATTAAAACAAAAGCTTTTCACAAAGTAAATTCTTCACATCTGAGAGCTTCCGACATCTTTGAGATTCTAAATGCAGAATAAGTAAACACGAAGTACTTGCACATTAATTTTAACCCCTCAAAACGGAGATTTACTAGTGTACCTATCAGACCTTGCACCTACATATCAAACTATTAGTCTGATATACTAACAGATTGAATAGGGAGCAATTTAAGTTACTCATATTTACGATTTACAGCTAACGTGCCCGACAGATAAAAAGCAGTCTCTCTCTCAAACGTCTACGGTCAATCTCAATTGCTTCCTCTTTCATGACCAAGAGCCAGTTCCCAGTAGCCCATCCCCTATTCACACCAGACTGCTCCAGGGATCCCTTCAAGAGCTGCACAAAGAGCTCTCTCTTCAGAGAAAAGCTGGCAAGTGGTTAGACTGCTGTGGGAAATGCTTTAATAAGCAAGATGGGCTTGACTTCACTACCTCTTATACCTACCACCCGAGACACTGCTCTCACACCAACACACCTTTCTATATAGGCTGCACACGCTCTTACTGTGTCATGTTGTAAAGGGCTACTTTAGCAGACTCCAAGTCAGCTCTCATCACCTTGGGCACAACAGAAATTTTCGTAAACTACGTATTTTAAAAGAACCTTAAGAGTAGCTGAAGTGTTGCAGGGCCAAAGAGACCACTCAAGGCTTAAAGAAGATCAGGGACCCTTGGATCAGTGGGCTTCAAATTACCCTAAACCAGGAAAGGCATTTTTTCTAGTTACCCAGAGTGCAGAGGTACAGTTTCATGCTGGCCAATTCAAGGGCACATCTGGCAATGCCTCCATCCCTTCCTCTTCAAAGAACACCTACAAGCAGCCATGCTGAGGCCTGTGATACTGGTAGCATGCACAGCTCGGTGCAGAAGGCAACCTGCCCAGGGACATGAACCAGAGGGGATAGGATCAGGGCTGCCATGAACACATCTGTGTGACCAGCTAGCCTGGTGTGCCTCATCATTGTATTTGCACCATCCTCCACCAACCAGCCCAGGAACCAGGGTCAAATTTCTGGAACCGATCTCAGAAAAATGGACATAAAGCCCAGCTAATGCTTCTACATCAAAAGTAAAAACTAGTTGGTGTACATTCTGAAAGTGGACACTGATTTACCTTTGTTAAGTTCAGCTTCAGCTTTTGGAACTTATTTTTGTATTACATTTGAAGAGAGCAATTAGTTTGTATCATAGCATATTGTGTATCGGTGGTGCTTAATTTTGAGATGAAAGGTTTTTTTAATACTATGTGCTCGATAGCAGACACGTGTGTGTGTTCACATAAGCAAAATTACATGTACGTAACACACCCCCACTGCCCAGTTTAGCAACTGCAGGACAAAGGGCGAATCACAGGTGAAGTATTTATCTTCTTCCAACTCTACTGCTTACAGGGGCATATACGGTACCTGCTGATATGTAGGTCTTTTCAAAGCAGTAATTGCTCTAATTTGGGGTATGGCCATCAAAATCAGACTCTTCCCTGCAAATACAGGTTGCCTGCACTCTCTCTGAACATCAGGAATCTCTTGTGCAAATAGCCTTTGAAGGATAACTGACCAGTACGATTTTGGTTAGGGCAAAATCACCACAAAATTTGGTTTGTTTTGTAAAAACGCTAGCTAAGCACAAAGATGTACTGATAACTTCTCATTACTCATCTCTGTTGCCTACAAAGTGCCTGAAGAACAGTGATTCATTCTCACTCCAACAGCCTTTCTACATATTACTGATGCTGGCATCTTTGAGGGCACACACATCAGATTAGAAACTTCAGCTTCCACAGCCAGGGTGCATCTCCTAGTTACTATAAAAACCTTCAGGCAAATGCAGCAAAGCTTTTGGCTTTGTTTGCAAAGGTCTTAAGAAGTCATACTGGTAAAAATTTCAAAAATTACCTACTCTGCTTCTCTAACATTTCTGAAACTAAGAGAGACTGCTGAACATTCAGAAGGAACAGTTCTTCAAAAGATCTTTGACTTCCAGCAGCACCTCCTGTTAACAGAACATGAATGCACTGAAGACATCTTTCCCTAGCTGTGTCCCCACCTGGATACTGTGTAGGTTTTCGCATTCTATGTAGCTACTTAAGGACTTTATTCCTGAAAAGCAGTCTTGCCTTTAATTGCATAGGCACTCTACTCCACCATGAAATTATTTATAGCTTATACTAACTACATGAAGTAAAATATCCAGGTCATGATCAGCTATGGAGTACGCCACGAAGTCCACTGCTCCTAGTATAGTTGAAATGGCAGCTGGATAGCAAGTACTAAAGCAAATACTACAGACTGTTCATATTGATGTAATTTATGTCGTCCGTGTCATACTTAGTAACATTGGTTTGGTCTCATTTCCCTTCTTGTTATCTGGAATTAATCACTGTTTGAGCCCATTTTAGTTGTCTCACTGAAAGTCACATCTGTTAGCACAACGCAAACATTAACTGAAGAAAATGTCTTCAATTAAGGCCTACAAAGTCCCTTTCCTGATGCTAGAGACAGGAAAAAGAAAACAGGTTTGAGTGCAGAATGCTGCATTATTTTTAATAATAGGATGACACCAGAAAGGGGCAAGAGGATATTCTCTATCATGTTATTCACGATGTTTATAAGATGTAAAAAAAAATATTTCTTCATGTAGCCATCAAAAATTATCTTCAAGGTTGTACCATTGTATCGTTGCTGGCAGAGGAAGGAGCAGTATCCTCAATGTACAAGGCTGAACAGGAATCCTTAAGGTTCATTCTAGTCTTACATCCTCCAGTAAGGTATCAGTTCCCCTTGGAACTTGAGGTACATTAACTTAATATCAGACATAATTCCTCTCAATTTAAGAACCCTTTTTGCATTACATTTCTTTCTTTAATCTCACCTAGCAAACAGTTTTTGAATTGTAAACAAATCCTGAAGTGCAAAATTACCATTAGAACATCCAGGCATCTTTGTGAATTAACACAACATTATTTGGCTGTCCTGAAGAAGAAGAAATTGAGGAAGGAGTAGAAGCTAATTTCAGCTCCTGCAGGTATTATTCTCGGCATCATGTAACTTTAGCGCTCTCTGGAAACAGAAATTTCTGAACACACCAAGATGATGACAGGGAGAATCAGGATCTTGTGGCATGAAAAAATTGTATTAACCTGCTTCTTGTATTAGTATGTAATTGAGATATGTACATGAATTTGTCAATAACACTCAACATCCACTCTGAAAGGCTTTAAAATATTTATTTTCCTTTATCAGTATAACCCCATCCCTTTTACCTCTGGGGGTCTCACCTTCTGTTCTAGCCTTCTTTACTCCAGCAGACTCCGTATCTTCAAAGGATCTCTTTCGACTTGTCCCACTACTGAATGGATTGGGACCTGCATTCTGATGAACCCCATTTAAGGTGCCATTGCTATAGAAATGATTCAGGTGACAGTTCTGGAGGTTCAAGAGAAACTGGGCACATTCTTGGAAGCCCTGGGTATGTGCAAGGTCTGCTGCTGTCAGGCCACTGGCATTTCTCAAGCTGTACAACACAAAGAAACTGAATTACACTCATTCATCAAGCTAGCTTGCTGCTGCTGCTGCCCTTACTATCTATCTGTTGGTGATGAGAGAAAACATACACTTAGCAAATTTCCATTAAGAAATTAGTTATCAATCTTAGTTTTAAACTAACTTAACTTTGCGCACATATATCTGGCTTCTAAGCAAAATTTGGGAGACAATACACTTCTAAATAAAATCAATATACTATGTGCCTTACGAAAAACATCTTCCTATTTAAAATTCTCAAAATGCTTTATTCTTAAGTAGTCTGAAGTATCTGATCTTTACATGAACTTCAGACTAATTTAAGCTTTGAATTTTATCACCTTCTGCAGTTTACTCTGCAATCTATTGCTAGAACTTCAGCAAAAGATCAAATACTCAAAACAAACTTAACATGACTTGGAAATTGTCCATGGCATTCTGGTTTCTAAGGTAACAACAACATCACTGTTCTTCCTAACAATAAAATATATACATATATAGAAAAAGATAGATAGATAGATAAAGATGCTATACTTAGTTATGCTTTGCTTATACTTTTTTTTTCTGGTTTGTTTCTCTTTTCAAAGTGTGTGACATCATAAGTGATGGGACTTGCTTTGTTATTTGGACCAAGACTAGCATGAGAGAATGGCACTGGATTTTGAATATTCTAAGGCATCAAAGAGATTATAAATGAAATCAGGTAGCACATGTAGAGATGTAGAGGTTTAATTTGGAAAAGTACTGCATGCCTTTACACAAACATATAGTATGTCTGTGCTTAGAAATACAGGGGAACTCTAAGTAAGGGCGTAAGAGTGGAGATAAGAGGGCTAGGAATGACAAAACCAGACTGTGAAGTGAAAGATGCCAATAAATCTTTCATCAGTTTTTTTTCACCTTTCCAGACAGATCCAACTGGTCAGAAAATTGAATTTTTGTTTCTTGGCTTCAGTGGTTTAGACAGGTTCATTACTTAAAAATCCAGAAACAGACCAGCCACCAGAGTAAGAATTTAGAAGATTAATAGACCTGACTCTATTGAAACTCTGACGAAGTGAAGAACAACTCACTCCAGCTCAAGCAAAGAAAAAGAACAAAGCCCAGTTTGCTTCCTGGATCACTGCAACTTATTTGCTGGAAAAATGAGATGAAAAAAATATTTAGAAACTATTACAGAAGGACTAATTTCATAAATGGATACAGCTGGATTACATAAAATTTGGAAGAGTAAGTCAAAATATTACAGAATCAGAAAAATCATTAGGCTAGATCAGGGTAATTTCATTCCACGCTACAATATTCTAAGTCAACATTTACTTGGAGTGAAAATCCAGAGAACAGCAGCCAAGAGTGGTCTAGAAAGCAAGACTTTAGAAGACTGAAAAACCTAGTTGGTCAAAAGAAAGGAAACCTCAAGGTAGAGGTATTAGTTTTGAATACCTAAAAGATAGCTGCAAAGAGAATAATCTGTTCTGTGTATCCAGTGCAAGCAGTATACAAAGAGGATTAACATGAACAAAGGGCATTTGAAGTTAGGCATTGGGAGAAAGTTTCAGAGTGTAACGGTTGCTGCATCTCCAGAGGTTTCTCTTCCCCTCCTCATTTTAAGAGCAGATTATTATTTCAGAAACTCTATAAAATACAGTCAATCCTTCCCATACTGATCTAGACAGCCTGTTGAGGTCCCTGCTTACCAACATCCAATGCTCTTTCGGCAGTTCTCATTTACTTGTGTAGCAGCACACATACATAATACAAAGCAACTACAACTGCAGGAAGGCTGGACTAGATGATCTTTAAAGGTCCCTTCCAACCCAAACCATTCTATGATTCTACAATTTAAGAAACAGAAATTTCATCATATCCGTTTTGGACAAAAAGAATAGCTCACTTCTCTGAAATCTGTTTTAAATTTGCCAGTCCCAAAAGGACAGTAAAGGAAACATAAACAAGAACAAATTAAAGTGACACAAAGATAAAAATGACCAAAACAATAGGGTGTTGACTGACCACTTGATATAATAAAACTTCAAGGAGTAAGTAATTCTATTACTTAGCAAATGTTATTGAACAATATCTCTGCTTTGAAAAAATGGACTGTAAGACAGACTACAGCTAAGTCATAAATTCCCAAAGGAATATCGATGTAAGTTTCCAGAGGTATTTAGAGATGTACAAACCAAGACGCAAGTGGCTACATGACCAACTTCCAGGAAAGAAAAGTTACGTTTCCCAGAAACAAAATAAATGAGCTTTAAGTTAGTGTTTGTCAGATTTTAAATGTGATGACCGTTGATATTTTTTAGATCTGTTCCCTTCCTACCTCTTCCCTAAAAAGATTACTCTTAACAGGCAGATAAAGATGTACTTGTTCTACACAAATATTCTGGCAGTACGGCATAGGTTTTCAAGGGACTGAAATAACCTTGAAATAAGGATATAACATTCTTGCTTCTGAGAGTTCAGAGATGTCTCTCTTAAAAACATGAGCCTGAATTTAGCCTATCAACTTCAAGAGAACTTCCTGTGTTCTGAAGTTAGTAAAGAAAAAAAGAGGGAAAAAAGTTAAATCAAATAAAAGGAGATTACAGGATCTAAATGACTCTAGAAACTGGATGGCCAACTGCTACAAAAGAGAACACAACTTGTAAAGTCCTCTCTGCTTCCTCTCAGTGGAAAAACACTAATTTTCTTTAGCTGATTTTTCCAGCCTTCTCAAGGAGGAAAATCTGTCAGTGGGAACACAAAAGGCAGCAAGAGCTAGATTAGCTCATCTTAACAAAATGCAAGTAATCTAAGGAAAAATGGCTAACTCAATTAGCCAGATGCACAAAGTAGGAAAGAAAATGCTCTTAAAAGGTATCACAGAGTTTTACCAGACTGGAATAGTTTTATGCATTTCCAAAACACGCAGAAATACTGCCACCACTGTGAGGATTCTGAGTGCATAACACAAAAATACAGTCTTACACAGTCCTTCCAGAAACGCTGAAGCGGAATCAAAAAGCCAGAACATCTACTAGACCATTCTTTAAAAGCTCCAAGCTGGAATTGGAATGGTACTACTCTGTTACAGCAGTAGTTACAAGGAACTGGGAACACATCTATTACTAAACCTGCAGTGTCTGGTCTACCTCAAACGCTGCCAACGTCTGAAAATGAAGCAGCTACCTCAGCTTAGTCCATGAGCTAAGAATATAAAAGCCATTACTGTAAACAGACTGCATTACAGGAACAAAAATAGAAATGCTCCACTGCCCCAACTACACATAAGATTAAGAGGAATTCAATCTCGTATGTGTAATCCCTATGCCAGTTCTTGGTTATAAACTGTAATTATATGTAAACTGACTATAAAGTAAAAGACAAGAAGTAGTAACTTAAGACTCATTTGGCTATTAAGTAGACTATATATGACATGGACTGCACAGTTAAAAGAAAAATCAACAAGCAAGAAACTCAAAGAGGTGATCACTATAATTAAGCAAAATTTTCAACTATTTCAGTTATGAGAGATGTCCCTTGAAGGGTATTTCTGTTCATTTCAAAGAGATGCCTACATAAAGAAAAGGGATTTGACTAGGTAAAGGATATTCTAACCGAAAATAACTTCAAGACATGGGCTGTGAAAGAAAAGCAGCGAAAAAATGTAAACCATTGGACAACATGGATGGAAATACCTCAAAATTTAATGTCTCCTGAAAAAATCTTTTCTACTCATCCTCCGTCTTTTTGTAAGTTAAAAATCCCTTCAGTACTAGTTTTGATCTTTTACCCTTAAACCCTAACAGTGGAAGCTGCAAACTCAGAACACACTGTTTGATATTAATCTTCAGGCAAGCTGCCCTTTTGCTACTGCTAATCATACAACAAATATGACAGCTGTATTTCTGTAACTGCACTACTCTGAATTTAAAAATCAGTAACGAAATTTCCTGCAGGTTTTGTGGGTGGGTTTTTTTTGTTTGGGTTTTTTTCTTTCCCTCCCAAAAAAAAAAGATGCTGAACTTGAGGACAAGCTTATGCTTCTTTTCAGGGTTTTTTTTTCTCAGCTAAGCTACCCAGCTGAAACAAGACTAGGTAAGTAACAAGCTACATAGACTGGTATTTTTCAAAGATGATCTTACAAGAAGGAAGAAGCTACCAGCAAGGAAGGTGTGGAAGGACAGAAGAAAGCTGTATTAAATAAAATATAATCAGGCTAAGCCTTAAAGTTACATGCATTTTATGAATAGTATTTTATCTTAATAGTGCTCATTGACTTGGTGCAGTATTTTCTAAAGGTTGGCCTAGTTACTGTCAAAACAGACAGCTGTGCTCCTAAAACTCAATTCCCTCCCTCTCCAGTAAAAAAATCAGTCAAAACCCAAAGACATCTTTGAAGGAGGTCAGTTCAGCTACAGGAACAGGTGAAAACTAAAGCCCTGAAAACATAATTCCCTTTTTGGCACCTACTCCAATCAGGAATATACATGAAGGCATGAATTGACAAAAGGGAGAAAAATTCCTTATTTAACCTTGCCCAGGACCAGTTTTGGTGAGTGGTCAGAAAGTCAATTCACTCTACACTTAGAAAACACATACCTTGCATCATTTCCAAAGCAATTCAAGTTATTTGAAAAACAAACGAGTCCTGTTAAGATTCTTTTACTTAGCAGTATTTGTTCGCTTTATAGTTTATTCATTATTTCCATGTAATTCTTATTACTAGAAACAAATTAGAACAATGAAGCATGATATTATTTACCCTCAGCCTTCCTGTAGGCGAAAATCCAGGAGCTAGGAATGATAAAGACATACTGTTTTCCTTGAAGTACAGAAGTATGAGATGCTAACTCCAAAGCAAAAGAAGAGAAAGACAAATGTAATCGGAAAGATACATTTTCACATTATAAATGTACTCTAAATAGAAAAAAAAATCATGAGAAAACTTGAGGAAAATCTGGATATGGATAAGTAGAAGTAGATGATCTTGAAGTTCCTTGACAGATGACATTTAACACTTGAACTGTTCTGTAGTGACAGGTTGTTCATAAATAAACTCAAAACATGCACTGTTATATTAAGAGTTAAAGCTCTGAATTTTGTATATACATTTATTCATACACCTTCTACAGTGCTTAGAACAACGTGCTTATAACACATTTTTCTTCTTCCATCAAGTGATGTCCACAGGCAGTCTTCAAAACTCATTAATCTTGGCATGAAGAGGACTTTTTTTTTGGTTTAAAATCCATTTTTCTCCCATCAGTCGACTTAATCAGAACTCCCATTTTAAAGGCTCAGTTCATCTGAGAGTCCTGGTACCAAATTAAAGCACCTATAAAGAGTACACTGATGAAGAATATGTTTCCTTCTTCTGAAATGCTTTTAAAAATGCTGTGAGTGTAATTAAATTGTTGTTCAAAAACAACAGAGACAAATATTTTACCTGATCAAATAGGATTGGTGTACAGAAACACGAAGTTTACTTTCAGTTTAGCTTTAATTCAGAAGGCTGTATATGTTGTTTCAATCTTTCATCTGTTCTTTTGAGATGTTCACTAACGGAAGGAAAAAATCTGAGGCAAGCTCTCAAAAAATACACAAGACATTTCCACTACGATTAAGTTATAGAAACAACCAAAACCAATAAAACAAAACTTAAAATTGTTTAACTACAACTACCGTTGTGTAAGAAAGATTTACTTCAAGACAATTTACAAAATCTACTCGTAGAAGGAAAAGATAAAGACCTGTACTTCTTGCACGGAATTACAAATCAACCTGAGTTTAGTTTAGAAGAACTTGATTATAAGTTGTTTCGATTGTTCATTTTTTTTTTTTATTTATTGGAGGGGAAAAAAGCAAGTGCATTTCTATGGGTCTTTAACATGGAAATACATTTGAAATACACCATCTTCCACTTATAATGTCACATACCTTGAAAAACAAACATTTGCTACGAAAAGTCAACAATCTTTTTGAAAAAGACATTCATATATGTAAAAAAATCTCCTAAATGTTTAAATTTAAATAGTGATTACATCACCTACAGCTTACTGTGTTTTTGTTAATGCCATGCGACAATCTAAGAAAATAAACCACAGTTTTCGTATATCAATGTAATATCTGTTAAAAAATACTGATCTCAACTTATCTATTGTTAGTTTACAAATAAAAATGTAGATAAATGTAAATTAGGGTAAGCAAAGCATGCAAATCTATAGATTCTATATCTGAATTCCTAGATTAGCATTAAAACCAATCACCGCAACAAATACCTCAACAGTATGCCTTGTGTGCAGAAAGGAAGCGATACTGAACATTCAATGCCACAACTGTAAGGTTTTCGGAGAAGCACCTGTGGCAGTTTCAGCAGTTTCTATATGGAATGCTCCCCCTTTCTAGGATTACTTGAAAAAATCAAGTCAATTCGAATTACGTAGCTGTAAAACATTGACACGTGTAGTTTTTACAGTTTCAGAATCTTCTGTTTGATTTAAACGGGCAATGGTGCATAAACAGGAAACTTATATCATAAGGGATCACATATTTGCAGGCAACATTAAGATTAAAAGTTACATTAACATACATAAAGTGCTGTAGCACATTATTCAATATGTAAGCCATTATCATGTGACCACCTTAACAACAAGATACTAAGCCTCTTATGCCTTTAAAGCATTATTATTTTAATCCTGAAACCAATTTGTCAGTTCTTCACTGAAATTTATATAGAATGGATTAAAATTACCGGTCAACTCATGGCTTCAATTACTTTAAATTTAGTAGGCTGTATCTCAAAAGAATTAGTAACTATTCCTATACAAAAATTAGCAGATACAAGGATTAAAACAAAACAAAAGAAGAAAGAGAAAAATAGATCAGAACACTAAAACGCCCACAGTGAGAAAAAAAACGTTTCCTATATAAACATCAGTATACTAGTCTAAAATTTCTAAAGCAAAATTATTTAAAAAAACTAAACTTTAAGTGTTTTAACCCTTTGGTGTCCAAATACAAAAGTTATTTAATAGTTTCAAATGGCTTTTTTTTTTTCAGATACCAAGAGAAAAATACTCTTAACTAAACAGACGTGTGTCACTGCTGGGGACAGCTACAAAAATTATCACTAAAATTACATACTGGGCATCTACAAAAGCACAAGTTGGTGCCAAGTTTTTATTTTACAACAAAACAGGTGGCAGCTGAAATTATTTTAGACTTTTAAAAATAATGGTAGTTTCTCAGAACATCCTCCAAAATCATAACAAGGTGAATATACTGGAAAGAAGGAAGCTGCTCTTTGTGAAGCCACTTTTTTTTTTTTCACACGAAAATCAAGGTTCACTATGAATTATGCAGCTTTAATCAGTTCCTAGATACTTTAACTTATGACTGAGCAAATGTTGGCAGAAGAAAGAATTCATTAACCATAGTAGGCAACATTAGAATTACTACAAGCATCACCATCAGCTGGTGATTTATTGCTGTATCTGTATTCTAATTTATATGCTTCAAGGAAGACCTCAAACAGAGAACTTTGATTTTCAGTATCTCTGGTAAAAACGATTCGCATTTCCAAGGAAATGTTTACCTGAACAATATAGGCCTATCTGACTTTGTCTGGTATCAGCAATCAACAATATTTTTAAACTTGTATCTGATTACATAAAAAGTGATTCCTAAACACAACTCGCAAAAGGAAGGCATGAAAGACTATGGTAACTCTTAAAACAACAGTCTGATTGCAATACAGCATAACAGAAAAGACGTTCCCTATCAAAATGAAAATAAGTACTTCCTAGATCACTAGCAAAAATGAACAAGCAATGCAAACAAGCATCTTTTTAGTACTGCAGCCGCTTTAAGTCCAAAGACAATGTAAGAGGCACTTAGCCAGAGGACTTCATGAAAATGAGAACTATAATTGCTGCTGCTATGTTTCCAGAAACAGACCAGGAATTGCAGATAAAGTTGCTTACAATGAGGAAAGCATTACGGAAGACCATTAAGGAAAGCTTCAGTGCAAACTCTGACTTGAAAAGATAAACAGCCTTACAATACAGATTGTGCCAAGATGCCTCCAGGGGCAAATAAAATCACATTATTTCTCTTCAACATACCAACTGAAAGCGGATTATAGACTAGAATTAGAAAAACTAAGGAAGAAAGCTTCTCTCAAATGTGCTAAGCATGGAAGAAAGTTCAAGATATTTAGGACAAAAAGCATGGACAGTAAGAGATTGGGAATAAAATTAAAGAAAATAGGTAAATGAATTTTAAATTATTTTTGTGCCAGAAGTGGGAGGAAAAAAAGAATGAAAGGACTGAAGGTCTTAGATGGATTCATTATTTTCCCATAACAGGCACCGAGAGGGAGACTACGAAACTACACAAAATTTTATTTTTTGTGACAAAAATAACTTGATGCTCTTAAGCAGACAGAAGATCTTTTGGATTAAGAAACTGCTGAACTGCATAAAACTACTTTAAATGACCCTCACAAAATACTTTTTTCAACTTAGTTTTTCCTCCATTTAAAAGAAAAATTTATCTACCATGTATGAGCAACACCAAACAAAACACAAAGAAAGAAGTGGAAGCTGAAACAGAAGAGTAACATTTTCCCTAAGTTATAGCTGCCAAAGCTCTTCCAGGGTTTGTTAAGCCTCTGTGCAATGAGATATATCTTGTAACCTGTAGCACATGACACACACTAGAAAACTTTTCTGACTAACTTGAAGATGTTCTGGGCCATGCCACAACTGCCTAGTATTTTTTGTCCAGGTTCAAAGGTACTAGTTGAACTCTGACAAACTTTGCTGAAAAGACACAAACCAGAACAGCAAGCAAAATCCAAATCAACACAGCAGAAGTTAGAGCAAACGCAATGCAATTAACAATTCTCTCATCACATATCCAGTTAAAAGTATCAGCAGATCAAGCACACCACCCATACAGATCACTATCACCATCAATGTCTGGACTAACAATCAGAACTAATCAGACTACTGTATTTAGGAACATACTGCACCCTTGTTTCTTCCACTGTATCTAGCTTGCCTTCTGGCCAAGTTCCACTTCATAACACTTTGGTTTCTCTACCTGACTTAACTGCATCCAGGTTTCTGTTGCTGGTAACTGCTTATCTTACAGAAAAAAAAAAAAAAAAAAAACCAACAAAAAAAACAACTATCTGAAGGGAAGCTACACAGTTCACTTGCACAGCATCACACGTGAAGGCACATCACTCCCAACAAAAAATCCTAACATTCCTATCAGAAATATGAGCCATCCTTATTTGAAAGTCTTGGTAACACTTCAATGTTCTCTATCCAGCTCTTCTGGACTGAAGAAAAGGCTCTTACTAAAGAATAAGCTCCCTCATCAAGTTGATCCACATCCTGTGAACCTTTATGTTCCAGAAAGGTCACAAAATACTGCTTTAATGAAGGATTTAACTTTATTCATATAAATGAATAAAGTTCTTCTCTATTTCTTCTTGCGTTCTTCTCTATTTCTGAACCGACAACAGTAACTACTGCTGTTATTCCATCCCCACTAGGAATAACCCGCTCTCAAACTGAACAAGAACTCAGCGCCAAGATTTTGCCTCACCTTCCCGCAATTTCAGAACAGCTCTAACTGAAAAACACCCGTTTCCATTCTGGTTCACTGTACGACTGAGCCTCTCTCTTTCCCACCTTTTCATTTATCAGTTATCGATGCATATATTTCTGCTTCAGTATTTCCAAGTCTTTCCTTGAGACTAAATCCAAATTACTGCCTTACTTCATGGTCACAACCTCCCACAAACCAAGCTCTACAATGATGGCAATTGAGCGTGAAAACAAACAGGGAAGAAATCAGCAAGCTCTACTTATAGTATTTTGCAGGAGAATCAGTGTTTCACCACTGAAATGTACAAACCACTTTGACTTTTACCTTTCCATAAGAATTCACATAAGGTGGGAAAGGAAGAATGAATTCCAACACCTGTAGCATCCATACTGCAGAACGATCACTGAAGTGATGGCCCTTAAAATACAGTGACAAAATGTTTGTTATAGACAACAAAAGAACAGCCAAATTTTTTTCCTCAGCTATATGGCACTGTCTAATACTGCAACAACAGTAGCAGTTTAGCTGCTATCTGAAGAGTAGACAATCAGTTCTGCAAAAAGAATCACGTGTGAAGTGGTTAAAGAAGTACTGAACAGATCAAGTAACTATTAATATACCAAATCAATGGACGAGAACCACTCTGTTGAAAAAAGTACCTAAATCCTATTCCTAAACAAATAAACTGAAAGAACCTAAAGCATTATTCTCAAGATGAGGTTAATGACCATAAGAAAATAGGATGTTGATTCTTCTACACTGAATCAATGTAGCAGTACAGCTTCTGAAGTAAAAAGATGACATAATAATGGCACTTCACAAGTACATTAACACCAGAAACAGACTGCAGTTCAATTATTAAAAGTTTGGTAGTTAAGTTAGCTAGGTAAAAAAAAAAAACAGGCATATGTTAAAAATCTACAAATATCTGCTAACGTTTTAAGAAATCAGGAAGAAATCCAGAAACTAACGGGGGAATTCTCTAAACTCGGAGATGCTCCAAGAGAACAGGCCATGTAAGTTTCCCCTCCAGACTGAAAATGAACTGAGGGTTTAGGACACAAAGGAATGGTTGATTTCTCTGTTATCATAATGAAATCTACACATCACACTTCTTCTGTCTCTTCACAAAGGGTGACGGAATTTCAGAAAGTCAAGAAGTCTCAAAAGTACAAATGAGAAGAACAAAAGCTGAGATATCACAGGAGCAGTCATAACTAAAACGTGAACCAGACCTCAAACAGAACTGTATTAAAAGAATTTCACAAAGGGCTAATCCAGTGGTACTAAAAAAAATCACATTGGACAGATTTCCGTCATGGAGGATGAAGAGCACTTGTGAAGAAGAAAAAAGAAATTAATTATCTTTTTTTTAAAACAACATGATGCAGTTCATGACACATGAATTTGTGAAGAAGAAATAAAATTAAGTCACTGCCAAAGAATCAGAATAAAGTTTTTGCTGAAAAACTAAACACCAGAGATAGGACATTTCTGGCATTAGAGGAGGAGTAAATGTACACATTCAAATGAATGCAAGACAGCTTTAATGAGAAAGTGGCTGAAGTTCTGCCTAAACGAGGTCACCACCACAATATGAATCTGTCATCTGGTAGAAACAGATGTACTGGAATATTTATCCCAGCATGTCTGTTATTCTCTCCAAACCTGGAGAACAGAGCGTAAGAAACCAGAAGGAAAGTATCTCTTTGGGGTCTTGTAGCATCCCATCACGGTATACAAATCAATTTTTCAAATACCTAAAGATTTCTGACAGGGAAATAAAAAGCTTCCCTACACTACTGTTCAAGTATCTTGATCAAAAAAACTCTGAAGCAAGCAAGTACTTGTGTTCAGTTGGATGGATGCATATCAAGCCACATCCCATCCCACAAGTTACACTATCTTTATCCTAGGATAATGTAATGTTTGAATCTTCACTCCTAGCTCTAAATCAAGTCAGTAAGGAAATACATAATTGTTCAAGTAACAATTGCAGAACAATTTTTATCCAGAAATAAGGGGATAAAATGCACAAGTGAACGGCATGAAAACGGACATGAAGCTGGAAGAAGTTCAAATCAGTGTGATTAACAGTGGCGTCTGCTCATTTTTTTTTTATTTAAGTGTCCTGTTTATAGCTGAATTTTACATGTATATATATGCTGTGATGCAATCTATGTAACTACATTAATACTCAGCATTTCAAAAACTAGTGTAAAAGAGCAAAACAAAACATGGCACCAAGAAGGCTTTTCCTCCATTAAGAGCTGTGGACACTTGTTTGTCACCATGATAAATAATACACATGTAACCATACATAAATTGCATAATTATGCTTTTTAGTGAAAATCCAGCAGTTATTATGGATACTTTAAAAGGTACTATCCACATTAAAAAGTCAGTTACACAGCAAACCTTTTCACTCATATGAGGACATTGTGACCACCTGCTTCCCCCTCTTCAAGGGTCCATGAATACCATAGTTAGTGGAGCAACCATTTTTATGGCTGTAGGACATACTGTGCACAGAATATGCTTCAGCTAAAATGAGAAGGTAAATACCACAAAAAAATCAAAATATTTTCACTAGGGTACAATTATTTTTTAATATTATTAAAAATTTACACAGGAATAGAGACCCAAATTCTCTCTCATCAATTAGGAAAACAATGCAACAACTTCATGAAATTTAGAGACTGCAACATACTGCATTTATCTGTAAACGCAACATGCTAACAAGCCTGAAATAAAGTAAGCTAGAACAATTCAAGTCAGGCAATTTTATTCGAACTAAAATTCTTACTTTTATCCCTACTGGACTATTGTCAATATTCTTTGGCTTCCAATATAACCAAAGGAGTGAATAAAGTAGAAATATGGTAAATGCTGGTATCAAAGATCACACTAGTCCAAGTTACTTCATTTTAGCAGCAGTATTTCAATAATCACTCATTAATAAAAAATACATTTCTTGCAATATTATACTACTGATTACTAGTGTTTGTGTAGTAATGAAATCTTAACATCCCTGTTCTACTATAAAAAACTAGGAATGGTGTAATACTTGATGTATACTATGAATATCAGGTATAAGCAATATTTTAGACTATTTGCAGTCAGAAGGGATATTCTCTGCATCTTCATGTACCTAGATTTTGATACTGTAACTGTATGAAGGAATAAAGAAAAAAAAAGGATTAGAAGATCTAATCCCCATAAAAAAGGCCATATACCCATCAGCACAGATCAGCACTTTAGTTCTAGTTAGTGCCTACTTCTGTATTTAATTAAATTCTTGCCTTGGTCCTATATAGTCAATTATTATTTCAGTTAATATATACACATTAGAACTCAAATACATGGATAAAATCCCTCTCTTTTTCTTCTAACTGAATCATAAAATAGAGGAGTCAAAACTTTCAGAGCATCTATATTTTGAAGATGTTACAAAAATCAGAAAATAAAGGTTACTGTTAGAGATCTGGGGCCAGTTTCAAACCCAGATAACACAAAACTAATCAATGTCAAAAGCATATACATGGGTCTGGCCTAATTTAACATACTGAGCCTGGAAACTAGATTCTATGGAAAAAAATTCTCACCCTAATTAGTCGATAGCTACCTCTCCCAGGTACCAGGGCTGAGTCCTGATCCTCTAAATGACTAAACATGGGTTGCTCCACCAGCCTATTTGCATTTGCATCCTTGACTTTACCATTTCCTGGATAGGACCTGATATTTAATTACCTAAAGAACTTGTGACAAGTCTATCCTACTGAAACACAGATGGAATTTTAAGTTAGAAAACTGAGAATTCGAATTATTTCCTGTTCACTAAAACTGCTATAAACCTACGCTACTTCTGCTGCAAATAGCTTTGGTCAAAGGCAGATATCACTCTCCAAGTTTTACAGATGTTTTGCCTATAGCTTGCAAATACAATGTTTAAGAAGCAAAATTTTAGTTCTGTAAGTTAAAGTTGCAGCCACATATCCAACATCAGTTACTCAGCTACTTATTTTGAAAGTCCTATGGATGTAATATGTCCTCTTCTTTACTTCTAACTCACTCACGGTTTATGCAGTTCCGCAACTTCTCTTTTGATTGCATACTTTGTAAAAATTACAAGATTACATACTAATTGATGATGATAATTAAGGTTTGCTCAATTCCACAGTAAATTTAAATCAAAGTTTATCTTAAGATATCTGAAAGTGAGTGCAAAATGGGAATTTATAGATTTAAGACTGATTTCATGAACTTGTCAATAACTTATCAAAACAGCTGCTTCAGTTATTTCAATTGCTTCATTTTTCTATGAAGCAATCTCTTCATATAAAGCAATTTGTTCACTACTATTAACTTAAAAGGTACTATATTTCCTGAATATGATACCATTGAAAGAGTTAAATTTTACGGTAGATTTATCAGGGCAGTATTACAAAACCAGTAAGATGGAAACCAAAGGGTAAAACGAGAAATTAACTACATGATCCTTATTTCACTTACAACTTAAAAGTTTCATATTGTAGGTTAAAATACAGTAACTAGTTACCATTTAAGATCATAAGGCTAGGTCTAATTAAAACAAATTGCTAATGTATTTAAATTATTATAAGCCATAGAGCTTATACTCAACATTTCTAGGTGAAAACTGCATCCATTTTGTCCATGCTGTAAGTTGCAAAAGTTTGTGAGACTTTCTGAATGTTTTTGCAGTACATAAACCTTTAAAGAAAAAAGTTAACAGGGCAAATACACAATATACTAACAAACAGTATTAAACTAACTGCGAAGAGTGTGTGAGATGCTATTTTGCACATGATGTTGCTTTTGCATTGTTTTCTATATTTATTCACCACTGCAAGGTGTAAATTTGTTGTAAAAAAATAACTATATGCTAGATCAAGTGTACAGTTTGGGGTCATCAGAGGCGTGATAAATATTTTAATATATCAGATATAAACGCAATACTAATGTAGCACGCTGGTATCACTTAAGTAAAATAAACTGTATTACTAGACATGCAAAACATCTTGGGTTTCATTACAATTGAACATGTCTAGCTGTCTTTTAATCATGTGTCTGCTGTTTTGACTTTTCTTTTTGACATTAGTATCTATGTTTATTGGTCTAAATTAGTTAGCTAAACACACAACAATCAACAACAAAAAAATACCTCACTTACTCTATTTGCGCACCATGAGCCACAAGGGCACTTATGGAATCCATACTACCAGATCGTGCTGCTTTATGAATAGGAGTTTCACCAACATAATCCTGTAAAGACAAACTACATTTTGTCAAGCATAATCTTTCTAAAAGTTAAAACATTATTTTTACATTACTCACTTTAATTAAGAAAGCAGATCTATAAAAGCAGCATTTATTAGCTAGCAAACGCATCAGGTACTTTATTATTATTTTAAAGTCCTCAGTAGGCTGTCGTGGACATTAGATATTTAGCAAGAAATAATGCTAATGGCATCTAACCCACAAGATAAGCCTTATCCAACAACTAGGCAATCAGCAGTCATATTCAGCAAAACTTGTTAAAAATCCCCACAACATATACCACTGTAACAAGTTACTCTAACACCTTTATTTCCTAGTACTATTGTATCCCAGTGCAAGAATGGGATACAGTCCCTAGACTGAGCAAGCCATCTTGCATTCAGAAGCAGCAGGGCTGCATTTGTGGGACTATATTGCTTTCAGACCTTGCTGACACACCTACACAGTACTCTGCTGCACCATTAATACTCACCACTTGAGAAGTATGTGTGCATAACTCTACTGTAATGTAAGTACGCCCAGAGTTCACAGGACAGGCCAGATCTCTCCTGCAACATACACACTGACTCATGTCCTATATGCTTTTATTTTCTGACTGTCTTTATCCATTTATACTCAATTATTGTTAGCCAGCACATCCAATCATTTAATCTTTTCGTATTACGTGCAAACATACTGGGAGTAGTGTAATGCTTTTCGGGCAACTCTTTTCTACAAACTATCTTCACAGGTAACAGGGAGAATCTACAGCAATTTTACAAATGCGACTGCCAAGCAGGTAAATTCCATGCCTCCTGATCTACAGGCTGCAAACAAAATTCAGTACTTGCAATTAACCATCAGTATTAAGAACTACAGAGAAGAATGTGTAATAAAATATAGCTTTGAAGTAGCACATAAATGTTCAGTTACTGGTTTTTTATGTGATTTAATTATCACAGTTCTCAATACTTCCAGTGCTTATCAAGTTGGTTTTTTCCTTTCTTCCCTATCATCTTTCTCTCCAAATTTTTGACAGACTTCACTTGTTGGCTCCACTGGTATTAAACATGTTCTAACTGTATGTGCCTCATTTTTGCTTCCCCATTCCTTTTTATTAAAAATATCAACACTAGCTACTAAAGTAACATAGCACCTTTATTGACTTGCCAGTCATCATACACAATGGTGTTCATGCTAACTCTACAGTACTGGTTACGCTTTAGCTCTATGTGAAATGTGAATATATTCAAAACATGGTCATACGACCGTCTTGATAGACAGAAGGCAACAAGTGTTTTAAATTGTCTGCCAAGCTTCTGAGAAATTAAGTCACATCTTTTAGACCATGTAAATATAACTTGAAGATTAATTTTGGATTAGGTGTTAAATACTCTCAATTTTCTACTTGTCAATTTTATTTCATGGCAAAATATTTTTATAATAAGCTACAAATTCACTGAGAGTAAGCCAGTTTACCAGTGCTTAAGACATATATTCAAACCAAACAGCGAAACACCTAGCACCCCCAGCAGGAAATAATGATGGTACCAAAGTTTACCTTTGTATAAGCCAAGCAAAACTGCTGAGGCTGGCACAAAGTTTGGAGACAGAGAAGAACAGAGAACTCCCTGGGAGTCCTTAGTGATTAGGAAACTGCTATACAGCCCTTCTTCCAAAATGGCTGCCTGTAGCTGACAAATAGAAGTCTGCTTTCCAATTAAGGTTATATAATTTCTCCTATTTATAACCTTCCTTGAAGTTACGGGAAGATACAGATGTTTTACAGAGGACACAATTTTATTAACTACCATACATGGAAATTCATTTGGTATTAATTTATCCAGGAAGATTTTCTTCATGATGTAATACATTTTCCCATCATGGAAGCTCCCTTCAATTCATCATTTTGTTACTGTTTCCTTTCTCCCTCCACCTTTTTTTAAAAGAGGTTTGTTAAAGTGTAGAGAAGAAGCGATTTGCCTCTTTTGTTCAGCATTAGTATTTACAGTCCCAACCCTAACTTAAAAGGGAATCAGTTAATATAACGTTCAGTTCAGGGAAAGTTAGCTCAGCTAGCCATGCATATGACAAAGATGACAAAAAAATCTTTACTATCCCAATAAACCTAGCATGTTGCTCACAATGAGATGCAGATAAGTTACTTATAAAGTATTGCTGTGTGGAAATGCTAGAAGGATGAAAAAAAGACCTTTATAAAATGACTCCCCACCACTGCATTACAAGAATAAGCAAAGCTTATAGCAGCTAACAATCCTGTCACCAAAAACCAGAAAAAGGTTAGTATCTCAGAAGAGAATATATGTCTTGAGAAGGACTTATTCCAGTCACTGGCCCAGAACAGCATGGGTCTCTTCTCTGAAGCTAAGGAACTGAGAAAACATTAAGAGAATGACAGAATATACAGATTTAGATTTTTATAGCATTCATTTTAATTATGGCATCTAAGTTTCAGTCATCACTAATGTTATCTTCTGCTGAAGTTGTCCTATGGGACTTAAATCTATTTGCACTGAAGTAGTTTCTGAAATAGTCTCCTAGCTCTACAAAGAAGAAATTCTCTCTGGGTTATGAGCTAGACTGAAAGGAAAAAAATATCTCCCACTAAAAAAAATGGCTTTAAAGTTCATTTATTTTTCAATACATCCAAAAATCATACATACAGAGGAAAATAAACTACTCTATGAGCCTCAGAACAACTCTGTTTTGATTCAACAATTGGAATGGATGGGACCAAAGAGAAAAAGTAATATAACAGAGGTTTTCCCACAATGCTTCTGAGAACAGCTCAGCAGGTAGATGGCTAGCACGTTTTCATGTTAAGACCTCTCTTCCCTCTCTCTTCTTCAGCTACGTGGAGCAACTAAGTTATTTTATTTTGAGGGGCTCTACCAATTCCTAATTATCCCGAATAATACCTCATGATCCTTCTAATTGTCCACAGTTCCCACATGTGCTTCAGTCTGACATAAGCACTTCTGAGTAATATTCCAGGAAGGGAAACAACAGTAACTTGTACTGTCCCTTCGTATCTAGAGAACTTTTCAGGGTCCCATTTACCCTTCTGATGTAAGACTGCATCAACAGCTCAAACCTGTTTCACAATGGAGAAGTCACACTGTAAATAAATGAGCAGGATTCAAGAGAACACAAGTTGGGTCACTTCTGTGGAGATGAAGTATTTTGTGTACAGTGCTCCAGAAGAGATGACAAAAAGACTAACGAAGCATCAGAGGCAATTTTTTTTTTTTTTTGCAACTCACTGCCACTGTCAAACATCTTTCTCCATTCCCTTGGAGGAGCACGACTATCCTTCTGCAAAGATGAGGGCAGTCTTCGCTGCCTTGGGGTTATGACTAGATTTCCTTTGACTTCTATTTCATTTTATTGAATAAGTACCTAGCTTCCTTCTTTACTTTCTTTATGTGTCTGAATAGTCTTTTGCTTTTTTGGCTTAGATTTACTGAGAAAATCTATCTCAGCTTGATTAATCAGTTTACATTTCCTCACTAAACTGCTGAACCTCAAAAGATATCTCCTCTACTGATTAAGTTTTTTTCCTCAAACTCTCTGCTTATTCCTAGAACTCTTTTAGATGTGGTTACTTTTTCAGTTCAGTCTAAAACCATTTTTTTTTTTTACTCTATTTCCCCTTCTTTCTGTCTTTTTAGGATCCAAATTCCTTTTGGCTTTAGGAGCTTCCAGTTGAACTTGAAGTAAATCTCCCATTCTGTTCTCCAAGTTCCAAGCCCCCGGATATGATTCAGTTAATTTCACTCACTAGTACCTTTACACTCTTGTCATTAAAAATATAAAAGTTACTTACCAGTAAATAAATATTTTTAAAATATAAAGCCCCCATGCACATTTACACTGAAAGCTTTCAACTAAGTGTATTGGTTTTAGCTGGGATACAGTTCCTTTTCTTCATAGTAGCTGGTATAGCGCTATGTTTTGGATTTGTTACCACAGCAGCATCCAAAGCATATGCTCCTGTTTTCGCTACAAGTGGACTGGGGATGCACAAGAACCTGGGAGGTAACACAGTTGGAACAGCTGACCAAAACTGACCAGAGGAATATCCCATACCATATGACATTACGTTCAGCAAGGAAAGCTTGTAGGGTGGAGTTTGACAGGGCTGTCATTGCCTGGTGACTTGCTGGGCATCAGTCAGCTAGTGGCGAGTAACTATGAGATTTTTTTTATTGTGATGCGGGGTTTTTTAAAAAAAATCATCATCATCACTTGATTTTCTTGGGTTTGTTTTTCTGTTTCCTTTTTTACTTATTAAACTGTCTTTATTTCAACCCACAGGTTTTCTTACTTTTCCTTTCCAATCCTCTCCTTCAATCCACAGGGAGGGTGGGGAATGAGCGGCTGTGTGGTGCTCAGGTGCCTAGCAAGGTTAAACCACACAACACTATGCCCTTGTAAAAATACTTCTAGTATAGATATCTGACTAAGACACAGAAGCACTATTTTACCTGACAAGAAATATAAACTAACTCAATTCCTTAACTCAACTGACTGAATTTCAAGTTCTATCAGCTGACCACATTTCCAAAAGCTGTTCAGATTTCTTAGACCCAGCACCCTACTACCCCTTCTGAAGCCACGAAGTAGAAGCTGGAGAATATGGAGTATTTTTTCCTCATTCTTTGCTAAAAATGCTTTAAGTTAATGATGGTTTCTCCTTCTGAATTTCGAGTGCAGATAAGAACTGATGGAATATTTTTATCTGGATTTAGTCCAAGTTGTTGTTTAAAATACAAAACTAACATACCAAAGTTATGAGTGCTTTTTCCTCCCCACCAAGGATATCAGCGTGTTTACAGTTCTGGCTAGTATGGGTAGTCCAACCCTCCTAAATCTATTTGTCATCACTGCCACATGATGGTAAGTGGCTGGATGAAAAGTTAGCATCATCTGTAAGGATGCAGTATTTCTTGTCCCTTCTTTTTAAGACAGGCCGCACAAAACCGTTTTTTTGGCCAATCAACACAGGCAACAAAGAACAGAATATTTGATATGCTGAGGCTACAGGAAAAATACATTTAAATGAAGTAATAGGCTTTTTTAAAAATTAAAAGTAGTATGCCCTGTTACATGGAACTAGAGCAGGCAAGTACATGAGTGCAGGTCTTGAGTCACGTCAGTAAAAACTACCAGGAGGCACTGCCCATTGAAGAAAAAAAAAAAAACAAAAAAAAAAAACAACAGGACTTCCTCTTGAGTTCACTGCTAGGTAGAAATATGCAGGTCATTGCTTGACACTTCAGCTTTCTCCTGTGAATTTTTATGGTGATCCTGGGGGGGAGGGGGAGAAGAACTGCCCACTGATCACAGAGATGGCTCTAACCAGCACATACAGTCATGTAAGAGGGCTTGACATCATAGGATGTACTCACAGAACTCATCTGGGGAGCAAGGTACAGCTGGGACAAGCAGTTTTCAGCACCTGTCCTTCATTGCTGCTGCCCAAGAAATGTCCCAGGCAACTGTCACCAGCACTGAAATATGCTTTTTCAGGTTTTCCTAAACTTCAGGGCAGGCAGCATGGGCTACAACACAGTACCTCAGGGCAGATATGAGAAAGCGTGCATGCAAATTTTACTGAGTACCGGAGGTTTACATTAAGATTGAGAGATTCGAGTGGATTCCTTTTCAGAAGCTATCCTTTTCTTTTTCCAGAAGTGATGGGTTAGTCTGTAGCCAATGATCAGGAGTCATTTTGGAAGGAAAGTTTTACTAGTTTAAATATCAAGTATTCCCAGATCTTTCTCAGCATGTGTTTTGTATCCAGTGTCCATGGAACACTTGTCCTCACACAAGCATTAGCCAGTGACTATGTCTGTTTGAAGTACAGCATCAGTCAGCGAGCTGGAAGGAATAAACAAAATACACATCAGGAAATAGTGCTCCAAAAGCGCCAAAGTGTGGGTGGAAGCCCTACGTGATCACCTGGAAGTGCCTGGAATTTAAATAAGGAACTAAGGTAATTTATTAAGCAGTTCAAATCAAACGAGAATAGTAGAATTTGACTGCAATTCAATAAACAGCTGGATGGTATCGGGGAGAGCAAAGCATGCACTATGCTTTACATGGCCACATATAAAACATTTCAAATATTCATGGGATGAGTTTGCTGCTAAAGCCATCACCAAGGTACACTGTCTAGCTTTCCTTACTCATGCACATGAAACCAGGGTGACCGACCAGTTGCACCCTAACAAAGAACTGAATAGACTTTTTTTGTTTCTACTACCATTTTCATTAGCCAGAGCTATCTTCATCATTGACCCAAACCTAAAATACTACTTCTTGTATGTTCAACTAATATTTTGTGGGGGCAAAAAAAGTTATTACATTCAAGTGTAACTTGAGCCTACCATTAACAACATACAAGGCTTCCACAGTGTCAAGTCTCAGTACTATCTACGTTAGTGTCCTTGGTCGGTCAATATCTGAATCTGTCCTTAGAAGTCTACAGGATACTATCACCACTACCTCCTCTGAAAGCTTGAGAGCCACAGTACTCTTCCTCCTGTGGAGGACCACAGATCTATTATTTGTATTTGGTCTGGTGACAGACCATCAATTTATAAAGACTCCTTAGTCACTGGCTAGTCTTGGTGACTTCTTTAAGCTGGCATGAGTTTCCTTTCTATTTTTAACTCTGTCTCATACTGCTTTCTGCTTTCCCTTTACAGTCATCTGCATGTTGCCCTCAGCTCATGGAGAGATCTCTCTGCACTCTTCTCTTCTTTTGGGGGCTAGCTGCTACTTTCTTCTTTGTTATAACCTCTCTCACTAGATGTAATTTTTTTTTCCCCCCCATCACGTTCCAGGGCAGCAAGCTTGTTCTTCAACTCCATTTCAACCTCACTGGTCAGTTCTTCTCTTTATCCTCATAGTTGGAAACTTTCATTCTTCTCATTCATTCATTTTCATTCATTCTTCTCTTCTCATTTAGCAGATATTTGTACATCTTTATTCTGTGCATGCCATGTTTCCTCTCTAATCACTGTTTCTTTACGTTCTTACCTGGTCTCCAGATGCATTTATAGTTCTTGTTTTTCTCTTCTGAAGATTCTACCACTATGCAGCAATAACTTATTGCATAAGTTACTTTTGTCAGGTATCAAGGAGAAGATGCGATCTATAGCCTCTGCATCCAGTCACCTTCATTGTTTCTACAATTCTCCTGGTGTCTCACAGCTGTTCTCAATGCACCAGCCTTCTTTTCTGAAAACTCAACACAAACTTCCCCATTTCTTATTTTTGCATAGGTTAAAAAAAAAAAGAAAAAAGAACCAAACTCTAAAAATGCAAATGTTCAAGTTCTTCAGCAGACTTAGCTTAATTCTACTGCATATAAAACACAGTCTGGCCATTAAATATTTTAAGAAAAGTAGGATGCAAGATTTAACAGACCAGACATTTTAAGGATGCTGTGCTATACAACAGCTTTTAGTAAATACATATGCTGTAGTATTAATTACTCTCATAGAATACTATAAATAATAATTCTGAGCACTGTTACGAAGGCACACATTATGTATGTGCAGCAAAAGTAACAGATCCATTCAGTACCAAAAACATTTTCTCCAAAAGCATGATAGCTTTAAGCACTCAATTCTGTTACTGTACCAGAGTACAACAGTCCTTCACAGGAATTTTGCTATATTAATGCCCTCTCTGCTACCAAGTAAATTGTTATATATACTCACAGTAAAAGTAATGGAAAATTATTTTAAAAAATCACCCATTTATTCTGTGTTAGTAAAGTATATGTTTCTGATCTATTTGCAGGAAGTAACTAGAAAAGCTTTAGAAATACTCTAAAAAGGTGAACAGTATGAAACCAGATGCACCTTAAAATAAACCATGGCAGATCTTACTAGTATGACTAAATCATGAAGTACCACAAAGGTCTCATGGTTCTGTAGGCAATGGTGAATTTTTCAATTCTTAACATCTTTAATAAGATGTTCCTCACTATTCTTTTTCTTTCTCCCAAAGAGGCATTACAATATTGAAGTACTCGCTAATGCTGCCAACACCAGAGCAGCATACCATTTTGTTCAAAAAGTAGTAAAATGTCAATTCCTAAAACAAATGCCATCCAAACCTTTAGTGGCTTAAAGGACATTTGTTAGTCTTATCTCTACTATAATGAAAAAGGTCTATAACTGACAATTAAGTTGTCTGACTTCAGCTGATGTTAAAAATAATGTATCTGTATGTGAATGCAAGGATCATATATGTAGTAAGAAGTGACCAAGATACTCCTTCCAAAACTATATGCAGACAATAAATATGTGTGAATCCATACCTGTTTGTTTATGTTGGCCCCCACTTGAATCAACCAATTCAGGCACTGTGGATGTCCTCCAAAAGCAGCAATGTGGGCTGGTGTTTGAGCAAAACGTGTTGTACTGGCATTTACAGAAGCTCCAGCTCTTACTAACTGCATTAGGCACTCCAGCTTTAAAGACATGAGGGAATAAAACCAGAAGTGTTACACAGTGTGCTATGAAAATTGGCACATGCTAAATAAACGCATAAAATCTAAAAAAGCTCATCTTACTAGTGAAACTACATGGATGCAAAACAAAGAGAATAACATTAGGATTCTGCCCCTCCTCGCTATATTCCTCTCTCCTTTGTCCACAGACCATACCCGAAAAAGTTCTGAATTTTAACCCACAAAATGGAATTCCAACACTTATTTTTGAGATAGGGAAAAGAGGGCTTAAATAACCTCAGAGCTGAATACAAGAGCTATTTAAACCACTTTTGTTAAGGAGAAAAAGAGTTCTGATTGAGCAAAGCTGCAAGTATGATACTAAATAGGTATTATTAGATAAAATTTGCCAAAACAAAGAGTGTTGTTAGGAGATACATAGGCATATTCTCAGGAGAGTTTAGAGGAAGGTAAATCAGAAAAACACAAGATTTTCTATTTCTTTAATGTTTTCCTACAGTGACAGAAGTAGATTACTAATGAAAGTTAATACTGTTAATACTATGCTAAATCTATAAAATGAATAAATTATTTTTGCCATTTTCCTGTTATTACAGTTGAAGAGCTGTTAAAAACAAAACAGACTGCAATTTTGTGACAATACCAAAAAAACCCTTTTTTTTATAAAATTGCAGTATTTTGTCACACTATATTCTGACTTTCATTTTCCCATCATACGAACCAGAAGTGTCAAATATCCAGCTACTATTTTTAAACGTTCACAACATCACATTTGTAGAAGCTCAGCAAACCACAGCCACAATGACCTCAGCTTTCAAAAATAGTAAAAAAAAAATGCTCCTTTCCTGTCACACAGTAACATTGTCTTTTTGTTGATAGGAAAAGGAATGCACTATTTTAAAACAAACAGTTTAGTCTAGGCTACACACACACACACACACAAAGTCAGTCAGCAGCTTGATCAGAGATAGAAGCATAAACATAATGGTTCCAAGGTTTTTCCCTACTGCTGTATGTCAGTCTCTCTTTCTCCCTGTCTTTTTAAAAATCTGTCAACTCCTGATCTTAGTGAATTACCTAAATGAGATAAAAGTACCAACCACTGTAGTAAAGTATTTTATATTAGTTTTGCAAATATATTGTGAACTTCAATTGTTTCCTCCTCCTGTATAGTTCAGACAAACATATATGACCCCGACCCGTTGGGATATACAAAAGTACTCTTTTTTTGGACTGTAATGGACTTGACACTAGACATGGATGTACCACTAACTCACTAATTACATGATGTAAAGGTGTAAGGGTGAGGGTAACTGAAATATTGCTGTATTAATGAATTTACCTCCATAAACCTCAACATTATAAAAGAAAAAGTACCTTTTCAAAGCAAACAAGTACTTTTAGTTAAAAAAAAAAAATTACACCAGAAAATGGGTGTAGGAAAATTTATAATTCTAATGCTAGCCTACCCAAATAGATTATCTATTTGCTAATAAAGACTTTCCTTGGCGCTCACCTGCTAGCAGCCCAATACTGCTGTTAACTCCTAATAATAATAAATAATTGTAATAATCACGAATAAGCGATGTGATGGAAAAATCACTCCAGCTACATCAAGAAATTCCTCTACTATAACTGCAAACAAAAATAAAGTTCAGTCAATTTTTGAAACATAGACTTTTAATAAAAATAATTTGAAAACACTTTCAGACAAGCATTACAACTTCAGGAAAGAATATTTCCTGCAGAGAAATGGGGCTGAAAGGATTTCAGCAATTAGACAGGCATTATAGCCCATAAATTGAAAGGGGAGGAAAAAAACATTGAAACTGGTTCACCAGTGTCATCTTGCACTGTTTAAATACGCTTTATAAGATCACTACATATCATGATTATGTATATAATTCCATGTTTAAACACTGTTTTTTCTTGTGGTGGTGGTGTTTTTTTTTTTTTTAATTATCCCTAACAGGGCTTTAACAATGAAGATAACCTTTCAACCCATTAAAAGCTGAAGTACAGGTCTTCTGCAGCATTACTGTCAGAAAAACTTATTCCTTCCAATATTATGGAAGAACGATGTAGATTACTTCCATGGACAGGAAAAGTAAACATAACGAAAAACAATACCTCACTTGGTTATTTATGCTTGAGACCAGGAGACACAAGTCCTAAAACATTATTTAATGAAAGAGAAGATACCTTCTACTGTATTGTTATACCTAAAGCAGAGGTTAAACTGATTTGATGAAAAAGAATGACAGTTCTCCACACAGGCCACAACACTGGCGAAATACCAAGGAAGAGACAAACACTTTAATCTGTACTGCTTTCGTTCCAAAAGAAACAGTATGTACTTACTACTATTTTGCTTCCTATAATGTAAACAGTCAAATGGCAAAAATAGAAGTCAGAGAAGAGTACGAGCAAATAGATGTCCTCACAGAAAATAAAAATACACATGCAAGTGATTAGAAAGAAAAATTAAATTAAGCTTAGTATAAGACAAAGTGAATTAACAGCAACTTTGGGATTTTTTAATGCAAGTCTTTAATTTTCTACCTCTCTGGCAGCTTTTTAGATTGTTAACATTTTTACATCATGACCCATCCTCTCAAGAATCTACAGAATGACAGAGTAATTTAGGGCACTATATAATTAACTCTAATTGGAATACAGCAATGCTAACGGCAATTAATTTACATCTCAGAGTATGAACACTTCTCTGCAGTCAAGAAAGATCCTGAAAATGCAAACTCCACCACAGACACTTAACACAGTAAATTTGGACTTGCTACTATCTCCAAAAGGAGGCCTACACCATCATTAAAACTCCAGATATTACAACCAGAAATGCTATCATGCACAATTGACCTTCCTGGTATTTTATTCGTTATTTGCAAGCTATACAAGTATGTTTCAGAATAAGCTATTAAAAAATACTGGTTTTTTTTTCATTTTTAGTCTTCAGATACTCCACTTTCACTGGTGCTAGTATTAGATCAGTATTCCTCCCTGCAAGAGCTGTATTTCCTCTTTCAGATATTCATTTCTAACAGAACTTGACTGTTGCTGCTACTTCCTTACTGCAGCACATCTATAACTGTGCGCAAAAATGTAGTCCTACATACCTGTACTCTAAAATTATTTTGTACTGTCCCTTGATACAATGAGGGCTTTCTTCTACATTCAAATTGTGCAACAGGCTAAAGGAAAGAAACATCTCTATACTGCTGAAGTTCACCGACCCTAGACTGATGCTGTGTGCCTGTGTATGAACTGTTTTAGATTTCACTGCTCCCAAGTTGTTCCACAAGGTCTTCTTCCAGAAAGTAACGAAATCAGTTTTGTCATTTCAAACTCCCACAGAGCTGGGAGTTAGAACGAATATGTATTTGACGGACCATGCTGCTAAATGGTCTTTATATCAAAAGGCCAGTCATGAAGTTGTTTTGCCGTTCATTTTCTTACAGGAAAAGAAAAAACAAAACTCAAAAATCCCACAAAATTTAGAAAAACAAAGAAGTGAAGAGGAAGACAGTCTTGTTCAGTAACTACTAATTTCAGAAACGGATGTTTTAAAACTGACACTTTGAAATACAGAGATAAAAGAACTCTCCATTTGAAGTTTTGATGGATCTGAATTTGGAAAAAAAACATAATGAGAACATAAAACGTCCATATAAACGTTCCCTAAGAGCAGCTATTGTTTCACTCACAGCAACCGTCTATTAACTGGTGAAAGGTAAAAGCATAACTATGCCACACAAACAAAAAGTCAGTCGAGTTTGGGATCCAATTACATTACTGTAACTTTTTTCAACTGTGCTGTATAGTCTCTGGCTCAGAGAAAGGAACAGTACCTCACAAGACTACAAAACATGCAGGTAACTTCCATAAATTGAAGTTGTCTAGACCTTATCAGAAGGCTTTTAGGAAAGTACATATATGCAAAGCTGTATAAAACCCATTTATAGCCTATGTCATCTTTGCAAGTCTCATTTCACTTGCCAGATTTTTCCCCCTTACATGCAACAACAACAACCACCACACATATCAAATTCTGCTGATACCCAAGAATGAACACACCAAATATAAACACAGTATCTTGCAGACTGACTTCTTCCCTTTGTTAGCTGTTTCTGCAAAAGTCTCTTCAACAGAAACCAGAACCTACATAAAAACTCACATAACCTAGGAGGGTTCGTAGAAAGCTGCAGATGCCTAAAGGAAAGAGCAAAACACCACATACACTTCCAAGACAAAAGCAAGCACAAGCAGATATTGAAGATAAATTCTTACAACACGGAAAAATGAAACAGATGACTGTAATGCCAAATTAGTATCTTCACATTTTCTATGACCATACTTCACGATAAAATTTAAGGCACTCCACTTTTTTTTTTTTTTTTTGGAGTGTAAAATATTATCTTCTTTCTGAACAGATAAAAGGCTGCTTTAGGTTTTGAGGGTTTGAGGTTTTTTTTGGTTGGTTTGGGTTTTTTGTTTGTTTAAGACTGCAGGACTACTTAGCTATGTTTCTAAAATGTTTCTCAAACAAGCACTGCAGATAAGATCACTGAGCATATAGAAACCATCTCTTAATGTAATTTTATAAACCATGGCAACTGCCTCAGTACATTCATCTTCCTCCTCCAGAACACCATCAATAAACAAATAGAAATACATTGGAAATGGAAGGGAGAACGAGAACAAAAGCTCCTAAAAATCCAAATGCAGAAAAATCGATGAGGAAAGAAAACAAACCCCAGCCCTCTAGGCTGGAATTCTGCCTAGGCTGGGATGCTCTTTGCATTAGAAACAGAAAAGGTCTACATAAATATCAAGAAATTAAGATACCACTCAACTTAAGGTTTTAAGTTAGAGCTCAGTCAGAGAAGAAAGGGGCTTCAGAAATATCTTGGTGATTTTTTCCATTTGCTCATTTCCTAAATAGCTGTTAATTCCCATTTTCAAGTTTGACAATTCAACAAAAGGAACTACAAACACATTTATTCTGAAAACGGTACTAGGATTCTCATATAGCATGGCTTCAAGCACCGCCCGTCAGCTTAGAAAGATCGTTGTATTTTTTAATACTTAAGGTTCAAAAGAAACCAAAGGCAGAGGTTTCAGGAATAAAACAGAGTATTTTCAGTTGGAAAGGACCTACAACGATCACCCGATCCAACTGTCTGACCAGTTCAGGGCAGACCCTGAAGTTAAAGCATGTTGTTAAGGGCACCGTCCAAATGCCTCTTAAACGCTGCCAGGCTTGGGGCACTGATCACCCCTCCAGGAAGCCTGTTCTAGTGTTTAACCACCCTCTCGGTAAAGAAATGCTTCCTTATGTCAAGTCTGAAGCTTCCCTGGCTCAGCTCTGAACCACAGTGTAGCTACTTCTGCTTTTATCCTTTCTGCATTGCAACTACGCTAAACGCAGTTAATTCCGTCCTCTTATCTGCACGCGCATAAACCACAATTTACTTCTCACACTGAAAGCAACACAGGGGTGCTTTTACGAGCACAAGCATCTTCTTCCCAAACTCCTAACGAGTCCGTAGCCATAACACAGGCACCACAACAAAACACGTCTCCAGGTGTGGCGTCCAAGGACGATAAGGGCCGTGACTAGACTCTGCAGACAAAGCACCGAGCGGGAGGAGAGGGTGGGTTAGTAAGGAAGCGCGGTCCCTCTCGTATAGGAAGTCCAGAGGGGCTCAGCGTGGGAGGAGGCCCCCGCCGCCCTGTGCCGATGACCCGAGCGCCTTTGGGAAGCCCGCCTGCGAGGCCCAGGGCCGCCTCTATCACGCCGAGAAGGCAGTGAGAAAAGGGGGCGGCGGGGAGGGGAATCAACGATTCGGAGACAGCAGGTGTCACCGGCCCCGTGATCCGCCCCACCCCCGCCTCGCTGACCGCGGGGCCAGGAACGAAGCCAAGGGCCTCAGCTCCCCTCTCCCGCCCCATTCCCTGAGGAGAAACGGGCGGCAGAAGGCGGGGGCGGGAGAAGAAGCGGCGCGGCGGGCGCCTCCCGGCAGAGCGCGCACAAGGGGCAAAGATGGCGCCGCGTTGCGCGCGAGCGGGACTGGCTCCCTCCTTCCCCTTCCCCTTCACCACCCCCTCCTCCTCCTCCTCCGCTCCCCGCCGCTCCCGCTCCGCCGGGCGGGCCGGGCCCCACCTTGCCGAAGTGCGCGGCCCAATGGATGGGGGTCCAGCCGTAGAAGGAATCCTCGGCCGCCAAGTCGGAACGGGGCGAACTCTGGAGCAGCGCGCACAAGGCGGGCAGGTCCCCATCGCGGCAGGCGCGGTGTAAGGGGAAGCGGAGGGTCAGCAGCTCCTCGCTGGAGAAACCCGCCTCGGGGCCGGCTCCCAGCGACATGGCAAGGAGGGGTGGGGGGGGTGGGAAAGCAGCGAGAGGGGAGGGGGAATAGGAAGGAGCGGGGGAGGGTAGCGGAGGGGTGGGGAAGAAGAAAAGAAGCGGGCGGGCAGGGACGCGCTGTCCCCGGCCTGAAAGCGGCAGCGACTGCGGCGGCCGCCAGCTGCCCGAGCACAAAGGGAGCGGGGCGGGGCCGCCCGCGTCGCTCCGCCCCTCGCGGGCGGGGCCGGGCGCGGCGGGAAGCGCGCAGCCGGCGGGAGCGGGGGGAGCGGCGGGGAGGGGGCGGATGCTCGCTCCTCGCCCCTCGCCCCTCCCACCGGCCGCCGTCTGTTTTTTCCGTTGCCCCAGGCGGGAAAACTGTTGCCTCCGCCTGAGGAGGGTTTTGTTTTGTTTTGTTTTCTTCTGTCTCTGCCTCTTTCCGCTTCAGGTGAAATCTGCCGGGAAGAGGGAGCTCTGCCGCGGGGCAGGGAGCATTCCCCAGCGTTCCCCAGCCTTTGCTGAGGGGAATCGGCCCTCCTCAAGCCCTCTTCCAGGCATCCTGTTCACCTGGAACTTACAGGGAGTGTTGATGTTCCCTTGCTTGAGGCCCTAGTGTGCGACTATTGGTGAATATAGTCGTGTTTCCATATGCCACGTAAGTGCTTTCAGGCCAGCCTCAGCACCCGGAGGCCACAATGGGTCTGGGCTGCATGGTAGATTGCAAACCAAAGGATAACCTTGTTTGTGTCCAATCAAAATGGCGATGCCAAGTTTTTAATGGCTGCTAGAAAGCAGTCCTTGAGTAATGACTCCATGGAAACTTCAGGAAACATGAGCTGGTTGCCCCTAATTGTTTGCTGCCCAAAGTATTTGTGAACTACTTTCCTGATTATAGTAAAAATAAATTGATGGTAATCTGTTTAAATATACATACATTCATCTGCCCCTGAATGGAAGGATATTCCATTTTCTGTGTATGCTATTAAGCAATGCAAGTTGAGAATTATGTTCTGGGGCAAAGAAGATAGAAAGTAATTTATGTGAAAAGTACCAAGACACCTAAGCATTTTAAAAGCTTTTTTTTTAACGCCAGGTTAAATCAATCATTAAAGGTATTGTGAAATATCTTAACATAGCAGGTCTAATTTCTCAGAAAGTATATTGTTTGTCTCTTATGGAAGCAAAAACCGGCAATTAGGAAAATAAAACATTTGTAACTAGTTTTGCTTTAGATTTTGTGCATGAGAAATGTGTATTTTGTATCGTTGTGGGTAGAAACTAGTATCTGAAATTATTCGGTTTAAATTGATTTTTTAATTACTTTTCTGGTTCAACTCGTAGTTAAGTGTATAAAGATGGTAGTTTTTTGGTTTGGGTTTTTTTCAAATAGCTTTTTTTTTATTCCATATACTCTTTGATGAGGAACTCTGGACTGTTGAGCTTGACATGTCTGTGTTCGTTTTCAGCTTTTGTTGAAGCTATCCCTGGTCATGGTTATATATACTACTCACAGCAAGTACGTGTTGTGCTTCCATAGGCATTCCTCACATTTATTTGGCTTCTCTGGATTTTGGCATAGCTAAAACTGTGTGTGTACAATATCCAGTCCTCAAAGATAAGATTCAAACGCAAAGAAAAACACCTTCCTGCAAGCCGAAAGAAACGCCCGTCATAAAGCACCCTCTTGACATATGCTTCCCATAGCAAATAGTCTTCTTGTACATATGTACAATCTTAGAAAAGTAATTAGACATACAGGGTATGGGGTAATTTTTTTAGTCTTCTAGGAGGTGATTAGGGAATTAATTTACTGTGGAAAGGCGCTCATACTGAGTGGGTGCTTGGTTGGATTGCACTGCTCTCATGTAGAGAAGGTGCTTTCCAGAACGCTGTTGCAACAGCAAACAGGAGATTTGGCTTAAGAGTTTTCTTAAAATATCAAAGTGATGGCCTGAGCTAGCAACAGTGGATTTAGACTGTAAAAATTACAGCAAAATAAAACACCTTTCTTGTGTTCTCAAAGTTTTGTTTTGATCTTGACAGTCAAGTAGAAACATATGGCTCTCTGTACTTAGGACAAGTCTGGTATCAAGAACTATCTATTATAGATAATTCATGGAAATTATTAACTTTATCTGTGGTTATATTTTTATAGCAGTATCAAGACAGAGAATATAAAGATAGAAAGCTTGCTTTCAGAAACTTTCATTTTTACCTTAGCTATCGTCTTCATTTTGGTCTTATTTAAACTATAGAGGCTTATTTTTGTTCTTCTGCAAAATGGGAATAATAAAGTCATGTCCTGAGCGGTGGTAAGAAGCTCAAAGTGCTTTGAGATAAAAATATAACAATGTCATATGAATATAGGAATGAGGAATTTCAATAGTAGGAGTTACTGCAGCTAGTGCTTGTATCCTCAAGCTATTACTTTATCTTCACCAAAATAAAATAATACTTAGGTTTCTACAAGGCTGCCAAGTTACACATCTCAGAATAATGTGTGAAGGAGGATGAATTACAAAGAAGCCGTTTTATAGACGGTGACACTGAAGCGCAGGACAGCTAAATGCTTTGGCCAGGGGAGGGAGTACTTTCAGTTACAGCAAGTTTCAGTTCAGTACTCCACCCTTTGCCTTACAAAAACGTTCATCTTACGTTGGATCCGGCCTTTGTTTTCACAAGCTCTAAAAGTTTATCATCCTATATGCAGTTCTGTTTCTGGGTTATGTGGATTTTCTTCCCCCATACATAGTTAGGCAGATGTTAACACTTTACATCAGCATGCCTCATTTTGGGATTAAAGCAGGAAGCTCATATATGATAGAACAGCTGAACAAAAAAAGAGGAAAAAAAAAACAAAGCCAAACCAACCAAACAAAAACCCCAACCCCCAAACTCCCAACTTACGTTATAAAAACGGTGATTACCGGAAGGGCTGGTTATTAAAGAATACAGCTTCTTCGGTTGAAAATAGGCAAACTGGTTTTTACTGTGTTGTGTATCAGCACTGACGTAGTCGCTCGCATATTGTTTAGAACTATCATAAAAAGCGATAAGTATTAAAAACATGTGGGTTATAGTGAAGGTGAACAAGAATTACATATTCCTGAACTGGACAAGATTCATATTCAAGATTTGCATGTGGGTTTTTATCTCTTACTGGGGTATAGAAACTGCCATAGCCAATAAAGGCAGTGGTCTATCTCATTTCCTTATAGGCTGTGTCTTTATTTACCTTCTAGCACTCCCTGTAAGATAGACAAGTGCTATTATTCCTTTTAGAAAGGGGGAAGCAGAATGCAGGGAAGGGAAGAGGCTTTAACAATGCTGTGCAGGAACTGTGCACGTGGAACTGAACCTGGTATCTTAAGTTTAATGACCAGATTCCTCGTTATGAGGTCAGCCTTTTTTATTTCCTTGCTAGTGATCTACACCAAAAGTTCCAAAATAGACAAGCACTGTGCTCTCCATATGAGACTGATTCCTTAATCAGTCTGTAGTTGGCATATGAGTTGGGGAGTCACATTTGTCTCTCCTTATTTTTTAAATTGTGAATCATTATCCAGATGAATATAAAAATACATATATTTTTAAATATTCTGCTTTTCCATTGACTTAATATATTTTGGCAATGAGCTTTATAGGTTAATTTATTTTAATAGAAATTAAATTACATTTTAATTAAAAATGTTTTCTTTAACTGCTGCCATATGTTGTGAAACTGGGGACATGGGAATTCTGGTTTTAATGTTTTTTAACATTTCATTAGATTACATTGTAATTCCTTCTTTTGTTCTTCTCTGTCATTATCGTGGTTAGCTTCTATACGGAACAGTAAGACTCTGAAAGATATTTTCAACAATCTTTCTATCCAAAAGATTAGATACATATAATATAAATCTGTTATGTGGTTCTAACTTCTTTCTAGATGATCGATTTGGTTTCCCTGACCAACATAGCAGCTATTATGGTCTGTTTGCACATAGCGTAAGTCAGGAAATGGACAGTCATGGGTTAAACTGTAATTTACCACCCGTTTTTGAAAAAAAGGGAAGCAGTAATACATACATTATGGGTTCTTTGCGTTTTCTGGTTTGTACGAAGACAGATTTTAGCTTTTAATATGTTTTATAAACCAAAATTCTTTAATAGGATGCAATAAATAGTATGCTTACAGTATTGCTTACACAAAAATACATTCTTGATTTTTTATGACTCAGAAGAGTTCACCTACTAAATTTAGTAACCCACATTTCTGCGTATTTGAAAAAAATAGTTATTTGCAGGCCTATTTGCATTAATTTCATCTTCAGTTCTATTCCTGGTCTTTTAAGGGAAGTGAGAGGCTTTGTTTCTGTTTCTGTCAGATCGAGGTGGACTTCATATTTTGTTGGGGCATTTAACAGAACTAAATTTCCCATAAGAAAGAAACAGAAAAAGATGCAGAAGAGTTTACAGGCAAGCAGGGTGGACGAATAGATTGGTTTTATTTTAGCTAAGTTTGCTTTTATGTTCTCTTTTGGCTAAAGGCTGAGAAAGAAAATGGTCTGTAAACGAGGACTTCTTGAATGTTCAATAGAGTCTAACAAGTATAAATTTAGAAAGTAAATACATTCTTTTAAAACCATGTTTTGTGAAAAAGAATTTCCTGGCTTACGTAACTGTAATGCGCTCAGCTGCTTCTCTGTGTCATTCTGGTACAAAGAAATTATATTTGCCTATTTTTCTTTTCAGACAGGTTGAATATGGAGCATTTTAACATAACTTGTACAGAACAAAGTCAGGGGTTTTGTTTGTTAAAAAACCACTATGGAATTTAATTGAATACATAATTCATTCAAATCCTTCCATTCTTGCTGTAGCAAGCTGGCATTGGTTAACACTTAGGGTCTTATTTAGTTGCCCATACGTACAGATCTAGTGCCATTTGAGATGCCCAAGAGTATTCCTCTTCCCTGTTGCCAGCTGCTGCTGCGAAAAGGTATCATTTTACCAGGTCCTCTGCCATGCCTGCACAGAGCTAACAGATACCTTGGGAGTCCGAAGGCTTCTTAGGCTGCATGAGGCATCCACGTTCTGACACACGATTCCTCTATAAACGTCATTTGCATTGAAATGCCCAGTCACATAAGGAGTTCCTCACATTTTGTCTGGTCCTGAATCCCATAAAACCTCCTGTCTTTGGAGGAGGTTGTCACAGAGTTGCTGGCTGCCTCCTCTATGAGGTCTGAATCCAGTTCTGGGTCTGTGGGGCAATATAATAGCTACTTGTGTTTCGTTTTGTTTTCCTATCTAGAATCATTGAGGGGGATTTTGCAAAAGGACAAACTTATTCAAACATTAGTCATATTTTTTTTTTCTAAAACTCTCAGTGGACTGTGATGGAAAGGTAACATTTTGTTAGATGCCATGAATTTATTTTAGCAATGGTGGGAACTTTCCATCATTTTCCTAGCGTAAATAGAGTCTGAGTCATCATTTCCTGGGGCTAGTTCAAAGATTAGGTTTACTTCCTATTTTTGGTTAAATTAAATCGCATCTGAGTGGTGTACCACTTGAAGTATGTTGTTCTTATCTGGATTTTTTTTGCTATCTTCACCTTTCTTCAGTGAAGACCAAGAGTTCTTTTGCCATCACTCCTAAAACAGAACAGGAAATAAACATTAGTCTTTCAGATGGAAGTTATTGGGAGAAAGAGCTGAAACATTTTGTAAAAATTAATTTAATAAACTTAAAAGCATTAGTGCTCAAACACTAAAACTAAGTTTGCATAGTATGTGAGGCCTCTGAAGCCACAAAGATCGGAAAATGAATAGCAATGGTAGCTGCTAACATGGAAAAAAAAGCCATGAATGGAAAAACAGTAAACTGAAAGTCCTTTATCCTCCTTTCCAGTCCTCAGTTCTCAGAGTTTTGTCTGGCAAGGAAAGCAGGGAATCTGTCTGACTTTCAAATAATTACTGATGTATTACTCCATTGCAGGCTAGTAGCAAAGAGCAGCTGCGCCCCGTAGCCAAAGCCAACTTCTCCCTTTCCCATCCCCCATCTCTGACTGCCTTCCTTGGAGAAAGCTCTCTCACTGCTAAATAAACTAGGGTTGGGTTGCAAGACAAACCAAGATTTCATTAGAAAAATATTTACTCATGCATGAAGAAGGCCTTTTAAAAAACGTCACTACTTAGGAAGCGATGCTATTTTGTGGGTAATAAATAAAAACAGATTTGTTACACTACAGTGGTAGAGCTGCCATCTTTTATGAGCCTGGGAAGAGTGACCTTTGTCATCATGAGGCTTTGTCAATTCTGCCTCCATGCAACTATTCTCTTCTTGATACATGTGAGTCATCTGGGCCATGCTTAACCGAGAGGTCTGGTGCCTAAAAAGTAAGGGAGTTAATTATAGTTGTTGGTATTTTGATAAATTATCCTTCTTTTTCCCACATTCCTTACCAGTTTTAACTGAAAATTAATATTTATTGAGGGACAAAATACCAGCATTGTGGTAAAAAAACCCATAGTTCTGTAAGAAATCAATACCAAACCTTTTCCATTTTCCTTTTGTATTGAGCCTGGACCACAGCAATAAAAAGCTCCTTCAATGTCCTCATCTTCAAAAGTAGGAGTTCTCGGCAGAGTTGCAGGACTGCCAAAAGTTCATCGTATCTCCACTTACCTTTACATTTAAGATGAATGTAAATCTGAATTCCTGACTACTTGCATTCAGTAAATAACTTTTATCTGAAAAAGTGCATGAATGTGTGGAGGAGTCTTGCTCAAGTTCCTGTTTAAATAATTCCCACGGTGACTCCCTGAATTCCTCCTGATATTTCATTACAAGTGCTGTCTTCCTCCACTGTCATGCAGTGGTAAGTAGTCGCCATGTTGTCGCCAGCTGTTCAACGATGGGGGAAGCGACGTGTTCATGTAATTTGTGTTGTACTCTGAGGTATTTTGAGAGGTAAGGAATGCAAATGATACCACGGAAATATCGGCCCTCTCGCACCACGAGGGAGGCTACCACGGGGCACTGCACACTGCGCCTCTGGGAATTCATGGCTGCTGGTATGGAATCTGTGTAATTGAGCATAACAAACCTTTCACACCAAACCAGACTTTCTTATGTTAAGGACCACATTACCTATAATTACTCTACATGCGCTTTTGTTTAGCATGTGGATGGAAGCTTGAAGCAGTACACTTATGTAATATTTATTCACATGTTAAATTAAACAACAACCAAATCCATAGCTTGATTGCATCTACGTGGATGTGGAGTTAATGAATCATGTAGTAATTTTACAGTCTGATAATCTGTAAATCTTTCCATGGAAAAATATTTAATAAAGGGGAAAACGCCGTCTTACGAAGAGAACAAACAAAAATCTTGAGAAAGGTGGAGAGTGTGAAATGTCTGTGTCTGAAGCTGGCAAGTGTTCTTAAAATCTGCACCCTGTTCAGTGAGATTAGGTGCTTGTATTTGAGGCTTTTAGTCCTTACTCATTTGAGAAAGAGCATGCTCCTTCCCAAACCATGATTTAATAAAGCAATTGTAGCACCATCTTGTTGTCAAAGAGGATGGTGCCTGGTGTTTCGGTTGTACATGAAAGGGAGTGAAAAGACTAAGCAGCCTACGTTACCAGAATGGAGTTCTGTTTTAGCTAGCATCATATGGAAGGAGCCATCTTGTGGCTGTCTCTTTTGCACATGAAATGTTGCTGTTAATACTGTTTTGAAAAGCTGAAGTTAAAGATGTGTCTGTACTTCTGTGATAATTTTTCTTCTACTTCTTTAGAAATGCTTTTACTTTTGAGTAAAACTTGACCTTATATGTATTTCAGTCAGAGAATTTTTTTTCATTCTATCAGATTTCTGATTCTACCAAATATTCAGAATTTAAATACCACATCTATCTCTTCATACAGGATTAAACTTGGTATGCTAAGTCTGTGTCCCCCACTAGTCAATCCACCCCAATTATTTGCTAGTTCTCTGAGCTCTTGCTCAGAGCTGTAATCTGCACTCTAAACTTTGCTTTAAACTGCAATCAACAACAACCTCTGAAATGTGACTCTTAGTAGACCTGCTTTCTAAATGATGCCTAAGTGATTATTTTTTAAAATAATCTTCATTAAAATGTGACCCCTGGGAACTCTGCATTCCAGGCATGAAACTGAAGTTTCAAAGTCCTTTGCTCCTGGACTTCAAATTTCACTTGGAGAGACAACATTTAGATGATACCTCTTTGCTGATACACAATGGCATGTACCAACTTTAGAGTTTGATTAATCCTCACAATCCTGAGCAGATATCAGGAAATTTATTTTCTATAGATTAGCTCACTGAGTTTGTACCAATTTAATTAAGTATATTAAAAAAAAAAATCCTAGTTAAACCAAAAGTTATGTATAAACACAAGCCTCCGTCATATTTTTTAAAGTTCTGTATCATTAATAATGCTGAATAAAATTATGTATGATTCAACTTGGATAGCCATCTGTCTAGTGCGGTTGTCAACAACTAAGTGTAACAACAAGGTCAAGGATCACCATCATTTGTTGAAAGTGTAGAAAAATGTTACCAATTTCGTTTGATTGCTATCTGCCTAGAATATTGATTGAAGGTAAAAATGCATGAAATCTATACTTTCTGGAAATTCCTTCACATATTATACCTAACAGGTAAGTGAAGTCTTAGTTCACTTTGTGCCATTTGAGGTTGATTCTGTTCCTTGGATTTGAAGAAGAAACTATTCTAGAAACATGCAAACCTGGAAATGGAGTTTCGAGGTGAGACGACTACTTATCTCTGCTGGAATGGGAGGTAGAATTTGAGAAAATGAATTAGTAATAGGTTGGGTTTTTTTTTGCCACAGCTGATTTGGGAAGAAAATGTAAAAATTTATTGTAGGAAAGTACTTGAGCCATTGGATTAAATTTTGACCTTATACAATTTTCCATCAGAAAATACCATTAACTGGAGAAAAAAAAATCCCATTTTTTGACTTTTTGACTGAAAATTTTGACTGGTGGTTTGTTTTGTTTTGGTTTTTTTTTTCATCAGAATGTGCTTTCTTTGCTTTAGAACTGGAAGTTTAACATCTTTAGATGAAAATCTGGTTTATTTAAAATTAGTAAAATAGTTCAAAACATAAAATTTAAAATGAAATATTTTTAAACTGCTAAACAAGATGCTTAAGTTGATTTTAATTTTTAAAGCCTTTACTGATATTTTTACTTTTTCACCCCAATTAAAGAGAAGACTTTAAAAAAATCACATTTTTCTTCAGATGGAAAAATTATTTCCAGTGTCACTCTAAATAAGATCAAAAAGTCAGATGGCATCTCACCACTCGAGAAGATTGCTCCATTGGATGAAACAATATGCCTGTTAGAGAATATAGGTAGGGAAATCAAAGGTATTATACCATATAAGATTTTGACATAATATTTCTGTAAGATTATATTTGAACTGATGTAAGTAACAGTAATTCTCAGGCATGATCATAGATCTTTACTTTCTATTTTAATTACTGTTCTCTATCTTGCATATAGTAAAGGAGTCACAATCTCTGTAATGAAAGAAATAGGAGAGGATTTTTGCTTAGGAAGTCACTTAAAGCTAGTGAATTAAAATATCTTCCCTCCAAAAGTCTGCTGGTGTGACAACGATGGTTATTCTGAGCACTGGAATAAGACAGACAAAATATATATGAGATTATTTTTGGCACAAGTAATCTGCTGCTATATAGGAAAGTAAGTCTTTAAATGGACAGGATTCTGAAAGGTAATGGATTAGCTATAACAACTGGAATAAGAGCGGTTTCACAGTTAACCTGCCTCATTTCCCTATCTGCTATGATGCAATAGTCTCCTTTAATTAATTGAGTCTCTACATCTCTGAAACGAACCACTTCAGTTGTCAAGAACCACAGCCTGACCTCTGTACGTATTTGAGTGGGACTTGAAGCAAAAGCTTATTTTTTAATGTGTTTCTGCAAAAACATGGATTTACTTTGTTGAAACTGAAATCAGACGTAGATCTCAGACTGATGTAATTGTGCAATTTCTTTGTCGTTAAGCAGTGTAAAAGTCAAGAATTGGCAACAGTAGCATATTCTGAGGAGAATAAATATGCATTGTGAGAAGCGTGGAATGTAGTGAAGTTAAAAGAGGATCAAATATGAGAATAGACTGCTTGGAAGAGAGTACATTTTTAAAGTATTACATTCCCTCTAATGTCTAAACTGTACAAAAACAGTTGAAAAGTATCAGTGTATCCTCACTTAACAGAACTAAATTGCGTTTATTAGAATTACCTGGATTCAGTTTCCAGAAATTTCCTGTTGCTAGGTGAATTTGTAGTCATAGATACGTTGTTTTTTTTTACCTAGGTCAGCACTTCCATATTAATAAACAGGAAGAAGGGTAAGATTTTCCCTAGGTATAAATCACTGCTATTCACTGTTTATGGAAGCTTATAGCAGATCAGCCTTAAAGGTGCCTTTGTGCTTGTATAGATTTTTTTGTTCCTCTTAACTAGGATTACACTGAGTTTGCAATCAGAAATTGTTTTGTTCAAAATGTTAAGGAAAGCATTTTTAAACTGAATTGTGAAATAGTTAAATGGAGAATCTGGAAGAGAATGTTGCAATGCCATCATCTGGAAATTCATCCAAACAAGAAACTTTTTGCCTCCCTGCTTCTTTTTCCACTTTGGCATATTGAATGAATGTCTAACTTGCTTGATTGAAACCTTTTGCTTCAATAGTAAATGACTGGTTTGCTAAAAATAAAGTCCTTTTGGTACAGAGAAACTTTTCATACATATATGCAGGATTATGAGCTGTGTTTGTACCCTGAAAAGCTTTCAGGTGTCATGTACATGGTACTGAATATACAGTGTGAGAGTCTGGTGGAAGTTTATAAGTGATATTTCCTGTGAATTCACCTTCAGATGAGTGTTGTCTCTTTTTGTCTTTTACTTTGGTATTATATTATCACAAGTGAATACTAGTTCCCTTTTCTTTTTATAAAACTCTAAATTTAATCTTGAGAAACATAACGTATTTTTTACCATGTTCAGTAGATGCTAGACATCATTTAAACCAGCTAAACACCACTAAAAGCCTATTGAACACCCTTGGTTCTTGTAGAGACCAGCTTGTCCTTCACCAATGCACTATCTAAATCTGCAATATCTAAATCCAGTTCTGATCTAATTGTAACGAGGTGAATTTTCACTGACCTTGCCAAAATAAACAGAACAGCTTTAAACTAAAATACTAACTTTGTTAATTAGATCGGTAATTTTACTAGATAAATCTGTGCCAGCGATAACCAGTTGGCTGGATTGAAGAAATGGTTACAGCCCAGCTAGGTAGGCTGTTACTGTGCAGACCTTGCCTTATGTGCAGCTTCTGTACAATTTCCACTATCTGCTAGGCATATTGGAGTACTTTCTGAAATAACACAGTTCTGAGCAGAACATACCGAGAGTAAACGGCAGCCTGAAAGCAAAAGCTTCAGGCAGTGCAAACCAGCATGTTAACCTGGAAGCATCTCCATGTAGTAGTATTTATTCTAGCAGATGCTCTCACTCCAGCTGTAGTAGTGACATTCTTGTGTGAAAATCTAGTATCCTAACATGCAGATATTCTTTTTATTGACCAGACTTTCTCTGACAGATACACAGACATTTTAGGGATAAAATATGATGTATTTTATTTTTCTGTGGTGCTGCCATTCTGAAGAAGATTGTGAAAGCAGACCTAGCAAGCTTCATGGAGCATCTTAAAAGCAAGCTTAAACCACAGCCAGTGTTTATATATATAAAAAAAAAAAAGTAATTGTGTAACCCCAAAGGAACGGCAATGTGTTATTTTAAGCAATCAGACAGGACATGAGAGACTGTCTGGTATCACATGGTGGTGTGGAAGTTAATGCCAAAATCTTTAGCCATGCCAGATTTTAAAATGACTGATAGTACCTTTCAGTGTCTAAAATACGTTTTTTTTTAAACACACATTATTTTATCCCTGCGTGGGGAATAATTATCTGCCTATCACAGTAATGGGATGGATGACCAAACTTGCAAAGCAGCCTTGACTTTCAAGCATTTGAGAAGTTGAGGAATTTCCAAGTAGCTGGGATACCAGCCTGCGTTATGGTAGAACAGGTTTGGTTCATCTGTTGTTACATGCACTGTTCTTATGTTATCCTGGATAAGGCATACTGGTCCAGATCCACAAAGGCTTCTTGCTCCTATTGACAGCAGCTGAAATCCACTTCAAATAGCAGCTGCTTTCTTAAAAACTTCAGTGGTTCTGCGCCTAGGTCCATAATCATTGGGAAAATAAAAGTCTAGGAGAATTGCTGGGACTTCATCATTCCCCAAGGTTTGTGAGGCAAAGTATAACTTATGTGAAGTGCTCACCTACTACAAAAGCCAGGGGCACAGAAGTACATAAACAAAAGCTTATATGTTTCTCTAATACATCAACCATGAAAAATCTTTGATACTAAAGCTCTAATATATTCATATCATAAGGCATATTACCACTGCAAAAAAAAAACAAAACAAAACAAAACCAACCAACCAACCAAAAGTACAAGATTTAAGTCTGTTGTATGTTTGGGAAATGCTTTGTTTTTTTTCTCAGTGAAATGGTAGGAAAATAAAGCCCTGTGTGTGGATAAGAGCCATTTGGCTCAAATAACCCCAGAATTTGGTGCTATAAGCAAATTTGTATTGAAAGAATTCCAGGCAGTTGTGAGACATACAATTATACAGAAGAATAGTTCTTTGCTTTCCACAAGTGTAACATTATGTGAAATTTGAGGTAACATTTATTAACCTGTTTTGTTAATGCAATTTGTAATTTGTATTCAAGATTCATAAATCATAACCTAAACAACTACTTGTTAATTTACAGGAATATCTGTTCACTTTGAAAGATCATATTTCTGATTTATTTTTTTTAATGTGTGACCTTGAACTTGTAGATTCCTGCTCTCTCACCAGGCGACAGCTGTTCTCCCAAGGAAAAGCAGCACTGTTGCATTTTATCCTCTTGTGGAGGTATTTCTGCTGCCTTTTGAAGGGAACTATGTAGGTGACTAACCACTAGCACTCACCTCACTGGAGCTCAGATTAAGGCCCATCATTTTCGGAGGTACGCATGGTATAAGATCGAAGTGATGCTCTTCCCTTCAGCATCGCCACTGGCTAGTTCAGGCAGTCCACACTCGGCATACTGTCTGTTTTGAATTCCAGTCTAAACAGATTTACACTGCAGCACTCTTCTGAGCTACATCCAGCTTGCTCTTGCCCAGCTGCCGCCACCGAGGATCAAGTGGATCTATATCTGCTCTTGGGGGAGGGCAAGGAGAAAATCTGCTGTTTTAAACTGCTCACACTGACTTGGGTTTCCCCTCCACTCCAAACTGCCCTATGTAGGAACCAAGGCACCTATTTTGGCTTTGAAACACCCAAGGTTAGATGTTGCAGTGCTCCACCTAAATCAGTTTGTAGAACTAGCGTATAAGGTTTTTGATGGTACAAGGCTGAGGAATCAAGTTCATCCCTTGTATAACAATAGAAATGGCAAATCAGCAGCAGGAATACAGTGTTGAGATTCACTGCCCTGCTAGTCTGTCTCAGCCTTGACCAAAGACTAAAATCTTTACAATTCATTGTCCATGTCTGTTCAACCTTCAGTTTTCACTAAAAATGCTAGGGAAAAAAAAAGGAGGCATGCCACTGTTGATGTTTTTAAAGATTCTAGACTGATTGTGTTAAGGTATGTGACCTCAGAAGTTAAAGGTATGCATGTATCATGTGTACTTGGAACCTTACCTGGGAATCTGTGTGCTTTCCAAAATATATAGCGCTTGGGATGAAAAGAGAGTTTATTTAAATTTTTCAGTTTTGGGAAAAAGCTTTATTAAAACAGGAATATTAATTCAGAAAATCACTGGGGAATCATAAGGATAATCAGGGATCAGTCCTATAGTGAATTTAGGAGTAGAGTTTCTGGAAGGAAACATAGCTAGCAACAATTTGGGAATGGGCACAGTGCCAGAGTCTCAAATTAATGGGATGTCTCTTGGAAATGAGAATTGGGAAGGAAAATGCTAATGATAGTTTGAGCCTAACTTTATGTTTCTCACTTCTAGCCACCTACTGGGACCATTCTGACCAAAGGCTCAAGAGCTCTGCCAGGGCAGGTCTTGTGTAATAAGTTCCATTATTTGAGTTTAATTTAGCAGTCTAGATTTGGGACATACTTAGCTATTTCAAAGCCAGGATTTCCATGGTTTTACTGCCAGGCAGTTTAACTGTGAGTAAGTCAGTTTTCCCTTGTGTTTTATATTATGGGAAAGAACCCATAATTGTCAAGATTTTGTATGATGCTTTATGATTTTTTCTTGCAATACTGATGTAATTCTTGCACAATATATGTGTTATAGTGTAACCTAGACTTTACAGTTACTATTATAGAGATGACGTACTGCTGGAAAGGTAAATGGGAAATCCTCTCGCTCAGAATTAGATATTTATAAGAGCAGTATGTCAAGAAATGGAGCTGTGAGGGTGCTGACTCACAAGTGGTGATGCTCACCTAGTGATGCCTGTGACACTTCCTGCTCCTGGCTGTCCTTTTAATCCCATGACATGCAGTTTTCCACCTTAAGTGCAGAGATGATTCAGCTGCTCATGTCGCAGCTGCTAATTTTCTATAATTTCAGCCAGGCATTTTAAGGTAACCCCCAAATGATTTTTGGCTTACATTAAAACATTGGTCTGCCAGCTGAGGTACTTCAGCAGCTGTTCTGCAACTGAGACGTCATTGCAACAGAATAAAAAATCTCTGGGGAAGGGAGACAGGACTTTTATCAGTGGCCCAAAAAAGTCTAGATGTTGGATGGGAAAAATGTTATATCTTACTCTGTGCTGAGAAGCTCAGGAGCATTTCCAGGCTCTTTGGTTTGAGTACCTAGCCTTAAACACACTTGGTATGAGTGCCCTAGCCTTAAACCAGCTACAGGTTTGGATGAAACACACATTCAGGACAAGTGACCTCAGATCCTGAAACAGAACTCCTAGAGTAGGAGTCAGCTCCAGTTTCAGGGCTAAATTTAGATGTCTGCCGTGTAGATTTCTACATGTGAGATATGTGCTTAATGCACAAAAGATTCAGCTAATACAGTCAGTGGTGCTTTGAGACCAATTTTGTATCTTCTTGGATTATATCATCTCCTTTCATTGACCGTTCCAGGAATAACAGTCAATGAATCATACTCATCTCTTTATTTCTGTAAGTACTAATGACTTCTTGATGATCTCTGCCTCCTTTCTTCCTTTGTTGTTGTTTCTCTTTCCCATTTGTTGGTAATACTTTTCAAGTCTGTTTGGGACATCAGTCTGTCAGAGACTTTGTGTTCTCTTGAAGTAGAGAATGTTAGTGGATTGACTAGTTTTTACTCTATGTTATGGACTCAACTTCTAGATGTGCTTGTTTGGCTCAACACGCAAAGGCTACAAGCAGAAAACCACCCACCTGCATTATTTGGCATCCATTCTCTCACAGTCAAGTGTCTCACTGAATCAGTAAGATTTTTTTAAGAGTACGTAATTGCTTGCTCTTTTTTTTCTGTCTTTCCTCCATGTGAAAAGGTGTCATCTTATTAATCATTCAGTTGTGCGTTTCCCTCCAGTGTTCTTTTTAAGAGCACAGCTGTTGTCTTGGGTAAGTTACAGTAAGTTCTTTGTAGTTCACGTTATCCCTTGGTGACTTCCATCTGCCATGACATTGCCTTTATAGGCAAAGCACCTACAATTTCCTTCCAATATTCCCATCATTTTAATACTAAAAGAATTCTCCACAGGTCTGTGAAACGTACCCTTATGCTGACCATCATTATGTTTCCCTTCCCTTCCAATGCTTGCAGGGTTTTTCATTAGTTTGTCTTTTAAACGCCATTCTTAACAAGTGTGGCTGAGATTAAACAGAAACATTGTTCAGAGAGAAAAGGGCTTCTGGTGAAACAGATGTCACTTGCAGGACTCTATATCCCCTTCCCTTGGCAACTGAGACAGATTCTAGCTAACTTATCAGTGGGCATCTTGCCTTCCCAACAGATGGTCAGGAGTGCGGAAAGCCAAAAGCCCATCTATGGATGGGGAATATGTTGAAGAGGGTATGTCTAGACACAAATGTTGAACGAGCTCTTTAGGCTGAACTTCTGTGCCCGCAGTCAATCTAGAGAAAAGGACAGCTTTTTAATAAAGGAACATTCTGCATCAACATATGGCTGCTTTGATGTTTAAAGCAGCTGATAGTTACAGGAGGGTTAGGGAGAGAGAGATCGTGAAGCAATCAGCATATTAGAAGAGTCACTCCATTTTTTGTTTCTTTCTATTGGGAATATCTAGTGAGATACCAAAGCACGGTTCTTCTGGTTCAGCTGAGTTTCACAATATTAGTTCAGGAAGTTGGAGAAATCTGCAGTACAGTTGCACAGATAAACATATGTAGCCTTAGAACAGAATTTCACATGTGTTTTAGTAGAAAATTGAACTTGTTTTCTTATTGCTTTGTCATATTTGCTAACAACTGTAAGAATCAGAGATGGATATTCACAAAATAAGGAAGTTATCACATGGATGAGTGAGAACAGTTTTTGTGGCTTCTTACAGAAGATCTTGAGGATCCATAAGGATCATTGAGTCCAACTCCCTGCTCCTCGAGGGACTACGTAACAGTAAACCAAATATCAGCACACTCTCTGCCATCTCCAGGCTCAGGTGCTTTGGGCTTATACTTAGGAAGCTGACTAGTTCTTAGTAGGTTTTTAGGGGAAAGGCAGTGATCTATGTTAGTGTAGCTGGGCAAGGAAATGTGTATTGCAACAAGGAGATTATATATATATATATTTATATAATTAGGTCAAGACTTTTGCCCTACATTTTCCTACAGCTAGAAAGGCTCACTAATATACAGTCTGTAGTTTACACATGATCTGCACATGTCTACACATGAACTCTTACCCATCTGAACTTAAAAGATCAAGCAGGTTTAAATCAGTTGCCTGGCGTGTTAGATAAAGGCATAGCAAACTGTGATAAACACTTAAAAGAAATTTACTGGATAATATTAAGAAACTGATGGAGATTTATGAGTCAAGGCAACTCAATTGTAGAATTTGTGTGTTTTTTTGCATGAGTATAAGGGAGGAGTTTTCTTTAGCTTTGAAGGAAAACAGAGGCGTGGATTAATGGACTGAGAGAGGGACGGAGTATTTTCATGTGAGATGAGAAACTGAAGGAACTGGCTTGTTGGTTGCTGTGCCCTGAGAAGAATGTTACAGGTGCTTGCATGCCCTGGAGCATGAGCCAGTGCAAACCAGAGGCAACAGTCTGTCTTCACTCTGCATCATCAGTGCATCCAGACAGCTTCTGAAGATTGCCTTCTCTGTGGCAAAAGGGAAAGTTCATCTTCAGGTAGCTCATACTCTGGCAGAAACGATACCAAATGCAACAAGGATTTGGTAGTGTGTGCACATTCCCATGGAGGCTTAGCTAGAGACTGTTGGAATGGTTCGCTTACAAGTTGTAATAACCAGATATCAAGTAATAATTATTTTCACTTACTACCAAGACTGTTTTGGTGACTGAAGGCTGAAAAGTCTTCTGTCAAGTTGTCATTCTCCTATACTTTTTGGATCCAACTCCATCCTGCTTTCACATCGATTCCCTCTTTTACTTTTCACCATAATTCCTCAGTATTTTATATTCTGTCATTTTTTAGAGTGGCCAAAATCATATGCCCTGGGGTTTTTTTTGTAACTTGATTCTCTGTGGATGTGTTATTTGACTGCATACACTGTTTCTATAGTTGATGATTACAAGGTTAATCACCGACTGAGCTCACTAGCAGTGTGCATTCAGTAGCACTCCTCATTACTTGGTTCAGAAAAGCATCGTTTTTTCCAGTTCTTTGAACATTGTACTGGTGTGAAGTGCCCTGTGAACTCAATACCAGCTTGCTGGTATTTACCAGCCTGTTTTCTATTCTCTTTTAGCCCAGCTAAAAATTACTTTGACTAAATACTAGCTGATGCACAGTCTCTTGAGCGACATGAGATTTGCTTATTAATAGTATTTTATTTAAATAATGAAATTCACAATGGTGCGAATTACAGTGCTTGCTTCAGAAGTGTTTTCAAGTTCCTTGTCTTTCTAATATTTAAAGCACATGCCGCAGGTGTGAGGAAGGGGAGGACATAGCCTAACTCGCTGGGTAGAAAAGTATGTCTTTGTGCAAGCAGTGTGAAAAAAGCCTAATCAGGGACCTAATCAAGGGACTGCAGAAGCTAAAGGCTCTCCAAGATCGACAGGCTTGGTATGGGGCTATTGTGTACTGTTTTAGAGCTGAGGCATTGTGTTTGCTATTCTGATGGAGCCCTGCACAGGGTATGAATGGGAAAATGGAAGCCAATGCCAGTTGCTGTTAATTTTTTCTGTACGAGAGTCTGTTAGCCATTCGCCACACACCCCGAAGTCCTACCGTCACGTGGGCTTGTTTCCTGACCATGTCTCTGCCACGGTATTTTCACCATCCCTTGTTCATCGTTCTCTCCTGGCCCCTCTGCCGCACCCGTGTGCTTTTGAAGTGCTTTATGCATCTGGAAGAGTTTGTCAGACTCCGGGCAGGAGTTTTTCTCCCTCAGGAAATTGTGTTTCCATACTCTGTGGAGAAATCTGGCTGCATTCCAGCCTGCTTGAAAGCGTGACTTTGCACAGTAAAGTGTGTACACACAAATACTGAAGTGAGTGCTTAAGTAAATGTCCAGAACAAAGCTATGGGAGTGTTACCTGGGTGAGGACGGGGTGACTTTTATCTTATGATCAAGGAGTCATATTTCACAATTCAACAGTTGCCTGCTACCAGATCTGAGTATATCTAGTTTTTAAGAGGTGTTTGAATTTTTATTCTTTCATGTTATGCAAGAAAGGAAGCATTTTTATCCTCATTTACTGACCTACGTTAAATATTACCTTCATTAATAGAGAAATTCATAGATTTAAGTTACAGAAAAATGAATCTGATAGCAATTCATGCTATTGCCAGGTCATTAGAAGGAACATCACTGCATTGATTTTTGGTAGTTACAGCACACACATCACAAGCTGCAGATGCAGGTACACACCGAGAAGTCAGATACATACATCCACTGCCTATAGGAGTGGTTAAACCACTGGGCTATCGGCCAAGTTGAGGGCAAAAGTATTCATCGTTCTTGTTGAAACTTAGACACTATGTGACATGGGAAGCTTGAGGAGAATCTGAAGTGAACCTTCAACTTGGGGACAGCAGGAAAAATGACCATTTAAAAAATGTGTGGGTTCAGATTTACATGAATTCTGCATAGACAATAAACTGGCCATTTTTGAGTCTGAATATGTAAGAGCAGAACGCACAGGACTCCGCCTCTTTTCCTCACTTAGAAGCTTATAGCTTATCAAATTATCATAGTTAGCAAATGTGTCATGTCAATGAACAAATATTAATTGAATATACTTATGCATGTTACCATGGTTAATTCTACATACTTATTGGAGAACGGCTGCGTAAATTAGATTATTGGCATGGTTAATTTGTATTCCACATCTAATGCATAATACAGAATTTTGCTTTCTTATTTGTAAACAGAAGAGTTGAGACTCAGGGTGGACTTGTGAGAGCCAGCAGGCACTCCTGTCTCATGACAGTTTGGTCGCAAGTTAATGCTCAGGTTAGAAGATGCAGGGCTGCCAACCTTCATGATTCTGTTGCAACTTTTGGTATTTTCCTTAAAACTTCAGCCTCTTGTTGGACAAAGCAAAGCATTCAACACAACTCCCACAGCATTCTCCTGTGCAAACTGTCAAGATAGAGATTGGATGTGTGGTCTGTGAGATGGGTAGGGAATTGGCTAACAGGTCACACTCAGAGGGTGGTGATCAATGGTTTTTACTCAGACTAGAAGCCGGTCACAGGTGAGATCCACCGAAGATTGATACTGGGCCCCATGCTGTTCAACATCTTCATAAATGATCTGGATGATGAGATTGAAAGCACCCTTACCAAGTTTGCTGATAACACCAAAGGTGGACACGTAAGAAGTGAGAGCCGTCTTACATAGAGACCTGGACAGGCTGGAAGAGTGGCCAAGCAAGAGCAGTATGAAGTTTAACAAAGTGTTGCTGGGGAGCAGCCTTGCTGAAAGGGACCTGGGGGTGCTGGTGGACAACAAGCTCAACATGAGTCAGCAGTGCACCGCTGACCAAGCAACCAAGGCATATCAGATCCTGTGCTGCATCCGCAGGGGTATTGCTAGCAGAGATAGAGATGCAATCATCCTGCTCTACTCAGTGCTTGTCTGGCTACATTTGGAGTACTGTGTCCAGTTCTAGTCCCCACAATTCAAGGAAGATGTAGACAGACTGGAGACGGTCCAAAGGAGAGCCACAAAGATGATCAAACGGCTGGAGAACCTGCCCAGTGAGGAAAGACTGATGGAGTTAGGTCTCTTCTCCCTGGAGAGGGCTCATCACAGTATTCCAGCCACCACTTAAAGGGTGGCTACAAAGAGGACAGAGGCTCTCTTCACAAGTTTCCATGTGGAGAGGACAAGGGGCAACAGGTACAAGTTGCACTGGGAGAGGTTTCATCTCAATGTAAGAAAGACGTTTTTTACAGTGAGAACAATCATTCACTGGAACAACTTCCCAAAGGTTGGGGTAGAGTCTGCATCACTGGAGGTTTTCAAGATGTGACTGGACAAAGTGCTCATGAAAGGTTGGACCAGATGATCTTTTGAGGTAATTTCCAATGTGGGCTGTTCTGTGATTCTATGATTGTTTAAAAACTTTTTTTAAATTTTAAATAAAAGTAAAGACTTTAGCTCAAGATATTGGAGGTAAGTGCCTGGAAATGTGAAAAATAATGTGGGAAGAGCCTTGGAGGGCAAATAAAAGGAGCTGAGAATGAAATATTGGAAAGTGAATATGAAAATTTTTGCAAGCCAATCCTTTTAATGTTTGAGGAAGCAGTTCAGAATTTGTAAAGGCGTAGAGTGTTCAATACTGTAAAAGTCTCTCTTTGCTCCAGTTGGTTGTTTTAATGCTTATTGAGAGGTTAGCTGAACTGTCATGCCAAGTGACCTGCTAAGTTACCACCTAAATTTTGGAGTTTATGTTCCTTGGCACCCCAATAAATTTTTATTAATATTTGCAGAAATTGTTATGAGTTTCCAGGCCTTCTGCTGTCAGGTTGGTTATTTTCTCCTGTATTACATTTCTAATATTCTACTGTATTGCTAATAATGTAATTTTAGGATTTTTTTTAAAAAACTTCACATTTCTCTGACAGCCTCAACTTCTGAATTATGAACTTTATAAATGTATCTCAGCCTTCATTGGAAGTAAAGTATCTACACATTTCAGTTTCTAAGGAAATGCTTGAAAATATGACTGGAGCACACTCTAGAGGCTCAAAATCTCAATGGCATATAAATAACTCCAAATTTATTAATATTTCAAATCTAATGATTTTAAAGCCAATCTCATGACTTTTCAAAGCATGTTTCAATTCTGATGAAAATCTGAAGGAAGGTTTGTAAATACTATGGATTTCCTTATCTGCCGTTCTTCCAGAGAACTCTCTTTTATTGCTCTTAATCTGCTGACAGGGAACTTGGTTTTGTAAATTTTGCTGACTCTTATATATAGGTCAAAGATGGATGAAACTCTGCCAATTCATAGAGATGCCAATATTATTTCTGGAGTGTTTTGCAAAGTGGCAAAATTTGTCTTGGTAGGTTTTATAAAAGGATTGTGTCCTGGAAAGGACAAATGCTGCACTTCATAAATTTATTTGGAAAACCAAGACAAAAGTATATGTGAATTAAAAAATTCTAAACAGGTCTGCAGATGTCATAAGATTGTATAAAATTTTGTGTGCCACTTAAAATAGGTTGCTAGCCTATGCAGGGGCTATATGTTCTGTTATTTTACATCATGTAACATGACTGGGAAACTTGCATGGAGAAGAGGAAGAGCAGGCTTTATAAAAATCCTGATTTATATGTTGCTTTGACTCATCTGAGCTTGACCATGTATCTATCCATCTCCACTTTGCAGATTTTTTTTTTTAATCTGTGTAGTATTTCCCATAAAATGTGAAGCTCTTCAAGTGTAGCAAAAGGATTAGTGCATTTTTTGGATGGCTGACACTTCAGGATCATGCTTAGTAATGGGTTCACGTTACTCTCTTTAAGGATGGGCTAAATGTCCTGTTGAGTGACCTAGACAGCTGAGTGTTGTCACTGTAGCTGAGCAGCAATTTGTAAAATCATTCATGCTTTTTCTAAGCTGCCAGATAGGCATCTATCAACGCTGTCAAATTTTGGTTATTATTTTCAGCCATTTATTAAGCATACACGTTGCCCGCTTGGACTCTGTTGATCATATATCATTTTATGCTGACACTCTAGAGCCTCAAAGATGAATCAAACTCAGGCATCCCTGTCTGGGTGCGGAGCCCACAGCCAGTAATCACAAGACCTTTCTTTTTTTAAACTGCAGTTGGTGTCTCTATTCCCGCTTCTCTGGCTGGTCATCACTTCATTACGCAGAAAATCTGCACTCCAGTCCTCTGTCTCACATTGGCTATGCTGCCTGTTTGAACAATTTGGGGCAGAATCAGGCATAACCCGTAGCCGCCTTCCTGGGTACAGCTTCCAGGGATGTGGAGCCTGTCCTCTTAAAAAACGAAGCCACTTGGCACGCTCTTGCTGAGGACCTGGAGACGTGGCCAAGGCAGCTGAGGGATTTGCTGATTTAGCGTGTCCGTGCTGGGGCAGGGATTTCCAGACTATAACCTGTGAGCTAACATTTACATTTGCAACAGGTGGATTTTTTTTTTCTTGTTTCACTGATAGAGAACCTTTACATTTTGGAAGTTGTTTGAACGACTGTTGAGGCCAGTGAACTGCTGTGATTGTAGTTACTAATCCCTGGCAGAATCCACACAGCTGGAAGTCAGGGATAAAAGGACAGAAAAAAATTCAAGGATAAAAAATACCCAACTGGACCCAGCCCAGAAGCATTTACTCCCCTTACATGAGGTACAGCTGAGGACATACCTGAGCCATTACATCAAAATAAGACCTCTCATTAAGGGAAGGGAAGGCCATGGCAAAAAAAAACCGAAAACCAAACCCAACAACAACAACAACAAAAAAAAACAGAACAAAAAGCCTGAGGTTTTTTTTCCAAAAGAAGAACTTCTAGTTAAATCTCTCTGGGAAGAAAAACTTATGTTTTCAAAGTAACTACCAATAATGACAAAAGAAAAAGAGGAAAAACCCCACAAAGAGTAAGTAAAGTGAATATGAAGGAGGGAGAGAGCATCGAGCAAGAGAGAAGGAAATAACGTGCCATGTGACTGGAGTCAGAGAGGGAAAGATCATACTCAGGGTTTGATCCTGAGCCTTTTCTTCATTTACTGATTTTGGTGCCTAGCACTGATGCTGGGTAAGACACCCAAGACAGGTTATATATACCATATTACCTTCCAACTAAATAAAAGTAATTAATAGCTATACCTAAGATAGGATATTCTTAGGGAAGACATCATTCATATTTGCTTTTTTTTTTCAGTGAGTTTGCTACAACTCTATGGCTTTATATTTTCAAAAATTGTTCCTGATTGTGCAAATGCAAATAAAGGCTTGCGCTATAGCCTTTATGTGTGGAAACAGTACTGCCATATCTATAGCTAAAGGCCAGGGAGAAGTCAACATGAAATGGGCTTGTTTCTTACCTAATATTTTAAAAATAATATTTGTCCAAATACCACTGACTGTAAGTCTTGAGAAACATTATTATTTTTATTAACCTTATTTTAACAATTACAAAATTAACAAGTTTATTTAATTGTTAGTTATGTTTGGGTATTTTGTAATACCTTTATAGAAACATTTTTTTCTTTCTTACCATTTATTTATTCCAGATTAGCCTTCAAATGTGCTTATTTTTAACTGCTTGCACAGGCGCCTTTGTCCATTGCTAAAATTCAGAAGGACAATTCCACTACAACAGAATTAAGAAAATCATGCAGCGGCTATATTTTTTTGAGCTACTGTTACACACGTGTCTGTAAAATCAGTCCATATGGACTGATAAAAATCATACTGCCTGAATAAAATTTGTATGTACACAGTGGTCTGAAGCCTGCAGTTAAAACTGGGAAGAACCTTTTGCTGCCGGGAATGTGACAGAAAGCAGAAGCCGCTTCTGGCAAAGACCTATAATGAAGTTAACTCCCATTCATTGAGCTCATCTTACTGGTAAGGGGAGGCACTGTAAAAGTAATGATTAAGAGACAGAGCTAAGAACATCACTGAGCTCAGCATACTATGCATTTCAGCTTTTGTGATTTTATTAGCTGTGTGGATGAGGTCACCTTTTGAAATAGCTGAGAGGAAGAGAAAGGAGGACAGATGCTGGTTGCCTAACATCATGCTGCTAAAGAAATCACGCAGCCTCTTGCTAACACCCAGAGGTTCATTTTGGGATGCTGTTTTCTGTATCTTGAAGGATACACCAGAAAATTAGGATTCTTCTGTTTTAGTTTGTTTCCCTGAAAATTCTTGAAGAGTAAATCAGAGTTTTTGTATTTCTTGTGAATTCTTGTAAATGCAGCCTGTCATCCTGGAAAATCATAAGCAGTCACTGTAATTGTGGCGGTCTTTCTGGTCAAGGGTGACCAAAGAGACACCCTATTTTATGCCTGCACTTTAAGACCAGAAGTGAGAGTGATGATTATTTAGTCTGACATTCTCCATAACACAGGTCACATCTTAAGTCACAGTCATGGAGGGTCCATGTGATAACTGGCTGCTGTCTCATCTGCTTTTTCAGTACTGAGTAATAAAATGCCTCGAGCATATTTCTATATAGTTGGGGTTTTTTTTTAATCTGAAGGTGATTACTATGAATTTCTGTTAGCAAATCCATCACAAGGAAAGATTAGCTATTTTTCTCTAAAACTCATTGATTACTGATCTTTCATTTATAGCTGTAATTCTAGTTCACGTTGGAATTTAGTGCTATTTTTTTATTGCTGTGTTTGATACATACATTTTCTGTGTGAAATCCCTGGGCTTGAAAGGACATCAAAGTTCATCTACTGCATCTTCCTGTTGCCAGGCAGGAACATGTGTAGATATATCACTTCTGACAGATACTTGTCTCATGTTTTCTTAAGGGCTGCTAACAATGCGAAGGTTACAGCAGCTCCCCAGAAAAGCTGTAGAGGCATTTCCCAGTGTCCAATCTGAATTTGCCTTGCTGCAGTTTAAACCTGTTCTTTCTCATTTCATGCATCACAGACACGGAAAACACATTATTTCCATCTGGTTTGCAGTAGCCTTTCTATGTATTTGAAGATTTGCTCCATCTTTTTGCATAGGTCGTATATTTTGTTTACTATCCTGTCGTTCCTGCCTTGCATTCTCACTTTCCCCTTCCTATTATCGGTAGCTTCATTTAGCACATATATCTGTTGTTATTAACCTTCTTTCATTTTTGCCTCGAGTACTTAAAGTTAGAATGTTCACAGTGAATAACTTCTTGATAGTGAATAAACTTGCTTTTCTATTTTACCTGGGTTATTTTATTCATACTGGTAAAGACACAAGATTTCTAAAGTCAGAGTTTTTGTTAAGTCACTGGAATTTAAAAACTTTATTTTGTTTTTTGTTTTTTGTTTTTTGAATACTGTTTTCAGCTCTCTGGTATAAAAAAGTTCTCCAGCTGAAAAACTGGTACGTATCCCTCACATTTTCCTCTGGTCTTGGGATGTCAGACTGGATGATTTTGTGCAGGTGCCATTACTTCCAGGAAAACAGGTTTGGGTAGCAGTGCCATATATCTGGTCCCTCAGAAAGATTTACCTTCAAATTAGCTAGATGGCCAGTGCTACCAGCTAGCAGAGAGTTTGACTAGTCTGCCCCTACTTGTGTTGATGGTACTCTCCTTCCATGCCCAGCTTCCAAGGGTGACAGGTCTGCGCTCCCTGCAAGGCAGACCTGGATCATTTCACCTCACATAATCCCAGAGCAGAATCGTGGAATAACTTGGGTCAGAAGGGGCCTTTGGAGGTCTCTAGTCCAGCTTCTGGCTCAAAGCAAGGCTTGTGCAGGGCTTTTTCTAGTCAGGTTTGAAGAACTACAAGCATCTGGTCTGGTCTCCTCTACATGAGATATGTAAAGACAGCTCTTTTCCAGTTCTCCTTTTGTGTTGTGTCCTTCATTCAGCCCCTGGACCACCTTTGTGGCCCTGCACTGGACTGGCTACAGACTGTCAGCAAGTTTCCAGTACCGGGAAGCCCAGGATGTGATGCACTTGCTCCAGATGTTGCCCCTCAAATGGGAAGAACGGCCTTGCAAGAAAGAGAGGAAAAATCACTTCCCTTGGCTGGCTGGCTACACTTCAACACTGCATACTCGAAGCAGCAGGGGGTTAATGTAGCTGAAATAAAGTTTTTGTGTAGATTTAAAAGTTGGAATTTTTTTTTTTTTCCTTTTTGCTTCAGGCTATTTAGAATCATAGAATGGTGTGGGTTGGATGGAACCTTTAAAGGTCATCTAGTCCAACACCCCTGCAAGGAGCAGGGTCAGCTTCAACCAGATCAGGTTGCTCAGAGCCCTGTCCAACCTGGCCTTGAATGTTTCCAGGGATGGGGCATCCACCACCTCTCTGGGCAAAATTTCTATAAGTTTTCTTCAGAACAGTCAATATTTTTGCTTAGCCCCCATGCAACTTTTATTTGGAGTTTATTTATGGAGTTCTGCACCAATTTGAATGCCTTTCTCCCTCTCTCTTTTTCACTCCTTTGTGCTACCAGTGCCACACACTTCCTGTGTCTTTGAACAAATCATGGTAACTAATGACCATGCTGGACATTGATCCATTTGCAAGCCTGCGTCATCCAAAGCCTTTAAAGGAATAGCTGTCTGCAGATCTAATTTTATTCTAGACTATGTTTCACTATTATTAGGGGAATATTCAGATTATTTGCAGCATTCCTGCTGTCCATGTATTAATACCTGCCTGCCTGAGTAGAAAGCTGAGCCTCAATCACACTGTGGTCGGGAAACTTATCTATACTTTATTTTGGGAGCTCAATTGGCTGTTACGGAGGGGCAGCTTCCGTTTCATCTGAGCACATCCTGTGCTAGTGGAGTACCTCAATCATGAACATATGTTACAGGAAATACAGCTGTAGCACATAGAGGGTTTTTAAATTATTATTAGACTTATGACTACAGGGCAGTGTCGAAGTTCATGGTCTAAAAGGGAATATTTCTTGACAGTCATCTTATTTTTAGGTCCTTTAACTTGAAACAAGATTTTTCTTGGTTTGAAATGGTGATCAAAATATATACAGCTGTAATGTACGGTAAACAATTTGATGCCTTTGTTGAAGCTAAATTTGCTTATGTGAGATTCTAGTGTTTACAAACCAAATAAAGAACAATAATTGACTACAAAAAGTTGAATTATTTCAAAGTTTGTTTGCTTAGTTTTTCTGAGTTTTTATTTTCCTTTTGGAAGAGGAAGCTAAATTATATCCAGCTTTGCAGTCCTGCAGGCCTTCATTTCTCTTTCCCATTTCATTAGATTATTTTGCCTTAAATTATAAATTTTCAGCTAGACCTATATCGTTTAATAACTACACCCCTAAAATGGACTTTAAAATAAAGAAAATAATCTGTCCTGTGCTTTGCAAATCAAAAAGTACAAGCAGAAAATTAAATAAAAATGTCTTGGGCTCAAATTTTGATCTTTTTATTGTATGGAATAGTAGCTGCTCCTCAAATAGTCCTGCTGTGTCTTTTTGAGGAGTAAAGTCCTTTTCCATGTGAATAAGGCTATCCAACTTTGTCACCCCATATTTAATTATGTTTCAGTACTACTACAGAAAATCTGCTCTTACAGTTGTTCAGGCAAAGATCTCAGTGTATTTATCAGGGGCTGAATAAAAATTATGGGATCACTCTGTAGCTACTATTGCTTAAGTCAAATGCATTACGGACTGTTTTTGTGTAATGCTTAAATAAGTATATATGGTGTTGGACTACTTGATTCATAATTCTCACCAGTTAGAGTCTTCAAAGGCTTAAGCCTTTGAAGAAACTTGGATACTAGCTGAAAGAGCATAAATAAAGACCTCAAGTAGTTGCTGAATTCATTACTTTATTCTTTTCACTGCTTATTTTTTATGTATGCAAAATTTTTAGCTCTGGTCCAAGCACAGTGTTGCATTTATTAAATTAATAATTTGTTGCAACTTCTATATAAAGACCAACCTTTACTTACATCAATATTCAAAATCTGGAGAGATTCAGAACAATTTTCCCTGGACATGAATTATTTCTTCATGCATTCAAATCAAGAGGAGAGAGCAAGGAAGGAAAATCCCTATAAAGTTCCCCTTGGATTTCTATCCATTGACTTTTAATTTGGGAAAAATTAAACTAGTATTCAACAGAATGAGGTAAGGAGCCTGGAAAACGTACAGTCTTCCTGTATTGGTGTTTCTCTCATCATTTTGCACTTCCTCCGTACCCAGCTGAGTTTCTGGATCCAGTCTCTACATGGCAGAAAAAGTGCAATGATGTATGGTAGTGTATGACCAGTCTTCTGAGGCAACAGAGAAGCATCCTTCCTGGAAAGATGCACAGATTCAGAGGGGTGCTCCCTTACTGGAGCTGGTCAATAGTCCAGTTCCACTTTGAAGGAAATAGCAGCAGTGGACGATGTCTCTGACTTTTTATTTGCTATCTCAGAACGTCCTAAATTACAGGAAACAGCAATGCTTGCCTTTCCTCTTGAAATGTTTCATGTCTATATGGAAGATCTGTTCAAAAGAAGTATTTTTATGTTGGTTTGAGTAAAAGGAGTGCAGTCATACAGGAATGACAGTGGCTGAGTACATTTTTCTCCTACCTGGTTTAGAAAACCACCCAAGCTTGAAGTTAACTTCTGAACAGCTTTAACACCAAAAACGGTAAGTTGAAATTGGCACAGAGGAGCCCATTTGTGAAAGATCTGCTTGCTTGTGGCTCAACCTCATCTGTGCCATATCAGTTGAGTTGTCTGAGCTTGAAATCAAAGATAGAGTAGTCCTGGCTCTTCTTCTATACATGTTTTAACATATACATATGATCAACTCCTCAGCCTGGGAAACTGCACCCAAGAAAATGGGGCGTTATCTTTTAAATGTTATTCAGCTAAAAGTTAGATAGAAGGGTTTATTCTTGTCAACAGAAGTTGCAGGCGGAAGTTGCCACAGATTAAATTTGTATGCTGCAATGGTGTCTTTTGAATAAAACATAATATGGGATTTCATACTTTATGTTTAAAACAGTACTTTACTTTTGTTTTGTATTGAAATTTAGGACAGAAAAGGAGCTAGAAGTGGGCTTCAGATTTTTTCATCACTCCTTTCTTATGTAAGACTCCTAGCTACTTCGTGAGAATTCGCTTGAGCATGGACTTTGGTGTTTGACTTCTGTATCAGCTAATTAAATAATCCTATTTCAAGAAGTACTTGACCAGTAGACGCAAGTGTATATACTGGAATGTAATGATGTTAAACTAATCATTACTGGTCCAGACAGTCCTGTGAGTTTGGATGGGAGAAAATTATGAGAAAACAATATGGGCTGGAATTGCAAGGACTACACTCAATTTCAGGCTTTTTTTTTTTTTTCTTTACCACCACCCTACCATTTTATTGGCAGGCTTTGTCTCATTTCCTAGTATATATTTGGAAGGTTGGATAGCTCGATCAAGTTATTTTGGTGGTGCTATTTCTTCCCTGTGGCATTAAGCAGTGACATTCAATCCACCGCAGCACAGCCAAGCAGCGTTTAAGGATCTCTGTGTACATTAGTTATGGCAGACATCAAAGCGGGAGGCTCACACTGAGGCCTGACCCCACCCATATTATTAAATTTAAAGATGATGTCAATACTGTCGTGAGTTATGCATCAAATATAAATTGGTTACAAAACATATCTGAATGTTAAACTACCTCAGATTGCCTCAATTGGTGCAATTAGACAGTGAATATAATTTACATGTTGAGCAGTGGAAAAATTCTTCCTTGTACTAACAAGGATACATTAAACAATGTCTCCAGCCAGTTTCCTTCCCTTAACATCCTTGCTTCTTAAGTTATTGTTTAATACACTTCCTAATCCTAAATTAGTGCAGGTAGTACTGATTTAGTACTATTTGGCATTGATGTAGCAGTAGCATTTTTTTTTCCTGACCGACATACATGATAAGAAGCTTTTCATTTCTGAACTGAACAATTATAGACTTGTTTTGCTGTTGAACTGAATATGCAAATAATTATGAGGAAAATAGGCGATGCTCCCAGGAACGCCTCTGGTTTCCAAGTCTAGTCCAATTAGTAAAGAAGGAAGCTTTTATAATGGTCTGTTTCACTGATCGGATAGAGTTTTATTAATAGAGATGGGACCAAACACTCTCCAGATTGAAAAGTAACTAGGTATAGAGTCAATCCATTATATCAATTACTGATTAATGCAATATAGGCTTATAAATATCATCACATGCATCATGCTGAAAATACAGAGAGATTTGCAGTGCTTTGAAGGTGCCCTAGAAAATTCAAGGTAAACACTGAGAAACTCATTTTGCTTAATTTAAAGTGATATTTTATTTTACCTACGCAATGTCTTTCCTTTTTGTAGCTATATCTGATAAGGAGCTGGAATACACCTTCTGGAAACTGGCTGAAAGATGCAGAAGCAAGGACTGCAGAGCTGTCTTTCAAAATATACTTTACATCAAGATAGAAACTCACCATTGGGAGCATAGGAAACATGGACAAAGAAAAAGGAGACAAAAATTTCATAGAATCTTCAGCCCAGGGTTCTTACAATGTTTTAGAATCCAGTTCCTGTGTTTAAAAGGAGGAATATCCCATTACTTTGTTGGAAACAGGAGGTTTAACACAAGGCCACTGAGTAGTGAAAGCCTGACGCTCTCCCTACAAGGGGAATTTTCATGGAGTAATAACTTGAGTGACATGACACCTGAAATATGCCAGGAGAATATGGCATAGGAAAATACAGCATATGGGGGCAAACGTTATGGATGCTTTGTTTGCTAAATGATGATGTCACCTAAGCTTAGGAATTCTACGAAATCCAGCATATCAGTGACTCCTATTTCCCCTTTCTAATCAGCTCGGGTGATCTCTGTGTGTGTGCCTTGGCTTTCATAAAGTTGTAGGCCTTTAGGATTCAAGGCCTCTGGAAGACCCTGTTTGGTAAGCTGCTGGTCAAGTGGCTACTAATTTATTGAAGCGTACTTTGTAGTTACATTTGGCCAAAATTAAAAGCACGGAAAGTGATAATCACTGCAAACAGGACTATAAAAGCCAAGGAAAAATAGGCAAGATTGGGGTTCGTAAAAACTGGGAGCTTAAAGAGAAAAAGGCAGAGGGCTTTCAAAAGAAGCACTAGGAGAACACCTTACCACTGACTGAGAGCGTCAGAAAAGTCTGAAGTGAACCAGTGATGATACAAAGGTCTATAACCTAAATGGATGTAATATAAATATGGGATTATGAGGGCTAGAAGGGTGCAGATCCTAACTGTAAGGCAGATGCTGGCGTTCATTGTCCGTAACATTTATTGATGGTAACATTTATTAATGGATCACTAAAAGGCTTCTATCACCTTGGCACTTTACTACCTACTGCATAGGGAACAGACATAGTCAACAAATTCTACTGTAGGACTAAAAATAAAAGGTCTATCAACTCACGTGGTCTGCTGCAAAAATAGTCCGGAGAACACTTGAAAGCTTGATTGAGCCGATAGACGTTACGCTGAGCTTTGCCGCGTGCTGGGCTGGGGCTCTGGCTGGGTGCCAGAGGGAACAGATTCCCGAAACTCTCCCCTGAGCATGGGGACCGATCCAGTTTTACAATTTTATCACACGTACCCCGTATGTGGACCATTCGTACAACTGTGAGTGAGAATCCTCTTGCAAACCTCACCAGCTAAGCAATCCCATCAGATTACTTTTTGAGTCCTCTTCCTCTTTACTCACAATTTGCACTGGGAATAAAGTGTGGCAATGTTATCATATGCTGATGGGAGAGTTGTACATTTTGTTGCTCCTGCTCAATGCATTGACCAAGAGCCTCTAGCATGTTTGTGTTCTCCTCCCCTCTCCCATCCCATGTGCTGCCTTTCCATCCTCCCGTACTTCAGAAATATCTTGAAAACGGTTTGTCTACTGCCAAGGACTCTGGAGTAAAGTGGAGGACAGGCTATTCACACCAGCAGCAGAATGCTACTTCCCTCTGTTAATGACAGGATATTTAAAAACAAAATGGGCATAGAGCTGTGGCAAACTTTTATAGGATTTAAAAATAGGAATAGAAAAGGACTCTACAAAATACATGCAAGCGTCACTGTGTGTACCTGCCAACCCAATGGGCCTGTATCTCAGAGAAGAGTATTTTCTTCCATTAACCTAGTTTACTAAGTGAATTTTCCAAGTGTCAGTGAACGAGTGTCATTAGCATTCACCCTCAGTGACAGAACGGCTTTGACTGTGGTTCTTCTTATTTGACTTCTCTCACTAAACCTTATCCATCATGATGAATTCTTGGCCCACTTTGATCTTGGTAGGCATAACGCAAAGTCTGCTGAGGAATGGGGCCTGGGTGAAGTCCAGTCCCTGCTTCTGCAGTCAAGTCATATAATCACTTTAACCCACTCGTTAATTTCCCTTCTAAAAGCAGCGGGGTTATTTGCCCCACTATTTCTTATCAGCATTGAAGATTTTTTGGCTTAGAAGAATCAAATATCTAATTTCCAGCGTAACTTTTTCAGGACCTGTTTATATCTATTTGTTTTTGTGCTAGCATGTCCTTAAGCTTAAATAGTTTGTTGCCTTTCTATCTGTGATATTTACCCACTGATGTATTTATAGACAGACCTCCTGTCCCCTTTCTCAGGCTTTGTTTCACCAGGGCAAACAAGCCAAGCTCCCATAAGATCACTGTCAGTCTTCTAATGACTCTCTTTCAGTGTGATTTAATTTTTCTGGAACACGAGCGTCCAAGTTTCTATACTCCAAGTGAGGTTCTGCTAATGACTCTGTAAGACTCTCCCTTACCTTTACTCTGCCCAAAATTCTTCATCAGATACATCCTAGAATCCAGTTTGCCCTTTTCATGGATGGTCATGTTGGTTCTCTGTAATCGGAGCCGATTGCAAAAGTTTTAGAGCTCGCTGTTTAAAAAATGTCACAGATTCATCAGCTTCAAGGGAGCTGTGACAGCTTCCACCAGCTGGGGATCTGCATCTGATATTTCAGCTTGCAGGACACAGCTTTCTCTGTGGCTGGCCCGAAATGGTGGAGCTCATTGCCAACTCCCCTCCCCCAAGACCTTCCCCAGGGGAACCACTGATTTGCTTCCACCCGGCCTGCAATGTTAAAAAAAGCACTTACTCCATCTCATGCTAATAAAATACTAGGCAAAATTTGGCAAATGCTTTTCATTCAGTACGCATGCGTTAAAAAACATCTGAAAATCTCAGCTCCTTTGTTGTTTAAATTAAAAACACTTTCAGTCATTTTAGCTGTTTTGATTTCTAGCCATTCAATTCTTGCCCTTCATTTCTTTCTCAGTCCTCATTAAGTGTGAATAAAACTTTCAAAATGGCAATTAAAATAGATTTCTTTCTGTGGAGAGAGAGCCTATGTGTGACTGCACGACTGCCCATTGTCCTTCTTCATTTCTTCTTTTCTGAGGTCTATACTTCATCTTCCATCATCTGTGATTCAGACTGAGCCCCTCATGGCCAGGACCATTGTTTTATATTAATCTCTGCCTAAAGCAGACACACTTGCTATTGGTTTCTGAAAGCATAAAGAATGTAGCAGATCAATGCTGATATCCCGAACTGCACTTGGAAGACAAAGGCAGTGTAGCTGTTGAATTGATGCTCTCAGGAGCATGGAAGCAGAGCTACATTTTGGGCTATCACGGACTTGCCAGAGGACTCTGCGGGTATTTCCATCTAAAGATTATAGCCAGGGTAAAAGCTACAAAAGCACCGGTGACTGTGATAAAACTTGTAACACAGAATTGTCTTAGCTGTCCCATCAAATGAAGCAGACATTAACAAAAATTTTGAGGGCTAAGACTAAGATGGCCAAGGGTCTGGCAGCAGCCTGGACTCTGAGCTCAATCGGAGCATGGTGTCAACAGGCTGCATCGACTTAAAACAAAGACGTGGTGACAGTATTTCTGCTTTTGAATAGACCCTAAATGCACCTGCTCAGGAAGTAGTAGAGCAAGTCGGCTAGAGGCTTGAAATCCATTTTCCAGGGGAAACAAAACAGGGAGTTGAGCTCTGGGACGTCTCTCTCCTAGCTAAAAACCCTAACTATCCTTGCCATCCCCATTTTCCCTCAGAGCCTGAGACAGCTGCATGCAGCCTCCATAAAAAAAAAAGATGTTCAGAAGCACCTTTTCCTTTGGTTATCTTTTTTTTTTTTTTTCCTTTTTGGACTGGCTTGGACATTTCTGCATTCAGTATGCTGCATCCTGTGAACCCTGTTTGAGACACCTAAGCCTGCCTGGTCACCCATCGCGCTGAACACCGCGCTACTGTCGCACTTTGTCAAGCACGTGCTCTGAGAGTCCTGTATTTGTGCTTCTGCATCAGCACTTTAGCTGCATTCTGTGTGGTACTCATCTCCTTATGCTTGATTGACAGGCTTCTCGGGACCAGAAATTTTGCATCTGCCTATTAAAAACTTGGAAGATAATGAAATAATTGGTTCTCTGTTGGTGTTTGTTTTTTTTTTTGCCATTGTCACCTGTGCCTGTACCACGCAGCTCATGAATCTGCCTTCCTGGGTTCACCAACACCATCTTTGGTGTATAGATTTTAACTGACACCTTCAGCTGACAGGTAGTCAATCAACAGCAGAGAGAGCTGGTGATATTGAACTGGTGATAGCTGGTTTCAGTAACTGCAAAAGACCAGCTCCCCTGCAAGCTTCAAGATACTTTTGAAAGGTAGATTTAACTAGACACAGAAATGTAGCTCTGAGTTGAATGCAGAAGTTTTGCTTTGTTGGGGTGAGGTTTTTACCCAGAGGGATGTAAATCTCCCTAGGCTAAAACTACAGAGATAATTACATATTGCCCGGGAATCCCAGCACAGTGATTGATCCTGTATGACCCCTATATAGCTAATTACAGACTGTCAAGGCAATTTCTCTTCAAGTCGGACCGATATTTAATTAGTCTCCTCCTCATTGAAATCCTGACCTTGATTTGGCACCGGGGAAGCAGAGGGTCATGTATCTGGCCAGAGCATCTCATTGCTGCTCCGGGGGCAGGCAGACAAGGTAGTAACAGCTGAAAAGGAAAAATGGCAAATGAGAGTCCAAAATGAAGCAGCAGCTTTCTCCACCTCCTATTTCCTTCCTCTCCCCCTCTCCCTCCTCTAAAACCTGTTGCTCACGCTAAAAGACTAAATGAAACCCACCTTTTGGTGGGTACAATTGCCTTTTGGTGACTTGCAGTTAATTTATAGCACAAAACAGAGGAGATAGCTCTGCTGGTAACTTTTTGGTCAAACTGGAAACTGGCAATTTATTCCTGCTGCTTTGTCTTTCAACCAGTTGTTAATCCGTGGCAGAAATTTACCTTCTATCTCGTGCCTACCTGGTTTCCTTGGTAACTTCTTGTAAGAATATTACAAAAGCTTGCAAAAGGCCAAATAAAGTGTCAGCTGCTTAATCTTTATTTACGGAAAATTTTGTGCTGTTAAATCTACTAGATCTCTGCCAAAGCTGGCTGACGTATTTCATAGACTATTTCCTTCTCTCTTGTTCAAAAAAGGGTCCAGATATTATTAAACAACAACAAAAAAAAAACCCAAAATATAAAAATCTCTTTGCTTGTGTAAAGAGATTTAAGACCTGGAAGTTACCTGAACCTTCATATGTGCTCCATAGCTATCCTTTATTTATGAGAATCGGTACTGAAAGGACCTGTTCAGCTTTGCATATATTTAAAATGTTTTGCAGTAAAAGGTGGTTAAAATCATGCCTTCTGATGCCTTCAGAAAGGGTTTTGATTGCTTAGATATGATCATGATGGGTGCCAAAATAAAGATTGTCATCAGTTTATGAATAATTTAGAAGCAAAAGTGGGAACAAAGTCAGGACAGAAGAGAATCAGAACAGCTTTACTTGTGAAACAAAGACGAAGGAGTGAAAATTGGCAATAATTACACGTTTCATTGTTTGTGCTACTTCAAAAGTCCCATTGTGACAAAGGTTCCACTCGCTCGATGGTGTGGATGCAAAATATCCGTCTGTGCTACGAGCTTGTGGTATAAACGCTCCGGACCGAGGCGTGCAGGAGGGAAGGATAAAACAAGCGAGTGGTGCAGGGAGAGTTCAGATGGTCTACAGTAAATTCCTCGTAGGGTGAAATCGGAAAAGGAAGGAAGCCAGGAAGAGATTGGGCACTTTTGAGCACTTCCACTTTTTTTCCTCTAAAGGTTTGGAAATGGTTCTCCTGCCTATGGCAAGCTTCTTTCAAAGATCTCCACTTAGGCCATCCATACAGCTTTCTGATGGCAAAAAACCCTCCAAATTTCTGGTTTTCGTAGCTAAACAGCTATTGGGTAGGAAGCTGTTGCTCAAAATATCTATGGAAGGGGCAAAAGGAAGGAAAAAGTTCCAAATGGCCAATGCTAACAAATTTTGGAAGAGGTATCACACCTCAGGTATCATAGCTTAAGAAAATCTGCTTCTATTATGGATTAGACGGAGATTTAAAGTTGGAGTCAGATTATCTTGTCTCAAATCCAAAGGCAGCCTTGTATTTCCGAGAAGCCTGTGAGGGCTTCTGGACCGAGAAAAGCACTTGCCGGAGCCGCTGCTCCAGGGCTGCGGTGGTGACATCGGTGGCAAGCCAGGCTGGAAGCAGAACCAGCGAGATGTATTCGGGGCTGGCAATGACCCTCCTGCGCTGCCTTGAAGGAGGCTTTGCCCCTCGAGGGGGTTTGGTGGGGTACGATGGGAACGGAGGAGAGCGCGGGCCATGGCAGCGTTGCCACGTGCGCTGCATCGGGGGGCTGATGGTGACAGAGGGGCCCTGGGGAGCCCGCACCAGGTTTTGGCAAAAAAAAAAAAATCCTGCTTGCATGTAGAGTCCTGTCCAAGCAAAGTCTTGACGGGTGGGTTTTGCTGGAATAAAAGCACAGGAACGCGTTCACTGCTCTCTTTCAGTTCAGCCTTCCCCGCCTTTCCAAATATTTCCGTTGGCTTCCCAACCAGTGCTGTTAGCACATGGCGAACAGCGGGCGTGGCGGCGGGGACGAAGCGTGCCGGGGCCGGGACTCCCTAACGGGGTTCCTCGCGCCCAGGAACCCTGCAAAAAAAAAAAAAAGCGGAAAATCGCGTAAATGGGCTCGGTCGGGCCGAGAACCCGCGGCCGCCGCTCGCAGAGGGAGGCAGTCTCAGACCAGCCGCTAACGGCCCGTGGGGGCTTGTTCCCAGGCCCGGGAGGAAAGGAGGGGCCGGGAGATCCGGCAACTTTCCCTCAAAAAGAGGGGGAAAAAAAAAAAAATCCAGGGCAGCCTCCTCCCGCCGCCGCCGCCGCCGTCCCGCGCCCTGCTGCGCGCCCGCGGAGGAGCCGTCCGTTCGCTAGGGGGCAGCCGCCGCCCGCCCCTCCCGGTGCGGGCCCGGACCGGCGCGGGGCGGAGAGGGGGCGGATGGGGGGGTGCGGAGCGGTGCGCGGCGCTCCGCGGGCGCGCTGCCCGCGCCCGACGGGGCTGGCTGCCGCCGCTGCCAGTGATGTCATGGGGCGGCGGCGGCGGCGGCGGCGGCGGCGGCGGCGGGAGGGGGGGGCGGGGAGGAGGCGGCACTGCAGCTGCATGTGTCTGTAGCGGCGGCGGCGGCGGCGGGGCCGGGGCGTCGTCATCTGCATTCACGTGGGGGCGGCGCCGGCCTCCGCCTGAAGCCCCCGCCCGGGGAGAGACAAAACCCACGCGAGGCGCGGGGTGCCGCGACCCCCGCCCCGCCGCCGCCATCGCCATGAATTCGGCGGAGCAGACCGTTACGTGGCTGATCGCCTTGGGCGTGCTGGAGTCGCCCAAAAAGACCATCTCCGACCCCGAGGGCTTCCTCCAGTCCTCCCTGAAGGACGGGGTGGTGCTCTGCCGCCTGCTCGACCGCCTGCTCCCGGGCACTATAGACAAAGTAAGTGCCTGCCATCCCTCCCGCCGCCCCCCCGCCTCCTCCCGCCGCCCCCCGCCGCCCTTTGTGCGGCCGGGCCCGCCGCCCCCCGACCCGGCCTCGCTCGCCGCCGGGCCCCCCGCGCCGCCTCCGCCCGCCCCAGAGGGAGGGGGGGGGTCCCGCCGGGAGCGGAGTGGGGGGGTGAAGGGCGCGGTGTGTGTGTAGGGGGGGTCAGCCCCGATCTGGTGTGGGGGCCGGGGTGAAGGCGGGGGGGCAGCGGGCAGCCTGGCTGATGAGGTCTTCCCCCCTTCAGGGCCACGGTTTTGCAAGTGTTTTACAGAAAAAAAAAAAAAAAAAGAGAAAAAAATAACGCTCCGCTCTCCAAATCGAAGTCCTGGATGTGCATAGAAGCTTTTTGGGGAGGGGGGAGCCGGGGAGGGGGGTGTTATAGACCCTTTCTGGCGTGTCGTGAGCCGGTTGCAAAGTTCTCTACGCAACTGCTGGAACAGTCGGTGCCTCACCTCGCCTGGGAGGTGATTCAGCTCATCCCTCCCAGCCCCTGAAGGACGCCGGAACCTTTGATGCTTAGTTTTCTTGAAGTCTGTTTTTTTACCGTTATTTGGGTCTTTTACTGCTTGGTAGCCTGTGGTGGGGGGGTTGGGGGGGGGGATCGTCATTCTTTTTGAGTTGAAAAAAAACGCATTACAGCTCTGTTCTTCATTGCGTTTGAAGAAAATGTACTCTGTCAGGTAACTTTTACGGGTTATGTGTGCGTACGTAATTCCCGTCGTAGCTCGGCTAGAGCGAGGGGATTTGATTTTTGATACTGTGCCTCCAGACTTGGGACGACGCGGTTGTCTCACCTGGCAGCACGGCTAGTGACCCGCATCTTGGCAAAACTTTCCTTGTGAGCCGGTACGAGGTGGTGAAGAGAAGATTGATGAAGGTCATCTGCCATGCCAATGGAAAAGCCCTTGCTTGAAAATAACGCCATGTTTTTCACCTTTTGCAGCTGGCAGACCACTCCACACATTGGAGCCTTCTGACAGTGTGCTTTTGTTACCTTTTGTGGCTCTTTTTTAAGTAGTCTGCTGACCCACAAGGTTGAAAACCAGTGCTTTTAGCTTGGTAGGGCGCTGGACTGGGCTGTCTCCCGTTGGTTTGCTGCCAGCTGGGGTTGTTATGTTTTGTGTTGTGCTGTAGTGTGCAGGTCCTGGCTCTGGACTGGAGTCCCACTCTACGAGGTGTAGTAGGTCACTCCTGCCCCCTGAAATCCACAAGCAAATTAGGAGGCAGTGTGGGGATTGCGCGGGAGCCCGTGGTGCTGTTGATGGGTGATGGAAGTGACAAGAGCGGATGCAGCGTGGCGGCGCAAGTGTGGGTAACTCGAGGTCCACTGTGGTGACCAGTGGAGCTGGCTGGGACAGCCAAAGCCATTGCCAGCTTTCCCCGCCACCATTTTCCCAGAAGCGGCTGTTTGTGTGATAGAGCCGAAGAGGATGCGTGTCCCCTCCTGAGGAGCAGTGACTTTGTGGCCGTGGTATGCGAGGTGCAAGCTGTTGTCCAGTACGTTGGGCTGTGAGCTGCGGCTCCAGAGCAGGTAAATGTTCTGCTCTGCTGTTCGGGGTGGCTCGTGTCATACGGGGATCCCCAGCCTGGCCGGCCACCTGCTCAGGCAGCCTCTGCCTGTGCCTCCTTGCCCCCAGACTCTCTTGCCTGAGGAGGGTCTTGGCAGCCCGTCGCACTGCGCCACTCCAGGCACCCTGTCTGAGCACCTCTCCAAAATCTTGCAGTTTTGGGTCCTGAACTTTGGGGCAGAAAAATCTTTCCCTTTGTGTGGATGTCAAGTCTAGTAAAATGGGGTCCTGAACTCAATTTGGGAAACGGGCTCCACTGAACAACAAAAGAACTAAAAGAGCACGACAGGAATAAGTGTTAGAACAGCGTTTCCCAACTCAACGTGCTTTTCTGTGTACAGTGTAACTGGAGACGGCTCAGTTAGTGCGAATGAGAAGCGCTCTGCTCTTTTCACGTCAGAGGAGTGAATGCCTCTGATGTTCAGGCATGGGGGTCTCTTCACGGCACCCACACCCAGAGGAGGGTTTTGCAGAGGGGCACAGCTCCCCACAGCCTACCTCACTCCCAGCCTGGCATGCAAGGAGCTATCGGGGGGTTATCGTGGACCCCACAGTGCAGAGGCGCGGGGTTTGCAGTGGGTGGTGTGCGTGCTGGGACAGCAGCCAGGGCAGGAGGAATGATGGCGCCTTGCAGCTGCCCACCATCTCCCCAAGCTCACCCTGTGTCGAGCAGGACGCTGGGATGGGCAGCTGCTGGAGGTCCCTGCCGACCTAGTGTGTCTCCTCCGGCTTTGTCTTAGTTAAGATCTGGGGAGAAATGACCCTTCTTAAATTTCTTTTTTTTTTTTTTTTTTTTTTTTAGAGGCTCCTTATTTTTGTGAGGTATACTGTACTTATTTTTGTGGACCGCTCACATTGCACTTTCGAATTCATAGATGCCTCTGAGAGACCCATGAACTCATTTTCCCATCCAACTTTGTGAATATTCTTTTTCTGTAGACTCAGAGAATACACCACGTACTTCTTTCATGCTCTCAGCTGCCGTTGCAAGTCTGAGCTACTTTCATAACTTTTTTCCTTTTTTTTGTTTGCTAATAAAAACACATAAAACTTACATCCTTCCCTGTATTATGTTATTTTTTTGCAATGTCTTTTTTTTTGTACTGCTGTTCATTGTGTCTTATTTTTTTCATACTGAGTGCATTTTAAATATGAGCTCTTTTATTCCTTATTTGTCCTGAAAGCCTCCAGTTCAAACTGGACACTTTTGAAGTCTAGAAGATACGAGGTTTGTCCCACAGATGTAGACTAATTCAGTTCTTAAAATCATTTGAGATCATAACTTTCTATAAATATCTGACATCAGCAGACACTTTGAAGACTCACAGAGCTCATTTTTTCTGTAAATACAAAGTAGTAACTAAAACCAAAGAGGACGTTAAAAATGCAAATTATAAATAAGAAGGAATGTTTATCAGTTTGGGTTTTTTAAAGATGTTTTATAAAAAAAGGCTATAAATACATTTATTTCTTTCAAAAACTATTTGGGAAGAGGATTCAATATGTGCGGGAATGCAGTAATATATTTTTTAGCATTTTGTGCTTTTTAAAGCCTCTGGGTACCCTGAGAGTAATTAGTAGAAGATTTTTAATAAATAAAGGTCATGTGACCATAAAAGGAATAAAGCACTTGAAGGTCAAAGAACAGATTTTTCTAAGTCGATAAAACAAATTAGTGGGTTTCAAGGTTGGTTAGCATGTTCTTCCTTTAGATTGCTGTGTATTTGTATACCATCCTTGCACAGAATAATGTACAGAGCTTCTCGTCAGGAAGTTTTGGCTGTATTTGTTTACATTACAGTCATCCTCTATCTTGAACAACAGCAAAGGACAGACACTAAATTCACCAGATTCCAAGAACTGTGAATGGATGTAGTTTGGAAAGTAGTGTCATTACAGACTGTTTCTCTCATTTTTGGGCTCCTTTTTAATGTCATGATGATTCTTTTGTGTTTTGAGAGAGACCATGACAGGGTAAACCAAAATAGGTGGGTTAGGCAGGGTGAGGGTACTGCTCAAAAACCTTATCCTGAACGTGGGAAAGCAAAAAAAGGGAGAGGAATTATTAAAAAACAAACAAAACTCCCCCAAACCAAATCTGGCAAAACCCACAGTAGCTTCCCCCACCCAGACCAAACCCCGCCATGTGTTGGTTTTTTAAAGCACAGGGACCTGTACTGAAACAGGCAGGTGAGTTGACCTGCTCTAAAGGATAGGGAATTGCTGAATTCAAGTGGTTTGAATGAAGAGCCGTGGTTTCAAGTTACAGGATTTCAGCCCTGCGCTGTAGAGCTGAGTTATTTCCCTGGCAGGGGAGAGGATTCCCGTGGAAGCGTTGCAGTGCAGTTGTCTGCCACTTAAGATGCTTTTCCTCGCAGAGATTATTTTCCAAACAGATTCCTCCGTCGCAGACCAGTTTGACCCACTTTTGACGTTGTAAACAGAGATCAGAACTGGAGCGGGAATTTTCCTTGTCAGACGAGGCTTTGCGCTCCATTAAGTTTTGTCTGTACTTTCATTTTTGGTCAGCTGTTCGACAGAAAGCATCATTTTGAGGGCAGCTTTGTTCTGTTCAAGGAAAACAGGGAAGATACATCAGGGGATGTGGCGCAGTGGCCATTTGGTACCTTGTGGTCCCCCCCCCCTCGTTAGGGGCTCCCGGAGGGGATGGGAGCAGCTGGCTCAGCCCTTTGAATTCGGTCGATGGGGAAGCGTGCTGGGCGTGCTGCTGGGTCTCCTGCACCTTGGCCACCCTCTGTCAAACAGCCCATCGCCAGCCGTTGCACCCGAGCATGGGATTGAAGAACCCAGAAGCTGCTCTGCTGCACGTGGGAGGCTGATCCAAAACACAGCCGCTTCCTCTCACTGCTCCCGCATCGCCGAGGCGTGAGAGGAGCGTCACAAGGCTGGCCCCAGGAAAATAAATACCGCGCTCTCTTGCTGGCTGAGACTCAGTGTGCGGCTGGAAGAAAAATTCGTTCTCCGAGTGGAGGATTGGGCACTGACGTCAACATTAGTTTGGTTGTTATTTGGGATGGTATCAGCGCTGATGGCAGCAAAGATTAGTATCTTTTTATAAATACCTCATATGTTAGTAGGATTCTCTTTTTAGTGATAGAGGTCTTTGGCTAAACGATGTGTTCTGAATTGTAATTTTGGAAGAAATTAACTCTTTGCAACTCAAAAGGCAAACAAATGTCTGTGTATGAGCACAAGCACTGAAGAAGAGTTGGGAGACCCCAAAAGGAGGGTTCAGGCTGCCACGTGCAGTCTCACCAGCCACCTCCTCGCAACAGGTGTGAGCACCTACGGCTCTGGTGAAGGGAGGTTTATGTTCACTTGTCTCTGATTTCACATGGACATATCAGGGCCAGATACCTCTGTCCTGTTGTCACAAGGTGTGACCTGGATGTGGTGTTTCAGGCGTTGCAAAGGAAGAAAGAAGGAAAGGTGTTTGGGAGCCAGAGGTAATAACAGGCGGTGATTTTTGTCGCCCGATAACCTTTGCAGAGGGTGCAACACCGGCTGTGAGCTGACTGGAGCCCAGGCAGAGCTCAGGAACCCTGGTGAGCATCCCAGCAGTGGTGCAGAGGTTACTCCTGAGGTAGCAGTTGCCAGGCACTGGTTGCCCCTGAGCAATCTGAATTTGGGAAATTCTTCTGGCAGGATGGGTCTGCCCCTGCAGCCCTGCTGAGGCTTTCGGGGTCTGCCTGAAAATCCGTTGTGAGGGTATTGCAGACGCTGGTATTACAATAGCAGCAGCAGAAGGTCGTGGTAGGGCTAGACCTGGGAGGCAGGAAGCAAAATCTGCATTTTAATATGCATATGCTCTCTCCCCCCCAGCAATAGTCTTTACGCAGAGCCTCCCAAGGAGATTATTTGTGCTCTGGCAAGAATAATCCGCGCCGGGCAGCTGTGCCTGCCATGGCTGTGTGCTTGAGAAGTGCCGGCGTGCGTGGGGATGCCGTTGCTCCAGGGTGCAAGCACTGCAAGGGTGAGCCAAGTGCCAGGATGGTTTGGTCCTGTAACAGAGTTATCATTGGCCATGTTGTCATTTACCATGTTACTCCTATGGTCTGGTGAGAGCAGGGGTGCACGGATGCACTGAAGGACAGTGCCCATGCTTTTGCCATCTGTGCACAGGCTGTGTAATTCTGGTGGCTGGAATGTTGTCCAGAGAAACACGGTCTATAAGTGTGCACTGAGGAAGAGACGACTTGTATCTGCGTTTGCTGTCTTTTTCCTTGAAAATCAGATCTTGTTAATGCATAAGGGTCTAGACTGAATTAAATAAGGGCATGCCAGACCCTAAGAAGAGGGGGAAATTAATGAAACTATTGGCAATTAAATTGTTTTTGTGACAAAACACAGAAGGATAATTTAGTTTTGCTGGTCTTACTCTCATTAAGATCCTTTCCACAGTTTCTAGATATGTTCTTTCTATGTCTGTGCGTAATATGGACAACAGAAAATGCAATTCCTTAGCCCTCAGGCACCCTACTGCTACCCAGACCGTCCCCCAAACACTGTGTCTGTGTGGGGAAAAGGAAGAGCTGTGGGGATAACACCAGCATGCTCCCTCTGGTTACTACTGTATGCTAGTGGCTGAGGGCACCAAATCGTTCAGCTGAAAATGTTCAAAATTGTAATTCAAGCCTTAGAAAACCTGGCTTTAAAATCGAAGTTTACAATATATACGTAAGTGTATTTATACTTATATACACACATATATGTACTTAAAATCTGGCTTTGAATCACTGAGGGGTATTTGATATAGACGTTTCTTAAATCACAATTTTAATTAGTCGTTACCCACTGGCTGTGATTTGAAGAGCTGGAACCTTAAGACATTTCAAGCGTGACAGGGCTTGCAAAAACACTGTGAGCTGGCAGCGTGGAAGCAGCGTCAGTCTTGCACCTTGGCTGGCTGCGCTTTGCTCCCTGATCCTCAGCCAGTGTGACACTCCCGCGCTCTCCCCGACTTCGCTGCATGGAGCAAAGCCACCTCCTCTCCGTGTCTCTCGGTACAACGTGGCTGCTGCCATCACCCACCACCGGCACCGCAGAGTCATCTGCGAGAAGTTCCTGTTGCACTGCTCCTCATCACGGATCTTTGGCACCCAGTGTGCAGAGTCCCCTTTTGGCCCCCGAAACGCTGCTGGGGTCTAACAGCATTTCGTTCAGGTCTCCATTTTCCAGCTCTGCAGCGAGCGTTGTTGGACAATGTTGGCAGTGTGCCCAGGAGAGGTTCTCCACTGTAGGGCTTTGGTAGTCGTATGGAATATTTTCACACACAGAAAGGGGGAAAAAGCAGTAAAAATCATACCCTCCCCCTGCTTTGACGGTGCAGCTGTGCTGACAGCCAAGTGCTTTTGTTGGCTTTGTTAATGTCACTGGGGGAAGCGGTACCGTTAGACTGGCAGAGGAATTCCCTCTCTGGCATATGTTACATCCACAGCACGGAGCGATGCCAGCATATCTAGCAGCAGAGCTCTCCCAGTGTAAACAAACCCTGAGTGATTGGACTCCTGAAGCCCCAGCTCGCGCTGCATCAGAACAGCGACGTTGCGCGGGAAGTGCTGCAGCCTTTATGTGAGAAAGGGTGCAGAATCCCCACCTGCCAGCCTCCCTTCGCAGGGGAACGCCAGCGAGTGGAGCTCCCGAAATACCTTTTTAGGTAGGTTCTCGCCAAGCCCTGCCCAAATGCTGCCCGCACCTGGAGTAGCGCTTCAGCGGGCTTTTTCCACTTGCTGACTTCAGGGAAATACACGTTTTCCTGTGGGCATCTAATGCTGGCACCCCTGGAGCTCCGCGGCATGAGGCTGATAATACTGCGTGGGGTCGGTGACAGCTGCACGCTAGCTGATGTCCTCTTTTTCTTTAAAAATAGCAAGAAAACAAGCAAAACCACAGGAATTAGGAATATTATTCGTCAGCATTTAGGAAACACTGGAAAGAAGATTACTCCTGCAGCTGCGACTAGACTCTTGTGTGTGTACGTGTAAAATTCTTCATGCACACTGCCATGCATGTGTTTCGGTAGGACTCCTGCCTAGTTCGGTTCCCAAGGTGGGCCTGCCAGTGGGTCGTAATTGCAGTTGCAAAGGCAGCTTTCAGTCTCGTGTTTGCTAAGTTTTACGTGCTCGGCGTTCTCAATTTCTTAACGCTGTCTGAATGTAGGTTTTTTTTTTTTGTGTGTGAAATATAAAAATACAATGGAAACTTGAGAAAACGAGAATACCATCTAGAATGCCCTCGTGCCCTTAATTTACTGTGTTGGTATCTTAGGGCTTGGTCCCACCTCATGTAGACTTTGATGGGAATTTGATCAGGGTCCAAGGGAAGTAACAAAATACAGTACTTCTGCAAAGATCATATTGTTTTCCTGAACATTGTTTAATACAGGTGCGAATCTGAAAGATTGAGCTGAAACAGCTGTATCAGTTTTACAGGATCATTTTTGCAGGGCAGATTGAAGAAAAAGTGGTTCTAGTTCTTGTGTAAGGCTCAAAGAACCAGTTTATCAAGGCTGCCACAGATCTGGCTAGCATTTTAACCAAACTGTACATTTCCTTTGCAAACTTAACTGAACTTAGTTTTTCAGGGCTATTTCCAGTCAGGGACTGAAGCAGCTAAAGCGGCACATCAGTGTGTTTGAATGTAGGTCACTGCTAATGAGGGCTGGTCAAGCAGACGAGCATTTCTGAACACGTGCAGGGGAAGAACTTGGAAGAGCTGGAGGAGTCTTCGGTCAACCAAAGTGCTCCTGGTTACAGGTGCTGTAGCAGGATGGAAGTTGAGAGAGCATGGAGCTGTGGCTGATGAGCTAGTGTGGCCCATTGGACAGTAAAGGAAGGGTGGTGGCATAAGGTTGTGTGGTAGAAGAGTAGGGCTAAATGTGGGATTGGAGTTTGGGATTGGAGTTTGGGATTGGATTTGATGGTTTGGAAGGTGATGTTGTGTGGTCTGAGGCGGAACAGATGGAAAGAAGGAGTACAGGGACTGGTGTGGCTATGTAGGATGTGCAGCAGAGGAGTGTCAGATGTGGGTTTAGCTGTGCTGATGGCTGTGGAGCAAGGCAGTGGGATCTAAGAGCTGCTGTTGCAGTTGTCACTACTAGTGGTATCCAAGGGCAAGAGGTTTGGGAACCTCCATGCTAAATTATTTCATAAAAAGCGGGCACCTGTCACTTCTCAGAGAGGATACACTGTTGAGTTCTTCCAAAGGATGCTCAAGGGACTCTTGTGGACTCAGGAGATGACTGAAGTTTGGAATGCTAAGCAGATGAAGGCTCACTGAAGTCCCAGATGGGGTCAAGAACACAGGTGCACTTTTGCTTTTGCCTTCTGCTGTGTCTTAGCTCTTGGTTAACTTCAAGGCTGGGTGTCCTTCTCAGCGTATAAGAACTTTAGGTCATATTTTAAGGCGCCTGTCCTTCCCTTTGTGCTGTGTGCGGAGCCTAGGTGAATTCTTGCGTGAATCCTGGAAATGTAAAATTTGGGCACCTGAGTGCTTGGGTTGTAGGAGCTTCAGTCTTTTACTGGATCTAGCTCTTACTGTCTACATTGACCGCCTGCTGCTGCATTTTCGGAGCATGGGTTTCCTCACACTAAAATACAGGTGTCCAGCACACGGTAGCTGCTGCGTGACTTATTATTGAAGAGTTTGTGGGCAGCAGGTTTTATAGGTTGGGAAAAGTCAGTACTAAGAGCTACACTCCCGCAGAAACAGCGTTGTGGTAAGGTCTGGTGCTCCACCAAGACACCTCATTTTAAAACAAAACTGCACCTTGCTGAGAATCCTGATCCATGTTTTTAGTTTAATGATAGCGTCCTGCACATGTCACCTAACACCACCAGCCAGATGTGTGATCCGTGAAGTGGTTGGGCTCGACTGCACAGTGCTCCTTACTTAGAGGCATGGAAGGTGCGACCCTTTGAAGAGCAGCTGTGACGACTCCTGTCCTGGGAGGAGTGTGGGGTTCCATCCACAGTCCTCTGAGCCTGGCTCTCTTCACTGACTGTGGAGGGAGCGCCGCACCTGCCATCGGTCCCTTCCAATGGATGCTTCCTCAAGAAGCAGACCATATCCTTCCGTGTAGCTATGGAGGATGCCGCTGTGATGTCACTTTCTTTTCTGTCCCTGCTGGATGTGGTTTGTGAGGGTGGCTGCTCTGGGACTGAGGATGGAGCAGGAAACCCAAATGCCCCAAGGCGTCGGGCGTGGGTGCAGGAGCAGGCAGGAGGCAACGCAGCTGGGAGCGGTGGGGAGGGAAGGAACCTGCAGGAGTTGCTGGTTCACAGCCTGTGTTAGTGTGAGAATGGCCTAGCTTCCTCCCCGTGAATTTTTTAAATCTCATTTTTATCCCTGAACACAGACCCTGCTGACAAACCCCAGCCTGCAGCACTTGTGCAGGAGGTGTTTGCCTCTGTGCCACCATGCTCCATCCAAAGATCAGTTGCTCTTGGTGTTGTGCCTTGGTTGCTCAAAGGGGCTGGACGCAAAACAGAGTTGCTGTGGGACCAAATGTCATCAGTAGGACCCTTTCATTAGCATTGCTGCATTGTTAATTTATGGTATTTTTACTGATTAGATTGCAGTAATGCTCTGTGTGTACAAGGTATGGAGAGAAAACTCTTTCCTGCTGCGAGGCAGATACAGTGTAAAAGGCTCTGGGCAGGATGAACAGGGTGTAGGAAAAATGGTCCCGCATGTTGTGACAGAGGACAGTACCCCCATCCACCCTGTCCCTACAATACCTCCCTTTGGGATTGCATTCTTCTGTGATGCTCTTCACAGTGCGGAGTTTCCTCTTTGTGGGGTTTTCCCTAGGATGCCTGCTTGAGGGATGAGTCTTTGAACTTCAGACTCGGGCAGCTGTACTTGTGAACAGGACATTTTAAAGTGTCTGCTGGACATGCCTACTAGTTTGCAGCTACCTGTTGTGTTCTTTATTAGTTTCTGCTTTCTAGTAACTGAGATAGTCTTCCTACATAGTACACTATGTTGTACTATCTGTATGTCGGGCTAGAAAAATTATTACGTTTTTAAATGTATATGTGGTAACTCTTTTGTAATTCATCCTCTTGCTGTTGCCCTCATGCCTTAATTTTTCGTATTTACTCATTGCAATCGGATGACTGTTTTTTTTTCTTTCAAACTCATTATTTTACACGTTCCTTGCTTATTTCCTTCCTATACTTTCCCTGTCTGAATGAAGTAATGTTAGCCTTTTTCATTTTTTCTAAGACTGCCGCTCTCATACCTTTTCTTGATACTACCTGTCTCTCTGCCTTGCCCTTTTTTATTCATTAGTTGTTGTTGATTAAAATCATAGACTTAATCTGATCAAAACAGATGGAACATCTGGCTAGGTACCGTCTATTTGTATCGTACATTGTTCTCCACCTTTTCTGGATGGCAGAAAATACTCCGCTCCTGGGTAGCTGCAGTGCATCACAATGAGCGTCCTCATTGAACTAGCCGTGATTTCCAGAACTACTCCCTGAGAGATAAAATCTTAATCAGAACCTGTCCCTGAACCACGAAGAAGTGGTTTAAACTGTTGCTGCTCTGTGTATTACCTTTCCCATGTCTCTTTGGATTCCACTGTGGAGCCCCAGTCCCTAATTAAGAATCTGTCAGGTCCCTCTGGAATCCTTGTCTTTTCTAATTACTATTAACCTTTTTTATTTGTATTACTAGAGCACACAGAGTTTCCAGTTGGACACTGAGGCCTCTCTGTACTAGCAGTTGTGTAGACACAGGAGACGAAGACAGCCCCTATTAATGAACTAACAGTGTTGGTCTATGACAACAAGAGGATGAGGCAAATATTTCCGGAGAGGAAAATATGTAATCTCTTTATTTCATTGGCTTTATGTGCATGCAATCTGCTTTTATTAAGCTAAGTAATTTTGGAGTATGACCCTACTTTAATTTTATTTTGTTTATCCTTTCTCTCTGAATGTATTTGCCATCTTTCAGGCAGATTAGGACTTACCTGCCTCAGTGGTCTGCTTGCATTTATGTGCTGTCACATTTTGAATAGTCTGTGAGGCTACAAATGTGATCTATGAGAGTGAGGTCACCCTCCTGAGCCTCCTATAACTGTGTGTAAAGGATGTCATATACCGTAAGTGTGACTTTAACACGGGCTTGGCCTGCGTAATTGCACTTTGTGATTCTGTCAGGGGGGTTCGGTTTGTTACTCGGGTCCCTCGCTGTGATTCTCAGCCATCTGTTGAAGGCTGCCGGAATCACATGAAGATATCCCAGGTAAATGGCTTAACAGGTTTGTGTCTTTTTATGGGATCAATAACACTTTAAATTTCTAGCAGGATACAAATGCTAAGATATTTTTAGATTCATTACCCATACACTTCTGTCTGCTGTTGGATAAAAATGCCACTGTAGCCACAGAGCTGAGAAAATGTAGCCTGCCTCTTACCTCACCCTTGGAGTCTTTTCCCTTCTTTTGTGAGAGAAGAAGTGACATTTCTTACTGGAACTTATTTTATTCTTTCAAGGGAAGATGATTTTTGACTGGAAAACAGGCATTAGAGTCCTGGTTGGGCTGAGGTCTCACAGATGTATATTTGGCACGTATTTTAAACTTCCAGACCTGAAAGAGGACAGTTTGTGGAGTTTGGGTTTTCTTTGCTCTTTGCTTCTTTGCTTCTTTAGGTGGAAGGTTTTGTCCTCCTCTAATCAGATGTCCTCCTTTACCCCTTTTTTTTTTGGCCTATTTCCAGGTATTATGCAGTGGTTTATGAGTTACATGCAGTCCCTTATGAGGTGGTATTCCATATATCTGGGTTTCTTAAAATTACTGATTTCTGTGCTTAACGTGGCGGGGACTTGGGGAATAAGGAATGTTAAAGTGGTGTACCTGATTCTGTTATGAGACAAGATGTCTTCTTTTATGAAACAAGATGTTTTCTTTTAAGAGAAATCTAGATTTGCTATGATGTCTTGTTAGAGGTTATTCTTGTTTGAGGAGCAGAAGTGATTTTAAGGTTTCTCAGGATGAAAAGAAGCCTTGATGAAGTAGAAGCAACCAAGAAAATTGGGTGCGAAAAAGAAATTAGCAAGTCTGACCTATAAGGGGAGATCTAAACCAGTTATTATGCAAATAATTTCAGAAAAAAAAAGAGTTTATAACTGCAACTATATAATTATTGTGTAAGTATTAGGAATATGGAGAAGGGAGCATACTAGAAGCATCACCTTCCATGGAAATACTAATGGGATTCTCAGGAATCCTGTCTAACAAGGGATGTTGGCATGATTGACTAAGCTTGAGATTTCTTACTAGAATTGAGAAATAAGTTAATTGGAGTAATCAAAAAGTGTAACAAGCAATAAATGCAAAACCAGCAAAAACAATTCAAGAAGCACGAAGCTCTTGATGTTTCCAGGAGCGTTCTCTCACCACTTGTGTCTTTCCTGAATTTACAGAGATCGTCTTTTGGGCTATTGTACCCATGTAGGATTTCCTTGGTGTTCCCTTTATGTTTTTTGTGTAGCAAAAGGGTTATTGTTAACCTAGAGTGGTTTATCATAGTACCAAACAATTTGAGGAGTTTGAAGTGTTTCCTCTTGCTTGAGGAAAGGAAAATTCTTCAACTCCTATTGCTACCAAATTCTTAGTATTACGAAATAGTGGTTTTCATTTAAAAATAACCGGAATTTGTGTTTAGAAAGTGATAGTGACTTGTGTTTTAAATTTCTTTGTAACAGATTCACCCTGTCGTGCTGTTGTATTTGTTAATTTTTCTGGTGTCACAGGGTCAGAAATGTCTTTGATCCTGTATGAACATAGAGAAGGTGCTGCTACCTTGGTTTCAGCTTGATGCAGTGTTTGGAGTGAACCTCATGTGAAGTTCCCAGTGCTATGGGGGTGGAATTAGCTTGTGACTTTGTGTAGCCTTGACATAACAGGTGCATTTAAGAAAACTTCTTCAAAGCGTAACGTGTAACCGAAGGACATGATGCCACGTGTTACCACCTTAGCTTCCAGCGACTGGCTGCTCTTCTGTGCAAGGCTTTCCCCTTCAAATGAAAAGGGGTGTCCAGGGCTGCAGGTCTGTCTTCCTCTCGGTTTGGGCCATGCTTTGTTTGCTAAACTGCTTCAGAGAAATCAATGAGCTTATTGTGAAACGATGCTTACGTATGCACAGAATTCAAGTTAAGCTGTGGTAAGTTACGCTATGGCCCTGAAGCGCGTGGAGCTGGCTGTTTTTCTGTGGAAGGTCTACACCTGACTTTCAGGGAAGAGGTTGAACTGAAGGCAGCATGAATGTGGGTGCAGAGAGGACACGGCGGCGTTGCCAGAAGCTCTTTTCTCTTAAGTTCAGTCAAGGTTTTCCTCCTTGGGAAGTTGCTCCTTTTCTGGGGTAGGAAGAGACTGCAGCTGTTTATTAAACTACAGGTAAACAAAGCTCGTTCATGTCAGACCTTGGAATTGGTAGACCATTAACTCGGGGTCCTGGTGTTTTTCCACTGAGGTCTTTGGGGCGTTCCTGGTACGTTTCCTTGTTAGAGAACCAATACTTAAGACTGAACCAAAGTGAAAACAGCGAGGGCACTGGCAGCCCCGCAAGCCGGATTTATTTCCCTAGCGCAGGATCGTTTCTTCCTGCGGCCCGAGGAGGGGCTGTGTCCCGGCTGCCCCCCGTACAGCCCCTGGGCCCCAGGGGCGGGCCCGCCTCGCCCCGCAGCCCCAACCCTTAACGGCACGCGGTGAGGGTGTAGTATTATGATTTAAAAAAAAAAAAAAAAGTTAAATCTCCTAAGCGGTGAGGCCTGGGGGCGCTCCCTCCCTTCCCTCCGCCGGCCGGGCCCCTGCGGTTGCAGCCCAGCCGGGGAGGGGCTGGGGAGGGGCCGGGCCGGGCCGCGCCTCTCTCCCCTCCCCGCCGCCCGCCCCGCGGCGGGGCCGAGCCGCCCCCGGGGCCGCGCCTGGCCGGGGCACCCCTGCCCGCGCTCCTGCCCTCGCACGCCATTTCCTGTGCTCCGTGTTTACTTCCCGGTTCAACCCCCTTCACTGGGAGCGATCGGCGCCGCCGCCGCCGCCTGCGGAGAGAGCGGGAGGTGAGGGGAGCGGAACGGCGGGGAGGGAGGAACGGGGACCGAGACCGCCACCGCCGCACCGGTCCCCGCGCTGAGCCGTTCGCCTCTTCTTTTGCAGGTGTACCCGGAGCCGCGGACGGAGGGCGAGTGCCTGAGCAACATCCGCGAGTTCCTGCGGGGCTGCGGTGCCTCCCTCCGCCTGGAGGTGAGTCGGGGCGGGGGCGGGCAGGCAGCGCCCGGCGGGGCCGGGAGGGGAGGCGGGTGTCCGAGAGTGATGGTGGTGGGGGGGTTTTTCTGCCTCCCTCTGCCCGCCCGGCGCCGCGGGAGGCGGCGTTGCCCTCCCTTTGTGCCCGGGGACGCGGGGGCGGCTGACAAGATGGTGGCGGCCGCCCCTCCCCTGCCTGCGGGCCCGGGGGGCGGGGGGGAAACGCCGCTGCTGCTGTCCCCGCGGCCTCGCCGCTGCCCAGGGAGGGTCTCGGCGGCGGCTGCAACCCCCGGCCGGGCCTCCATGGCCGCGGGATGGCTTGGCTTGCTGGCGGCCTGAGTGTCAGATGGGCTGCACCGCGTGGAAAGGGGCTTGTGAGGGCCTGGCTTCTCCGCAGCCGGTGCCGAGGGACGGTGCGCCCCGTCCCTCCGCCCGCGGAAAGGGGGGAGAGGCTCCCTGTGCCGGCGGTGGGGTGAGGTGGGGGGGAGGTTTGTCCGGCTCCCCTGCGGGTAAAACCTTTGCTTTTCTGTCCGAGTGGCTTCTTGGTAATAAATGTATAAATTGCATCTGATTTACCTGTGAAACTGTATGTGAAGCGCTGGAGCTGGCTTGCGGAGATGAAGCTGGCAATAGCCAAATGGAATGCTAATTAAGGAAAATGGCAGGTGATGCTTCTTCTGTTTAAAGTTACGTTAAGTAAAAGCTCAGCAAACTGCCATCTTTTCCAAACACGCGTTCTCAGGGTTGCAAATTAGGTAGTTCTATATTACCAGTATTTTTAGCTATAGCAAGTACATGCTGCTGTCGAGTTTACTTGATGCGTGTGTGTGTGGGAAGGAACCCATGCGATTAAAAACAGATTGCAACTTCTCTGTGTTAGAAAGCAAGGGATATTGTAATTTCAGTTCTTAGAGACCGTTTTTGGGGTAGAAAAATGGTTTATTGTGCTTCTGAACTTAAATTAGTGAAGTGTTGGCTTAATTAGTTCTAAGGTTCTTACAGTACGTCTGGTCCTGCCTGTAATTTTGCTAGGCAATAATAGGATATCATTAAAAAGACTCTTGATTGCTTTCCTGAGGCCTCTAAACACTGAAGTATCATTAGTGAAATTAATGATACTTCCAAAACTTGCATTTAATCTTAATCGTCATGGGGAAAGATGGAAATTAAGACAGCTTTTAGTGCTGTTCCTTGTGAAATAAGACCTTACATTCTTACCTTCCTTTCTTCCCCCTCACCTCCTTCTCCCATAAATGGAGAATCTTCTAGGATTTGTTGGGAGATGAAAACCAAATTAAGCTCTAAAATATTCAGAAACAAAGTTCTGGGTTGAACTTTGCATTGTCTCAAGCATTCTGTTTTGCCTTAAAGCAGCTAGCTCTCCATTTATCTTTTCTAGGGCTGCATTAAGCTTGTTGTGTTTTGAACATTCATATGTGAGAGCTGATTAAAAATGCAAGTAGTAGATATGCATGAGTTACAGAGAATTGGGGATGGAGTCACTTCATATAAATACATTCAGAAATAAGTTTGAGTATTGCAAACGTTTAAAGCAAAAGGGGGGGGGAATACCATTAATATCTCCCCCCCTTACTCAGTTTCTACAGCAGGTCTGTCACTAAGCTTCATTTTTTTTTTTTTTTTTTTTTTTAATTTTTGACAGACTAGCAATAGTTACAGCATTGCAGTTTGATATCTCTTCTGTAGTTGCAGACAGCTTTTGTCAGCTCTTTTCCGCAGAGTGAAAAGGAAGTGAAGAAAAATGATTAAAAGAAAAGATAATTTTGGTCTTACTGTCAGAGCCTGAATATCTTTGGGCATAGTCAAATTGTTAACCTGGCCTCAGGGGCTTCTCAGCAGGATTGCCGGAAGCTCCTTCCTTACGTGAAGGTAACTGGCTGCAGTAGCTTCCAGCTCAGCATGTTGGAACAGGAATTACTCCCAAGCTACCAGAAGAGCTGAGAGGCTGGCAGGAAGGAGCACAAATGCTTGGGCTTACGTAGCCTCTTATGTGTGTATTTACAGCTTGTACGTTGGCCATTCCCTGCTGTTTTCTCATTAATTTTTCCACCGCCCTAGCTGTGGCCAAAGATGAGAGGAATGACAACTTGGATTCAACCAGTGAGTAGCTGGTAGGGGCCTCTCGGCCACCCGCTGATCTTGGACTCTTTGTCCTGTCTCCTTTAACGAGGTGTGAGTCAGCCCTTGTGGAACTCTGCCTTCCTTGCTGTGGGAACTGGGGAGATGCTAGAGCTCTTCTGTGCAGCGTCTGTGTAATGCTTCCTTAGTTGTGATCAGGTTTAGAGGTTGAATTGAGCGAAGAATGTGAAGAGTGTCTCTGGAAGCGGAGAAGGGGATATTTTCAGAGAGGGCAGATTAACTAATCAGGAGTTAATGGTGAGTATAAATATTTGACAAAGTAGTGGATGTGTATGTAATACCTTAAATAGTAGAAACATTTGGATAATACAAGTATTAGGGGAAGCTCTACAGTGCTGTGGGGAGGTGTAACCTTCTTCTGTGCACTAATGTGTTCCTTTTCCTAACAAGTATTCCACAATGTAGAGTTTTGCATGGCTCTGCAAGGGGTGCACTTGAGCCTGGGATTGATTCTGAGTTATATATAGTTGGATCAGGTGATTTCTCTGTGTTTAATTTCTTGAGTGTGTTAGAAACACGGTACTGGTTTGGTTAGCCTAGGTTCACCATTGCACAGGCACTTTTTGGTCCCAGATCTGGACTCATGTTGGAAGTAGTAGAATTATATTTTTACGAAACTGTGTCAGAGCTCCTTGCCTGCCTCTGGAGCTCTATACAGTTCCAGCTTTGGAAACTTTGTTGTGGCATGTTTGAGAATTTGATAAGCTGCTGTGGTTAACGGAAAGTTGCGCAGCTGCAGACAGCTTCTTTGGGATGCTTTCTGCTGTGGTATCCTTTTATTAGAGGACATGATGACTGTTGTCTTCCTACCCTAAAAATAAGGTGAGAAACTTTGTTGGTTTGGAAATGTTCTGGTGTCTGAAAGTTGTTGTTCTTGTCTTCTTCCTCTTACTTCCCAGTACGTTTGGGCTGTTAGAAAGATAATAGGATATTCAGAAAGGATAGTTTATATTCTAATGAGAAGGATTGCTGTTCTTCAAAGGAAACCAGTGACTCCCTTCCCACATCCTCCAGTATTTTTTGACATGTGTTTCAGAGCAAAAAGAGTACCTAATCTGAAGCTTGCAGCAATCCTTTGTAAGGTGAACTCTGGGTTGGTAAAGCAGAGCAAGTTTCAAGAACTAACCAGAAGAATGTTTTGCAAGTATTGGTTTTTGAATTATTTTTTAATACAGGTTTTTTGTATGCAGATACAAAGAGCTGAGACGTATTAATGAAAAAGCGTTCCTAAGACCTCAACCAGGGACTGAATTTGCAACGCCAAACTATTAGTGTTTGCTTAGAATAATTGTAATGTTGAGTAGTTTATTCTACTTTGAAGCTTCACTGCCTATGATGAACGTCTCTATAGATAGAAGAGACTGTAGAATAGCTGCCTACGTTGTCAGTTCACAACTTACTGTGTACTTTTTTCCTTGGGCAGAAGATATTTGCTATATACTGCTCTTGCCGTTTTTGCTTTAAAGGCTGTTTTATCCCCCAGTTTTATCTTTGGCTGGGAAGACAGTTAACTGTACTCCCTTCTGACTTTTCAAAACAGGGTCTTTGGTTGTTGTTGTATATGATGGGCTCTGTTCTAGAAGAATATGGGTGGATATGTATAGTTGAGATGTTACAAAAATGAAAAGATGATGGTCACAGAGCATTTATTCCTATCTGAGCCCTAATAAGTTTTGTCGAAATGATTATGTTGTACCTATGTTGTGTTACTCCAGTTTTTGTTCTCTTTAAAAGGAATTTCAGTTTTCTGAATATAGGCTCATAGAATAGTTTGCGTTGGAAGGGACCTTTAAAGGTCATCTAGTCCAGCCCCTCTGCAAAGAACAGGGACTTCTGCAGCTGGATCAGGTTGCTCAGAGCCCCGTCCAACCTGGCCTTGAATGTTTCCAGAGATGGGTCATCCACCACCTCTGTGGGCAACCTGTTCCATCACCTTCACAGTAAAAAATTTTTTCCTTGTGTCCAGTCTGAATCTCCCTCCCTCTAAAATGCAGTCTTTCCTCATTCTTTGAGCAGAGCTGCTTGACAGCTTGCAGAGCCAAAAAGAGGCCCTGGAGATATCACTGTATAGTTCAACAGCAGAGAAGTTTGTTTGGGAAACAGTTTGAACCTGGAATAGTAAGCAAAAATAGGTTAATAGAAAAACCTCTGCACCTATGTTCTGTTAGTGTCTGTGGTTTAAAGGGCAGAGTGCTTGATATGTCCTGTGAATGATACCAAGCTCTACATGATCAAATTCCATGAGCAGTGTCGCGCAGCATTTTTCTGCTGGCTTTCATCAAATGGAAGATTAATGCCTGCTTATCTGCAAGTATCTAATGTTAAGAGATTTCTTGATCTCAAAAATGTGTTGTATTTCTGACTTTTATACTGGTGGGAAGGGTGGCAACTGGCTAATGGAAAAACAGAGGCAAGCCGCAGATCTGAGAGCCTTTTCTGTACTTGTTAAAGGACTTGTTTGCTTCAGGGATTCAGGATGGTCATTTTAATATAGAGGCAGCAATGCTAAAACCAGGATTTTATTTCTACAGTAAACTAACCAAAGAAGAAGTAAAGCAAACCTGGCAGTCTCATTCAGTCTAAGAAGATCCTTTGTTTGTTTGTTATTAAATCTCTTGTATAAAAAGGATTTGCCGTTAAGGTTCAGAACACTGCATGCAAATTTGGGATATTAAATCTTGAGATCTGTGAGTTGTATCAAGATACAGAAATGTCTGTAAATGTCTATAATACAGCTTTAGCCTTGGGGAAAAATTTCTAACGGGTGCCAATGTCATTCTGTTAGACCAGCTAATCTTCTGGGAGTAAGCTTGCATGTCTGTCTCCTTTCCTCACACTCACCCCACCGTAGCAGTTCATCTATTAGGTGACCTTCCTTTTTCTCTGAACCTTGCGTAGTTTCATTATGGCTGCTGTCCTACTACCACTGTGGTCTTGGAAAGGTATTCTGCAAGTTGGCTTTCAAAGACCTGTTTGTGTAAGGAAAGTGTAGAGCTAAGCTGCTGGCATAGATGGACTTGGTTGACATCTGTTAGTAAATTAGGAATGACTAAGATTCTAGTACCCAAGGGCTTTAGGCCAATCTAATAATGATGATACAGAAATTCAATCACCCACCTATTCCTTTCAGCACTTGTTCAGAATGTGATCTTTTTTGTCAAGAACAATATTTTCTTTAGATGGGTTTTGATTTTATTCCAGTAGAATGTGTATCCAACCCAGAAGGCTTGCTGCTGAATGCCGTGGCCAAACACCTTCACAATTCTTTGTCATAAATGTTTTCCAGCATTTTGATGTTTTAAAGTTGCCATTCTTTGCTTACAGACCACACACTTGAGAGTTTTATTTGGAGGCTGAGATCTTACAGGTAGTTTTTTTAAAAGGGGAAAAATTGTACAAAAAAGTTGTATCTTTTCGTTAAAGATGTGTCTACTGTATTCCTTGCCCCTCCTCCCCATTTCTAATTGTTCGCAAAACTACTCTGAACAGATCTATACTAGATAATATTTATAGCAAAGTGTAGTGTGTCACTGCAACTTGCTTTGTACGTACTGACCTCCAAGGCATGACTGCCCCTCCTGACCCAGTTTCCTCCTCCTTGTTGTGGGTTAGTGTGACAATTCTGAAATACAGTGTCTTGTGCAGTTTGTTCTCAGGTCTTTTCTTTTTGGTGTGTTTTGCCTATCACATGTAATAGAGAGGAACAGCCTGACTTGCATGATTGGAAGGCCACGTTAGCACACCTTGGAACCTTGAAGACAGGAATATGCTGTTACTTGACTCTTTACACTGCTTTGATAGAATGGCTTCTTTTTATGATATGAAGGAGTCTTATGCACAAAGAAGTAGTCTAGAACTGTGATCATGTTTCATGTGTTTACCAATTTTTTATATTCCCATTGAGGAGAAGCCTTTGAATATTAGTGTAAGGATGTCTTACAAATAGAATGGTGGAAAAATAGGGTTTTGTTTTTTTTTTTTTTTTTAAGGTCAAACCAGTTCCTCATCTCATGTGCCATTTATGCATGGTGTCATAGTAGCTAAGCAGGTGACAGAGACAGGAACATATGATGTTGGACAGGGAGGAGTGGTAGTTTTAGAAGCTGTTACAGTTTTATCCATGAAAACACAGTCTAAAACATGAATGTGAGTGGTAGCATTTCAGATCTCCACACTGTTCCCTGCTCACTTAAACCTTCCTTCTCTTCCCGTGAGAATTTATTTCTTGTTGTTCTGCCAAGCTTCTTGCATCACCAGTAGCATGGTATTGTGCTATTGCTTCTTGACTAAAGTGACTCTAGTGGCTTTCACTAAATAGGAAGAAGGCTTCTCCTTATTGGGGTATGTGTTTAAAAGCACCTGGATTGAAGAATTTTAAGATTACTTTAAAAAAAAAAACCCAACAAAAGTAGATTAAAAGCATGGGCCTTTGTAAGGAGTACTGTAACAAACATGATTGGTGATTGTGCTAGTATTATTTTTTTTTTTTTTTTTTTTTTTACTACTTAGGGACTATATTCAATATTTCTCAAATAGAAAATAATTCAGAAGTTTTGAATTGGATCATAAATATTTCATTCCTCCCAATTCTTTTGTATTACGTGCTGGCATGATATTTTGAATGCAAAAATATAAGCGAGTGCCAACAGAGTCTGTCTGGCCTGATGGATCTGCCACGGGTACAGATCCGTTTGTCTTCGCTGTGTGAGTCTGGCATGTCAAAATACATCCCGAATGTTTTGGTCCTGTCTTGGAGGTCAGTACGTACAAGGCGAGTTGCAGTGATGCACTATACTTCGCTGTAAATATTATCTAGGACAGATCTGTTCAGAGTAGTTTTGCAAATGAGTTGCTCTGTGGTTTGGGAGAGGCTTCTATGTAACTGCTTCATCGTGGCATTCATTTGGATCTTAAGAATAAAATTAACTTCATCTAGCAATTAAAATGTATTGCGCTGTTAATCTAGAATGCACAGAAGATTTCAGCACTGTACTCTTGTGCTCAAATAGAGCAAACCCTTCACAAAAGGGTTTCAGTGCTCCTTTGATAGAAAAGGAGTTAATCATGTGAGGGAAAGTGGGGAAACTAGGAAAACTGGAAGAAAACAGTGGTTAGAGAGGGCTGGAGGGGAGGAGGGGTTTGGGCAGAGCTTTCGAGTCCGTGAGGGGAAAAAATGAAAGAAGAGGCTGCCTGCTGACTTACACTGTTCTCCTGACTTGTCACAGGAGCTCTTGCTCTCTTAATTTCTTTAGCCCTCTCCTGCCCTCCAGCTCTTTGGTGTGAAGTGCAGTGAGGAAGGGCTCATCTGCTGGCTTTCTGAAGAGTGAGAGCTGTGAGAGGAAGGACTTCTGAATAGCCCTGAGCAAGGAGCAAGCTGTGCAGGGGTAGTGGGGATGCCAGGTGTGAAGACAGCTCTTCGGGGGAGAGCAGGCGAGCTGCTCCGTCCTTCCCAGCAAGAGAGCGACAGCAGCTACGGTAGGGTGGGTGGTGAGAGAGGGGAGTGGAGATGGTGTTGAAGGCAGTGTTGCACTTGCTGTGAGGTGAGTCCTGAGCAGTGGAGTGTGTTTCGGAAGGCAAGCCCGTGTACATGTCGGGGCCTGCCTCCCTTTTTCCTTCACAGAGGAGGGCTATGGTCTTGTTAGTCGCTGTTGTGGTTTTTATGAATTACTTGTTAAGTTGAACTCCAGAAGTATTGGACTCCCTCTGCGTGCACACATATTTATCTTCAAAACTATTTAAGACTTACAAGAGATTATTTAGCTGGCAAACATACTGAAAATAGAAACAGAGATGGAGCTTGCACTCTGCAGCTACATTTGTGTATACTGAACACGGTTACCTTGTTATTAGGTGCCAGTTGTATTTCCCAAGTCTTTGTGTGACAGAAGGAGAACAAAAGATCTACCTCTGTACAGAATGTGGTACAGGTGGTGGTATTCTTGGTATTCTGTGTAAAGAAAACTTGAACACCTGCAGATGTAATGATGTAGCATTGTATGTTTTTAACGTGTCCTTTGGGCTAATAATGTGCTTATAGCTGGAGGACATCCTGTAATGTAGGAGGTGGCAGTGCTCAGTCTCTGCAGGAACTTGGAAAACTTTCTCCTCTTGTGACAATGACTATGTTGCATGTCTTTGGCAAGGGAGGAATTCTAGCAGAATGGTTGCTTTGAAAGTTACCTGGGATGAGGACTACGCAGAAGAGAGTCCAGCTCTGCAAAACAGGCTGCTGCTTTTGTTTACTGTGATCTCAGCAGAATCTTCTTTTGATTTTACTTGGGTCTTAAGAGTGAACATAAGTCACTTCAGTTACGTGAAAATGATGCCGTGTCAAATTTAGGTGTTCTGTGACTTGCTCTGATTTCTTAAATGCTTCCAGCTTTACAACTGTTCCTGACTTCTGCTTGCATGTAGATATCTTGGCATGTGAGGGACAGGTGATATGCGCTCTGCTGTGGAGAGGTTTCACAGGCCTCATTTTGCAAGATTGTATTGAGAGGAGAAAAGTTCCTCTAATTGAAAGGAAAAGGCTTATTAGAGTATAGTGATTTTTCATTTTCCTTAAGGGGAGTTAGTCTTATCTTACTGTGTTCAGCTGAATATCTAGACAGCTCTAGCTCTCACATGTTTCAGCTTGAACACTGTTTCACTGTGCTTAACTGTGTTCAGATGTTTCATCAGATCTGTTTTTTCAGACAGGCTTATCCTGTCAGTAGTATTGAGAGCTGGAGTCTCCCTGTTATGGGAAGCATCATATTTTTTGATACTGCTGGCTTTTTCCAGGTCTTTATTTTTCAGGAAATACTGAAAAATTCTAGGTAATGGAAATTGTAGTGCTGAAAGCCTTGGACTCTTGTTACTCAAAATAAACTGTTTTCAGTTGTGTTGCCTGAATCCATTGCCTAACTGTCTGATGAAGCCTGCAGGATTTGTCTGGCTGGGTAACTTGAGGGCAAGCGAGGAGGGAAACTCAGCTGTGTGGGAAGATGATGTGATGTTTCAGTAGGTGGCAGTCCTTCTCTGAATCAGTCCAGGGTCAGTGGTGAGCCTGGTGTCAGAGAGAGGAAAAAAGAGGCAGCAAAGTCTTTCTGTCAGTGACATCTTGTGGGCCAAACACAAATACACGGAGCCTGAGCACTGACTGCTTGGAAAGAAGAGGGGTATCCCTTCTGGTACAGGGCACTTTGCCTGCCTGGTGTCCTGAGGTGGCTCTGTCCTGCTGGCCGCCTTTGTTGGGGGCAGCAAAGTGGGGGACTGCCTGTCTAGGCAGCACCAGTCTTCTCAGAGTACCCTGTGTTCCTTGAAGGGATGGGGCTAGAGGCTCATATTTAGCAGATGAAATCCTGATTGATCCTTCTCCCTCCTAAACTTTAGCTGAAGTCAAAAGACTTTTTCCAGTTTCTGAATGTGTATGTTTTGCTCAGGGTAGGATGTTCCTTTGTTTCATCATCCAGTTGGCTGCACTTCTTTGAATGAAGTAGAGTGTTTAGAAGCTATTAAGTAGCAGTTGCTTTTGAGTCCGATTTAGAAACAAAACATTAAAAACTGAGCCAAGCCCCTGCTCCAATACAAATCCTCAATGCTACTTGCTTCACCAGCCCTATGAAAGGTGGAGTGTAGTAGTGCAGCTGCCTTGGGTGGTGAAATAATAAAGGAAAAAGTAGAGGAGGGGAGGGAAAAATGCCGACAACAAATATGTGCCATTACTAGCTGGTGTACTTCCTGTTTGTGAAGGACACCTTCACAGATCCTCTCCTGATAGTGCTGAGTGCTTTTGAATATATATGTATTTATATATATTATATATAATTTTATATATATATATAAATTTTTTATTTCCCTACCTACCACTACTTTATTTTCAACCTTCTACCCCTGACTTGTTTTCTCTGAGGAGGGCATTAGAGTGGTTATGAGAGAGAGGACTAGTGGTGGTTACTGAGAATGTGGTGATGACATGCATAATAGGTGGGGTTTTTTTATTTTTTATTTTTTTTTTTTTAAGATATTTACTCTGGTGGGGTTTTTTTTTTAATGAGTAACCCAACCCAACAACAACAGAAAATTGTGCATTCCCCAAGCCTGCTGCTGATGGGATGGTGAGCCAGGTTGACTCAGTGCAGGGTCTGAGTGCCAGGCTTGGCACAGGGGAGGTATTAGGAGCACCTGTTAGGAGCCAGACCGTGTATTTCAGCAGATGTCTGTATGGAATTTGAAATCCTGCTCTAATTAAAAAAAAAATATATTTTTGAGAATCCTGTTGATGGGCGATTGCTTAAGCATCTGTCTGTGTAAGTGGGGGAGTGGTTTGGTTGGTCAGGGAGTGTTACACCAGGCAGCACCCTGGTTTAGATTGGTGTGAGCTGCAATAAAAACACGCCTAGCCAGGCATGTACCAGTTCTGTGTTTGACTTTCCTTACAGCTCTGACAGCAAGGAACCCGAGTATTATTTTTACTTCATCTAGATGAGTTTATGCTGTGTTTCATGTTTATTTCTAATGAAATATGAGCAGAAATGCCCCGTGCTTTATCTTTAGTTGAACCCACCAGACTCCCAGTTAACTCTTTGTTGCTTCCTTGCCAGTCTCTGGCAGGTTAGATTTCCCGCCCCCCCCCCCCCCCCCCCCCCCCCCCCCCGCTTCTTTTTCTTTCCAGTGTAACTAACCCCCTGGATCAGAGTGGATCAGTTGAGTGACTGTGGCACAAAGAACATAGGGGAGAAGGAAGGGGATCAGAACCTCCTCTTTTGGCAGCAGCAACCCAACCTAAAATAAAGAGACCTTTACTTGCTTTTCAGCTGGATCAGTCTATTCTTTAAATGTTTTGAGTTCATTCAGTCAGTACAAAGCAAAAAAACTGGGAGAAGGGATGGAATTTATCTTCCCCCGCCCCCCACTTGTTCACTTAATTAATGAAAAAAAAATGAGGTTTAAGAAAGACAGTTCCTTATTTTAAAATCTGTCAGCAGAAAGTGCCTAGAAACAGTTTGTTTTAAATCAGCAGGCACAAATACTTCATCCTATTTATTAAATTAACTGCTTTCCCGTGCAAAACATGTCGAAACCTTTTTCTTGCATATTTTATATGTTTATTAGCTACACAAGTGCCTTCAAAATGTGCACTTTAACTGTTTACCATGTTTTGTCTAAAAGCAACCTCAGTGCAGAAATCATGACATAGTTCATCATTTTCTGTCCCTTGATCAAATTCTTTGTTCTTGTGTATGTTAAAGCACTTGGGTGGAGATAGGTTAGTTTTTCTTCCTTAAGATTGATACCCAATGTTTAGGAAAGTGCTTGTCCTACAAATATGGAACAGGATGTTAACGTATACTAATTTAATCATTATTTGAATAGGCCTTTTGAATCCATCCACCCTGCAGGCTTGTGAGCAGTGTAAAGAAAATTACAAGAAAATGCATTTTCACACCCTTTGCCTTAGGGTAGTTCTTTGCCCTGGTGTCACACGAACATTTTGCAAAAGGTAACTTTCATGTATAATACAGCTAAAGTATTTTCTGTACTTGGCAGTGAAACTGAAAGAGCAGTTCTTCATTGTTAAGATACAAAGTTGTTGTAATTAGCTGACTTTGATCTTGTAAACTGCTGATAGCTAAATTGACCGCATCTAGGTATTATTTATGGCCTAAGTTTATTGGCTGGCTTGGAGGGCTCTGCAGTTTCGAAGGTGCCTGTCAGCTTGTTGATTTCTTTCCTGCCTGTACTTGCTTATTAAGATGGCTTATCTCTCTTAATTTCTTGTTAATTTTGCTTGCTAAAAGTATCTCACCTTCAAATGCCAGTATATCATTCAGAATTAAGTGAATGATTGTAAATTTATTTATAGCTGTTGTCAACAAATGCAGAAGAAAATGTAGATGTGCCTTTAGAGCAGTCCAAAAAACTCAGATCACAGGGACATACTCTGAGATAGAAGTGAGAGAATATTGTAACTTAAAATGCTGCGGGCTTTTCTTGCTAATTGACACATTCAGGAGCCTGTAATTTTGAGTTGTTTTGCACAGGTGTAAGTAAATCAGTTTTTCTTCTAGTTTAGCTGATAAGTAGGTACTTGGAGTGCTATCTTTGTATTGTAAAAGCATTTCAGGACCAGAACAACCACAGGCTAACTTCTGCACACCACGCTTCCCTCAAATCTGTTTTTGTTGAGGATCCTACTAAGGCTTTGACCAAATAAGAATTGTTATGCTGAAACCAAAAAGCTTTATTGGGCCCCCTCTGTATGTGCACTGTGATAATAGGTAATTACTCATTTTTCTGTAGGAACAGACCTTGCCTGGTTTCAGCTGGAAGGCTCTTCACTGCTCTTTCTTTGTTCATTGGATAGGCTCAGACTCTTCTTGGATGCGATTTAAGTCTTAGTTTGGAGGCAAATTAGCTTCTGCATGGATGTTCTCTGGTCCTTTCCACAATAGCGTCAGATATTTACGAACCTTTTTTGGTTTTAATACTGCTTGTGAGGGAGTGGTATTATCCCTATTTCATGCTTGAGCTGCAGGCTAGAGGGTCCGTAGTTTGACACAGCTTTTGGGACCTCAGTTGAGGCTGTGAGTGCTAAATGTGCTGCAGAGCAGGCTGAAGCCAGGCTGTGGTCCCAGGGTAGCTTAAGCCCAACTGATGCTATTGCTTGCATGTTCTTTGCGCTTCCCTCTTCTAGCACTGGGTCTTGGCAGACTCCGAGGTGAGGTGGTGCAGGGAGGTGGGCTGGTAGACCTAACCCTACCAACCTGCTGTCTTTCCCACTGAATCAGGTCACTGTGGGGGCTGGGAGAAGCTGAGGCTCGCACAAAGTGGGGGGATCGCTGCAGTGCTACCTCAAATTCATTTAAACTCTTGTTTAACTCAAAGCCTTGTTTTCTGAGCTGATGAGGAGACAAGCGACAGATCATCTCAAATGAAATGAGATGAATTTTTTTATTGTAGTGATGTAGCAATGTTGTGGCAGATAGAGGTAATTAATTTCTCTGCTGTAGCTGTCAGCTGGCTTCACCATGAGACACAGAGTTTGCTGGCTTCTTACCATGCATTCTGATTTCTGCAGTAAGTGACATGGGCATCTGAAGGAGTAGGTTTTGTGAGCTGGCTCAGTGGCAATACTAGTTTAGCACTGCCCACCACTGCATCAGCCTCTTTGTTTTGCAAACTCAATTCATTTTGGAGTTAAATTGCAAACCGGGACCCATTTTCTGAAGTTACTTGTAATCCAGGTAAGTGAAATTATTTGCCTGAGTAATGTATAGAACGTGGGGGGTAGCAGGATGTCCTGTAAGGGAGAGATTTGGGGCCTGGGAAAATGCCCTTACAGGAAAATCCTTTTTTAAGGCTTTCTGGTTGATCTTTTGACCAGCCTTACCCTACGTACTGAATGGTGACAGAGATGTTGAGGGAAATTGTAATAATTGATGACTGTACATTGAATATGCGGATCATCCTTAGGTGATCCTAGATTTAAAAAAGAGGGGGAGGTGGGAAGCTCCCTGTGGCAGCGTGCTGATGTGTGGGAGCAGAACTGCGGTCTCTCCTGCTCAGCCTCTGCACCTGAACTGTCAGTGTAGTGGTGGTAAGCTTGTGTTTCTTCTTTGTGCCAAGTTGAGAAGAGATGGGCACGTTCTCAACTGCTGCGTTTTCCAAGTATTTGTTGATACCGGAGGGATGATGTGACTTGGCTTCTACACCAAGCTTGTGACAACTGATTCTTTCTCCTCTCCCGTTCTCTTTCTTGTTAGCTTTGTTTTTCCACTTGAGTTTTGAGTCCTGATCTTCTTTTCTGCAGGTTTTCACAAGTGACTTTCCTCGCTGTTTCCACTCTTGTGTCATTCCTAACTTAACATCAACTATATAGCCCTAAGTTCTGAGGTCTCTGAGACAAGTAAGTCAGTGCCATCTCTGGTCAGAGAGAGGTGTTTTTCTATCTGTTTCTTCTACTTACTGTAGATCAGCCTTGGTGCTGGTCTGGCCTTTGAAGCAACAGAGAACTATCCCAGCAAAAACCTGGATTGCCTTAGGTTTTTAGTGGGTTTAGTTTGTTACAGTGAAGGGAATGATGAACTGAAAAACTGGTGGGAAAGGGAAGAGTGCAACTTTCTAGCTGAGAGTGTAATTAATGAGGAGTGGGGTTTCCAAAGGCTGCAGTTCTCTAACACTGTCCTTCCCTTCCCTTGCTTTCAGCTCTGTCTCCTGGACCACAGCTCAAGTTAGTTATGGAGGCTTCCTTTTATAGTCAACACCAGAAGCCTCTCCAGAGGATGGCCTGTGGTGGATGGGATGAGTATCCCTCTAGGGATACTAAAGGAGATAGCACGGACATCTGAAATTCCTAAAATTAGGTGGAACTTACTCTTGGTGATGTCATTCTTCCACCTCTGGATCCTCAGTTCTGAATCTAGGTTTTTTGGGTTTTTTTTTTTTTTTTTTTTTTTTTCTTCATGCTGTTTGAATTGGGCATTTGCTTTCTCTTGGAGGCTCCCTCTTTTGTCATTAGCATCTGAACTGTGTTGAGACCTCCAGGAAGCATTTTGCGTACTTGTGCTTTAAAAGTGGACTCCTCCATGTATCTCTGACATGCTCAGTCTGTCCTAAGCATGTGTGCAGACTAGTTTAAAGAAGAAATGAACAAAACAAAGCCAAGGAGTCTTGAGCTGGTCAAAATTGGGTGGATGGTTTTTTTCCTAGGGGAATTTCTTGTACATTTTGGAAAGAAATTTTTACAGAGAGGGTAGGGAGCCTTTAAAAATTCTGCTTCAAAGCAAAGGGAGCTGAATTGTTTTAGGGTTTGGATTTCTCAAAGCTGAATTCTGGCAAACATTGTTTTCTTGGTATTATTTCTGGCAGTGACAGGATAGGGAAGTTCTATACAAAATGCTGATAATGATAAAGTGAAGCATGAGGCACATGCACTACATGAAAAATGCTAGTCCAAATGCTTGATGTTTAGGAAAGCTTAAGATAATATAAAAGGTCTGATAATGGAAAGTGTTAATGTTGACAGGGCTACCAGGTCCTGGTCCTGCAAACTGCTGATCTGCAATAAAGCCTGTCAGACATCTGCCAGTCTCTCTTGAAGAGACTTAACTGTTGGAGTGATGTACTGCAGTGCTCAGCCCTTCAAATAGGGTCTTGGTGGTTTTGCATCACTACTGAGATTCCTGAAACTGTTAGAATTCCACCTAATTGCTGCCTGTACTTGGTAGTGGTTAAGGTGGGTCTCATCAAGGAGTGTCCTCGCTGCCTACTGGATACTAATAGTTTCACTAGATAAACCACCCGAGTGAAATAATTATATTATCATGGCAGTGTCTACCCTCAGGTAACTGTGGCGATGCTTGAAGTGAGATAGGTTGAGGTTTGTTTGAAATAATCCTGATCTTAATATTAAGACAACTTTTTCATCTTGGTATGTTTCTTTTGCTTCTGTAGAATATGGAGGCTTTGTAGTCCTAAAGAGGAAGCCTGAGGTGCCCTTCCTGTGAGTTAACGAAGGACATAAAATTCCCCTCACAACATGAAACTTTCCTCCTTTGGCTTCCTGCCTTCTTAAAACAGTCTCTCCAAGGGAAGTTATGCAAGCAGACGCAGCCTGCCTTTTGAGTCAGTGAGCTGTGGCTTGCTTGACAGTCGGAGAACTTCTTGCTTGAGCAGCTTTCACAGAGCACAGCTGCTCCCCTGCTCTCTTGGCTTGAAAAAGATTTGGACAGAATACCTTGGCCAATAGTTGTGGCAGCAGGGTGGCGCTGGAAAGGAGACAGTCTTGTTGTAAGCCACAGCGACTTTACGTAGGACTGTGTAGGTTAAATTGTTCAGAAAGCTCTAGAATCATGGAGCTTTGGGTCGTGAGTTGCCATGAAGCAGAACTTGCATTGCTTTGGTGCAGTCCAGACGTTATGTTATGGCTTTATTTGAAGCATGTTGTAGTAACTCAATTTTAAAAGATGGCGTGAAGTTAAAGATTATAGTGTGAATGTCTGTCCGGAAGGAATTGCTTTTACAGCTGATAAAAGGTATTGTGAAAGCTGCTGCAGCATGCTTTTAAGAGCAGTCTTCATAGCTGGATTTGTTGTCTGGCTAGCCTAAAACTGATTGTGTTGCAAGGCACTAAATAGGAGGAGTATGTACTGTACATGGATTGCTTTATCAGGTGTGTTGTATTGGGCAACATGCCGGTCTTTGAACAAGGTAAGGCAGGCTGTTCTAGAAACCTTGCAAGGGTTTGTGTAAAACAAATTTGGCCGAACAGACTGATTGTACAAAGTAAGTATATTCAGTCTCTTCTTAAAAACAAGCAAGCAGTGCTTTTTCATAGTTATTTAAAGGGTCAGATTTGTCTAAAACCTGTATGTCTGCTTTCAGAGCTATTTTTACTTCTTGGAGGTTAAACAATTGTATTCACTTGGAATAGTTTGCTAGGAGCTGTGACCTGTTGGAAAACTCCAATGTTGTCCTAACTTGTTTGTTAGCTTTGCATTATGTTTCTTGCAATGTATCTGAAAGAGTTTCTCACCTGCAGAAGAACTTAAATTTTCTTTTTTGTTTCAGAACATGTCACCTTCTTGATGTTGCCTTCCCTAAAGACAACATACTTGTGGCACCAGCTTTTTGAAAATGTTGGAGGTTTTTGAGCAATTCTGCTCAAAAACACATCTTTGTTTTCTAAATGCTTCTGGAGCATCCTATAAGAAAGATTTGCGGAACTTTTCAATGTGCCTCTAGAAGGGCACATCTTACTCCATTATATTTTCCTTTAATTTCACTTCCTTCCTGCTTGCAGCATCTGGTATCACTTTTTTTTTTTCCATATGAAAGGAAACAGCAGGACTTTGGAAAGCAATCAGAGTTTGAAAACACTTGTTGATTGGGAAAGAGGAGGATAGATCTTCCAGGAGAGATCTAAATTAGCCTAAGATGCATAAGATACAGTTTAGAAAATAAGCATTATCATCACTATTCCAGATAAAAGGAACAACCTAGTATTGCATGTGGAAGCTCTTTTAGAATCATAGAATGGTTAGGGTTGGAAGGGACCTTCAAAGGTCACCTAGTCCAACCCCCCTGCAAGGAGCAGGGACATCCCCGACTAGATCAGGTTGCTCAGAGCCTCATCCAACCTGGCCTTGAACGTTTCCAGGGATGGGGCATCCATCACCTCTCTGGGCAACCTGTTGCAGTGTTCTACAAGAACAGATATCAATAGCTTTTTAGCTATTTTATTTCCTAAGAACAAAATCTTGCTGTAATTGTTTTCTGTGTCATGTTCCTCTGAGTTGTTGCAGTCCTGGTCTGAATTAAAAACTTCTGCAGTTAACCCTTGGTCCAGGAACAATCCCTTAGTGCACAGACAGCTCTCAGTGACAACTTGGTGGCTTCAGAGCACTTTCACTGTTTCCCATTCACGTGCAGGGGAACCTTTGCTTTTGTTTAACTGATTTAAGACACTATCTGCACTAGATTAAGTGCACAACAGAGTGCAATACCCGGTAACCTCTTATCTTTAAGTCATAGGCTGTATTTTTGGGTGTGGTTAGACGCACAGGAAAGCTTTTGCCTCTTTTGCAGCTAAGTTGGGTGTAAGTAGTAATTACGTGCCTTTGCTTTAAGAAGCAAGGGAAATAAGAAGGCATCACCTCGGGCATTGCTTGATGAGGTGCCTGCTTTTGTCATATGCAGAGCACCTTGGTCGTTTTCTTGTGTGTATTGAACTTCTCTGAGGCTGAATCTTTACGATCACTGCCCTGGTTACTGCTTTTGATGCACCACCTCGTATTTTTCTATTTCTTTTATTCAGTTGGCAACTTTATGCTGCATTGACATTTTATATGTTAATATAGCACTCTATTTTGCAGACTTCGTCTCTTGTAGAAGTTAACATTTTCAGTACAATATGACTCTGGCAGTAACAGGGTATCTACTCTGATCTCACAGCTAAAAGGTTGAGGTCTTGAGACTGATGTCTGTCAAATTAGTGACCTCAGCAGGAGTTTCACGTGGATTTTTGGGGGAGTGTTGTAATGGAGATCATAATCTGAAAAGGGTTTCTATGTGCTGTGACTTTGTCTTGTTCTGAGGCTCTGGCTAAATGCCAGAGCATTATATCCGTTTATGCCTTTATAGTGATGTCTATGATGATATGTGTTTCTGAGGATGCTGTAGCTCCATGTGATTTGGTCGATATCCTTTCTTCTTAGTGTTATGTAAATGACAGTTCCAATTTCAAGTGCTTCCCTGTAGGGGTTTCAGTTACGCTTGGAGCCTCATCATTAACTCCACATACTTAATTTTGATGCGTCTGAGAAGATCGTGAGCCTCCTGCAGAAGTCCCATTAGTATAAACTGTCTCAACTCCACAGAGTCAACTGTGAAGATGGGTCAGTATAATCCATAACTTGTTCTTCTAGACAGAGGCTGATTTTTTTGGTGGTATTTAAACAGCAAAGATTAAGTAGGGGAGGAAAACTCCACATGTGGCTTCTGACAGCCCATGGCTGAGGAGCTTTTTTCAGAGTCAGGGATGGTATCTGCATCACTGTGTTTAACTACTCAATGGACCACCTCCTATGGCTCTTTTTTTTTTTTATTATTATTTATTTTATTTTTTTAAAATAGCTTTCCAAAGCAATTTTGATCTTTTTTTTTTACCTTCACAGCATCCTATGGCAGTAAGTTCCACGGTTAAATTATGCGTTTATTAAAAACTTCCTTTTGTTTGTTCAGCTGCTGCAGCTGATGGCAGTGGGTGGCTTTGTTCTTACATTACGGATCTTCTCCTTGCTATGTGTGACCTTATGTGGCACTGCTATAGTTCACTACATCTCATCTCTTTCCAAGATGAACACTTCAAGTTTATTTACTCTTCCCTTGTATGAAAACTGTTGCATGAATTTAATTGGTTTAAATAGCGTACATCTCTGTACCCTTTCTTGTTTTACAGTATTGCGGTGGACGAGAGCTGTGTTTAAGTTACAGAGATACTATTGAAATAATAAAAGCCATCTGTTTGTTGCCTCTGTCTTTTCTAATTTTCCAGTATTGTTTCTCTTGGACTTCATGCCTTGGCTGATCCTTGATCTGAAGTTGTTAGCAGACTCATTTTTATGCAAGTATAGTGATGAGGTTTGGGTTTTTATTATTTTGCCTGAGGGTAGGTTTTGCATTTGTTAGCAATGGATTTCTCCTGCCACTTCAACATCTGGTAATCTACAAGATAGTGTGGTAGCTGTTTGCTATGAGCTCACCTTGAATAATTTTGTGTCCTCAACAAACAAATGTCACTCTTCATGCCTGTTGTGAAATCACGTGTACGCTCAGAGTAGTGTGGATCATAAGTCAGATCCCTGTGGGACACTCTTGGTACTCCTTCACAGTGAAAACCAATTGTTTTTATGCCGCTGTTGTTTCTTACTTGAGCGCTTCTGAGTCTCCTAGCTTATATTACCTCTGTTTAAAACAAAAACAACCTCTTTTCAAAGGATATTCAATTATGATGTGTTACCTGGACTACCCTATGTTTACAGCTCATTGCCTCAGGGGGCATAGATACACTTTGGACAGGTTACTTCCTCCTACTAAAGCAGTGTTAATTCTTTCCATATTTGTGCAAACCCCACAAATTCTGTTCTTTGTTACAGCTTTTATCAATTTACCAGGCTTAGATATTTGCTTTGCTGGTCTGTAGTTCCCTGGATCTCTTCCCTTCTTTCCTTCCTTGATCTTTAAAGGCTTGGTTTGTGTTTATGGCCTTCCATTCCTCTGCTACTGAGACTGTGCCAAGTACTATGTTGCATGCTATAGTTAAAATTTCAATTTAGTATCTGAGTTCTTTGAACTAATAGATACCATGTAGTCCTGGCAAATCACAAAGATGCTGTGCTTGGTCACTCTCTCTGACAATTCTGCAGTTGTAGGATCGAAGTGAATTATGTTTGTAGCAATGTCCTGGAGAAATGCTGTGTTTAAAGGAAATTTAATAGTTTGCCATTTCAAGACTTAACAGAAGTTGTTGTAAGAAAAGGAAGGAATGGAGTCCATGTGAGTTGCAGATAAGTGTATTGACTCTTCTGTCAACAGAAGGGTGTCTGTGGTCAATAGGGTCTCAGTAATGGGTGGCCTGGTGACTCAGAAAAATCAAGCAATTGACAAGGTCATAACAAATGAAAGGAAGTGATTCTTCACCCTTTAACTGACCTGTGCAAATAATTTCTGTGGATTTTTGTGGAAGTTGAAATTACATGGGTTAAAAAGGTGACTAGAGAAATCTAAAAAAAATCCATTTAAGACTTTTACATACAGATGGTTCCTGAGACAAACTGTTGGAAGAACATCTTGGTTAAGTACTACTACGTAATATTTGGCTTTCTATATTCTTCCTTGTTGGCAACTCTTAGATGCAGGTTTTGGAGCTGGATAGGCTGTCATTGATTTTGATTTTTTTTTTTTTTTTTTTTTCCTCTCCCCCGGCCCTTAAGTGCTTTTCCTGATTCCACAGATGATATCCCTAGATCCTGCTTGGAGGAGTATATGACCCTCTCTTGGAAATTCTTCTTGTCAAGAGGAACAGCTTTACTTCTGGGTTCTGCTGCATGAGCAGCATTTACATTATCAAAAGAGCTCACGCTGAAACAGTCTTTGCCAGTCACTGGATTGTCATAACTTGTAAAAGCACATGGTAGCATGCCTGAGTCTTCATCAGAAGGTCTCAAGCCCGTGGACAAACACATTCCTGAATGCACAGGGTGTCACCTATCACAGGTGTGGGCTCCTCAGTGTTGGCTGGCTGCATGGAGGTGACAGGAATAGGGTATCTCTGGGTACCATTGATCAGGTGGCGGCCGAAGCTTACTCTGTTCAGTCTCTGCTTTGGAAACCCAGGACCTGCCTTCTGAATTGTGATGCCAGATCAGGGCCCAGGCAGTTCTGTTGAGGTAGTATTTTTGTGAAGGTTGGAGTTGTGAGTGGTTTTGTTTTGGGGAGGGCATTGAAGTAGGGCACCTGCAGTGGGGAAGGTGATGGCATGAGGCCAGAAGAATCCTGGACTGTGGAGATGAAGGAATTGAGATAATTGTTGGGTCTGGCTGCTAAAGTAACACCTCTAGCTGCCCTTGCCTGCTTGGTTACCCAAGCCCATCATACGGCCTATCAGCTGATGACTCAGAACTATAAAATTCTTGCAATAGCTAGTTTCTTGGAAAAGTTATCTTTATTTCTTTCAGATTGTGCCCCCAGGCATTACTATAAATAAGCAGAATTGGTGTGGATTTCATTTTTGTTGGCGCTTGTAACATGCTAGAAGCCATCTTTTATTAATATTCGGAATGTGGAAAATTTTATAGATATTCCCATAAACCCTAAGTTTGCATTTCCTACAGAAACTTATTACTGAACATCAGCATGATGCTGGGTAATTGCAGTGGGGGTGGATTGTAGCTAAACTGTGGGGTTGCCTCCCCACCCCCGGTTGCAAAATATCTGAACTATGATGATGTTTCCCAGCACCTCAAGTGAATCTTTTTCCCTTAACAGACAAGATGTTTGTCTCCCACGCGTTGGTGCAGGTTGCTAATCTCATCTGGTACTGAACTGGTTTAGCTTGTGAAACTTGCAGCAAATTCTCTGCTTCTTGCTGGACTAATTTTCTGCCAGTTCAGCTGCCAGAACTGGATTGCTGGGCGGTTTAATGTCCCCATGAGTGAAAGGAGTGTGAAGCGGTGTGAGAGAAGGATGTCTGTTTCCCTTCTGAAAGCTAACCCTGATCTATGGGCTTGGGAATCCTTAGCAGGAGTGGCTTACCTAGACCTGTGCCACGTGTCTTGTCCCTGGGTGCCTGCCTCACCCTTCATAGGGATGACTTGGCTGCTGGCCTGGCTGCTGCTAAATGCCCTCAAGTTAGAGGCTGTTGCATTAAATTTGGGTTCAGTTTTCTGTCTTTCTCACCTGAAGATGCTGGGCTCTCCAGCTATCCTGCTGCTGCTTCGGCAGCTCCACCAGCCCCACGACAGGAGGAGTGGTCTGTCACCAGAGCAGCTGGCAGTGAGGCTGTCCCTCCTTCCTGGATAGGGTCCTGTGCCTGCTCTTTTAAAATGAGCGTTGTAAATGGTGGAGGATCCTGGATCACGTTATTGCAGGTACCTGGGAGAGAGACAGCTCTGGGCTCCTTTTGAACGGTGTTTGTAGTGGCTGAAATCAAAATGGTAAGCTGTGAATCAAAAAGGGCTCGCTTGGGAGGAGCTGTAGCTCAGGGGCTCTGCATCCACTTTTGTGCTTTTCAGTGAATTTTTAAAATTGAGGTATTGAAATGAATTCACTGAGATCTAACTGAAACCTGAAATCTTGGTTTTGTGGGCTTGTTCATTTCTGCTAACTATTTTGGAATTGTTTATTTCCAATTGATGATTCTAAACAGAAGCTTCAACAGGCTATATGGAAATTCAGTAAGCCTTTGTTCTTGATTTTTGGCACCTTCCACAGTATATTCGGGAAGCAATTGAGATTTCTGATAAATCCCTTCCTACCAGAAGGATGTAACACTCCTCTTTTTTTTCTTTTTTTTTCTTTTCTTTTTTTTTTTCTTTTTTTCCCTTGCATTTCTAAGTTATCTTTCTTTTCCCTCTCCCACTTTTTTTCCATGCGTCTAATCATGCTTAATCAAATTATGACCCATGCCAGAAATCTTAAAATATCAATTCCCCTTCAGTCTTGCTCTTCCAGCTAATACATATTTAATGCCAAAGCATTTTCATGTTTCTTCTGTTAATATGTTTATTTTTAAAGTGTGTGTGCAAACAACAAAATGAGACTTCTAAGCATGCTGATAAGCAGTTGGTGAAACAGTGTGCTTGAGGTCCGTGGGGCTGTTTTTGTGGCTCGTGCTTTATCTGTAGTTCGTTCTGTATTGATGCTGAATCTGTGCATCATCTGATCACTTGGCTGTATGCATTTGTTCCAGATGAAACGTGAGCATGTGATAGCATTTAAGTTGTGGTTAGAGCACATGGTACTGTAGTGAAACAGCCAGCAGGCTATTTTAAGAGGGCAGATGATAACCTCATGTAGTACAAAATCTTTTGCAGTAAGATGACTACTTCCTCCCACCCCCAGCTCTTGCTTTCTGACATGCTCTGGGTGTGTCTGTGTCTACGAACGCCGCTGTTTTAAAGCAAGTCTGTCTCAGCAGTATTACTGTGTGTGTGATACTTTGATAGTGACTTTAGCTGGTATTTAGCTACTCTTTTCCCTGTTTTGCAAGTGGAGAGCTGGATTGCAGCTCTCATTTTGAACCCAGAAAAGTTTATTTTTCCTAGTTTTTTTCCATTTTTTCTTTATATAAATAAAGCTTTTCCTTGATTATATAGGCTGCTTCTCCTCACTCCATACAGCATGACTTTTGAAACTAAGCTGATACTTCAGCTTATATACATTCTATGTGTGTAGACAGAAGGCATCTGAAATCAGTTATGGCAAGCCATCCTTCCTGTGTTTTTAGGTAAGAGTGTGGAGATGTCCACAGTTTAACTGATGTGTAGTTCTATATTTTAGAAAATAAATCTAAATATTTCAAATGGATGCATCTCCCTTCATAATGTTTTAAACCTAGTTGCAAGTTTCCTGAATATAAGAACTCACTCTTCCTTAAGAAATGTGTTTATTCTGAGCCTTAAATTCATTTTGTCACTACTAAGTTCAGCCCTTGGCAAACAGCAGTTTGTAAAACCTTGCACAGAGATGATTCAGTTCTGAATGTTTATGTTCAAGATTTGCTTTCAGACTTTGGCCAGGCCAGTCAGGCAGCCTGTTTCGGTAGTCATAAGCGACTGTCACTGTTGCTGTCCTATCATTTTGATTTCTGCCATGATTATGTGTGATCTGCTTGAGGTCAGTCTTTATTTTCAGTGCTCTCAGATAATTCCAGTTAGCATGAAATGTTGGTCTGGTGTTTGTGCAGAGCATTTTTTTTTTTTTTGCATTGTTTTTTTTGTTACAACTTTTTCCTAACTTGTTTCTTTTTTTCCCCCAACAACAATAACTTAAAGAAAAGTCAGGAAGAAATTATGTATGAAAATGGTAGAGCCAGTAAGTATGTTTATACTTTAAGGTGGGAAACAGTTTGCAGATCCTGTTAAGGTAACTTTGCTTGCAAGTATGACATTTGTCTATAAATTACAGAGAAGATGGATATCTGCCTGTGAACTTTACGTAGTACTTCAGGGCATGATAGACATCCTCTAAACTGGAACTCAGGAAGGTTTGTGTTCTCCATGCTGCTCCATTGTGGCAGTGTTGAATGAGATTGTGGAAAAATAGGTGCCCAACAGGGTCTGAAGTAGCAGAAGCTGTGGGATGGAGCAGCTTCCCAAAACCACAATTTACTACTGTGATTTTTAAAAAAGAAGAAAAGTGCGGCCAGTCAGGTGACCAGCCACTCACATGATTTGCGGTTGTTCATGCGTAATGGGGATTATAGTCTTTCAAATATGACCAATTGATACTGTTACAGACATCACAAGAAGAAACTGTTTTCATTATGTATAAGTGAGCTACTCTTAGAGGTGCAATCCTGGAATAGATGCTAGCACTGTTCTTGGGGGACAGAAGTGGGACCTAGAAGTTGCTTTCATTCTCTGCAGCCTGTTTCTTTTGGGAAGGTCTCCTGTTAGTTTTGTGGTTTTGCTGCTGTTTGCTTTTGTTTCTAAAATTTGGGCCAACCTTTTTATTAGCTGTGGCACTGTATCCAATCCACATGGCCGTTTTGGCTTCTAGCCCACTCGCACCCTTTAGTGTTGATTAAGTTTGTCATCTGTGGTGTCTAAAAGAAACACTGAGAGCAGGAGCCTTCTTTTTAGCAGAAGGTTACTGACACATTGTGATTCTTCTGAAGTATCTATACTGATAAACACCATAGAACTATGTGTGCTTTCGTTACAGGTTCAGATGACACTATCGCTTTCAGGAAGAAAAGTACTTCATAACCCTTTTGAGAAACTTCTTGCTGGTTTCTTGTGAGGCGGTTCTGTCAGTGCAGAGACTTGAGCTTTAACCTCTGGAGCATTGCTGGGATACATGGCTGGCTTAGTAGAGCACAGAAGATTAAGTAGAACACATCAGCAAATTTAGGAAATTAATGTAACTTGTAGCTAACTGAGCACCTAGTTTTGGTCATCCAAATGTATCGTTATTCTGTACAGCAGGCCTTCATCTGAGCCGGTGGACCTTGTATTTCAAGCCAAGTGAAGTGCTTGGATTTCTCTTTCATTCAAATGCCTTTGGTTCTTTCATTCTTAGGAATTGGACTGTTGGGATAAGGATAAGGTGGAGTTTTCAATTCTTCTTTTTAGAAAGAAAAGCTAGTTATAGTTCAGTAGGATATCCTTCACCTTTCTCTTGTGGTTTTCCCCAGAACATATGGCTATTAAACCATGTCCTTGTTTATCAGATGTGCTAGCAGTCTGTGATGGCTTGTGCTCTTATTAGCCAAAGATTAATTTTTACTATTTTTATCACTACTTACTCTGCTTCATAAAGAGCTGTCTGTATGTATTTCCAAGTGTGTACTTTGTGGATTTTTTTTCTTAGTCACACATGTCTTCTTACTACTGTCTTACACGCAGTATTCCCAAGCATTTTGGCCTGGATTTCCACAGCTGTATCTCCTGATTTATTTTAGGAGAGTAGATTATATAGTTCTTGTCTGTATATCAGGAAGAGAGGTGAGTTTTACTGGGCTGAATCTTCCTTGGGATATGTTTCTGGCCAGGTTTCTCTGTTGAGGTGCCTCTCTTCATTGACACTGAAGGTGCTTATGCAATTGCTTTTTTTCAGAAATGTTGGCAAGTACTGAGACATCTCAGCTTCAGTGTACCGATCAAATTTTATCTTTGGTAATTTCATTCCAGCAATTTTTATTCTTGCCTGTAGTTCCAGGAGTATGAGCTTCCTTAAGCCTTGGTACTCAGTCATCTATTAATATTGTGTGCCACTGAATGTCTCTCTCTCAGTGGTAGCTGAGATTATTGCTGTGTGGTATCATCTGTAAGATTCAAAACCTACAAAGCAATTTGAAAATGATTTAGGATCAAGGTGTGATAGATGTAGTTCTGGTTTTGCTGTGCAGGTAGAAATTTGGAACAAGCTCATGTTTTCTTGCCTGCTTATACAAATGTAGGCAATGCTAACCTTTGTATGTTTATTTTTCAAATTGCATCTTGGTTTGCTACTACTAGAAATTCATGGTTAAAAATACCGAATTCTACAACTTTCTTGCTAAATAATTCGTTTGAGGATAGTAACTTGCTGTGTCACATTCTGAAAACAGACTGATTTGGAAAGCATCAGAAATTGTATAGTTCGTCTCCAAAAAGGAACTTAGTATTTATTTGTGTAGGATTTCTTTTCATGCAGTTTTTGCTGTAGTGGGTGAATAGTAAGTTGTATATGTTTCATTTTGGCAATGTTCAGATGTTGGCTTTGAAGCAGTGCCTTAGGTCAAATGTACTGTAGTATTTGAAATTAATGCTCTGCAGAATCATTAGTGCTTTGATGCAGCTGGTTTGGGAAAAAATTTTTGGAGGTGGAAAGCCTTGCTATGTCTGCAGAAATTCTACACCAAGGTTTTTTTAACTTTTATCTTTGGATTTGTGTTGTAAATGTATATTTGGATACATGGATGTGCATACAGACACTACAAACTTCCATTTACATTTTTATTGCTGGTTGTACCTGTTTTTGTAGATAACATGTTGTGTCTTAAAAGCATTACTTGTTATAGGAATTAAAGCTTTCTAGGTGATGTGATGTTTCTAATATGATTAAGTTTTCACTTTTGAGGAGCAGGTTTATATGAGCAGTAAAATTTATTCCAGATCTCGTAAGTTTTATATATTCTTTACTACTGAGTTATAATTTCTCTTGTGAACTGTTACCAAATCACACAGAAATCCTGCACTGCAGGTTTGTTCTCCCAGTTATTTTCAAACTTTTCTTCTTGTCTTACTCTTTAATTTTTGAAACAGAACTTTAATTTTCTTTTTTTTTTTCGCTCTCTTATGCTGTGCATACTGGATTTGGGCAACATGCTTCACAGAGATTTCCAGAACGTTTATAATAATCTCTTCTTCTCCCCCTCTTCTCTTCCTCTCTCAGTTGTCATAGTTCCCTGCTTTTCTTATCTCTCCTTTTACTGCAGCAGCTTTCAGATGATAATTCACTGCTCGAACAACAGCTGCTGCGTAATAACTGAATGAGAGTCGGTTCCACTTACAGCTGACCTGGTGTGAGGATAAATGAAGAAATCTGTGCTTTGCATGTAGGTTTATCTACAGGATCTTTTTTCCAGCGTGGGCTTATTAGCTGTCATGTGAAGGTGGACTGTGGATGGCCTCTGTGGCTTCTCCTTGCTGGCTGCTCAAGGGGTAGAAATACGCCGGGGGTGGTGGCGCAACAAAGCGAGGTATTGGAGGTTCTTAATATTTTACAAGAAGGTCACCTGTTTCTAACTGTGAGTTGCCTTTTTTTTTTTCCCTGTCACTTGTTTATTCATGCTTGTGTGGCCAAAAAGGCTGCAGCCTGTGCGCTAGGAACAGGTGGAGCGACACGTTGTACATGGTCATGCTGCACTTTGCCAAGCCAGCCTGCTCGCTTCCTTTCATTTCCTCTGGGTGAGGGAGCCAATGCTCTTGTAATCTTTTGCGCTAGAGGCCCGAGGCCACCAAGCTGAGCTGGAAAGTGTCCTGCCAGTTTAGTGTATGCAGCCTGGGGCTTATGGCTTATTTGGGAGCTGGCTGGCAAGGTTAGCAGCAGCAGTCCTATCTGTGCTGCACAGATGTCTGGGCTGCTCATAAGTCAGCTCCTCAGCTGCTTTAGTTTATGGTGCAGTGCTATAAAGAAAGCTGTCATCTATTTTTGTCAGACAGATGCTTAAAATGTTAATATTCACTGAGAATCCTGTACCTGTGTGTATTCAAGGCACTAGTGTAGCAAGGAAATACTAAGAAAAACCTTTCTATTTTACTCTGAACTGGTGTATGAACTTTTCTTACAGTGAGTGTTAGATACAGCCTTACTGATGCTCTGGTGGTTTGAGGATGCAAGCAAGTTAAGATTGGTAGAAGACACATTTGAAGAAAAGGTGTGTGTCTGGAAGCTTTGCTGAACCAACTCCAATTTCCCCCACCTCCTATCACCCCCCTGTCTCCCACTGTAGACTTTGCCTTATCAGGAGAAATCCTTTAATTTAAAAATGCTTCCCCCATTACTGGCTTCTGACTCAATAGGCTAGGAGGAGGGAATAAAATAGCATAAAAGATACCTGGGGCCTTGAAACTGATTGATTTGAAGAAAAGAATGCTGCTGCAGGCTTACTGTATGCCTTAGTCTGCTCTCAACCTTATTTTCTAATTTCCTCTTCCTTTCACTAATTCATCAGTTAATGTTTTTCCAATTTCAGTAGATACTGGTTGTTGCAGGGATATGGGAGACGAGCATTGCTATGTTAGTTTTATTTCCTTATTTCTGTGAGATCATAAACAGCGTTTGAACAGAAGTCTCCATCCACTGAGGGTTAGTGGTTTAGATGACTTAATGACCTGAATGTATTACCATGGCCATTTTGAATGTGATGGAGTTTAAACAGATGCATGCAGAGGTCAGTCTTGTTTTAAAACGAGAGGATAGATTTGGTAGTTGAACAACCAGTACATGGGTGAAATGGGTCTCTAAGGCATTTCGTTTGATGTTTAAGAAACGCCAGTTATTGAAAAATCAATGAGATTCATATGAAATTAACTTTACAAACTCTCTATTTAATAGAATTATGAATGTGGAATGACCATCCAATGTACACCTTGCTATAGGGGATTTGCTGCTGTTGGTACTGAACATTTGACATTTCATTAATGACCTGGAAGAGGTCACAGAATTGTTACTAATAAAGTCTGCAGTCAATTGAAATCCTAGGGGCAAAAAATGCAAACATAGTTATGGAAAGCCAGGCTTGTATGTTGGGAATGATTGTGGGGTGTGGAAAGGGAAGCCAGAATCTGTGGGTCAGGGTAGGTGATCAGCAGGCTTTGGTAATCGGTGTCCTGTGACCAAAAGGGTGCTCTCGAGTTGTAGATATCGTAAGACCCCTTGTTATTAGACAGTTTGGTCTGGTCTACTTCTAGAATACACTATCTGCCTGCCATATTTGTGTCAGATGTTGAAATCCAGGAGAGAATGAAAGAACGTGAGTATGATGTTAAACAATATGAAAATGTACAGATAATAAGAGGCATAAGGGGATGAGCCTGCTAAGCTCGAAGATCACTGATTCGCAGCTAACTATTTATAAATTGTAGTGTGTTTCCAGTGTAAGACTTCTAATGGAGTCCTGGTCTATATTTAGTAGATGTGCTTTATGTTAGTGCTTAAATAAGGCATATCTGCTTGTGGTCAATTCTATGGAACTTAAAACCAAAGGTACTTATTTCAATATTTTTTTTCAAAAGATTTGGCTTGGCTGGGTCCTCATCTGATGTGATTTATGCCAATTTTATACTTGCATGCTGACTAGTGTTTTGTCTGTTTTCGAGAAGGATAGCCACTGGATGAACAAGAGGGTAAACTTCATAGGTGGAGTGTCTGCATAGTTCAAAATGTTGTTTGCCTGAAAAGCAAGAGTGTATTGGAAGTATTTTTCCATGAAGACCGATTTAGTGTCAATATATGCCTGTCATATGATGTTTAAAAGAAAAGCCTCGACATTTTCAAGCTATTATCTTGCTAAATTTTTTCATTTTTAGGTTTTAAGAGCTGTTGTAAGCATATGCAAGTTTGAATTCATGTTGTGATTCTGACATGATTTGAAAAGTGGGTTGTGGTAGTATGATGGAAGGTAATTTAACATGCAGACCTTGTCATTTGGTAATGGTGTGTGATATAAAAATAACTTTGATACTTGTATCTTAGAATTCAGCCTTGATTCTTGCAGTTGCAGTATTTGGGGTGTTGTATGGAGGGATGTTTGTCATCCAGTGACACTGAACAGTGAAGTTACTGAATGATTTTTTCACATCCAGATGTATTCTTTCAAAGAGCCAGTTCTCACAGCAGATCTGTGCAAAAATACCAGAACGAATATGGTAGTCCACATGCAAGTCTGACTTCTCTTGAAAACGGGGAGCAGACCGTTTTCTCTGGCAATCCCATGGAAACTCCTCTTAAAGCGTCTTGTTGCTTTTACTCGTGTCAGAGAGAGTTTTCGAATATATTGTGAAATGAGCAAACCTCCACTAAGATAGAAGGAGGATGTGAGTGTTCGATGTGGGTTGTGGGTTTTTTTTTTTCTTGTTATCGGGGTTTGTGTTTTGTTTTTTTTTTTTAAACTACGTTTTTATAATCAAGTAGTTGAGTTCATAACAAATTAGCCTCCAAACTTTAGAGCACCTAAGCTTTTTTTTCCTCACTTTTTATCTCTCTAGGTTGGTTTATTCTTAAATGTTTAAGTTAGGAGAACATCTCTCTGAAGGGTTTTATGACCCCCTCTCCCTTTATCAAATGCTACTAATGAACATACTGACCATGAGTATGAGGGTGGCTGAGGGTGGCTTCCTGTCAGAATTGCTTTCTGTAAAATCACAAGGAAGCAAATGTTTCTCGTATCCTCCCATTGTGTGGTTTCCTGTGAAATGGCAGACTGGATGTGTGTCCTGGATACAGGCTTTTTTGTGGCAGTATACGTGTCAGGATGATCCAATCAAATTGTTCTGGGTATCCTCTATAGTCTCAGTGTAGCAGGAAACGAGTCTTCCTCGCATCCTGTTGTTCTGCAGTTAGCCTGACTTTGGAGAGCTCTTGGCTCTAGCAGAATCCAGAATGAAGGTGAGCTTAAAGTGGATTTGGGATTATTTTTTTTAATTATTATTTTTGTAAGTTTAAGCTATAGTTTCAAACCTTTTTCTTAAACATTAATTTTTTTAAATAGGTCTCTTTCCCTTTTAGTACCTTTCTGATCCAGTTCTGATATCTGCACAAGCGCGCGTGTCATTTCCTTTTTTGGGATCAGAGCTGTTATTTCATGATTCTGTTCATAGTTTTTGTTTGCTTGTTTAAAAGCTACCACAATAAGCATATAGCTGACAATGAAAGTTTTACACTGCTGATACTTTCTTCTACCATAACAACTTGCCTTTTTTTTTTTTTTTTTCTTTTTTCTTCCCAGTTTGAGCAGTGGTTAGTTAAGCTGTCTCCAGTCTGGTTTTGCTTTTATGTATTATGCTGTCACTTTATTGGTATCTTTTCTCATCTCTATTATAAATTATACTAGCAATAAAACTTAACATATCTTTAGTCTCTTTGTGTAAAATCAGATAATTTATTTGCTGAATGTCTTTTATTGTGCACATGTTTTTTAAAAACTTCCTCATGTTTCAGGAAAAACCCTACAAAATTCACATCTAGCCAATTCCCTGCTCCCTTTCCTTACTCCTTACAGCTTCAAATAAATAGATAAAAGTAGTATTTAAATTTTCCGTAGCCCATTGAAACCTGGTGGAATAGTTATTTGACTTATTTTATGTGAATTATAACTACTTGAAGTATGTTAGTGTTCGCCTTGGCTTGATTTTTGTCTGTTTTATGGCATTGCTCTTCTGAGCTGTGTACACACTGCTTGAGAGATAGTCAGCACCTGTACAGCCAAGGTAGAACTGCTGCTCACTGGGACCAGAGATGACCCTCAGTCTGAGGGGGAAAAAAATGTGCATGTTAACATATACAGGTACCTCAAATACTTTGAATGCTTTGGGAAATGTTTTTTCTTACTGAAGAATACTGTCATTAAATGTTTCCCAAATCTGCTCTACCTTTGTTAGTAGATCACATAACCAGTCACAACTGGTCTGGCAGTCCCTTCTGTGGTTACTTCAGGTAGCTTTCATGAAAATTTTCACTTCTCTTGGCTTTAACCAGCATCCCTCTCTCTTCTCCCAGCCTTCCTTTGTCCCTTCCTCTCATCTCCCCTGGGAGTATGGGTTTTCCTCTCCTGCCTCTGAAGGCTGCTTTCCAGGGTACAGACTTTCTGATCGTGCCTGTGGGGTGGGTCTGTTATCAGGAAAATAAACAGGTTTTTGTTGACTTTTTAGATAAAAGCTGCTATGCTGTGGGAAATCTCTTTCTGTTTCTTAAATCAGTTGGAACAACTGTAATAGCTGTGTTTTATTGTCCTCTTTTTAGCCTTGCACAAGGGAGTACTGTGACTCCTTTCAATCTATGCAGAATCTATTGCGAGAGCTATTTTCATGAGACTTGGGATGAGTGTTTCCATTACCTCAGGCAAATATTATGGGTCTCTTTTTTTTTTGAGTATTCTCTTTCCACTCTGAAAAATCCAGATGTTTACTGTCATCACCCAGTGCTTGAAAGTTACTGTAGTGTCTTCTACAAGATAGTTTGAATTTTGGATCTCTTTCCCACAGTTAAAAAGTAAAAATAAAATAACTTCCAGCTTTCATCCCTCCCTTTTCCAAACCTCTTTCTCCATCTAACCTATCCAGCAAAGTAATATCATTAAATTCATTAATTTTCAGGAATGCTACTTTGCTCTGTGTCTTGTAGAATAAAGGGATAGCATGTACGTTGTTGTAATACTTTTAAAAAGTATTTGTAGTAAATATTTTGAAAATATTTTATCAACCATCAAGTACAGTGCCTGTGGGCTGCTACAGAAAAAGAAGAGTATGCCAAGAGTAATGGTACCCAGTAGCTTTTTTGGCCAAACTGGGGAACGCTGGTCTCTTCTGATAATTATGTTTTGTTCAACTTTCCTGTAATTATATGACACGTGATGTTTTTATCTTTTGTTCGTATTTTTTTTTTCACAAATGCAATTGTTTCTATATTCTCTTTATATTTAAAAATGAGTTGTGTTTTTATTTTTTTTTAACCTCACAGGTTTTTTTTTTTTTTTTTCTTTTACTAGTCCATGACACACACTGAAAGACTGACACCTTGATCAGGCAGTAGCTTCTACAGTCACGGTTTGCATGGTACCATATAAATGCTTAGTTTAAAGACTTGTTTCTACGACTGACTGAATGTTCTTTTGTTTTCAGACTTTCGATGCAAATGACCTGTATCAGGGACAGAATTTCAGCAAAGTTCTCAGCTCTCTCGTGGCTTTAAATAAGGTGACTGCAGGTAAGTAGGCTCTGGTCTGTTGTGGTGCTTGCTTGCCTTTGACTCACATCAATGTGTATTTGTGCCTGTTGCTATAGTCAAGGTAAAGCAGTGTTTTATAAGAGTTTCTTTGTTGCAGTTTGTTATGATTTTGGTCCTGGCATCTCTGTGTTCTCTCTCTCCTTCTGCAGAAGGAAACCTTGTAGTGTGGAGCTAAGGCTGAGCCTTTTAGCTGGCAAGAATTCTTAGAAAAAGGCCCTTTTTTTTTTTTTTTTTTTTTTAGTTTGAAATACTAAAAGTTTACTTTTGCCCCACTGTCATTCCCATCTTTGAACACTTTTGTCAGTGTTTTTGTTGTCCCACTGTCCCCACCCCACCATTCCTCAGCACCATCCTTTCTTGACAGTAGCAAAAGGGTAGCTAACATCTCTGATCCCTTAATCTACTCATGTTTCATTAAGGTAGCAGCTAGAAGTCATAAACAACTTACCTCAAGTTCTTTGAGAGATGTCCATGCTTTGTTTTAGGATGGGGCTGTACTGAACAATGCCAGCTAGACCCTGGGATAGTCAAGAAATGCTAACTAACATTTGTGGCCTTTTTTGTTGTTTCATGCTGCGGTTTTACATTGCCAGTAGCAAGTTCCAGTAGTGCTCATCAGGTTGGAGTCTGGTGAGAGAAAGATATTATTTGAAAGTGGACTGCGCTTGTCAGTTTTTATGTGGGGAGGAAAAGGAAAATGATAGAAAAGTCGGTGGTGGATCAGTGTAACTTTGTTCCATAGTAACATGATAAGTATCTTGTCACTTTTATAATAATCCTCTAATCCATTACAACAGGGTGGTTTTTTTTGTGGGTTTGTTTTTTTTTTTTTTTTTGCCTCCTTGCATCAGAAAACACCCTTCAGGAGAGAGTTCTTCATTCATAAAATCATTTGGGTTGGAAGGGACCTTTAAAGGTCATCCAGTCCAACCCCCTTGCAAGGAGCAGGGACATCTCTAACCAGATCAGGTTGCTCAGAGCCCCGTCCAACCTGGCCTTGAATGTTTCCAGGGATGGGGCATCCACCACCTCTCTGGGCAACCTGTTCCAGTGTTCCACCACCCTCACAGTAAAAAAATTATTCCTGTGTCCAGTCTGAATCTACCTCCCTCTAGTTCTAATGAATGGATGTAGAATAATACCATTGACAATTTTGAAGCTACTTGCACTAGTTGAAGATACTGCCTTTCATCTTAACTGCAAGTGCATGTGTAAACCATTTCAGTACATCTTTAAAGCAGTTGTACACTGACCGTAGCTGTCTTTAAGGGGGAGAAAAAGTGCAGCTGTTTGGTTCGGATATCAATAGATTAATACTCACATCAAAAAGCCACAATTGCAGCTGGCCTTAGAAAGGACCCAGGCCCCACCCCCTTTCGTGGTGGGGGGTGGTGGTATGTAAAAATCAAAACCACATGCAAACTGTGGTGTTGCCTCATTCCTAGGAGCAAGCAGAGCTGCATAAATCTTCCTGACCAATTGTTCTTCCAAATAGTTTTCTTTAATTGGATAACTGCGTAGAAGGCATCTTAGACTCTATCTCCCTACTCTAGTACTGGAAGATGGCTTTCAGATTCCCGTCTGGATCTGCAAGAGTTTCAGGTATACACATGTTCTGAGATGGCTCTTTATGCAGCAGAAGAAATTTAAGTAATGAGCATGAAGACTGACAAAAGGCTGCTATGGATATACACTCTCTCAAATTCTTTAAGTTCAGGAATAGGATCAAGGTACTGATTGCAGTTTGTAGATGGATAAGGGAAGAGGAACTAGCATAGGGAAGCAGAGATAATGGTGGAGAAGAAATAAGGGTGTTACCCTGTAAATATTTGGATAGATGGATAGAGACTAGTGACAAGTGGCATTCCTCAGGGGTCGGTATTGGGACTGGTGCTTTTTAACATCTTTGTCAGTGACATGGACAGTGGGTTAGAGTGCACCCTCAGCAGGTTCACTGACAACACCAAGCTGTGTGGTGCATTTGAGACGCTGGAGGGAAGGGATGCCATCCAGAGGGACCTTGACAGGCTGGAGAGGCAGGCTTGTGCAAACCTCATGAAGTTCAGCCAGGCCAAGTACAAGGTTGGGGTCACGGCAGTCCGCACTTTTCTTCTGTGCTTATTGTCCATCTAAAACTCTTTCCCTCCTCCTGCATCTCTGCTGCTGTTAGATGCCATGCTGAAACTGAAAGGCTTTCCAGTTGAAATAAATCAAATTCTTCCTTCAAGTTTGATATGAAAGAGCAGATACGCTTTTGTTCACTAGTCTCCTCGTGGAACTGCACCTTTATGTGTATCTCCCTTGGACCAAAACCAACTAGGATTGCATAATTTTTGTCTGCTTTAGTCTGCAAGTAACTGAGTGACTGGAGTTGTGTGCGTGTACCTCTGATAGAGGTAGAGTGTTGGAGGCATAGCAGGCTACTAGGAAAGAGAGTAACAGAGGCATAAAAACCAGGAGAGCAGTTGAAAGGCTTGTGTTAGGCTAGTGAAAACACCTAAGTTTGGGATGGAAAATACTGCATAGCTTTTGGGGTTCCTTGAAACTCGGATGTATGTGAGAATACCCGAGGAAAAGGAATGACTTGCCATACTTGTGCAAAGGAGCAATGTTTGTCTGCTGTAACATGTCACCTGTCCAAGGGCCTGGGAGCATCCCCCTCCAGGAGGTTTGGCTGCTGGTGCAGCCAAGAGCAACTCCCGTCGCACTGTAAGGCTGGGAGAGGCTGCCCAGCAGTGCTGTGGGAGGCCACAGCCAGCATTGACCCCCACCCTTGGGAGCTGCTTTTGGGCAGCTCAGCCCCTACCTAGCTGTGGCCTGTTCATCTGCACGAGGACCACCCACCCGCAGGTGGGCAGACACATCATCCCCAGGGAGGTGCCCGATGTCTGGGGCTGTCCCGGTGCCCCAGCTGCCCTGCTCCTGGCCGGGGTGGTGGGATGAGCCCTACCCTGCTTCCCTGCTATCAATGCTTCCCAGCCCATAGGGACCCCAATGGCACCCTGACAGCATGTAGTACTGCCCTTTGGATCGGCATCTAAAATGGATGTGCTTCTCAAAGTAGAGACAAATGAAAGAGGGGAGAGATTTGAAGGAGTGTTGGTTTTTTTTGAGCAAGCAGCTTGCTTCCTTTCTACTCCTCGTATCCCTCCCCCTCCATCCAAGAAGAAGAAATAGCTTAGTTGGCAAAAAAAGGGATGAGACAAAGGAACGTAGGAAAAAAGACAGTGGAAGGAATGTTTTAATTGAGAAGGAGATGGTGGTGGTGGGGGGGAAGAACTAAGAAACAGATGTGGCTGGCTTTACTTCAAGCAAGTTTTATGCATTTGAAATTCTTGGCCACTAGCTAAAATGATGCTGGTTAATTACCTTTAAATAGACTGGTAGTGAGTAGGAATGAAGAAATACAACCATAACCCTCCTCTTCCTAAACAGCTCAAATTGTTTTCCTGTCTGTATGGGGGAAGAAATTGCCAGTGTTTCAGGATTTCAGAGCGCTTATTACTAATTTTTTAAAATCTTGAATTTTAACAACTACAGATGTATCAACTCTGCTTTAAGCATGTGAGTTTTATAGAAGTAAGCAGAAGTTATATTCAGCTTTCTCAGATTCTAATATTTACTTTTTTTTTCCCTTTCCTACAGACATAGGGCTGGGTAGTGACTCTGTGTGTGCACGTCCGTCATCTCATCGGATAAAATCCTTTGATTCTCTGGGATCCCAGTCTTTACACAGTAGAACTTCAAAACTCTTTCAAGGACAGTATCGGAGTTTGGTAAGTTCTAGAGGAAATGAAACACTCTGCAGTGTGATTTTTCTTTTTTCTTTTGGTGAGATTTATAAATAAACATATATACATACAGCAAAGCAACTGTTTCCTCTCTTTTGCCTCTGTATTTCAGTCCTGTGACATTCTGTTTTTGCAGCTTTTCTTATGATGTTCCAAAATATATGCAGCTTCCTGTGAACTTCTAAATTTTTTTTTCTCACTTACCACTCCTTGTTGTCTGCATATGCAGTATCTTCCTGGATTTATTTATTTACTTTCAGTATAAGGACTTGCTTTTTCAAGGGCAGAAAATCTCAGTTTCTCCATGTCTGTGAGTTTAGGGATGGTGATTGAAGGATGTTCAAACCTGAGCAATGCTGGCACTTTTAATATTGGCAGTATTGGTAGTTATTCCTGTTCTCTGTTATGTTTCAAGGTGAATCCTTCAGCTAGCCTTCAGGTAACTGAGTGGTATGGTAACTGAGTGTATGTTGTACAGTACAGCCAAAATCAGGATGGAGTACTGTATTGAAACTAAGTATGATGAAAGATAACTTTTAGTGACTAAGAAGTTTGCAAGGAGGGTTCAGATCCCTACTGTAAGCTACTTTTTCCATGCTTGAAGGAGGCTGTTTTGAACTATATGATGATTACTATGTGAAACTTTAAACACAGTGCTCTGCTTAAGCTTTCTTAGGTGTGGTTTGAGGTGTTTTCTCTGGTAGCAGAGACTGTGCAAGTTCTTGCCCTAGGCCACTAATTCCAGCTCCCAGTTTGCTGTTCACCACCCACTCAGTTTTGCCGATGCAGCTGTTTGTTGGACTAGCTGTTAGCTGTATCACTGAAGTATTTAAGTATTTCTATCACTTTGAGCTGAGTACCTCTGCAGAAAGTTGCAAAGGGACAGAGAAGTGTAAGGAGGGAAAGAGAGCTAGTGGCCAAACCTGGGAAATTCTTAGTTTGGTTTTGCTGCTGTAGATGATCAGTTTGGGACTGTTCTCACCAGATTTGTACTCAGTTTCCTCTACTGGAGAGCCATCCTGGCAGAATAAGGGGACTATAATTGATGCCACCGTGCAATGTTGCTGCTTATTTTGTGGCTTTTTACCATTTACTAAGGCAAAACTTTCGCTTATTGAGCAGTCATAGCGAATGAAAGCACTTGATGTACAGGGAGAGGCACTTATTTGATAATGGGCCGATCCAGTTGTCGAACACTGACTTATAATATCTTGGGGCTTTCTGCATGTTTTTGAAGTTGCATTTGCACTCATTTTCCTGCAGTTTCTCAGCCAGTAGAAGTCTGATTGTTAAATTGAGTTGTGGTACAATAACATTATTGCTGTGGATATAAATTAAGCTAACATTACGCAGTACATCCTCTAACCATCTCATCTATATAGACAACATGTAGGTGAAGTTCTGCTACCTGGATGGCAGACTAGGGTTGCTTATGCAGTCACTTTCTCACTAAGTTACTTTTTTAGTTCTACGGATATTGATTCTTACTTATGATAGAGACAGACATGATTTATAGTCCTCTCAGTTCCCGTGCGATGGATTGTATTTGGATTATTTAAAGCTGACCAAGTATTAAGTATTTAGCTTTTTTAGCATAAACAACTGTCATAAAATGCTTGAATGATGCAGATATTCAGAAATGACATCCAAGAACAACATGACGAATCTTAACATGGTTAATTTGAAAGACTTGTAAGAAGTAGCTATTAACTTCTAGGTGTTACAGTAGAGCAATAATCTGCCTTCGCATTTGTGATAGCAGATGGGCTATCTATACGGACAGCTGTAAGTTTGATATGACCTTGAGGCAAATGATTTGTGAGTACTTCTGCAAGGTAAACAGCGTAACTGTTTCATAAGTTTTGTGGAAGAGCAATGTCTTTCTTCACTGACAGGCCATGGAGACTTGCACATTCAGGTGTGGAACCTTCCAGCATGATCTGTTACAGAAAAAAAAAAAGCTACAAACTCTTTATTTATATCCAGCATTAAATTAAATTAAATGCTGGATATAAATAAAGAGTTTGTAGCTTGATTTTTTTTTTTTTTTTTTTTAAAAAACTCAGTTCTGCCCTCCTCCCAGCCTGGAAAGTTTTAGAAAAAAAAAACCTCTCTAGTATAAAGCTGCTGTTTCTTTGTAGTTGCCAAAGACAGTTTTAATTTATACTATATATAAAAAAAACAATTTGACTTTTTGGGGAGTAAGAATTATTCTAATTTTAGCTCTGTTACTCTCTTTTGCTTTGAAGGGGCTATAGTAAGACAATATACTCCCTGCGTTGATGGAAATCCATAGATAAGAATGACAGAAATACTGGCAAATCATCCTTTACAAATGCTTAGAATGAAAATGTGTGGGGACTGTTGCGTGTGGAGGAGACGCTATTTCCATTTTATGGATACTTCTGTTTTGCTTGGATACTTTAGTTTTATTCATGGAATAGTTGTCTAAGCCTAACATCTTTTTGTTCTTCATATTCTCACTTCCTAGGACATGACAGATAACAGCAACCATCAGTTGGTGGTGAGAGCAAAATTTAATTTTCAACAGACAAATGAAGATGAGCTGTCTTTTTCAAAAGGAGATATTATTCATGTTACAAGAGTGGAAGAAGGAGGCTGGTGGGAAGGAACTCTAAATGGGAAAACAGGGTGGTTTCCAAGTAACTACGTACGAGAAATAAAATCAAATGGTGAGTTTTGAAGGAGAGCATATTTGCACGAATTCTGGCTTTGAGTAGAAGTTGCTGTTTGGTTGATTCATTCAGAATTTTAATGCTTTTTATTTAAGCTTGACTGTATTTACTGAACTTCATTCACAGCAGTCATTAATGCTGAGGAACTCATACTCTCCCACCCAAGTTTGCTGCATACAGTGCTCTAGGATTTTTGAATTAACAGTAAGCATGCAGAAAAACTTCCCTGTTCTGTTTACTTGTCTGTCTGTCTCTGTCACAGTTGGGCTACGCTAACACTTCCTTGGTCTGAATCCCTAGAATGCTGGATTTTGGCCCTGATGCTGGCATACTTTGAATTGGTGCTTTGGGTTTAAATAGTGAGAGATTTCCTGCAAATGTCTTTAAAAAACCAAAAACCAACCCAAAACATACCTCTCAAAACTAACAAAAAGCTACACAAAAAAAAATATTTCTAAACATGTCCTATTACTTTGAAGCAAACAAAAGCAGGAAAAATCCCCAGTTCTACCAAAATCTACTAAAAGTCAGAGACAGTTTTTGAAAGATAGTGTGTTTGTGATTTTTTTCTTTGTTGTTCATGTGCCTTCCACTTTTCTTTATACAGACTTCACTGTTCCACTGAAGTTTTATTTTGAATCTCATACAGTGAAAGTGCCTTCTCTAAATGTCATCTTCTTGACTGAGTATCAGAATTAACATTGCTTTTTAATCCACCGGGACCTTGATGTGGGTGACTTTTTTTTTTTTTTTTCTTGTGGTCTCTTTCCTGTCTCTGCTTGCTTACAGAGCTTGGGGATAAACTTGGTAAGATAAAACTACCCAGGGAGGCTTTACCGTTCTTTCCTTTGTCAAAGCTCCAATCAAAACACACATCTTTTGAGCCATGCTAAAATCTTTGGTATTAATGTTTGGTGGTGTTTTTTTGACAGTCATAAAGATGCGTGGTTGCAACCTGAAGTTGTGAGGGTAAAACTCCATTTTTAAACTTATTCTTTCTCCTTCAGTTGCATCCTTTAATTTTCTTCCTTGATATGCTATCTAGAGTCCATTTTTTCAGAATGCTGGAGTCTTAGACATGTAACTTCGTTGTCATTTTCAACTAGATCCTCTTAGGCATAGTCACAACGTAAGATGTTTTTGATGTTCTTTGATGTTCTTCAGAGACCTCTCAGGTGTGGTTTCTCCTGAAAAACAATTCCTGAAGCCTGTTTTTTCTTGTCTGTAGTGTTGTAGCAGTCTCCTTCAGTCATGTTGACTATCTTGTCCTCATTTAAAACATTGCTGCAGAGGTGTTGTTTGGATTTCATCATTTTTGATTTCTTCTGACTCCGAGACTCAAACCTGGGTCAGCAGTTAAGCTCCATAATGGAAGTAGCTTTTAACAGTGAGCATATAAGAACCAAAAATTGTCAGCAACTGAAATTGAGGTTGTTCTTGGTTAGTTCTTTTTTATTTTTTTTTATTTTTTTTTTATTTTTTTAAATTTTTATTATTATTATTTTTATTTTTTTAAGAATATTTCACTTGGGTGAAGTAACTCTCCTAAGTAGGAAGGTCAACAACCTGTAAGGCTGAGGTTAGTACCAAGAGCAGTTTGATTCTTGATGGTCGTTGCAACCCTATCTGATTCCTGGGGGCTGAGATTGTGTTTCCATTCCCTGGTTTAAATTTCGATTCCCACAATCAGAGAAGTCTTCTGCTAAGCTTTTATTTTCCCTCCACTGTTCGCTGGGCTACAAGGGCTTGCTCCTTCTGGCTTCTACAAGACTTCTTGCATTCTTGGAGCACTCTCTCATACACTCCAGTTGCTTCTGTGGAAGGGACTATGTGCCCATGCTTTTCTCTTTCTCAGGAAGTTGAGTTCATTGCTTTTTCTGTGTATTTACTGACTTAATTAAAATCACCGGCCCATAGCTCTCCTCCTCCCTTTGGAAGACTATTACTACGTTTGGCCTTTTCCAGTACTTTATGGAACTTCACTTGTCTTTTGTGGTTTCAAACATGGATGTAGCTTGTTCTCTTACTGGCAAATCAGCACAGCAGGTACTGTTTACTACTAGTTTCAGCCTGCTTTTATACCTTTGAAGGTGTGTATTTGAATTGTTTGAAGTTGACCTTTTTATAATGAGAAGGGGGGGTGATGGTAGAAGGAAGCACGACATATTAATTGCTTCTTGATGTCTGTTAATAACTCTTCTTCCCTATTGAGTTGCAGATCAGCTTTTCCCCTTGATGTATGTATGCTGTGGAACGTTGTGTTGCTGCTACTCTTATGTCCGTGTTAGTTGTATTTCAACTGGGGAGCTGACTTCTGGTTACTTTTGTTCCTTTTCATGTGTTTGAGGTCACTGTAGTATTTGTGATACTTGAGCATGTCAATTTTCCTGCTCTTCCTTTGAGATGCCAGTATTTTTGAAAGGACTTCTTGTTCTTGTGAGCCTTTTCCTCTTACATTGTCATTTGTGGGAATCCTTTTTTAACCCGTATGTTTAAATTTACTGAATTATTCTCACTTGAATTTGATTGTTCTCATTTTGCTGCTTTTTTTTTTTTTTTTCTCGATTGTTTCCATGAAACTTGTTACGAACATTTCTATTTTCAACTGATTTCTGTTTTGTGGGTACTGTTGGAGGTGCTGGAGAGAGGACTTTTCTGTAATTCTCCTCCCTTCTGTATCAAAGTGCGTTGCCAACTGTGTCCTGAGGTTGGACTTTGTTCCGTTGTCCGTACTGAAACAGGAATGTAGTGATGTTTACCACAACACTCTGAAGTTACATGAATGGCTCTGGTGGGTGTTCGTGAGAGGTTTCATCTAGATTATATGTATGAGTTGATGGTCTCTGTACTCCTGTGCCCCTACTCTTTTTTTTGTTAGTCTTCATGAGATTGATTGACATTTCTTGAGTTGATAGTCATAGAATGTTTTGGGTTTTACTGAACATTTTTCTTGACTTCCTGGCAATGATATATACCTCACTCTTAAGATGTTCCTAATTCATAAATATTTTCAATGCCTTCATGCTTTCAGCATGAGGTTAAAACACAAGTGCTGCTTTTTTTTTTCCTACCCTGATGTATTTTAAAATGAATTAGTAGAACTTGCAAGCTCAGATTTGAAATGTATTTTCTGTCAGCGTTATAATGAATTTATTTAAAAAAAATGAAAAAGGATAGGATTGTTGGAATATTTGCTCTTGATAAGGTCTCTTTACAAACAAAATATTCATCCTGGATATCTAACAGATTTTCAGAATACTCTGTAAAATGTTCTGACGTCAACAGTATAATTCCACACTTCTTTCTTCTCTCAAATGTGACTAAAAATACTGAAACTGGTTAGAAATTCTGTACAGGCAACACTGCGTGTTATCGTTTTTGATGATGTGTTTTGATGAGCTCCTGGGAATTGGTGAGTTTGATTAAATAAATCCCTTCAGTCTGCTGGAACTTGACTTCGGCAAATTGGGTAACAGAAGAAAGGAAAGAGGTTATTTATGCGTGTTTGGTTTTTTTTTGTTTTTATTCTCGCAAAATTAATAGACATTACATGTTTTAGATAAATGGATTTTTGTTCTAAATTAAAATATCCTCTAAATTCAGATAACTGTCAGATAATATTTATAATCTTGGCTTGTGCAATTGCTCTGAAGTTAGATATTCAAGGAAAGGAGGAGCTAGAAGGAGAAGCTGAAAGATATGGTATAATCTGAGGTTATGATACAGCAGTAGTTCTCTTTCCTGAGAGGGAATTCCAAATACTGGCTATACTAAAGAGTTGCTGTGAAGGAAATGAATGCTCAAATTTAGTGTGCAGTTTAGTAATGGGAACTGTCTTTGTCCACATTGCTTTCTTAAAGGTTTTAGAAGAAAAGTAGACTGCATTACATGTATTGGACATGCAGAGCTTGTTGCATGATGAGGTATCTCAGAGTAGCTAAAACATGCAAAGCTATGCCTGTGTTTACTGCATTGTAAATTATTTTCGTAGCTATGCCAGAATGATTAGTGTTGCACAGAATGCTAGTAACTGTGTGAGGAGAGCTATGAGTGATTGTAGGACAGATACTGAGATTATTGAGCAAAGCACAGCGTTTAGTTTTCTTAGGCTGGACAGTGACTTTGTAAACTTTGGGGAAATAAATTTGAGGTGGCAGATGGTTTTAATTTGCTTTTTAGTGTGTGTTAGACTTTCCTCGCGCACCCCCCTGACTCAAGGGGAAAAAGAGGTTTTGTTTGAAATTATGGTACTTCTGATCAAACTTAGAAGAAAAAAAATGCAGTAGTAGTTTCTTTTCAGGTATGTGCCTGCACTGTCTAAGGATCAAAAAATATGGTTCATTTCTCTCTCTCTCTCCCTCCCTGTGCACATGTTTTCATTTCCCTTTTTAAACCCTGTAACATCTTGTCTTTTTTTTTTTTTATGTTCTTTGATCACTAGTCAGGAAGTACTTTGAAATGAGAGGACTTTATTTTCATCCTGCTGTACTGTTACACATGACAGAGGGTAAAAGATTTATACCTTGTAAACTTGCTAGGTCTTTGACAGTGTGGCCTTATTGAGGATTTTTATTATGTAAAATGGAGTAGATGTAGGTGGAGTCTTGTCTCTTACACTGCTCCTTCTGTCTTGCACAGTGGAGCAGAGATTTTTGAGGCTTCATTTTGAGAGTTCCCTTGTGGTGAGGGGTAAGCCAGAATGGGATGCACTTGCTTAGCTACTGTCAGATGTTAATTAGATTTTTTTAAAAAAAATCTCATGGACCCTTTCTGGATTTTAATCAAAGTGTAATCCATTTAAATGATGTGAGATTATGCAGAAAGGAAGATGGCCTTGAAAAAATGACATTCATTATGTCACAAACATTATTCTAATTCTTCACAGAAATTAACATGTTCTTACTGTCCTAGCCTCTCTTCTGTTATGCTTTCTTGACAGTTCTGTTAGTATCAGGCCCAGTGCAAATTACAGTGTTAATGGTTCTTCTAGTTAGATGTTAAAGACAAAAAAATAAATCACAGTGTGGGAAAAGACCAGAGTATAGTGGAAGAGTAGAGCATCTCCTGTTCTCATGCTGCAGTGTTCTTGTAAGGGAAGAGTAGATGCACCTTTAGCCTGGAGGAGGGAAGAAAAAAAGAAAAAAAAAAAAAAGAAAAACCCAGCAAGAATGCTAGTTTTCCTCTCCACAGCCATGTGCAGTCGGAGGGGTATTTTGTTCTCTTGTCAAGTGTTACTCTACAGGCATAAGTAGAATGGGGACATTCTACTAGCATTGGGGACAAGTGAATACTACTAGGAAAGAAGTGTTGGTGGTGTCCACATTGGGGAGCAGAGCATGTTGCAGCAGTGCCTCTGAACCTGCTTGAGAACGAGGAACAAGCTTAGGTCTACATTCCTGGTGTTGCTTGAACTGATCAGTCTTGAGAGACAGAGCTTGCTTGTAGCACTGCACCGAGAGAGACCAGATAGCTTTTGGTGTCCCAATTGGCACATCTTGCCTCCTGTACTGTAGGATGAAATAGCTCGAATAACATCTTTGCATCTAGATTACACATGCCGTAGCCTGGTAGTAGAAACACATGGTGGTGATCCTGCAGCAGTACAGTTGAAATGCGTTAGTAAAGTATGTCCTGAAGGAGTGCTTTGTGGAGTAGCTTGAAGTAGACTGTTGCATGAAAGCAAATAGGACATACGCTGGAGACATGACAGAAGAGAGATAGGAGGGAATGTGAGAATGGCAGGTAATTTGAAGGTGAGTAAAAGAAATACTTACATATCAATGAAAATAGAATGAAACAAAACTGGGAAGGATTGGATAAATTGTCCTTTCACAATCACTTTTGTACATGTTTGTAAAGGATAAGATAACTTCATTTTAAACTGTTTGTGGCACTTAGATACTGCTTAGAGAAAGGTGACAGAAGCAGCAGCTCTAAGCTGTTTTGCTTCTACTGAAAATAATTATTTACTGGAAGAATAATGTTAAGAAGCCTGTGCCAACCTGCCTCTCCACCCAAAGGTGATCTGTTAAGTGAAACTATCTGTTTAATCACTAGCTGCTGGGCACTTCTCAGCATTAACAAGTGTGGCTGAGTGCAACTAAATGTAATGCTTTGATCGGGAAAGAAACTGATAGTAGTAACTTACCTCTTGGTTTCAGTCATCAGCCACATATGGTCTCTTTCCAGTACTTGAGCAAATGCTTATTTCCTTTGTATTTGATTGCAAGCTGTATGTGTTTTCATTGTGTTTTCAGTGTTAATGTAATGGACTTACATTGGGACTGAGGTAAAAGTAGGGAGAAAGAAAGAATCTTCCGTGTGGGAAAACTTAGTGTCTGGCTCTGGTTGCTCTCCTCCAGTGTTTTGAGAAACAGAGTTTATATGTTGGAGTGGGCAAGGTTCTCGGGTTTTGCTAATGTTTTCAGAGCCTATGGACTTCATAGATCAATGAAGCTATAAGACCTTTTGTATATTCCCAGTATGCTGAATTGGGGTTGACACCTGCTTGAAATGTTTAATGAATTACATGTTTGTCAGAGTACCCTGATGTTCTCTCATGAAGGATAATAAATAACACTTATCTTTGTTTATGCTAAGAAAGTGATTTCTTATGTGCAAGATCAGGATTTTCTTCTGTGTAATGCATTGTGCAATAAGCTAATTGCAACAAGACTTTCTCATTCCTCCTTATGAAGCAAGGCAGTGCTTGGAGGCAGAATACCAGACGTGATAGACAGCTGGACTGATTTGCTGTGTCTAATTCTGTGTTTCTACAATAGAAGCAGCCTTTGCATTTTAAAAGCTGAATGTTGATTATGGCTGTTCAGGCAAAATTATTTGAATGTGTGATTCTTCTTGTGTCCTGTTTTTAAATCTCAATTTGATCATGTCTCTTTGATGGACAACTGAATCAGCTGAACAGCTGGTAATAAAAATGACACCATATATTTCAGGAAAAAAAAAAAAGCCTCTCACTTTCTTCAGCATCTTAGGAGAAGAAAAAGTTAGGGGAAGAGATGTATTTTTACACCCTTTAAGATCACAAAGTAGCTGGAAGAAGAATCAGATTTCTATGACCAGCCAGCTTTCTCCAGATTAATAAGGGTTAGCTATTTGTATTATGATAAAATTCAGTGACAATATTTGTTTTTTCCCTAAATAACTCTGGTTTCTCCTTTCATGCTTTTTGGTACACAATTAATAAACCTTTAGGTATTTAGTGAACCTGAAAGCCACTATACATTTTAAGATAAATCAAGAGCTTCCACAGAGAATGAAAGGAGATTACAAAGTTTGTGTAAACTATGTGACTTTCATCATTCAGTGCAAAGAAACAAGTAGCGTTGTATAGAAATATATAAAAGAGTAGCTGCACATGTGACATGACTTTAGGTGCTGCTTTAGTGTTCGATGTTTAACGACAAATCTGCTTGGGTTTATGATTTTGTTTTAAGGGGATGGGAGGAGTCCTGTCATTTGGAATTACTTGGCTGTAGAGCAGAGCACATATGTACTGGAGGGCTGGTGGCCGAGAGCATCAGTGTTGCCAGCTGAATAACTGCTGGAGCTAACAGTTTTTGTGCTGTCTGTCAGCTTTGGCTTACAGCTGACTTGGGGGGGTGGCTGGGGGATATTAGCCAAAAGGATTTGCTGTCATCTCTGAACATGGTAAGGAGAAATGTTTTGCCTGTGTCTGGCAGTTTTAAGACCATATTTTATTTATAGAATAGCTTCTTTGAGGGGAGTTCCAGTGCAATACCAAGAAAATCCTCTCAAAGATACTGCATGCGTGCTTTTGGGGCCCAAACAGCTCCTTATGGGCTGCGGGCTAAAGCCTCAGGTCCAGCCAGCCTGGAGATGAAAAGATGGCTTGCATTTGTAGTCAGCTTGCCTGAGATTGCAGCATCCAAGAGGCTGCAACTGGGCAGCCTGAAGAAGCACTGACTTACCCGGGATACAGTCCAGCAGAGGATGGTTCCACAAGGGCTGTTCTGCTGACAGTGGTGTTTCCCTGGTCAGCTTCACCGACCGTGGGAATTTCCCACAGCTGGCCCTTCGCTTGGCTGACTGGGCTTCTCCTGGAAAGGCAGGTCTGTATTTGAGACTTGCGTAATTTATTATTAGTGGCCTAAGGCATCAAGTAAACTAAAGTTAAATTAATCATATATATGTATTAAAATGTATTTGAAACAGGAGCTTGCTTTTAAAAAAAAGGTAAAATTTTCACTAGGTATGTTTTGAGTATGCTTTTTGAGGAAGGTAGGTGGGTTTGGTTTGGGTTGTTTTTTTTTTTTTGGCAATCTGCAGTTTTATTGTTTGGATACAAATTACACAAATGCTTATTTGAAATTTGCATATTAGACAAACCTGCTTTTTTTTAAAAAAAAAAAACAAAACACCATGATCTGTCCTGATAAATACAGTCTCACAAGCATTCTTGGTTGTGTACAAAGTCAAGAGTGAGACGTCAAAAAGAAATGCTGTAAATCTTACTTGCTGTTTCTCCAGCATGCAGCATGCTGCTTTTGTTTCTCTCCCCCTCATCTTTGCTCCTCTGTGATTGACTTAGAGGAATGGTAGAGGTGGGAGGGGGAGGCTTTGTTTTCTGTGCCTCTCCATCTGGGAGTCAGCACTCGGATGACTCTCAGAACTGTTGTTTTGATCTTGCAGACTTACATTGTCCTTCCAGGAAGAGCGCGAGTTACTGAGGGGGAGATTCATTATGGGGTTGTAGGAAGAATTGCATTTATTGTAATGATATACTCTGTTCTCAAGAGCATAAGTATTTTTATTTTTTACTTCATAAACAGTGAAAGATAACTTTATTTTTAAATATGACTTTCTGGGATAGGCATCTGGTAGTCTCACTGTTGGTATAGTGTTTTGATTCTCCATTTCAAGAAGACTGAGTGTAATATCCCTCCTCTGGTATGCTCAGCCTTTGGTCACTTGCCTTTACCAAGTTCATTAAGTTGATATTAAAACTTCATACTACTTTTGTTTGAAAGTGCATGTAGTGTTTCAAAATGCCTGTAGGTTTTCTGTTTAATTGCGGTCTGTGATAACATTTTGTTTTTAAAAAAAGTTCTGGAAAAGCTAATTTTATTAATTGACTTTCTGGTTCCAGGAAAAAGAATGGGAGTTTTTCAGCTGGCCTTAGAGACTAGAGTTTTATTCATTGTGAACATATGAACCATTTTGATTCTTTACCAATAATTTCAAGCATGAGTATATATGTTTCTCAGTGAAGCGCTGTTTTCACTGTATCTTATAATAAATATTTTGAAGTAGTTTGTTTGACCTCTAGTGTTGAGCTGTGAAATTGCACCCCATTGACACAAAAATATCTTGCATTTCAGAAAAACCCGTCTCCCCCAAATCAGGTACATTGAAGAGTCCACCTAAAGGCTTTGATACGTCTGCAATTAACAAAAGCTATTACAATGTGGTGAGTGATTTTTTTTTTTTTCCTCTATCTGAGCTCTTGTATACAGTAGAACATCATTTAACTAAATGCTCTTACATGCACAAAAAAAATCGCAGTCTTGTCAGAGAGCCTCCGTGCCAAAACTAGGTAGAGGTTATAGTGAATTCTCATATAAACAACATCATTATTTAATAGAATATCACACATATGGATTCTTAAGCATGATGCAAAATTTTATGGTCTAAAGTAAGTGAATAATAGACATTTCTGTAATATAGTATTCTGATTTTTTTTTTGCTTTGCTAGTTGTTAATTTCCCATCTCGCCATCCCCCAAATATGCAATCTTCCCCAATTTCTGAGTTAATGAAATTCTCCTGTGTTTAAAAACAATGATTAAGAATATTTTTGTTGAATAAGTGATTGAACATTTTGAATTCATTTGCCTCCTTTGTATTCATGCTTATAAATCAACTCAGTTATTAACTTTGGGAATCTCTCGCACTGAGGATGGATAGATTTCACAGCAAAAGCGATATAGCCAGAGTCAGCCTTTAACATACCGCAGGAATTCTTAACCTAGTACTCAGCTCTCTTAAGTAGATGCATTTTAAGAAACATAGCAAACTCTGTCTTTAAATGTGGTGGTGTAACCATTTTGAGACTCCTTTCTTTACTAAGACTAGATACATTGGGAAGCGAAAAGCATCTTTCTGTTTTTGTTAACCACTGCTCTCTGCTGGTGTAAAACCAAAACACAAGGTTTTTTTCCTTTATCTTTGAAGCAACTGTCACTGTCTTCCATTTTATTTGTCAGTTTTTAGCATGGATAATAAAGCATTGTTTTATGCTTTCATCTTTTGTGGCTGTGGCGTGAATAACACTGGCCACCTGGAAGAACTGAGCAATTTTGCCGGAAGTCCCCTAACTGAAAACAGTGAGGCAACCTCCTGCTCCTCCCCGGCTTGCTTGGTGCCTCTGTTGGTAGTAATTCCATGGTAAAGGGAGGGCTGCAGTTCTTGGGCTGTTGTATCCCACACCTGCTAGTTGTAGTGGACAGCGCTTGTCCAGGCACAGCTTCCTTGAAACTGCAGGAAGTAATGATCTTACTGTGGTACATCCAGCAACAAAATACCAGATTGTTTTCTTTTTTATTTTTACTTTTCACTGTATCTCTTTTTTTTTTTTTCCCTGAAGTTACAGTAGTATGTGGTAGCAAATATGTCTTCTCTATTGTTCTGATGTTAAAACCTATGTCTTTCAATACAAGTAAACTGAAATAAATGCAGAAGAAAGATGATGTAGTTCCTTCACTAGACAGAAGACAATTAGCTTTTAAGTTTAATTATATCTATGTTGAATTTTTAATCAAAATAAACTGACAGCTTTCTTGAACACTAGTTCTTTAAGATTTGAGTTGGTGTTTTGTTCTAGTGGTTTTAGTTTCGTGTGTTTTTTTTCTTAAAGGTCAGTGGTAAATAAGTGCCTTATATAATCTTTTATATTATTATTTCCCTGTTAAATCTTAACATGATGAAAAGAGTTGCAGCTGTTTAATGTGGGCTAACTAAAACTCCAATTTGACCGTGTCCAAAATAAATTGAATCTTGTGGTTGCGTATTTTACTCTGTAAGAGCAATACAGGCCATTTTTGGGAGTGCTAGTGTACTTCAGTGAAAATAACAGGAACTAAGTGTTCTAATATATGTAAAATCATAGTTAAGGTGACTAAGTTATGAAAGTCTTGTTTTCACATTTTTCCACAGTGTGGAAAATAGCCCCACATTTTTTTTTAAACTCGCTGTTGTTTACAGAATGAGAGGCTGTGCTGTAGCGTGCACTTTGTCTCAGAGAAGTAAGACGTTACTGCTGTGCTTAAAATCTAAGTGAGACTAGCATCTAGATTTCCTTGAAAAATACAAAGTGCTTCTGATGGCAATATAACTTCAAAATAATTAAATATGTAATGATTTTTACATGTAGATAAGACAAACAGCAAACCCATTCACTGAAGTGAAAGCAGTTTAACATGTGTGTTGAGTTTTTGTTCTGTCTTAATGTGCAAGCTGCAGACATGGGACTTCCCTGTGCTAGAAGTCTTATCAGTCTGCCCTGATAACAAAATTGAGCCCCTACTAAGGTAAAAACAGAACAGCTCCAAGTAAACCTTTGGCAACTGCTAGCTAGAAGGACGTAGCCAGAGTTAAAAGAGTAAGCATTAAAATATGTGTTAAAGGCTCTCTTGACAACCAAGCATGATTTGAGGCTGGTACTCTGGGAGTGCCTGCTATTTTTAAGTTGTGGCTCCCTTCCACTATACGGGTACATCCTGAGACCCTGTGAACCTTGTGATTATTTATTGCTGTTTTTCCTAGGGAAGGATCTGTGCAGGTGCAGGCAGCACCTGTGTGTACATTTGTCAGACTGAGGACAAAATCAAAGGGCGGTTCAGATGCAGATTGGGAAATCATAGGAGAGGCTCTGCTCATCTCCCTTTCTCGGAGAAGGGCTAGGATAGGCTAAGGGAAAGGTGCGTAATGTAAAAAAGAGACTTCTTTCACCACTTTCCTCTGTTCTTCACCCCTTGTAAACATGTTCTTTATTTCTGTGGATTCACAGAGCTTTGTCTGAAGTCCGTAACACGAATCACATACATTCTAGTGCCAATATGCTTTATTAGCTGCACCTTGCAGTAGGTGTTGCTGAGAAGACGAGCACATTTGGTTTATGCTTGCATTTTGCTTGGCTTGGGAATGCAGGTTAGTGGAGAATGACTACTTCTACAAGATCTTGTGCTCCATAAAATGGTACAAGTCTACAGCCGCGTGTGATACGAGCCAGACTCGTGATCAAGCAGGAAGCATTTTTCATGCAGGAGTAACTTAGTAACTTGTTACTGAAGAAGTGAGCATGTTGTTGGAGGTTATTCCCTGAAGAAAGAGCAGATACTACTCTGTTTTATTTTTACTTGAGAATTTAAAACTTTTAATCCAAAATAAAATTAGGTTATCTCCGCTTGCAGGACAATTGCCTTGAGATTAAGTAGCTGTTCTAAAAGCAGGTAAAGAAATGGGCAGCTTTCGCCATAGTATGAGTATTTGAATGACCTCATTTTTCATGTAAATGAGAAGTGATAGAAAAGAAGCACTCCTTTTGAGGCCACACTTAGGAAGTTAGGTCGAGAGTTTGTGTTTACTGAAATTCATACATGTTTTTGAGAACCCTTGAGATACAGTATACTTGTATAGCGCTTTATATTGCCCCTCTGAGGGACTGTTTTAAGAGGTTCATCTCTCAAATCCTTATGATCCAGGAAAATTACACATTGATTACTGTTTTGCTGAAGTATGTGGTATTTCATTTGTGCCATACTACTCCCATAAAATGGGAACATGCTACAGGATCGTGCCCAAGCACAGCTGTGGGATCTGCCTTTTCTTCCTCTGATTTAGAAGGCGATCAGCTTCATGTAGGTCACTTAAAATCCATTTTTGGGTGGTGGTTTTTGCCTTAGGAAGATGGCTGGGGTTTTGTGTGACTGAACTGTTAACCATGCTTGAATTTTCCATGCTGTGTGATTGAGAGAGCTTGTGCTGTATGAGCTCAGTTGTCTGTGCCTGCCATTCATCAGTATTATGGGTTGTAAAAGCTGCCACTTCAATGCTGCTCTTTCGGTACCCGGTCTTATCTGTGCAAATGTTGTGGTGGAGTTGTGGAAACAAGGTCTTCCAGGTCTCATGGGGTCTTGCAGCAGCCAGAACATGCAGAAAGCAGGAAGGGGAAGAAAGGTGATTATTAGAGCATGCGGGCGAGATGTGGATATGAGGAATGTAAGGGTGCTCTGGTGCCAAAATACTGAGTTGCAATACTGACTACTTACTGCTTCAAAGCACAGTCCAAGCATTTAATCCTCATAGCTTCTCGGTGAGGTAGGTAAGTCAAGCTGGAAGGACGCGAGATTTCACAGAACGGATGTTTCAGAGCTAAGTAAGCAAGATTATTCTCTCTAAAAGATATCTGAAGTAAAAAAATATTGTATGTGGTGGAAACTGTACTTTAAAAAAGGAAATAATTTAATGTGTTTTGGGAAGTGTTTAAAACTTTATGTGCATGTAAAGTATTGTGTAACATTGTGAACTACTAGAATAACATAAAGCAGTATAAGTGTTTCTAGTACTTTGCATAGGTTTTGTAGCATCGTTTTATTTACAGTGCATTTCTTTTTCCTTTTTCCAGTAATTTATCAGGCTGCCAATTCTAGGTTTTAAGCTTTCCCATTCTTTTTTTCTCCCTCCTCGTAAGTCTTTTTCCTCCAATCCCTTATTGTCCCTATTGCAAAGAAAATCCTCAAATATAAATCTAAATGAGCACAGGAAAATAATGGATTTGCGATCAGCATGAAACTACTTTTAGTTCAAGCTTTTCAGACAGCTGTTTGTAGCAGAGAATGGAAATACTCTTTGAGAAAGTGGAACAGTGGTGCAGCCTTTCAAGATCTCTAGCGAATTTGTTGATTTTTATCTTTGAATGTCTTTTAATGCCGTTCTGTGCTTCATCAGGACACTGTGTTTTTTGTCCTTGGCTTTCAGTCTCCTTTTCCCTACTAATGGCTATGTAGTAACTTTGGTCTGGGAGATTTTTGTAGGAAAGTCCATATTAGAAAAAATTGACCTTGCATTTAGTTTTGAACCTCATGGATCTTAAATACTTTTTCATTTCCATTTCAGCACTTGACTGACTTCGTTTTATGTATGTGTAAGAGAATGTGGGGTTTAATTAGTGCTGTGGTCAATGGAAATTTTTGTTTGTTTAGTTAGGTTTTTTCTCTGGTCTAAGTCTAGGGAAAAATCCTGGACCTACAGCAGGTCAAAAAAACCCCTAGCTTTTTTAAAATTTGCGTGCCTGTGTTGTACTTTATGCTGTAGTTTCCTAGTTAGTACCCATAACTTTCCCTGTGATGTTCTTCTTCATAGTGTTTAGCGGGGAATGGAGACGTTTAAATCATCAGTTCAGGATTCAGATTTCCAACAAAAGAATGAACTCAAAAGTGGTCTCTCTCTTTCTCTCTAAATGAATAGAAGCATTCAAGGAATAAGCAGAATCAGTGACACCAATGAAAAGAACAGTGAATTCTTCATTGACATACTGAACTACTTAAAGTTATTTCATCAGGTTTGCATTTAGGAATGAAAGACTTTTTTATTTCCTAAGAAAGAGTATTGACTACAACAGTGAATAATGCACTCAATTACAGTTGTTACTATAAATGCTGAAATGAGATATTACTGTAGGCTTGACAAATATGGCATGTAGCAAAATGAGAAGGTTTGTGGTGTGGCTTATGACCAATAAATAGCAAAAACTTTTCAAAGCTCAGCTGTATTCATTGAGCTACGTTTAATTCTGATGATTCTCTTGCTAAATCATTAACTTTTTGGAGGCAAAAAATAATTTGCCTGCTAGAAGCACAGTAGAACTTGATGTGACTACATTGGAGGATATCCTAAAGCAGACTCCTGGGAGATGGCCCAGTAAAATGCTTTCTTGTACATATTTGGGAGTATTTAAGTTGTTTGATTGATATTCAGCCAAAACCCGAGTGTGTGCTGTATTTTATAAATTCCTGACTTTACATCAGAATCTGTTACAATTTTCTCATGGTACGGTGGAGTGTTGCACTCACAGTGGAAGGTTAGGCAGCTCCATTTAAAAAGAAGGCAATGATGCTAATCATGGCTAAGTAAAACTGTCAGTTATTTGATATTTTAAATCTGTTAATATTCAGACCTGCTAGATAGAACAGTGCATCTCAAGTAGTAAACACTTTACAACTAATCTTGCTAGCAATGTGTTGTAATTGAGGCTGGGAAAATGACACTAATTATTCATTTCTATTACAAATTCTATTGTGCTTTGCCAGCCTCTGATCTTTGACTCTTCTGAAGTACATAAGAGGAATAATTACCCCAGCTTTGGGAGAACACTCTGTAGTGCTCAAATTTTACAGTAAAAGTTCTAAGCCTAGTGAAATTCGTGTTAGGGTGCCACCTTTTTTTTTTTTTTTTCTTTTGTGTATAGCTGAAGGATGGCTCGTTGTGTGTGTGGTGGTTTTTCTCTTGTGAATTTCACAGATATACAGTTTTCAGTGCTTTCTTGCTGATATTTAAATTTTTAATGTAGAAACACTCATTTACATTTTCCTACTGCTAAGTAAATCTTAGTATGCTTTAAAACTGGTGTTGAAATTAAAACATTTTGAAGTTTCTCTTAAATACCAATTAGCAAATGTCATTTATTATAGGTGCTACAAAATATATTAGAGACAGAAAATGAATATGCTAAGGAGCTACAAACAATGCTTTCAAACTACCTGCGACCATTACAAGCCAGTGAAAAGTATGTGAGTTTGTGGTTTTGTTTTTGTTAAGCTTGGGAGCTCTTATGTATTGGGGAGGGTTTACATGGTCAAAATTTTGATGTCAATATACATTTTCTTGTGTGGACTGTAGATTCTTGAGGCAGGACTTGCTTTTATTCAGTTTGCTTGCTGACTGAAAGAGTATAGTCCCTGATCTAAGAACCAGTAAGGATTTTCTTCTGTTCTACATTTATTAAAGCACAATTAGTCAATAACTGCAAACCTAAACACCTTTCATTTACTTTGGCTCTAGGCTAAACTCAGCAAATACTTCGTACTTAATGGGAAACCTGGAAGAAATAAGTTCTTTCCAGCAAATGCTTGTACAGTCTTTAGAAGAATGCACCAAGTAAGTACTCTGCGTACCAGATGCTGTAAAATTCTAACAAGCAAATATTATTTTATTATTTCTGTATGTTGTTTGTAATAACTTTTGTTCCTCTCACTCGAATGATGGTTGCTACAGCAGTGCAGTAATAGATGTTTGGATTATGCATTGATTACTTGTGCAGATAGATACTGGCTCTAGGATGCAAGTTCAGAGGTAGGACACAGTATGGAAACAATTTATTAATTTCCATGGTGCAGTTACATACCACTGGGGAAATGGTAGAGTAAGTGATGTTTTTTGTTTTGGAGGCATGAATTTTCAGTCTTTTCTTAAAGTAAGAGAAAGAATGAAGGGAGCTTATGCTGTGATGGAACAGTGGAGGGAGGGGATAAGTGACTTGGATGAGGGACACTGTATGAGAAAGCTTGTGCTTAGTATTCTTCTGTCCAGAACAATGGTGGCTGTCAAAATGTATTGGGAGAGGTGTGCAGGATAAGCAGCAAAAGAGCAGTCTGAATTAAAAAAAAAAAAAGAAGAAAAAAAAAAACCAACCAACAAACAAACAAAAACAAAATGCCTCAATGCCTGTACTGTATCATATAGGAAGCATGAAGCACAGAAAGAAGGGGATGAAGACACCTGTCCTCCTGCCATAGGTTAGGCTGAGATGATAGCTGGATATTTTTCAGTTTATACCTTAGCACTTGGGCGTGTAAGAAAGAAGGTGACCGAACCATTCTTCTTTTGATGCAGCCCAGGGTGTGATTGGCTTTGTGTGCTGCAAGCGCACATTGCCTGCTCATGTTGAGCTTCTCATCAACCAACACCCCCAAGTCCTTCTCCTCATGGCTACTCTTAATCCATTCTGCACCCAGCCTGTATTTGTGCTTGGGGTTGCCTCGATGTGTGTGCAGGACCTTGCAGTTGGCCTTGAGATCAGCTCAGTGTGTCTTGTTTTGACCTCTTACTGCTCTTTTCCTCTGAGCTACTCTGTGTGAAGAGGAGGCTTTGTCATGACGAAGCATAAGCTGCGTCTTCACTGGGCAGTAATATATGTCTGGGTCTGTTGCTGAGTTTGGATTCCGTGTCCTCCTACCAGCTGGCTTTTCTGCCTCTAGGCAACTTAAACTCAAGAGAATAGGAAGGAGGATGGTGTAGCTTAGATGACTATCCAGCAGTGGAATGGAAACGTTCTTGAAATGGCCTTTCTTCCACACTGTGTTTGAGAAAGAAGGATATTCTTTCTGGCAAGTTAGACTTGATGATCAATTAGTTGTCTAAGTCCCTGAGAATGACCATTTGTCCACATACTTAAATGTTTCTTTTCTTGTCGCTGCACTTTGTCTCATTCTTTTGTTACCATGATTTTGTTTCTGTGAATCAGAAGTTGAGGAAATGAAGTACCTTGTATGAACAGACTGTCATCTTTTGAAACTTTTGAATAAGATGACCTTAAAAATAAGAGTGGAAGAGTGTATGCCTTTAAGCAAATATTAATGCAAACTGTGTTTTAACTTGGTAGGTAGATTAATGTGGTAACATAATGTAGCTTCAAGCTCAGAAAGCTTATTTGGAATTTCTTCCTTGGTTTAAACTCTATTAGAGCACCTTCTCATAATGTCCTTTATTTCCTCTTCCTGGTAAGTGAAATATTGCTGTATAATACATTAGGAACATAATGGATGCCAGTAGGTGGGCAGAGGAAGTGATGCTCGAGGATTACTGAAGGGTTACTGCAAATATTTTGTGTAATTTTCTTTTCATAAATATGTTCATCATGCCAAGTTGTATTTTGAGTTTAATTTTCATCGTAGCATGTTGACTTGAGCATCCAGCTTCCTCCTGTTTTGAATCTAATTTCTCATAATTCCCATCATGCGCAAGAATGCTTGCTCTGCTGCCTTGTTTTTTGTCATTTTGCTATGTTTTTTTGGCTGGTGAACCTGTTCTGTAAACTCAGAGTAGCTCCCAGGCTGAAAATAGATTTGTTGTTTTATTTTATTTTTGGCGAGAGCTTATACTTCTATCATTCAGGCACTTCATATTGCAGCATCCGGTGTCGTGTTTTTTCTAACTTGACGTATTGGAATGAGCAAATGCCAGTTGTAGTACTGCCAGCCTACCTTGCTTGACAAATTCCTGTTCTTGGACTTTAGTTGACTGTTTTTTGAATTCCACACCCCACTCTAATCAGTTTGTCATTTGAGTTTTATCTTAAATCCTGGCATGTACTTCAGTGACAAACTTTCTGGTGCTTTTCTTCTTCTTGCCTGCACCACATTGACTTCATTGGTTTAAGTCTGTTGTTAAGCACTTTTTTTTTTTTTCCCAGAACACATAATGCTGTTGTAGGCTTTTTGTGTGTTTCATGGGAAGGAATTGTGAGGGGACATGGTTTGGTTTTGTGTGCCATCCTTCCACCCAGCCCCCAACTTTAAAACTCTTCTGGTGCATTGCTAAAGGCTTGCCTTCTTTGAACCTGTCCAGGTTGGCCTCTGTTGCAGTGTCACTGTGGTGTTCCTGTGGGCTGCTCCATCTGTCACAGGTCTGGGAACACTTCTCTGCCTGCCTGGGTGCTGGGCACCATGGGATAGATTTGTTTGGGGTTACTTCTACTTTCTGACTCCTCTTTATTTATTAAACAAAAGTGGCATATGAAAGGAGTCTTAACTAGCGTTGAATGAGAATCCTCTGGCTGATCTGCTTCAGAAGTGTGTTTTTTGACTGATCAAGTGCACTTTGTTTTGATGGATGGAAAAGAGCTGTAACTGACAAGGCAGAGAGATGCTGCCAGAGTCTTCAGTTGCAAAAGGGTGGATTTCTGCCAGTGAAGAGGGCAAGAGCGCTCTGCTCCGGTCTCTTGAAGATAGAAAGAGGTCTGGTGCTCTAGGTCTCTTTCCAGATCTATGATCCAGTGCCAAAGCTTAGTTCTGCAGTGATTCACACAGAAGAGGGGGCTGAAGGAGGAAAGTCAGTTCGTCAGGTGGTCTCTATTAGAAGTATTGCTCTTTGGGTATTTTTGTAGCAGGAGATTGAACAGATATCTGCTCAAAAAACCCCAATTCTTCTGTTCACCTGGGAATAGAAGGTGTCAGTCTATGACTGTACTTTTCAGTAAGGTGGGGGACACATGACATACAGGCTGGCTGGTGACACCAACCTGCATGGACTGCTTAGCAAATTGAAGGCATTGGCTGTCTTTTAGTTAGTATCACAGACTTATCTCCCTGCCCCATAATAACCATAGCTGGGTTTTGCCCTCTCTTTCCCTCATGTGACTGACTGCAAGAGCAGGGACAGTAACTGTGTTGTTCTTCTTTATCTTGTTCTATGTTTCAGTGCAAGCAGATAACTTCATGTTCTGGAATGATCGTGGAGTGGAATGGGAATTTAAACAAAAAAAAAAAAAAAAAGGAAGTGGCCAGGGTGTGAGAGGGAGATAACTTAAATGTAATCCAAAACTAATCAGTGTTTCAGGTTTTGTTTTGGAGTGCAGATACAAATGAAGTCTTAAAGGTTTATCCAGTGTATTTCCTTGCTTTTGGTTATTGTGAGTATCAACAGAAATAAGACTGTCAACATTAAGTGAATTTGAACACAGTGTCTTCAGATTGCCTGGAACAAACATGCCTATTAACTGATGTCTGAGAGGTAAGGCAAATGACAAACAGTTGAAAGATGTAGTTGCGAAGAGAGCATTGAAAATTAGATTGATGGATTGTGAATAAGTTGAATAGTTCCTCCATTTGTGCAAACAGTAGCTCAGAAAGTTGTGAAGTATCCCCCTTATTTCAGTAATCTTGTTAACTGTGAAGCCTTAGGCGATAACATCTGATCTTCACAAACTGCATCCCTTGGAGTCATTAATAACAATTATCCCTTAATTTTTGTAGACCTTCACTTGTCCTGGATCTTCTCTGCTATCAGTTTTTAAGTTCAAGACTCTACTGACCTCCTGCAAACATAGCAAACTTATCATTGGTGCTCCACCTCCTTCAAGAGGCTGACAGGGGGGCAGGAAATTTTGCCATTTATCTTTCCTGTGGGAGGAGAAAGGGAAAATCAGAAAATGCCACCCAGACAATTGAAAGTTTCCAGTTTGTGTCAGGTTCTGCAGGCATGTGTGTGTATAAACATACACATACACACACACACACACACACACACACACATATATATGTATGTGTGTGTGTGTGTGCATATATATATATGTGTGTGTGTGTGTATATAGGGACATAGATTGCTGCATGGCACTCATATGGTAGCCACACAGTCAAGTGAAATTTAGGGACTTCTGGTATTTTCCTTGCAAAAAGAAAACATACAATGCTGATTACATTTTGTTATCTATTTTTTTTTTTTTAATCGCCCCTGTTAGTCTGTGTTTAAATTTTTCTGGATTCATCACAGTTTCCACAGCCTTTCCCAGGACGTTGTAATGTACACCGACACCAAAACTAAGGCAAATTTCTTCAGAACATGCAGAACATAATTAGATAGTCTGTAGTGTTGCTCTTTCTCTCTTGACTACCAGTCAAGCTTTAGTCCAGTTCTCATCGCTGGTTTTGATTGGAATCTTAAAGTAAGTATGATTGAATAACAAGGTATTTCTTTATTTTTCTCAAATTATTGTGCAGTGGGAACCTGTTTTAAGTCTGGAGAAACAGAGCTGTTAGCTACCAGATTTAAGTCCAACAAGCAGATAATCTGTTAGGTAGTATAGATGTAGTTGTATGATGATGCCCCTAGCATGTGTACAACAACAGAGGCTTTGTTATGGTTCTCTAATTTTGTAAATAAAATTAAAACATATCTTTGGCCTTTTAATAACTGAATTTATTATCATTTTTATATATGAATAAATATCTGTTATTCTTTTTTAATTAAAGTATCAAATATGAGAAGACTATGGAGATGACAACTTCAGAATGAATTGTAAAATAATTATGCTCTTTACTGAATACATTAATTACTAAAAGGTTTATAAGATGTGATGGTAGGCTTTAAATTGTTGGGTTTTTTTTTTTTCAGCAGTTAAAGGCGATGTAGATAATTTATTAATTGTTCTTCTAAAAATAGTAGAACACTTGCAAATGGATTAGAGAAGTCAAAGGGGATGAGTTGCCACCCCCTCATAAAGTCTGTTAATTATATTAATTTAACAAAGAATGTGCAGTATGAAGTTGCAGTGCAACATGTAAAAGAGAATAATGTCAGTCTTTTCATTCTGCAAAAGAACAGCAGACTGAGAAGACACAGATATCTGCTTGGTGCAAACAGCCATAATTCACTCTCCTCCTCCTGGCACTACAGTACGAAAAGACAATTTAACCATTTTCAGCAAATGTTTACTGGGGCCTCTTGCTATTTAATACCTAGTCATATGCCTTGAGTATGTCTTCGGAGTTTGAGACTTCTGCTGCATCTATTACTTGAAGAATGTATTATTAGCTCATGCTTAGATTTATTAAAGGAGATCAGCTGCTAGGCAGAAAACGCTGCTTGGAGGGCTGTAAGAATAGCATTCCCTCGGTATGCTGGGGAACGCCCCTGGTTTTCCCCTGAATACCTGCAAAAGCAGCCACTCTATTGATTACAGAATTAAACCTTTTATTGAAAGACAAATAAAGATTAAAACAATAAAATATGTGCCCTAGCCTTTAATGTAAGGAGTGCTGATAATGTGATCAGAGTTTATCGGGCATGATGTGCTAGCTGGGGATTTAGCTGTTATTTTCTGGGTGTCTTTAGTGAATGCTGCTTTCAGATAAGTGAGTGTGTTTTCCCCCGCTTCGTGTTTTGAACGTCTGTACAGTCAATTTTGACTTCATATTGGGTAGGTCTTCCTGCACTGTACGGAGGGGCTGAACAGCTAAGACGAACTTATTGTTTTGAAATTGGGATGAATATTTCTTGAGGTGAACTTTGAATTTTAACTACTGTGAGCAAACATAAGGAGTGGAACAAGATGACTGTGCCTGAGCAGGATGGAAACATGCCCTGGCTTGGAGGAGTGGCTGTCCTGGAAAGGTGAACGGTTCTTTTCTACTGATGTTCACTGGAGGATCTCTCACTTTTTCAGAGGGAATACGCTAAATACTGGTGTTTAGAGACTTTATGCACATGTTCAGGACAATTACAGAAAATCTGGACTTTAAAAAAATTGTATTTTTAAAAGAAAAACAATATTCTTCCAGAGAGAATTGTTGTAACCTAATGTTAGCATGAAAACCTTTGACTGTGCTAACAGTATGTCTGTTGAGTACTTACTGAGGATTCATCTAGCTTTAGAGCAGTGTGAAATACTGGTTTTAAGAATAGTTAGATGGATAATAATAGCAACAACAAAATCCACTTTGTTTCATCTTGCAAATGGGCTGAAGCAAAGACTTGGCATTTTTATGTTAGGAGATGTGGTCTTTATGCAAGGAGGGAAAATATATGGAGAAACTGAAACACTTCACTTCCTAGCACATGTACAGTAGATTTAGACAAGATGTCAGGGACAAACTTATCATCTAGGAGTGAAAACTTAGTGTCCCATCTTCTGCTTTACTTCAGCGTGGGTTATACGGTCGACTATTGGCTGTACAACCTACTGCTGAAGAGGCTCACTCCTCCAAGTGAGAGTTGCCCTGTAGAAAATAACAGGGTTTCATCCCTTCTGACACTCTTACAATATCATCCACTTATCTGTCCCAATTTATTCTTTCTCGCATAGGAAACAATCTAGTATGGATGGTTTTGAGTGGTTCTGAGAATGGTAGCAGTAAGGAAGCATGGCTGGTTAGAGTATATGCTTCTTCCCATCAGCTTGTGTTTAACTTGAAAATAATTTTAGATTTTAAAGTATGTGAGTATGCTTTTATTTCCATCTGAAGTATGCAGCTAAGAATAAGACTGGAAGAGTTGCATTTTTCTTTCCCCCACCCCTGCTTAAACAGATGCAGAATCAGAAGTCAGACTTTTACTTTCTGCTGATTGTACCAGTTCTAAGCTGGTGCCACACAGCCAGGTTCAGGTCTTTATACTCCAGATATTTTCTTACTGCAATTTGAGATGACAGCTTCTGCTAAAACCTCTTGAAAAATACATTGTGTATATTCATATTATCTTTCTTCATATCCCGTGCTCCCTACTTATGTGAGTAAATGTGTGTATATTCTTCTGACAGACCTGATCAAACCCGATTAGGTTCACTGAGACTGTGCGAAAGTAAGGTTTTCGTCTAAATACTGTTTCTCTTGCTGAGTCATCTTCTTTTTTTTTTTTTTTTTGCCAAAGTCACAGACGCTGCTGCTATTTAAGCACCATTTTATGTGAGACAAAATAAGCTCTTCTGAATAGAATTGTGAAATTTTCCTGCACTGCTTAGCCCATGTGGTGCATTTGAGCATGAAAGATGAAGAAAGTAGGAGTTACAGAAAGTGTTTCTGTACTGATGTTGGTAAAGCAGCACTCTTGCCCTGGTTACGAACCAACATAAAAGTGCTTTTATGGTCCTTAAAAAGCAAGTTGAGTGACAGTTGTGCAAAACCAGCCTGTTACTGCACTGTAACTGGCTTCTGTTTGTGCTGTCAGAGCTTACTATGGTACTTAAATCTTTTAATGAATATTTTAAGCCTATCATCTCTGCTGGTGTTGGGTAGAGGGAAGGAATCCTGTTGCTACTCCATCCAGTTTTTGCCTAAGTGCTGAAATACTGCTTTTAAGATTTGACATGACATATATAAGTGGATAATAAACTGTACGAAGAGATAGGTATGTTGACTGAAAAATCAAACTCCTAAAGAACGTGCTAATTACCAGTAATTCTTGAAAAAATGTTGCTGGATAACCATCTTACAGGTATGTACCTGTAAGTATATTCTGCCTATACTATGGTGGCATAATCAGGCCTGAAAGTTAGAGTTAAAGCTGTAATGAAGGAAAAAAAAGGTGTTGGTTGCTTGTCGGTGAACACAGAAATCTGTTGATTTTATTTAGCAAAAACAACAACCAAACAAACAGAAAACCCCCACAACAACGAAACAAAACTCTCCAGTATACAGTGCTTTTCCAGGCTTTAATTTTATTCCTATGTCTGGCTGATATTACAGCAACTTCATCTTTATTGCTCTGGTTTTAGGTTGCCTGAAGCTCAGCAGAGGGTTGGAGGATGTTTTCTAAACTTGATGCCACAAATGAAAAGCTTATACCTTGCATACTGTGCTAACCATCCGTCAGCAGTAAATGTTCTCACGGAACACAGGTATGTTTACTTTGTGGTCTTTTTTTTTTTTTCAAGTCTGATACAAAAAAAAAGTGCATAAAATACAATTTTGTTGCAAAGCTGTGATGTCTCTTTTACCACGCTTTTGGTATGGTAGAGGTGGTTTAAGAAAAAAATGCTAGTAGGGTTTTTTGGATTTCTTTGTTAAAGAAAACCCTACCACCAGCTCCAGTTCGTCTCCCAGCTCAGGTGAATATTAACTCCATCCTAGCCAGAACCAGGACAAACACAAAGCTGTTCTATGTGATCAGGACCAGCTTGTCGCTTTTGGCAGCGTGTTATCAACTACTTGAGAGCATTTTCTCATTTAAAGAACACGTGCTGAACTGAGTATGCAAAATAAAGTGTACTGATTGTCATCTTTGTTTAAAAAAAAATGTTGAGATCAAAACAAGTTTGTGGAATTACAGCGTAATTGACATGATTACTAGTAGACAGTTGGTGAACTGTAACTTAGCCCTGTAAAAGCCTGTGCATTTCTATGTACCTAACTATAATGCTATACCCTTAGCTTTACCTTTGAGTGATATGAAAGGTGTGTGGGCTTTGAGCTTTGCAAGTGTACAAAATTAAGTATTTCCTGTGTCTAAGAAGTAGGGTGCTGAAGTTAACTTGATGGAGGTTGCTCAGCTTTGGGACTGAGCTTGAATTTGCATAGAAGATGCCCTGTATCACGTTGAGGGAAGAGAGTTGAGTTTGATTAGAGAAGTCTACTTTCACTAACTTCCTGATGAGCATGTGCTGCAGCAGCTGTTAGTTTGGGGCTGTTTGTTTGGTTGTGGTGCAGGACAGAACTGTGACCTTCTCTTGAAGATCAGACATAGGACAAATTCTAGCAGGATATCTGTACTCTTTGCTTTTATTCCCAACCTTTTTTTTTTTTTTTTTGTCTTGTAGTGATGGGCCAAACTAAACATATTTTGCATATTCTTAACTCTTCCTAAACAAAGAGGAGCATAATTAAGTTGTTCTCCGTAGTATTACATTCTTCCAAGAACTCTCATTTCATTTTAATGGCAAAAATATGTAGCACACTTCTGAATTTTACTCATAATGATATAAATAAAAAGCCTTCCAGCTACCAAATACTATGAACTATCACTTGTTAGTTAGTAAGACATGCAACTATGTTCCAACCCCACTTTGAAAAATGAAGCTGCAAGTTCACATTGCAATTTAGGCAGAAATAAGGATGCTTTTTTTTTGGTCAGAATTAAAATTAACTAAGTCAAAACATGTTTAAAACCCACTGATGAAATCCCTTAGTGTTTGTTTTCTTTCAAATGGTCTACTTCCAGTACCACTTTCTGTAAATGGTAATATATGTAGGTGATCCCTGCCTACGGGGCTTTTAATACACTTAGGCTTAGATTTTTTTTAATTTATGCCTTTATGCTCTTTCCATACAGAAATCTGAGATTTAATGTATAGATGGAAGATGGCAACTGATAGCAAAGTGATCATCTGCATTTCTTAAGATTTGGAGATACTTGTAAAGGATTATAACTTTTAGAACTCTTGGAAAACAGAGGGAATAGCCATGTCTGAGAAACCGTGATAGAAAGGCAAGGAAGGAAACTTTTTTTTATTTCAAGTCCTTCTTTTTTGTCGAACACCATTCCTGCAGGTGGCAAGTGGCTTGACTAAAATTTATACTTGAGACAGCTGCTGTGAATAAATTGGAAGGTGGCTTTAAGCTGTTCTGAACCTTTTCCTCTCAGAATCCCAGAAAACTTTTAATTGCATTGTTTTAAAGGTAGATGAAAAGAAGACTTTTCTGACAAGAATAACAAACTGAAGGCATGAAGAAAAGGAAAGTAGTCAGAACTGTGTCCTTGTATATTTAGTTGAGATGTTTTTGTTGTGTCAAAGTAACCCTTGTAAGCCTCAATGTAAAAATTAGTGTGAGGTTTGAGGATAGCTGTCATTGCAATAATGATGAAACAACTACACTGCACTATTCTAGATGAATATTGAACTGGAATTTTTCTGAGATGTCAAAGACCGAGGTTTAAGACTTTTAAGAAACAATGATGATTTGTTGGCTGGTTTAGTTTTGTTGTGGTGCAGGTTCAGCAAAGGGTCCAAAAGCACTATATATGTTTTTAATACTGGCAAAAATGCGACGTAAATGTTTGCTGAATTCATGGATTTGAATATCATGTTTGTAACAGCTGTGCTATTCAGTAATGTTTTAGAGAAGAAAGGAGTAGTCTAGAGTGGTTTGATTTGGAGCATAAATTCTTACTGTCTACAGCAGATTGTCTTGCTACGAACTCTGTGCACGTCATAAACTGAACACATGCATTAATTGTGCTTCTGAAAGGCTTTCTACATAAAACCTAGCACCTGATTTTAAGTCAGTTTCTTTTATTACAAAATTAGTATTTTCCGCAGTTTAAGTTCACTTGCTTTTGGTGGGAACCATATCAACAAAGATGAAACAAAAATCTCCTAGGTAATTGCTCTAGGTGAAATGTCAGAAAGTTTACCTTTATTTTGTGGGGTTTTCTTATTCTATAAAATATATACTAGTTCTGTTGTTGTGTTTTTCTATCACTGACTAAAAGCAACTTAGAGGCTATCATTTTGAAGCTTTTACTGTATTGTTTCTTTAACCAGCTGGATCACTGTAACATCAAAATTGTAAGCAGTCATCTAGTTTGGAATATTACATATGAGGTTTTCATATGTTGTTTTCTGAAGTATGAAGCATGCTCTTCAAGCCGTGTTGTATTACCTGTTAAAATGTCATTGACTCCTGGTGAAGAGTCTCTGTGTGTGTATATCCATATATATAAAAACTGATGATAGTAACTTACTCGGAATTATTTTGGACTTCTAATCAAAGGCTTCTCTTTTGAATAGCATTTTCGTGTCTATTTTAAATAGCTGTACTTGGGATGAGGCTGGAGATTGAAAAGGGGCATTCAATGGGAATGTGGCTGCCCTTTTTTTCTTTTTTTTAAATACCATTCAGTATGAATGCCAGCCTGTTTTCTCTTTCTGTTCTTTGTCTTTTGCTTCTTAATCATGCCGCTACATATTTAATTACTACAAAATAAGGGAGGAGTATGCAAGTACATGCACATGTATGTGTGTATGTATCATATATGTGTGTGTTTATATGAATACAGTTGGAGTGAAGGACATTAATTACACTACTTAATGAGTTGAGAGGTTTTTCATGTTCGGATCTTCAAAGCTGCAAACATATTTCAGTTTAATTATTAATAGTCAAAATACTGAATGAATATCATTAGAGACTTGAGTGTAAGTGAAAATGCAGAAATGGGAATAAAACCTAATACAGCCCATACAGGAGTTCAGGTTCCAGAGCTGCATGTTTCTGAGGTTTCATGTTTCTGATAAGCCACAAAGTTCAGTGCGAGGAGAAACTCCCGCAAAGAAAAATGGGAGGCAGCAGCTAGGAGTGGGACTTTTTTGGACTGTATCCAAAATGACATGAGTGATGATACTTGAGTACAGAACTCACTGAAGGGTGGGTAACAATGGAAAAAAAATGGCCCCACTGATCAGTGGACATAAAACTCTTCCAAAGAAGAAAGACTATGGACCCGGTGTAATCAGCATTAAGTATGTAATTGTTGGAGGGGGGGAGGTTTTTAAGCCTTTTTACTTTGTTTCAACACCACCATGTTTATTTTAAAATAGAGCAGAAGAAAAATATTTCCAAAAGAAAATTTAATTTGATGAAAAGGCAGCCAAAAATTAGTAGTATGTGCCTGCTTTGTAAAATTTTGCAAAGCAGCAAGTGTTGAGCCAGTTTTCAGCTGTAAAGGAAAGCTTTTAACAAACCTTTGCTTGTTCAAACATTAATTTTGCTAGATTCTTCTGTTCTCTTAGATAACGTGTCCCAAGCATATTCTGCACTTGCACCGCAGACCTAGCAGTCTGGATAAAATTTGCAGAGCTGAAACATCACAATTACTCCGAGTAACTGGAGCGTGGAATACAGATCAGCTTGAGTCAGAAAACTCTTTGTGCCTCCCCCACTTCGGTGCATCCCTGCGCCTGCAAGTGTGCAGGCTGATGTCATACGCCAAGCAACAGTCCCCGGGAGAGGAGCTGGACTGGGAAGTTTAGCGCTAGGAAATTAAAAGCTGCAGTCGAGGGGTCGCTGAGCCAGGCTTGTGCCACAACGCTCTCAAAATGCGGTGCCTGTGTGCAGTCCTCAGGCCCCTCAGCAGTGATAGCTCGTGCTCCATCTATTACAAAGAGAGACCTGCTTCGGAAGTGTAAGTTGGAATTTTAAACATAAGCGGTTTAGTTCCTGGATGGGCTTTCCTCAAGTTTAAATGGCTGTGCTTTTTTTTGCCTTCTGTTACTGTAGGCATATCTGAACTTGTTTTCTTCCTTCTCCCCAGTCTGATTTGCAGCTTCTAAGGCAGCTGTACCAAGAAAGATTGAATATATTAATAGAGCTGAAAGACACTTTTCATGGTGACCTTTAAAATATCTCAAGCTGTGAACTAACTCGGGTCTGGAGGGGGGAGAACTGTTCAGCTCGAGATTTCAGGATAAATGAAGCACAGCACTTTTGTATGCTTCTCTGCATTTTAGTCTGTAAAATGACGCAAGTAGTGAATTCAAATCTCAGCTGCCCCTTTCTCAAAAGGTACTTATTCAGGCAGTTGTGACTAAGTTGATGATTTCACTTTTGAAAAGTTTTTTCCTGTTCAGCTAAATGATACCTTTTTTTAAAACGTACTGCTTAGCTGTGGGCCGGAGCTTTATTTAGCGTATACTGCCTAGGAGAGTGTGGTACTTGCAGGCAGCAATTGAAATTGTGACATGAAAGAGCCATTGTCTTTGGGAAAGCAGCTGTGCTCTTAAGCTAGCAACACTGACTTTTAAGCTGCTAGTAATTAAAAGAAACAGTTGTGAACTGTTGTTATATTCAAACAGTATTTTAACCCACCCATATTTTATTGAAAGTATGTTCCTTATTGTATTTCTCCTTTGTGAATAAATAAAGGACGCTCACTTTAAGCTTTGAGCTAAAGTAACATCCTTTTCCCCAGATATTTTATCCATGAAGCTGCGGAGGTAGCAGGTGGGTTTAGCATGAGCAGACTGCCAGTGGGGTCTGCGTGATGGAACTGCTCAGATGAAATTTTGGGTACTGTTGTATTAAAAGATTGTGTGTGTGTGTGTTCGTTCTAGAGTTTGAACAAGCTGGCATGTCAGAACTTGTCAGAGGGAAGCACAGAAGTGTATGAAAGAAAACATTGTCCTCTTGGGAATGTTGGGAGGAAAACTACAGTCATTCAATTATAATTACACCTATTAACACTGTTCGATGTAAAAGGCTTCCTGATGATGACATTGCTAAGCGTGTTTTTCAGGACTTTGTGCGCATTTCAGACGAGCTGAGGTTTAAACTTGCTCTGTAGGTTCCTATACTGTGATTAAGTAAAAAGGAGGTGATAAACAACTTGTGTGGAAGAGCAGTTAATGGCTTGGAAACTGCAGCAACATTGTGTAACCACAGAGTGTGTTTTAGTTAAAGGAGTTGCAGAGTAGAGAGGGAAAAGAAGATAATATCAAATTTTCATTTCAGGTTTCCAGGTAGTCGATTTTAATTCAGTCCACAGTGAGGTTTTTTTTTCCTGTTTTCTGGCACATTTTTTTTCACAATGCCTAAGGAAGAAATGGAACTGTGATAATGAAAATTAGAAATGTGAATGTGGGTCAAATGGTAACCAATGTTCCTCCTACTGTAGAGGCATTAAATGAAAAAAAAATTAAATTTTAAAGGGGAAAAAAAAGGCATTGTGTTCATGGATAGCTCAGCAAATACCATTTATATAGTGCATTTGTCTGAACCCAGCAGGGTGGAGATGGCTGAAGTAATTAGGAATGAGGATTTTTTCATCTTTGCGATCTAAAGGCAAAAATCAGTGCTATTCAGAACGATGTTAAGTTGAACAGCCTGTGGTATTTACGATTGGCGCTTACTGTAGAGTCTACTGGTGTGTTGGGGAGAAAAGAGAAGCTGCATAGATGTGCATAAGGATTGTGCTGCCTGAAATGGGGAAGAGCAAACAAAATGCAAAGAATGAGCTTAAATGTTTACTTGAAGATACATATTAAGTACCATAGGTACTCAACTTTGGTGCTGATATGGGTGGAGATGCTTCCAGAGAGAACTGATGGATGAAACAAAAAAAAAAGGAGTAGCATACATGTAATCAGTGTCATATACGCAGTGAATTGACACTTAAACCACTGAGTGCCTTGAGACAGATGGGCTTTCACAGGTGAGCTTTAGTAAAGCTTTCTGTGGAAATTGGGAACCGTACCCTTGTTTGTCCACTTCATCACCTTGCTGGAAACTGCTGCCTCCCTTCAGCTGAGTCAGGAGAAGAGGATGTGCCACCACACTGCAGCCATTCGGCTTAGTGTTCCAGTGAATTAGCCTGAATCCTCGGTGAATAAGTAGCTGATAACAGTGTAAAACCAAAACATGAGTCAAAATCCTTAGTTTTGTTTGGGGTGCCACCAGAATCAGTTGTCAGGTTCTGAAGCTGGTGTGCTTTTTATGCTGAGTAAGGGCTGTGACTAAGAAAGTATAAGGCAAAGCAGGTCTTCAGGCTCTAGGTGTTCAGAGTTAGCCAGCTTTACTTCTTAAATCTTAATTTAAGCTAGAAAAATACTCAAGTTTATCTTTGTTGCATTGTTGTAGTTTTTCCATGCAAGGTACTATAGGAGGTTTTTTAATAGGTTTTAATTTTGGCTAAAACCTGGTCACGTCACAAGCTGATTTTAGGAGGCCTGGAGCTACTGATACGCGTAGCTTGAGGGGGGGATGTAGCAAGGTCTGCTTGGTGGAGCTATGGGCATTCTCAAGTGTGCCCAGCCCTTCTCTTTGCATCTTTAAAATGCAAAGCAGTTGCTGGGAAATCCCCTCACACGCTCTCCTGACTCTGCAGTTGAGTACAGCAGAAATCGTGCAAATACGTGCACTGGGGAGTGCCTGCGCCTGGTTAGAATGCGAGTGGAGTGTTCTGAAAAAGGTTGTGTAAGGTTCTGTCAGACCTGTCAATTCAGAAATGGTGCTGGATGTATTTAAGCAAGGTAGTATAAATAAATACCAATTAACTGATCTGAAGACAAGTAAACATTGGAGTAAACTGTATGGAAAAGTGCTTTCTCTTCTGGGAACTTGGGGAGGCTTTAGCAGCTGGGAGGAGAGAGATCCAGGTGGACTGGTGGGTAAAGTGCTTACATTGGGATGGGAAGGTTGTGGTTAATGTTCTTGTTCTGCTCTCTTAATCTATTTGGACAAATTACATTAATAAGGAAAATGTCAGTTCTTCTGAAATGAAGAAGAGTGCATGTGTGTGTCTTGGGGAGGTAGGGAGGTCTCTTTGTCTTAATCTATGTAATGATTTTATGTAATGTGACTCAGTTTGACTCATTGATAATCGAGCATGCATGTTATGACAATGTCCTATCAATATATTTTTATTAGGGAAATTGAGTCAAGATTTGCTTTCAATTCTGCATGGAAACACTATACCCTAGGTATAGTGAGATCCTTGCCCTTCCCTTTTTATTAATGTGGCCATAGTGTACAAGCATTCCTCCTTTATTGTAGTTTGGTCGTTGACACTGTTTTTACACTTTCTAAAAGTACTGAATCTGGAGCTGGCTACGGTTTCCTTTGAAAAATAAGACTGTGCCAATAACTAAAGAGGGGAAGAAAATTGAAGTAGTAATTCTGATTTACAGGAGTGTAATGCTAATGATCAGTAGAAAGTAAGGACTTTCTTTTATATTAAAGTAGAATTTTTGTGACCGTCACATGAGAATAGTGTTTTTGTTGTGGGTTGTTTGTTTTTTTGGTTTTTTTTTTGGAGAACTAGTTAATTTACTATAACAAGGGCTGAAAACATGAGCAACCCTATGTGCAGATGTCTAGAATGACACAACTTGAATGCGAGATGATGTTATCTTTTTAGTAGGCAGCTTTCTGAATTTCCTTTATTTCGATTTTGTCTTTAGCGTCCAATATTCTTCTGCAAGTTTTATTTTCTGAAGCCTGGAAATCAGCCCGGGTGCTGCCATACCTTCCTTTCCCCATGGAGGGGGCTTATTTTATTCCTGGTCGTTTAAACTCTAGAAAAGCTTGTCCTCTGAAACCTCTGCTTTATAAGGAAGCAGAAGATGTAGCTATTATTTTATGTTTCCTTGATAGCAAAGTGAGTGGAAATTATCAGGATGCAGGGCTTTAACTGAGTTAATGTAAAAAGCTGAGGGACTAGGCCAGTGACTAGAAATGGTTCAAATATGAAAAAACATATGGATAGGAGAAGTAGCAGTTCATCATATTTGGAGAGCATGGATTCTTACAGCAGCTTTGCTGTCAAAACAAGTGTGTTGTGTAGGTACACCCTCAGTGAAACCCTAACTCGTTTGAGAATAGATTGTGCAGTAATTATTTCTGTGGTGGTCTACTGTTGGTATGACTGTTGATTACTTGGTCATTTTGCAATAACACCTTGGATGTGTGAGATGAGGCCATTAAACATCTAAGTGTGGGAGGAAAGAAGGTGCTGAAACGTTCTATGTCTTCCCACTAGTGCCTGACACCTTAAAAATGTCATTGCTTGGTGAAATATGAAGCCGTTGATTCCTTTATGCTTGTGTATTACCTGTGTAAGCCACCTCTAAAGTCAGATGTTGTTCTAGAATAAAGAGCTGAGTAACAAGATACAGTGCAAATGGCTTTATTCTGTAATTATTGCTCGGATGGGATAGGATTTTGGAGCTGTCTTTGAGCATCCATGAGTTGCCTAGAACTGTGGTTTTGATCCTATGTCTGTAGTTCCCTGGATGGACCCCAGATCTGCAGGTGTCTTTGTTCCTGTATTTTATTTAATGCAGAAATTGATCACAACACTTAACTTGTACTTGAATTCCTTTTTGATTTATTTGGCCTCTTGTTTTATTGGCAGAACTCATTGCGAATGAAAGACTGAAATGAAGAATCAAATGTAATTTTAATTATCTTGATAATTTGATCTTAATTTGCTTAAATATCTTGTGTACACAGTGAGGAGCTAGGAGAATTCATGGAGGTGAAAGGTGCCAACAGCCCTGGGATCCTTGTACTGACCACGGGCCTCAGCAAACCTTTTATGCGTCTGGATAAATATCCCACGTTACTCAAAGAACTTGAAAGGCACATGGAGGTATATCTTATCAGCATTTATGTTCCAGCTTAATGATGATTTGACAACAATTATTTTAAAGGTACATGTCAAAAATGATGGGACCCAAAATTAGATTTGTTTGCTCTTCCGTCAGCCTTCTAGATAGGGGCTGCAATGGTTTAAAATTTAGTGCAGTAAAACTTCCTGTAAAAGCTAAAGGTTTGAAGTAAAGGAGGACAGGCTGAGAGAGTTGGGGCTGTTCAGCCTGGAGAAGAGAAGGCTCCAGGGAGACCTTATAAGCAGCCTTCCAGTACCTAAAGGGAGCCTAAAGGAAAGACAGGGAAGAGATCTTCAGTAGGGCCTGTTGTGACTGGACAAGGGGTAGTGGTTTCAAAATAGAGGGGGGTAGATTTAGATTAGATATTAGGAAACAGTTTTTTGCACTGAGGGTTGTAGAACGCTGGAATAGGATGCCCAGAGAGGTGGTGGATGCCCCATCCCTGGAAACATTCAAGGCCAGGTGGGATGAGGCTCTGAGCAACCTGATCTAGTTGGAGACGTCCCTGCTTCTTGCAGGGGCGTTGGACTAGATGACCCTTCAGGGTCCCTTCCAACCCAAACTATTCTGTCATTCTAAAACTAACAGGAGAAGCTGATCTTCACTCCTAGAAGAGTCTTGCAGGGTCTTTAGTTGACTTGACATTCAATGTCATCTCCTACATACTAGTTGAGGCTGTGTTATCTTATAGAACGATTGCTCCTTGTCATCTTAGGACCTCAGTGTGTCAAACAAAATAGTCCCTTTGACTTCTACTGAACACTGTCCAAAAATGATCTTTCCAGTTTGGAAAGGTGTTTGAGGAATGTTGTAAGTGGCTCTTCATTTTTTCTACAAGCCACCAGTGTTTGCTATAAGAATAAGAAGGCTGTGAAAAGAGAGCAGATAGATCTACAACTTCTATTTTGTTTATCTGTTTTTAGTTAAGCCTTAAATTTTTTTAAATTAATTTTACTCGAACTAAAGACTTTTTTATTGTGTATTTTCTCTGTTGTGTTTAGGATTATCATCCGGATCGTCCAGATATTCAGAAATCCATGACTGCCTTCAAAAATCTTTCTGTAAGAATGATACAAAATAGACTATATGTTCTAAGTAGAATATTTTCTAGTTTCATCCCACTCTATTGCTTTAAAGTGAAGGTTTTTTGTAAATGTTTGTATAGGAAATTTTTGAAAGCCTGGAAATTGATGCTGTTTGTGGGCAGAGCTAAGGATGGTAATTTGCTGGGGAGTTACAGCAAATAGACTATTGATAGAAGGGCCACGCAAGCATTCTGTACCTGTTGGTCTGCCCTCTCACTTGTGCTTCATCTCCCTTTCTACTGGTGGTAGCATAACTAGTGTCCTGAAGAAGGGCTTCTTTACAGTGCTTAAGTATGTTTTGTGAGTTTTTTTCTAGAGTGCAATCCTTGTAGGGGAATGGTGTTAGAGTTCAGGGAGAGCGGATGAAGGGGAAAGTGCTAGTGAAGCTCATAAGGTAAGAAACTTATAGTAGTAATTGGAGGAGGAAGCCTAATTAGAACACGACCTGTCTGCTGTTGTCTTGAAAAAAAAAAAAAAACAAACCTCAACTGCAACAGGCATATATTTAATGCAATCTCAGTTACAATCAGTTTAAATGTTTTATGTTTCCTGTTAGGAGTGTGTGCTGGTAGTAACCTGGCATTTTCTCTTTCTCTTTTTTTTTTTTTAAGCAGAAATTTAGTGTTATCTTTGTTCAGAAGAGGTTTGGGGTTCCCACTGTGTGGGTGCTTAAGACATTTAATAAAAATAGGAACACAAGGTTATATGCACAGTTAGCGTGGCTCTTTTTACTAAAGAAATATGCTTTGTGGTATGTGCATGTGTGTTTGTGGAAGCTGTATTACTCTTTTCTGGTAAGCCTAGCCATTTTTGATTGGAAGTACAAAAAGTTAAAATGTTGAGGAAGGAAAAATTTGAGAAACTGGACTATGAGTATGAATTTGGAGTGATAATTAAATTCAGTGTATTGAAAGGAGAAATAATATTGAAGTTAGCAAAACTACTTTTAGAAAAAGTACTGGTAGTAATACCTAAATGAAAATGCTTCAGGTTAGATGCTATCTTCTGTATACTCCAAGCACAGCAGTAAATACAACTAGTGGTATTTCTACCCTTAACGTGCTCCAAGTTGGTAAGAGTCAATAGAGATGGTATTTTTCCCTGTCCTTGTTAGGCACAATGTCAAGAAGTACGGAAACGGAAAGAACTTGAACTACAAATACTGACAGAAGCTATCCGTTGTTGGGAGGGAGAAGATATTAAAACACTTGGCAATGTGATTTACATGTCCCAGGTCATGATTCAGTGTGCTGGAAGTGAGGTAATGACTTTCTAATCTTTATTGTTCATCTGTCTTTCTGTTTCAAATAAAATTAATTATAAACATTATGCAGCAGAAATAGACAGAATGCTTCAGAGATACTAATTTAGGCTAAAGTCTTTATCTACTGATTTGAGGCTTTTGTTACAAAATGTGAAAAATATTTCTTTGGAGATGAATGGTCTCATCAGTAAAATTTACTGAAACGTAGCTGAATATAGCAGTTTCAAACATTATAAGATGACTTTGCAGGACTGTTTTTGAAGTGCATAACTAAACAGTGTTTTCCATGTGTAGTTATGTTTCAGGATCATTTTGCATAGCAGCTATTATGACATGTTTTAAATAACAAAAACTGTCAAGTGTTTTATTATAAGGTGTGTGAGGCATACTTTTTCCTCACTGTTTTGGGCACTTTGCTGAAGTAGTAACTTTTGACATACAAGCTTAAGAATCAAGTGGTTTTGGAGAAACAGAATAAGAGGAGACATTAGGAAGTCAAAGATGACACCACCAAAAGTCTGGGGTGATTTTCTTTAGAAATGAAACAGACAAACAAAACACACAAATAAAAGGTTGTCCTACCAGAAATAATGTTGAAGTAATCTTAAATGCAAGTGCTAACAGAAAGGAAACATTACACAGATTACTGACATGTTTTTACTGTAAGTTGTTCTCCTATATAATCAATGAAGCTTTGAACTTGGTGGGAGCTTTTGAATTCCAACCTCATTCAGTCAATTTCCTCCCTTATAACAAAGACATCCGTAAACACGAAGAAAGAGAAGAGTGTTTATACAATTGATTATTTCAAAATTGTGATGTTATATTTAACTTTTTTCATTTTCTTTTTTTTATAAGGAAAAGAATGAAAGATACCTTCTTCTGTTTCCTAACATTTTGCTAATGTTGTCTGCCAGCCCAAGAATGAGTGGATTTATCTATCAGGTAAAGTGATACATGTACGTATTTGTTGATGGGTGGGTTTTTTTTAAGTAATATTTCACAGAAAACTTGAAAGGATTGTCAAACTTCTGCATTTATAAAGATAAAAGGTGATTTCTGTAATAAGAACTGGTCATCTGTGTTATAAAATTCTGAGCTAGGAGCCTGGGTATGATTTTATTTTTTTAGCTGTTATTATGAGCAAAGTGAGGTTTTTTTGTTTGGGTTTTTTTTTTTTTTGTTTGGGTTTTTTTTTTTTTAAGCCTTATTACTGCTAGCTAATGGGAGGAAGTATCAATAGTTTTTTAGATCTGCATAGGAAAATGATGCTGTTGTACAAGTTTGTTAGTGCTCTTCCTACTGCTGTTTGATTCTTACCAAAACTACACAGCACTCCTAAGCTTACACTGGTGTGAGTTAGGCTGTGCAACCATCATTTTCTTTAGGTGTGTCTACATTAGTGTTTTGTCTTTGAATCAGCAGAGCACTTTTGAAATGAATCTTCTAGTTTTCCCTGTTTACTGATCTTTGAGTCACAGTGTAGAAGGGGTCTCGGGGCTCACAGACTAGTTTCCCTCTGGATGAAGCTGAACTGGAAGGCATGATCCAAAAGCACATGACTATTGGAGCAGATCACTACATGGACTGGCATTCAGTCCATGGCCCTGGCCTAGAGCTAGCCCAGTGTAACAACACCCGAAATGCATACAATGTAGCCTTCAGGTCCTTAGCACCAGGTGTTTCACTTCAGAAATCTGTGACTTGCTGCTGGTAGACAGGGTCTTTGAGCTCTCTAGCAAGTTTCTGAGCTGAATACTTCTTGCCTGTTTCCCCACTGCAGCAATAGAGCAGCTCTGCTCTAGTGCAGGAGGATCGGTGCCAGTTGGGTTGGCTCTTCTAGGACATGTTTCACAGAAGCACCTGTATTCTGGATGTGTGGTTTCAAACACTCCTGAGAGGTGAAGTTAAAGCAGATGCACGGTCTTTGAGTTTCTGAATTCTTTATAAATATTCTTCAAATATTATTTGACTTCCAGACATCACAGTAAAACACCAAGAGTTCTAAAAGAAGCCTGAGATTTTACCTGCTGTAAGTACTTATGTAAATCAGGCTCTTGCAGTTTGTTCCTTTCTCCTGAGCAGTGATTCATCTGCCATGAAGGAATGCTGAAGCATAGTCATTCGGGGTTTCTACATGATCAGCTACATCCAGTCACACTGTGTGACTTTTCTTAGAGCAATTAAATTCCAAAATTCATCTCTGGATTCATATCTTACCTGCCATGGTAGTAGCTGGATTTGTCTGAGACTGTGTTGCTTTAGGTGGTTTGAACACACAATCAAGTTTCTCTTTGCTTTGTGCTGCTTGTCAGAATTTTTGGCCAGTGCTTTATCCCAACATGGATGGAAAAAAAAGATATTACAAAGGACAGGTGAAATATGCCAGTTGAGATACATCCAGAATTTCTGCTGAAGGTAGACTCTTGTGTACTGATTACAAAGGCAACTGGCTGGAACTTTAGTGTATTAACAAACAATATGAAATGAAACAATCTGTCAGGCTTAATTTTGCTCTCCTTTTGTACATCACACTTCTTCCTCTCTCCCACCTTGTCCCCCAGGTGGACAGATTTGTTCAGTAAATAAGCAATTTTCTGTGCATTTGTCTTCAGCTTCTGCTCTGTATGGCCACAGCTCTTTCTCAGTGTTTACTGTTGAACCTTCTGTTGAATGCAAAACTCTTAAGTTCCTCATAACTTCTCATATGATTGTCCCAACACTGAGAACTTCTAAAATATTAATGACTACATACTCGCAACAAGGCAAATTATTTCATCACTGTTTGTATCTGTCTGGATTGCATAACATGGGCCACCTGGACTTTTCTCCGGAGATTCCTGTCTCAGAACTGAGATGGATACAGGCAGAAGATGATGCAGCTCCCTCAGTCATTCCCAGGGAAACAATACCACTGGAGTCTGCATCCTATGCTACACCGTCCTTGTATTTCTGAATATTTCAGTCATTAGCAAGGTTCAGATGTTCTGGCTGATAGTGCTGATACCTGCTGCATGAGCTAATTGGGAGAACTTTTGGCAGTGGTAAACTGAAGTCACAAGGGACACAAACCATGCTTTACAAGATGGCTTTACAATTGGGTTGGAAAGGACTATAAATGATTCATGAGTTCAGTTCCATTTTCTCTGTGTTTTGCTGACTTTGTCTCTCAGGTGGCTCAGGTGATCTTTGTTCTCTCACCAGTCTTCTGCTTAGTGTATCCTCGTATTCCCTTTTCACCTATTGCAGTAGTTCTTCCACCTCTTTGTGTGACTGTATGCTGTGTGATTCATGAACCAGCAAACACAGAAAAACAGAACAGAGAATTTTAGGCTGCATTGTCGTGCACAATGTCACCATGTTCACGTAAGTGGTGAAGCTATTACAAGAAAACTTTTCCTTTCTCTTTGGTATCTTGGGCTTGAGCATGCTCTGTGCGTACAGAATACAGAGTCATTTTTCAGTTTCCAAGTTTCTGAGAAACCTTTGTCCATTCTGCAGTTATTAGGAAAGAAAAAGAAAAAAGAGTTGGTATTTGTTTTCCCCTCCATTGGAGCCAAAATTCCACAGTACATAGTATTTGCACTTTTGCCAGCGTGTGCTGAATAGTGTTTCTGTGCAGGAGAATACAGGACCTATCTTAAAGAACTTTTATTTAAGCTGTATTTTTGGTAAAGACTTTCATCTCCGTAATATTCAGCCTTATTTATTCTTCTGTGTTTCTAATGGGTCAAAAAGTTGTCCTGAACTGACATTTTTTTCCCCACCTTGACTGGGTTTAAAATGTGTGGTTATCTTCTGCAAAATTAATACATTCTTCTGAAACTTTACAAATGTATTTTTACTGCTTTGGTTTTCTTTCCCCAAATATTTCTGAGTGAATTTAGTAGTGGTGTTCAGAGACATAAATCTTCAGTAAATAATAAATGTATTTGTTTAGTGAAATTTTCCTTTCTAAATCTGCTTGTACCACAAACCTTATTTTGAGAGCCAATCAGCTTGCAAACAAGTGTACTTAAAGGTGACTCACCATTGCCTCTAGTCATGTAATATGGATGACCCCAAAGGTCTGGGTTCCAAGAACCTGAGGCTATGATGAATGACCGCTGTTAGATTTGTATGGATTTCATGGCCTGCATAGGTATCAAATAGACTCATTGAAGTCACAAGTGTCATTTGTGGAAGTTGGGCATCTTAAAAACTTCCATTACAAGGTCTTTGTGTGAATTTTTAAATGTTTTCAAACCTGTCAGTGGGTGCATGTTTGCCACTTTACTGTGTGTGTCTTTGTTCGTGGCTTGAAGTTTATTTATCTGTTACTTGGTTTTGGGTTTTTGTGGTTCTGGATGTAACTTCAATGTTACTGCTTGTTTTTTTTTTGTTTAGGGAAAATTGCCAATGACAGGAATGACTATCACAAAGCTAGAAGACAGTGAAAACCATAAAAATGCGTTTGAAATATCAGGTATTGACTGTAAATATATTTATTTACTACTTACTCCAGGATATGCTATTTCAAACATAAAGTATTCTATCTGAACAGAGGGAAAAACTTACTCATTGTGAGAGTAACCAAGCACTGGCACAGGTTGCCTTGAGAGATCTCCATCCTTGGAGATACTCAAAAGCTGTCTCACCACAGTTGTGGGCCACGACCTCTAGGTATCTGTGCTTGAGCAGGGCAGGTGTGTGACCGAAGATGTCCCTTCCAGCCTCAGCCACCCTATAATTATACAAATTTTGTAAGGCAGCTTCCCAGAGCCTCACTTGAAAGTTACTTTTTACTACTTCTAAGCAATTAATAAACTGTCTTTGCATGGGCTTCATCCCCAGATTTCTGTATTTTAATGAATGGAGGCAGTAGCCTTGCGAAAGATCCTGTATAACGAAGCAGTTCAAAGTATGCTACTCTCTGGAAGAAAATAAATTTCAGAGACTCTGGAAGAACTTTTAAGCAAGAGCTTTCTTCTAGAAATGGTCTATCTCTTTCCTGTGAGACCTTTAACTCTGCTAATGATGGTTGCTGTTGTGCTTACTTTGGGTGATTTTTGTCCATTAAGTCATTTGTTTCAGCATGTACTTTATTTCCTTGGGGGATTTAAAGGACAGTGGGAGCAGGGTCCACACAGTGGAGCTTTTGTATTTTCATTCATTTCCTGGATCAATTCTGTCGCTAAGCAGTTTGCATTTAAGTACAGTAATTTTGACCCTCTCCAGTGGCAGGCAGTATCACCCATCAGTGCTATGAGGCAGAGGGAAGGAGCTGTTGATGGTGCATGTTCTTCTGAGAATAATGGTTATGAAGCTGACATCAGATGAGGAGTGTGACGGGTTAAAATTGCAGTTAACTCCAGAAATTAAACTAATCTTTGGTTAATCTTCCTGCTGGTTTCCCAAGTGACTTTTGCCTTAGCTTTAATATTAGATTCAGGCCAACTTCATGCCTTTTCGGAGAGAAGATCAGTGAACTGTACTTTGTAATTTTTTCCTATATTGTAGCTTACAGACTCAAGAATAATGCTGTAGGCTCTATGCTGGCTTTCCAGGGGAAGATGGAGAAGCTAGATGAGCCGGTCTCCTACATCTGTTTCTTGTCATTGAAGCTTGTATTTAGTTACTACAAGTGGGGAAAACAGGTAGAACTCCTGTGTTTGACAGAGGAACAAATACATGGAAGAAATGTCTCATACAACATGGAAAAGTGAGATGCTGTTGTACTGAAAATACAAGTTAAAATCTTTGCCTAACACTGAGGGGATATAATGTTTTAGGAAATTAGTGTCTTTGTAATCATGCCAGATTGACTAAGTTGTTTTTCTGTGGTTTCCTACATTTTCTGTTTTCTGTCACCTAGGAAATATGATTGAAAGGATATTAGTGTCTTGTAACAACCAACAAGATTTGCATGAATGGGTGGATCACCTGCAGAAGCAAACCAAAGTAACAACTGTTGGGAATCCCACCATTAAACCTCACTCTGTGCCATCTCACACGGTAAGAAGTAGCTTCTGGATTGAAGTGAATGAGCAGTCTATGCAGAATTAAGTTACCTGGCAAATACACCACCATGTAAAGCATTTGTTTAGCCATTACTAACAAGAACTGAATGTTATGACTGTAGTTTAATGGGTCAACAGATCATTCTGGTCTTAATTGTGTGAACAAAGAATAAAATGCTTAGATCTTGGCATAATAGTCTATTGGAGTAAAAGAAAATTCATTATCATTACTTTTTCTATTTTAACCAAGTAACACCTCACCATCTTTTAAGTATCCTTAGAACCACAGGTTTTAATCGGTGATGTACTTGACAGGCTGTGGAGAAACAATTTCCTGAAGTTATTATATTTGAATGGATCTAAATTTAGCTCCATCCTCAGTGGTGAGAGAAGTTGTAGGAGGGCTTCTCTTGGCTATTCTTTATTTAGTGCGTGCTCTGTCTGTGGTAAATATTAAAAAAAAATCTTTAAGCTCTGATTTTCCAAATAATAATTTAGTGTCAAAATTTTCAAAGGCCAGCTGTAATAAATGGAAGCACCAGGTAGCATGTGAGGTTATTTTGCCAGTCCTTGATGACATTTGATGTTTCTCTTCCCATCACCTTTGTGTCTTTGACAGCTTCCTTCCCATCCAGTAACACCCTCCAGCAAGCATTCAGACAGCAAGCCAATACCACTGACTCCTGCGTACCACACTCTCCCTCATCCGTCACATCATGGGACTCCACATACCACAATAAACTGGGGACCTCTGGAACCTCCAAAAACCCCCAAGCCTTGGAGTCTGAGCTGCTTACGACCCGCACCGCCATTACGGCCTTCAGCAGCTCTTTGTTATAAAGAGGTGAGATGCTGCAGCCAAGAAACATGACTGTGTAGCAGGCACAGGGAAGTTTAGCTTTCTTTTTTACACACCACTATTTTATTTTTGTGCATGTTTTTATGTAAAGATGATTGAACAGCCAGTGTTGAATCAATGGTAATGGACTAGTGAATGCTGTTTATTTCAAACAGGAATTTAGTCTTGCAGCTGACAAAATTCTAAAGCTTATTAGGAGAGGCTTCCCCCACCCCCGCAAGTGCTTCCATTTACTTTCACTCTTTATCCAGTTAATAAATAAGGTTTGTTTTTTTTTTTTTTTTTAACTAGCAATTCCTTTGGTATGTTGATCATCCAGGCTTATTGCAAAGCTAGTTATTTGCTAAGCACACTGCAAAATGTCTAGGATAAGGGATCCTATGGTGCTTCAAAATGCTCTATCAAATCATTCTAAACAGCTGTGGTAGTATAACTGACTCTTGGTTCCTCAGTGTTTACCACTGTTACTAGATAACAATAGCATATTTAAAAAAAAATATGGTAACTGTCAGAATATATGTAATGTTGGCCATCAGAATCTGATGGCTAATGTTACTATTAGCAAAAAAAAAAATTATACTTTCAGATGCTGTTGTATTTTTAAAATAGCTTATGATATGAAACAGGAATCTATTCCTAGAAAGATAAAATATGGTGATTTTAACCACAAAAAGATGGTGATGGTACATTAATTTGGTCCTGCCATGGCATTTTGTGTGGTTTTGTAGATAGTAAGAAAATGTTAGATTTATGTTGGAAGAATGAGGTGGTGTGAGGAGAATATTGGATGCTCTGTGGCTTGGTGATACCTCCTATTTCAGTATCTTTGTCACGTGTTCTTATTATACTAATTTAGTGGGAAGCAACAGGGCCCAGAAAGAATCGTGCAGTTCTGCCTAAGAACATTTTATTCTGCAAGAATGAGATGTTGACAGAAAAAAAAAAAAAAAATGTTTTGAAGACAATTGCAGTTTCTTAGAAACTGTAGCCTAAACACTATGCTCCAGTGTGGCCTGGCTGTGGGTTTTTGTGATGGCTCTGTGTGTGAGACTTTCTTTTCTTTTGCAAATTCCCTAAAAAACATGGAAAAAGTGATAGGTTATCTGCAATTGTAGGGTTAGTATTTAGGCTTAGTCGCTACAAGGGGTTCTTCTGTTTGGCTGTAATATATGCTCATTTTGTAATTTTAGTTAAATTCCTTTCATGTTTTCATGTGTAGGGCACTGAATTTTTCAATGTGGTAAAATCTCAATCGACTTTACAGTGTTTAGCATACAGTGATGTTCAAAACCTATCTTCATCTTCTTTAGTCTGTCCTGCTCATTCACCTTTTTACTTTCTTGTTCTGTATTTTTATAGAGGATGTCTTGTATCCTTAAGGTAAGGGGTAGACCAGTATATTCTTTTTGTTCCTGTAACCTAACATTGTTCCTGTAAATTAGCATGACCACATTTTGAGCAGAAATGCTGTATTTGTTGCTGTATTTTTTTTTGCTGTAGAGCTTTCTAAGAACAGACTTAAACACTTAAAAATTCTGGCTTTGAAAAGTATACTACCTGCCAAGCTTCCTTGTTAGGTCCTTTTTTACCTGCTTCTAAGTAGAGAAGTGAAATGGGTTGTCATTTCAAAAGTTAAGGAAAAAAACCTGTGTTGATGTATGCCTGCCTCTTCCCTTCGCTCTACCTCCCAAACAGCCTGCATGCTTTTGCAGCAGCTTTTCTGTATATTTTTGTTAATAGAACAGATGACTTCGTGTCTAGTTGGAGGAAGGGTAGAGAGGGAATCAGCCAGTTCAGGTAAATTGGATGTGGCAAAAAAATATTAGTAAACTGAATTTTGGTGCTGTTCAGTTGTTGGGTTGTTTGTTTGTTTTTTTTTTTCTTTTAGTTAGTAACTCCTGTATACATCTTGAAAACTAAACTTTTAAAATACTGTAGAGAAGCTCTACTCTATTTTTATTTTCTCTGCACAGGATCTCAGTAAAAGCCCTAAAACCATGAAAAAGCTGCTTCCCAAACGCAAGCCAGAACGGAAGCCATCAGATGAAGAGTTTGCACTGAGAAAAAGTAAGAGAGACTTGAACAAATGTCTGCTTAATACAACAGCTGGAATTAACATCAGTTTAAGTTCTGTGAAAGTTAGATGTACAGTGTAAGCGAGTCATCTGGTTTCCTCTCTCTTGTCAGGGGAGAGGGGGTAGGTATGTCCAGAGGGTGGCTTATTTTACTCATCTTAACTGCTTATGTCACAATGGGATTAGTTGCTTTCTAGAGTCTTCCTATTGACTCCAGTGGACGTGTACTTGTGAAGTGCCTGTTTCTATCTGTTTGCTAGAGAGGGAAGTGAGACTGAAGACTAGTTGCTTCCATGATCACTCTTTCTGTGGTCCAACACTCTGCTGTAATCTCCTAGAAATAAGGTCATTTGCCAGTGTCTGTGTCTGAATAAATTGCAGAGCTTTAGACTGTTTGAAGTCTGAAGAACAATGCTGAACCAATGTAAACTGATGAATATATAGAAAGACAGAAGGGTGAAAATCTGGATATTGGGATAACTTGGCATGGAGGGAATATTAATGTTAACAAGCAAGCACAATACTCATTTAGTTTTGCCAGTGTCACTCTAATTTTTCCTTAGAAATTTGTGTGAATGAATAATCCAATTATTTGTATCAATAAAAGACAGGATATGTAATCTGAGGGCCAGATTCTTTTCCTGCAACTTTCGCTTTTCTGTCTGTCCTTTGCTTGTGGACTTTTTAATGTAGAGACTGTACCTTGAGTGTTCAGTGCATGAAGTGTGTTACTGCGAATGTTGTCTGTCACTCGTTTATATAAGCTTGGAGAGAAAAAGCTTTTCCTCAGGGCACGGTTAGTTTGTCCAAGGTGGAGGTTCTGTGTGCTGTGAGTTTCATCTGGCAAAGGTTAAGGTAGTGAACAGAATGGTCCTGTCTTTATGCATATGCAAGTGGATGTTTTGGTTCAGGATATCTTTTCATTACAGGAAGGTAATGGAAGGTTTAGGAAAAATGAAAGTACTGCAGTACAGTATCACTTCAGATATTGGAGGATGGAGATTCAGTAGTTGTACTGACAGCAGTAAAGCTATCAACTTGCAGATTTAGAAATTATTAAAAAACACATCATGAGAGGAGATCCAAGTTCTTTTTTTGGGGGGGGCGGGGGCAAGGAGAGGCTCTGTAGTTTGCAAGTACATTGTTCTGCTACTGGTTAAATTAACACCTTTTAGCATTTTGTATGTAGGAGAACTTTTGATGAAAGGGATTTTTGGTGGCTTTAATTCAAAGTGTTACTTACAGAAATACTTATGGATTCTTGATATTGATATTTTTTTCCACCTTTGTGTCAGTAATTAGAAGCTTCTTTTATGTGTCAGTGCTCCTTCAACCTTTTCCAGCTTGTAGAGCTTTAAAAGTTTTCCACTGAGGAACTTCTATTGAACTTAAAGGTTATTGATACATAGGTTTGGATTTTATTACTTATCTTCTCTGGAACCTAGGGATTTATGGGCTATGTTTTGAGAACTGCTGTCTCAAATTATCATTATAACAGACAAACCAAAATAAGTAAGGTGTTTCAACTGAGTGCCTTCACAATACTTCATTTCAGAAGTGAAATATTTGTCCTCCTACTGTAATAATATGGTGCTGCATTCCAGTCACAACAAAATCCAATTATTTTTCCTGCCTTGAAAGAGAAATAACTTGTGTTTTGGAGTACCTGTGTCTCTTAAACTGTGTGAAACTACATCAGGTCAAGATAATTTCTTCAACAGTTTGTCAGCTGATCCTGACAACTGTTTGGACAGTTGGCTTTGTTCTGGTGATAATAAATCACAGAAGCTAACAGGCTGCACTGACTGACAGAATATTAGTACATTTTGATGTTGAAGGCAGTTCAGATTCATGCAGCAGAAAATCTTCAAGGCTAGCTTTTTCTTCGAACTTTGGGGGGAGGAAAACAGGAAAATTACTTTTAAAACAAGAAATTGTCTTGTCCTGCACATAGACTTGTGGTTCCATCTACACTAATGGTAGAGGTACCTCTAGGTTTCAGTTTGACTGGAATTTCACTTTCAATGTCTTGAATGTACGAGTAATTACTCTGACTTGGGGTGTTTTCAAAGCATTTCAAAATAGTATTCTGTCTCTTTTTAAAGTGTTACTTTTGCTCATTGAAGTTTTGATTTTTAAAATTGTATGATTAAGATAATTTTAAAGGATTGTTTAGTCTGAACTTGGGTCTCAACTCAAATGTAGTAATTTAGAAAGGGTTTTCTATGTTAAGAAACATACCTATGTTTAAAATTTTATTTTTTCCATTGATTCTAGGTACAGCTGCTTTAGAAGAAGATGCTCAAATTCTTAAAGTCATTGAAGCATATTGCACAAGTGCCAAAACACGTCAAACACTAAATTCAAGTAAGTTAGAAAGTACTGAAATGGCTAGCTAAAACATAAATTAGGTAGTTTGTAAATAGAGAGGGGTATGTTCTCAGGCCTTTGCAGGTAGCAAGCTGGACGTGGAAGAAATAATAACCTATTTCTGGCTTAATATCAGTGCCAGGTGTTTAAGTATTGGGCCTTGGTTAAAGACTGTAGTTCTTTCAGGTTAAAAAAACCAAACCAAAACAAAAAAAAAACAAAACAAACAAAATCAACCAAAAAAAAAAACCCACCAGAAAAACAAAAGTGACTACTTGTCATGGTTTAAAATTGCTCAAAACGGTCAGCAATGAAGGAGAGATCTCTGAACTGAATATGACAGTTGATCAGTATGCTCTTTGATAAATTTCAAGAAGCTGGTAAGTAGTGAGGAGGAACGAAGTAGTCATAATAATTTTGGAGGAGTGTATTTTTGTCTTGTTCTGTTCAACAAAGACTTTTGCTATGGGAAAGTAACCTAGACCTATAAAAATTCATTAACTTTTATTACCACTAGTTGTTTCTAGTATTAATTGCAAATTTAATCCCGTCTCATAATTTCAGGAGAAATTGTTCTCAGATCTGTGTGTTGCTTAAAGCCGTTTTTAGTTTCTCAGATCAGTACCTAGCTTATTGAAAACCTGTAATGTGCCTTTGGGGTCCTTCTTCATTTAATCCAAATCAAGGTTGCCATGTGGAGTTCCTCTGTATTGTAAGTAAAACATTGCGCAAAGAAGGGGAGTCCACCAGCATCTGTTCCGCTTACGCGAGGAAGGAGAAAATGCTATTGTGTTTGTTCCCATTTGCACAGTTTTTGCAGTGTTGAATGCAGATTTAATTCGGGGATCCTTGGAACACAGTATAATGATCCTGAAGTACTTGGCTGGTTTTGCTGTTGTCAGGAACATTATAACTTACTCCTTGTCCACTAAAGCTATTTAAGTTTGTGATATTAATCACTGTTACTGCTACCCATGGTGCTCTGTGCCTGTTTTGTTCCAAGTAAAAGCACTTTATGCTGACGCTTGAGGAGTCTCAAAATGCAGTTGCAAACTTAGTTCATGGATTTTCCTACTATGTGTTCACTTACTGCTATCACCTTGGAAAAAAAATCTAGCTAGTTTGTATTAATATGTAGTTTAAAATGGGAATATGGCCCTTGCAGTAGATTGTAGAAACTTCTGAAGTAACAGCAAAAAAAAAAACTTTGTTTCAGTTTTTATCACTCCAAGGTGATAAAATTAATTACTACTATGTAATTTTTTATTAATACTAATCTATTTTATAGCCCTACAGTCGTTAGAGTAGTGTGTTTAATTGGATAAAAGGAAATGAATGTGTTCAAAATTCTGAAGATATACTGTTGTTCCAAACAAAATTAAGTTGGATGATTGTCAGGATGTTTAAGCAGCAGTGATCTGTTGCTTATTTCCGAGGATAATGTGACAAGAAATAGTTGGGGAAACATTTCCACTTACACAGTAGTGTGTATGTGTGCAGATACAAAATTGATATGATTTTTTTTTTTTGCTTTTTTGCCTATTTTTTCCTTTCTATGTATATTTAATAAATATACATAGTGCTGTAGGTATCATTGCATACATCAGAAGTTAGCAGCTTTTATTTGCTCTTAATTGCAGCAAATGTATTGTTTTTTATCGGTGAAGCATGTAGCTGCTTTGTTTGGAAAGAACAGTGTTGTCATATAAGACTAAGTTTCAGAAGATGAATTAGTAGACTGGAATTGGAGTTGGGGGAAAAAAATCATGCTGGCATTACTTCTGTGGGAGCAGTAATCAGTGTAGAAAAACAGAATGAGAGAGTTGCCTGTCATCCCTGAAGTACGCCCTTTTTTTACATACTCCTTTCTTACCTCTGTGTTAATATATTCTGCCTGTCCCTCACTACACTCGTTTGGCAATTCTCATACCTGCACCTTAATCCAGAGCCCAGTGGGTGCTCTTTTGGTAATGTCGATTCGACAGAGCTATGGCACCAGTGCAGACCAATAGGGAGTGGCGTTAGAGGTAGCAGAGCAACTTTTTTTGCAGTTGTTTGAGTGGGGAAGATGGGGGGTTTGATATGTCTAATTTATCTATTTTGCAATATCATGTGTATGGTGGCTCATAGCGTGGCCATTTACATGGTTTCAGTCCTTGGATATTGGTGGACCTTGAAAGAAAGAAAGAAAAAAAAAAAAAAAAGGAAGTGTCCTTAGCTGTTTGACCAACTGCCTTAATCATCTTAAAGTATTTAATTGGTAAGATAGATTCAGACAGAGGTGTCTAGGAAGTGGTGCATGAGGGTTTGGGATGGACCAGACTGTGTTTCTTGGCCCTGTGAGTTAATTTACTACGTTGATTAAACAAATAACAAGGGATACAGGCACAGAAAAGCTGTACTTTGACAGTCCCTTTGAATGACTGCAAGATGTTGCTGCTGATTTAGAAAGTCAGCAGCCCTGCTCTGCATGAGAACCTTTGCTTTTTCCCCTGCATTTTCCTCTTTACAGTGCTGACACAAGCACTTCTGCAGCTGTTGTGAGCTGGTGGGGAAAATACCTCCTTGAAAAAAAAATTTTTTGTAGAGTATTTCATCTGAAACTGTTCCCTGACCTGGCTCACCAAGCAGCTGTACAAATGACTGTGTCATTGCAAGGGAGGGAAAGGATGGAGGTACAGATGTGTGGTGGGGAAGGGGCTGTTGCTTTTCACATCAGCGCTGGATCATGCTGGCTTACTGTGTTCATTGCTCTGTCCCCAGTCAAATCCCCCCAGACCAGAACTTGACTCTGTACTTCAAAAAAAACCTAACTCCCTCTTCCAAAAAATCTACTTTCAAACAAGATTTTGGTTATTTAAAATTCTCAACTGAGGCTGCTTGGAAGCTTAAAAAACACTTTAAAAATTGTATTGTTATATGCTAAGTGTAATTGATACCTAAACCCCAAACAAATTTAAAAAAAAAAAAGAAAAAAAACTTTGGTGCCTTTTTAACAATATTTTCTCTTTTCCTTCTCTTCCCATCACCTTTTTGCTTTTATTTCATGTGTTTGGTTGTGGCTATTCCTTACGTTCTCCTCCTCATCCCACCTCTGCCTATCCACATCCACCATTTCATTTCACCTATACATCCTTAGCATGGCAAGGCACTGACCTGATGCATAATCACGTCTTGGCTGATGATGACCAATCAAGTCTAGACTCCTTGGGTCGTCGCAGTAGTCTTTCTCGTTTGGAGCCTTCAGACCTCTCAGAAGACTCTGACTATGACAGTATATGGACAGCCCATAGTTACAGAATGGGGTCTACATCTCGTAAGAGCTGTTGCTCATATATCTCTCACCAGAACTAATGCACTTCTGAGCTTTTTCTTAACAAATGCTTGTTGTATCACAGCCTGCTTTTCTTAGATGTTTTCTTGCTGTTCCTTGTCTCTTTAATGTGGTATTTTAACAATTTCTGAGGGAGCTTCTGAAACTTCGGTTTTACCTGGTGGAAGGCTCTATTGCCAGTTCAATACACGTACAAATAAGTAATTCTAAAAAGTGTATATCCTGATAAGGATGGTATTTCTTGAGGGTTTTTTAAACTGACAGACGTTAATTTGTAGCTCTGAATAATTTTTTTTTTTTTTTTTTTTTACTTTGTCAGTGTAGCAACAGGTTGTTTCTTCTTTTCTTTTTTTTATTTTGGATACAGCACATTTTTGTATTTTGTACTGAAACCATACTGGTTTGTGAGCTGAGTGCCAGCAATATGGAAATACCTTAGCGGTAGTGGTTGGATTTTCTACATATTACTAACAAAATACAAAGCTGGTAGAGTAAGAAAAATGCAGCTTAAAAATAAGCAGTACAAGAGCTGTAAAATCATTCAGATATTCACATACCTGACCCATTTGTTTGGAAGAGCTTTTGCTAATCCATAAGTAATTCTGTTTTTATACTTGTTGCTTAAATGTTTATACGAAGGACTGCACTGCTCTCCTCCCACCCTAGTCTGGCGGTTGTCATGAAAACCCGACAGTCCATGCTCATTACATGCAGTGTTTTGATAATCTCATGCTACCTATGGTCATACTGTCACTTCACTGTATGCAGTAGCGTGGCAGAAAGCAGAGTCTAGATGTTCACTTGCCTGTTAAAATACACAGCTCTCAACTCTCATTTGACGATTCTTCTTGAAAAGACGAGATGAAAATGGTTCCCCTGATGGAGACTCAAGTGTTCAGCATCTGAAACTTTAGGTACAGCTGCAATCACACTGGCTTGTTTGAAGTTCTGAATAATAGACTGCTTGACTTTTGGGTTGTACTGTTCGGAGCGTGTCCATGACAGATTTTTGTCTTGCAGCTTCTCTCACAAGCAGGTTTGTTTTCAGCAGCAGCTCTTCACTTACAGTCGTGTTGGCTTTTCAGAGACCTGTGACACACTGTGCACAGCTGAAGGTCTTGAACCTGCTCTTGGGGCACTGCTGGGGTGAAGTGTGTGCATTCTGTCTGTGGATAATGTAATTGGCATCAAAGCAAAAATGACATGTCTTTTAAGTCTTTGTTAGCATTAGGGAAAAGCATGTGATGAAAGGACAAACACTTTCACCAGGGTCCCCAGATGCAACTCCCTTACACCTTTTCAAGTAAGCATGTTATCCAGTGTTTGGGTATTATCTGTGAACAAGTTCAGAGTAATCACGATGCAATTAACTGCCACTTGGGAACTTGATCACGCTGTTTGAGAGATAGTCAATACCTTTCTGCAGATTACACGATCAGAAAGTTAGTAATTGATAGATATGCATGATTCCAGAAGGTGGTAAACATGGAGAAGCTGTTTCAAAGCAGTTCACATCTGCAGATTTGCGTTCACTCATTTGATCATCTGCCTTATCCTCTCTCACTACTGTTGGCATTCAAAAATGAGACTAACAAAAGCAGCAGTGCTTACTGAAGAGGGTTTTCAGGGATACATTTTACTACCAGTCATATATTAATGTAATGACCAGGAACTTGTGTATGTTGAACTTTTTTTTTTTTTCAAAGTGGAGGAGTGCTGCTTAGAGAAATGAGTTAAGTACGTGTGCTCCATACCATTCCACAGCACGTTTGTAACCCACTTCACACCCCTCTTCCTTTCAGTCAGTTTTTGGTTTTTTAGCATATATGGAAAGTATGGATATTTTTTTTTCCCCTGTTTCTTAAGCTGTGGTGTTCTAGTTGAATAATGTTTTCTGCATTGGATAAATGATGATTTCTTTATGTTTGTTTCATGTTATATAGTGTAAATATGAGTTTGAAATACAGTTGTTGCACTTGAACTTTCCTTATCACACAGAATGTTTTGTTATCCAGATCCGAAGATTTTATTGACTTTCTATGCACCAAAGCTTTGACAGTTTACCACCATTAATTATTGTAGCATTTAAGTAATTAACTATTATTGTAATTAGGATCTCTTTTTTTAATGTCACCATGCATTTAAAAAAATCATTCAGTGTCTTCAGTGTTACAGGCCATAAGCTGTTGTGAACTGATCAGGAGTATTAATGCAACATGCTTTTTAAAAAAAAAAAAAGCAAATGTGGAAATGGTGGTATTCAGTCCAAAGGTTCCGTGTTTCTATTTTTGTGGAACTTTAGTCATGGTAATAGTACCTTATGTTTATGCAATTCTGTAAATTATATGTGTACAGTTACAAATACACTGGAAGGATGCAGAATCTGAATTAGAAGGTAGGTTCAAGCCATTGTCAGCCCCTCTTCACATGGCTTACGCAGTGTTTCCATAAATTAGTATTTGCCATAAACTGAAACCAACCAATATTTCTTGGGTGTTTTGCATAATCTTGCCAAAACACAGTAATGTATATATAGTGACGTAAAACATAGAAAAAATGAATATATATGGTGCACTTCATTTGTGAATGGGAGAAGCCATCTTTAGTAGGTGACTGCCTTTTGAAAATACAAAATGGATGTATATCTGAATGTTGCATTGTACTGTACAGTATGCATATTGTTTGTGGTTGCATATATCAAGTGTTTTGTTTTATATAAAAAGGACATCTGTTATGTACAGTTGAAATAAATTTTGCATTTGCTAGACTGTGACTTTAATATTTAATTATTACACAGAGGGAAAGGACAGCATAACTTGTAAGTTAACACTTAATTTCCTCTTCTCCCCATGCCTCCTTTCTCTCCCTCCCTTCTTCCTAGAGGAATCAAATGCTGAAGTGAAAGAGCTTTTTTGGCATAAGTGTGTAATCTTTGTTTAATGTAGTTGTCAACTATGGGAAACTCAATGTTATGTGAAGTATGTATCCCTCCGTATCCTCTTTTTAAAAAAATTACTATTCAGAGATGTTACCACCTATAGAATGTTCTTCTGTTGCATCCCTCTGCCCTTAATCTATCTTATTTTCTTCTTTTCATTTTTTTGAATTGGTTTATTTTCAGTAAAAGCACAGGCCAAACTATTGGAACACTCTAAAACCTACTTCTGCAGGTTCTATTACCAGAGAGAAATTTTATGAATATGATATTGGTTTCTATAACTGTACATATTTTAAAGATCTAATATTTCACATTTTTCTCTTTAAAACAAGAGTTATTTTTAGTGTTTCTACTTAAAAGATGCTCCTGTTTGACTGTGTTTAAAATGGTAACCTGATATACGTACTGACATATTTACATCAGAATAAACAAAGTAATTGCCTACTTCTGTTAAAAGGTCATACCATTTTTTTTTTTTTCTATTATTGTAGCAACTCTAGTTTTAGCCTTACAGCCCTCTGGTTGGAAGTTTTTGTATTGGTTAGTGAAATACAGGAGGTTTAGTGGGATAGCTCTTTCCGAATGTTGTCTTCAAAATATCCTGCTTCTTCAGGTGGTATATCTGTCTTTCAAACTCTCATTCTATTCTTATGTGGCTAACATATGTGGAGTTGCATGTGTTTCACTTCAATTATTTTCATTTTACTCATAAAAAGATTTTGCTGTAAACCGCATAGATCTGTCATCTAAGTCATGTGGGGTTTTTTCCTATTTATATATCACTATTAGTTAAAAAAAAACCCCAGAAAACAAAAAACCCACTTTGTGCCAAAACCTTTTTTAGTTATTCCTAAGAATTTGAGAAAAAAAAAAAAAGTGTATTTTATACAGTAAACAAGTTTGGCCCGATGTTTGGATTCTCATTTCTTGTTACCTGTAGAAGATATTAAAGGACTGCCCTTTGACTTTGGCAGATCTGTAACATGAAGGATTTTTTTTTTTTTTCAGTGCTTTAATCTCAGTGTACACAGAGTCTGAGAGCACCATTTTTAAGACTCATTGAAAAGGAGAAGGTTAATTTGCCAGGCCTGCTCATCCAATTTAACATCTTAAATATAACTAATGCAATGAAATCCTGAGTGTTTTAACTGACAAGTAATTTTTATTTTTTTTGTTCAGCATTTGCTTCTCCAGGAAATTTACACGTCTGTACACACTAGTGGCTAATGGTAGATCTAAGCAGTTATGTATGCACATATTTGTCTTTCAGTGGCAAGTCAGACTTCTGTCTTTGAAACTCAAGCAAGTAATTTCAAAGAGCTACTTGGCTTATGAAGAGATCCAAGTAAAGCTGGTGAAAAACAGAACTGTATATTTACAAGTACTGTTTGTAATCTTTGACCTTTATTGTGCCTTGTTCACCTTCTTACCTCAGTTAATCACAATAAAGGTATGGAAAAGAGAAGAAAACAGCAGTACTTAAAAACTGAATCATTGCTAATGGCCTCAAATTGTGCTCTGCATTTTTTTAAAATTAACCACTGTCACCCTGGGTGTAACTTTCATAGCTTAAATTGTCACTGGAAGGAGGCAAAGTTTGTAGAGTATTGGTGTGAAAGTACCTGGATTGAGCCTTTTCCTCCAAACAGCCAGCTGGAGAAAGGAACTCTGTTCTTGATGGACTGGGCAGAGCTGACTTTTAACTGAGGCGCTGAGGTTAGCTACTTAAAGTAGGTGATGTGAATATCCACCCCCATTTTACTGTAGGCTTCAATGGTTACTGGACAGCCAAGGTCTCTGGACATAGAGGGAGGCTTAATATCTGGTTAAAGTGAAAAGGTATCCAAATTTTGTCCCACTTCTTCTCTTCCTTCCCTTCCGCCTGATATCTTAAGGTCTGTGCAAAACTTCCTGGACTCTCTTCCACATATATCTTCTAAAAGATTCAGAATGAAGGACCGGACTGATTACCAGTACAGCTCCTTTTGAAGCTTGGCTTCTGTCACAAAGTAGCATGGTAGCATGTCAACCACTTTTTAAGATGTCACACTCCCTTTTGAGGAGAGTTGATAAAATGCTGGGGTTGTGCAGTTACGCTTGCAGACAGACATCACTGAGAACCTCTACGGCATTCAGTCTGCGCTCCAGTTTCTTCCCGTTTTGGTGCTGAGACCGTACTCTACGGCTAGGAGTGATGTTCTGCCGGTTTCAGATGGGTATAAAGCGAACTTCTGTTGTTAAGTCTTTCAGCCACATAAATATCCAAACAGCTTTCCTTTTATCCAGAGGTGCTCAGAACTGCTTGCTGATGTGGCTGATTGATTAGGCTGGAAAGGGGATCAGACACTGAAAATTAAACGCAGGGGCTGCTACCCACAGGCCTGCTCTTGTATGTCAGATGTTGCACTGTATTCCATAGTGGGTATTGCTAAGGTCTCTAATCTGAATGCCAGGTGAGCTATGTTATTATTTGCTTTACCCTGGAGGCTAAATTTGCTAAGCCTATAGTATAAGTATTGGGAAAAAAGCATTGTAATTCTTTATTTTCCACACCAGAGCTGGGAGATACTAATATTGAATAGATACCTTTATTTTTCTTGATGCAATTGAATTGATGGAAACTTAGTTGAATCTTGATCATAGTAGTCAGTTGTTCTGCCTTGAGTGTGCAGCAGACTTCTAAACAGTAGGATCATTCATCCCAAGACTCTGTATTTAGGAGTTCACCATGGAAAACTTATGGCAACTTACTCAGCCTTAACTTTTGTTTACTAATCTTGAAGTAATTGTCTGAGTTTGCCAAGCATCTTTTCTTCTCCCATACACCTTACTTCCCTAAACACCTTGAAAAAAAGGAAAAGAAAACAAAATTGTACTGTTTTGTAAAGCTGGGGGGGAGGGGTGGGTGGGATGGGAAGTGTTTCCATCTTTTTGTTGTTGTTTTTTAATAAAAAACTATACTATTGGTTATGTTGTCTCAAGGTGATTTAGGGCCAGAGTTGTTGGAGGTAAATTTAAACTTTATCTTTTGGCCTGTTTGATGTAGAACGAGACTGAGTAGTGTCTTTTACAAATATTCAGCATGAAACTTGCACGTTTAGGATTGAGGAATGGCAGATATGACAAACTGAAGTAATTTTTGATTCTTCTGCACTAGTTTATGAAAATCTGGAATACATCTCAAAGAGGTGCTTAGAATCTAAGTTGTAGCAACATCCTGGACTGTCCTTTTAGTACAACTCTGCATGAAATACCCACGGAGCTGTAACACAATCTGCTCTTCATGTCCTAAAGCTACAACCTGTAAACTTTTCTGGAGATAAATTATCACATGGAGAATAGGCATTGAGAATGTGTTGGAGGCACAAGGTGCAATTTGGGTAATACTGCCAAGTGCCAGACATAAGGTGACTCTGCCTGAACTCTATTCTAGACACATAACTGCCAGAAAAATGTGTCTTAAAAAAAAAAAAAAAGCTTCTGACATAAATGGTGTAGAAAAGCAGGGCAATGAAGTAGCTTGGTTTTGCCTTTAGAGCTTGACGCATCAGGTCTGATGTTGCCGTGCACATGCTCATTTGATGACAGTGTCCTTTGTTGTAGGATAGATGGACTGTGTGTTTGTACCTGTGGTACTTAGCAAGTGCTTGTGGGGTTTAGGAAAAAAAAAAAATCCACAGCAAACAAAAAAAAAACCCTGTCCAAAACTCACAAAAAGGAAAAAAAGAGGAAAAAGTAGGCTTTTTTTTTTTGCATAAGTACAAACTGTAAGGTCATCAAGTTCTGCGATACAAATGAAAAAGTTGCATGACCAAAGGTATCAGAGCAATGAAAGCAAGGGTGAAATTCGTGATGTCCTGAATTCCACAGCAGTTAATGTTTTGTGGCACAGGAAGGTCAGCGTTCACAGCGACAGCTTTACATGGTGTAAGTGTGTACATGTGCTGTGTGGTCTCTTGGTGTGTATAATGCTGGTGAACATTTTGTTTTTATTGAAACTGCATTCTCTGTCTCAGTGGTGGTGTTTCCTGTGCTATGCTGTACGTGCACCAGGATATGCTAGTGCAGACATTTGTTCTGTGTGCGTGTGTGTATAACTGTACAGCTGGGACATTTTTTGTTAAAAGCTGTCTACTCCATGCTGTTTCTGCTTTGCAAGGACCCACATTACTCTGACCAGGCAAAGATGATTGGATGCAGCTCTACACAGAGATAAGTGTAATGTGCTGCTCCATTTGGCTGAAGGGAGTCACGGGTGAGAAACACATGGCAGATCTCTCCCTTTGGTCAGTGTCTCCCTCGGCGTTTGCTGGGCTGAGGTGCTCTGCATTGGTACAGACACTCAAAATGTAATGGTTTAGTAATGGCTGGTGCCAACTATAATTCCTAAAATAACATTTAGCTCGGCATTCTGTGTTACCTCCTGGGCTAATAAAGCAGAGCAGTAACTAATTCACTGAAATAAACACAAATAAGACAACTTCTTACAATTAGAGATTGACAGCGCAAACAGGGAAATGTCCTTGAGCTCCATGCAGTTTGGATGTGCTTGTTTTATAGGTGGAGAATAAATGGGAGTGGATGGGTGAAGATGAAGAACTTACAGCTTTCAAGGATGAGATTCTGTTATCAAATATGCAGTTATCTTCAGTCCATCAAAATGTGACCATCACGTACTTCTACGTTAGGTCTTTCCTGTCAGCTTAAGGAAACTATTTTCTACGTTAAAGGACATCTGTCGTTGTTTGCTACAATAGTTTAAATAGCCTAATACATACTGCTTTAGTACAGTCCCTAAAAAGCTGCTTGTTCAGAACTCAAGACTCCAGCCATTACGGATGTTAGTATTTTTCAATTAGCTTGATTTAGTTAATTTTTTTCTATGTTTAGATTATGTATTTTTATAATGAACTGTAAAAGAAAACACTGTTACCACAAAGTAGCTGTTCAGCAAGAGCTAACTAATTTCTCCTGACAGGCGTGCACCTTGTAGTACCTAGTTATCAGTTCAAACTATACTGGATAAGATGTTCCTGGTTAATGAAAATTCATTACAGTGAATTGGTAGGCAAGTGTACTTTATTTGTTAAAATAAAGTACATATCTTGGTCAAAATATGCAAGAACTTTAATGCCTTAGCTGCTGTTGATTTCTGAACAGATGCTTAGACAGCAATTTATTTACAGACCTTGTTTTTAAAAAAAAGTTTGTAATTTGTTGCAGCCTAATTAATAATGTTTCTGGAATGCATACTTTATGTATAAATGGATGCACTTGTCTGAGCTGTAGATTTTTATATTCAGAGCTGCTTTTTTTAGAATCTGTATGTATTATCTTGATGACTTGTAATGTTTGTGGAAAATGCTTTGAAGATGTTGGAATGTTTTGAATTTTTATTGTCAAACCATTAAGCGCTTTTAAAAATATTTATTAAATACAAAGTTTGTATTTCATTTGGTAGGAATTTATTACAGGACTAAAAGGCTATCTGTAAGTGTATGTGTACGTATGTGTGTGCGCACACATGCATGCATACAGTTATGTTGTTTATAGTATTCCAGGGGAAAGGGTCTTAACTTTTTTTCTTCCATTGCTGTATCATTTGATACCACTATTCTGCTCCTTACTGATAGAGTAATTGGTTAGAGTGGAATTACTTCTTGGATTTGTATCAGTGTGAGATCAGAATCTGTCCTTGAGGCTTAAATCATTGTTACTTAAACACATCTGTCTCTTTCTGAGTCAGCTATGGTGAATTTGTATAGCTCTTACTGATAGTTGAGCGGTGCACAGTTCTTTGAATGGTGTAGCCTCCCCATCGATGACACAGGAGTTAATGTCAACGGCAGGGTAGGATTGTCAGACAATTTTTTGTTGTTATAAGGCTGTGGTTTCAAATGTAAAAAAAAAAGTCAGTAATTTGTATGTGTGGAGGGAAGGGGGAAATGGAAAGTGATACACCTTGGTTGTGCAGGTGTATCATACAAGGAATTAATTAATAATCTTAAAAATGCCCCAGCAGTATTTGGGAGTTGCTCATTTTGTAATTTATTTTTACAACAGGTTCCCGTAAAGAATCAGCTCCTCAAGTCCTGCTTCCAGAAGAAGAAAAAATTATTGTAGAAGAAACTAAAAGTAATGGTCAGACAGTTATAGAAGAGAAGTAAGAGAACATTTAATGGATGATGGATTAAACCAGTAAACTTTGCACTCTTCTTCCTCCTCCCATGTCCCATTTTAGTAGTGTGTGTGTGGTGTATTTGTGGACCTCCAAACAGAACTGTTTGGAGTATGCTGCCAGTCCTTTGAATGCAGTTGGCCTTCCTTTAAATCTTTGTAGTCTGGTTTCTTTGTATATGCTATGCAGCTTATTCCTTCTGTGCCAAGAAGTTATATGTTTCACTTGTAAATAATTTTTCCAAGTGCTGTAGGATTTCAGTATTAAATTGGTGTCATCTTTCTAGTTAGTGTGTGGTGTCATTCTGTTTTTTGGGTAAGGTGTATGTTGGAAGTGAAATACAGTTCTGTTACAAAAAGCTGTAATATACAAACCAGTGTAGGTCTGTGTGTGCTTGAGACGTGTATCCTGTCACACAACCTGGTAACAGGTCCTCGCCTCACTGAATAGAAATAAAAATAAAAGTCAGTTGGGGTTTTTTTTTGGGGGGGGGGTTTGTTTTGTTTTTTAACACAAGCTTGAAATTAGCTGTTAGCTGTGTGGTTTAGGTTTTTGAAAATGCCTTTCATTTAACAGTTTTGTCTAATAATAGATTTAGACATGTATTTCTGAAAACCATTTTAACAGATAATCTTCTTTTTTCGTTTTAGAAGCCTTGTTGACACAGTATATGCATTAAAGGATGAAGTACAGGAGTTAAGACAGGTTGGTAACTTGATACATTTATAGCAACATGGAGAATGCAAAGATGGAAGGCTTATTATAAAATTAAATACAGCTTGTAAGTTGATTCACTAACAGGAATGAACTTGAATTTTCAAAGTTAAATGTACCAGTTTGACAAATATCACCGTCTTTTGTGGTTGTCAACAGTCCTTGGAGCACCAGCCTTTGAGAACAACGTTACATATCCTCTCTCTGAGGTCACTTTACTAAGCTGTGTTTCATTTAGTTTTGGATATTACAACTTGTGAAATGTTGAAAGTTTTAAGCAAATTCAGTTCTGCTGTGTCACCAGCAAAATAAGCTTATAGAGACTGTGAAATAGTATTTCTTCTAGAATGTATAATCTTAGTAGTATGAATGTCTGGATCTATTTAGGCCTTTATTGACGGTCTTTCGGTAACCTGAACACCTCTTAACGACTCAGTTCTTAAAACCTCTCATTTCCAGAGATGAGAGTCCTTTTCAGTGTCTATCCTGTGGTGTTTTTTTAACGAGGGCTTCAGGTTAACTTTGTCACATGGGGGAACTGTACAAAATCTCACCTGAGTTGCTGTTATGGAAGTTGTAACTGATGTTTTAAGCTTGTATTAAATATCCAAAATGAGGTGTTTAAATATATATTTTTTCTTGTCGGGACACAGCCTATTTAAACCATGTTAATGCTGCTGCACGTAGTCATTGCTTAATGTGTAGGCAAAAAATTGAATTGCCCTCATTCTCCAGAATGTGAATTTGATAATGGACCTTAGCAGTTCTGATTCAGGAAGTTGGATAAAATCTCCTGTGTTAATGTAAAATGGATTTGTGTTAAAATTACTTCAGATTTTGGGCTATAAATGTGAAGCTGAATTCTTTGCCTTTCTGTAAGCTTGCCCAGTATTTCTAAGGATGTCGTGCATGTTCCTTGAAATAGACGAGTTTATCTTAAATACTTAAATCCTGCTCTTTTCAGTGTATAAAGCATGTATCCCAAGTTTTGATGCAGTTTGACAGTCTTTTAAAAAAATACAATTCATGCAATGCAGGCAGCGATAATAACTCACTAATATTCCTGTGGCCTGGCTGCTTTTATACAAAGGATAAAACATGTTGCCTCACTGACGCTGTGCAGATCTCTGTGTGACTCTAAACAGTCACCTTCTCCTGAACTTCCAAGAAGCGCTCTCTTTTCTGGTGCCTTTCCAAATAGATGGTCTTTTCAGCATCTCCCATCTTCCAAAGCCAAGACCTATAAAAGCCTGAGTTCATTTTCCTGTATGTCAGGAATCTCAGCTTAGAAGCATTTATTGGTCTGTTGCTGTGATGTTGCCAACTGGGAAAGTGGCAGAAATAATCTCTGAGCTGGGAAGATCCCAAGTGTCCAAGGGCTTTATGGATAAAGGCACTCTGGGAGTTACATGGTGCACTGGTTGGTGCAGGCACCAGACTGCCCGTTGGTGAGAGTTGCCACATAAAGAGGGATCACTCCTGTGGCAGCTTCCATAGGTTATGCATAGCTGTTGCTTCATAGGCACTACACTTCAGTAGTAGAGTCCTGAATTGGTGCTAAAATAAGGGCACGAAAAAGAAAATAAACTATATCTGTATCTACAAGAAAAGAAGGAAAATTTTGAGTTTCTCAACAGACTTGAGGAGAGAATGGAGTTAAGGAGGCGGCAGCTGTTGATCCCATCCTGTTTCTAGAAATGTCTGTAAATGACAGCTGATGGGGTCCAGTGGGACTCCTGGATTGCGGACCTGTGTTTGTTAAACACCTGTAGATTTGTTGTCTTGGGACCTTAATATAATGTTGTCTTATCTTCTGGTTGCTTCCCCACTGTGGCCAGCATCACCTTGGCCTGTAAAGAATTAGACAATGTAAGCATTACTGCAGTTTGGTCAGCGCCATCCTTACGGTCCTGTTGTTCATGGTATGTCAGTATGGCCTGATGGCACTAAGTGTTGAGAACTGACTCACTCATTAATATATGTGCAGAGTGGTGGTGTTCCTTGAAATTCAGATTCCTCTTAAACTGTTGGTAGTTGTCTGTCTGGTTTAAAATTTAGTCGCAAAACACTTTCCAGAGAACACGGTGGTTTTCAAGATCCTCCTTTCAACTATTGACTTTCCTAATGAAGCAAGATAATTTGCATTAAGTTTTTAAGAAGCTTTTCTGAGAGTGTGAAACTAGTTATAATCACAGGAGGTTCTTAGAAGGGGGTATTTATTCTACTTTTTGCTCTATTTCCCTTCTCCATTAACAACAAATACATTCTACTGTTCATTGATCAGATTTGAGCAGAAGAATTCAAGGTTATAGGCCATCTCTTACCAGCACTTGCATTGTAAAGGACCTCTAAGTAGAAATAGGAAATAGCTCAGTTTCCATTTGGTGGGTTTTGTTGCATTATGTGAAGTAACTGTGTGGGACTTGAGATTTTAATAGAAGGCTTCGCTTTTGAACAGCTAATAGCAGGCTTACTGAGAAGAGCCTTCAGAATTTGTAATTGATGGTGTAGGTGAGGTCAGAAAAAGATCTGTTTAAAAAAAAACAAAGAAAAACCAACCCAAACACTAATATTTCTCTCTATTAAACAGGATAACAAAAAGATGAAGAAATCATTAGAAGAAGAACAAAGAGCTCGCAAAGACTTGGAGAAGCTTGTTAGAAAAGTTCTAAAGAACATGAATGATCCTTCTTGGGATGAAACCAACTTATAACTAATTTTTTCTTTTTTTTTTTTTTTTTTTTTTTTTTCTTCCCCTTTTTTCTTTCTATTGAAAGACCAGTTGTAAAACTGAGCTGGGAAGCCTTCTGACATTAGTCAGTGTTGCATCAAGAGCACTACAAAACAGGATTTAACTGGATCTAGTGATTTCTTGCTCTGAACATACAGAAAAGCCATTTACTGAAGCAATCTGCATTTTAAGTGTGGAGACAGTGGATCCTGAACTCTACTAAACTTAATTTGTTTGCATCTAAATTACCTCATTTTGCAGAGAGTGCAGCACCTGACTAAAAGTCCATGTTTTTCAGTGGCTTTTTAATTAAATATATATTTTTCTTGTAAATATCTGTAATTTTGAATGCATATGTGATTGATGTATCAGGGCTGATGTTTTTTTTTTACTTGTTATTGTAACGGTCACAAATGTTAGAAATGACGGCAGTACTGTCTTACCTAAGGAAGGTCAGAGTTCTTTGTGGATAATTATAGATTTATTCCAAAATACCTGCTCATCACACATGCAAATTTAAAAACCTATTTTTCCTATTGACCACTGTATTTAAATCCTTTACTGTTATTTATGTCTGTGCATACATTTTTAAACAGTTTACAATTCTTTTAAGAACAGTATTAAAATACAGAAAACTGTTTATTGACAATAGAAACAACTTGGAACAGAACTAATGCCCATGATTTATGCCCATATACACTCATTTGGCAGACTAATCTCTTGTGCTTTGGCCACGAAAAGACTGATGTACTTGCCTGCTTTTTATGACTGTGATTTTAGGTGTTTATGTACTACATTTTCTATTGCTGTGCTTAAACATACAGCTGGCTGATAATTTAATAGATCGTGCAGTTCGTTAAAGCAAAAAAATCAATCTAATCCAGAATTTTGTGAATAAATTGTTGCTATTTATATTTTATGGTCACAACAATTAAATTTTAGCTAACCTTTGTGCTTAAGACACGTGGGCTAGGCCAAACTTCATTCAGAGCTTTGCTTTTGAACCACTATGTAAGACTCTCTTCGGAATTCCCAGACTGTGGAAGCAGAGTCTTTCCTTTCCCACCCTATTTTCTTAGTGTGTTGCTGATTTGTGTCCTACTAGGATTTAAATGGAAACAAATCTGGAAGTAAGATTTTTTTGAATCATACTGTAATTCATAATTTGCACTGCTGACGATTTGAAAACATTTATTCCCTATTCGTTACTAAATGAACACTTATTCCCTAGTCTGATAGGTGCAATTACTGCAGTCCTTTCCTGTATTTAAAATAGGAGATGCTACATCACTGCAAATGGTGAGCTTCAGTCGGAGCACTTAAAATACTAATCCCATTAAAGCTCATTTGTAAGTGTTTCATTGATTTCAGCAAACTTTGGATCAAGCTCCAGGCAGTGCAATTTTTGAGGGGTTTTTCTTCAGTTGACAGTCGGAAGTGCAGGTATAGCACAGACTCGAGTCGCACCTTTTGTCATCCTGATTTTCCAGTGCCCTTTAACTCCTGTTAAATTTAATGCTCAGTCTTGAGCAAATATTTATATGAACTTTAGTGAGTTGGAGCCAGGATGATTAGGGTGGTAGGTATTGTCATGCACACTTTGAATCTAATGAAAAATCCTTTTTAAAGCTATTCACTTTTCTCAGCCCAGAATAGCCTTTTTAAATAGGAAAGAATGTCAATGATTACATATTGAGGAACAATTCTGTGGGAATGGATACTTAAGAATCTGAATAGATAATTAGTTGTCAGATTTAAAAAGCTGAATATATCTGCAGATATTTTAATTTGTATTCCTACAATTTAAAAATGTCTTCCTTTCATTCTAAAGGAGCAGACTGGATAAGAAAACTAAAAATGTCTACAGTATCAGTTACATATATTCAGTGAACTTTAAATTTATGATAATTCTTGATACCCAGATCCTTTCCTGTTGTTTGCAGTTGCACAAAAACGTGGACTGACATTTATGATTATTTTCATACTTAGAAAATACTCTTGCTAAAAGCTAAGTACTACTAAACCCTGCAAATTCATAGCATCGTGGCTAAATTTAAATTTGGGAATTAGAATTTTGCTAACATTTTTAGTTTCTGACATTCAGGCTATTTTCAGAGTGAATTTTAGTTTTCAGTTGAGTATATGTGAAAGAACATTCCAGAGGAAGAAGTATAAAAGGAAAACACGGATCTTAGCAGTATTTAGCAAATTTTAACTCAGGAACAACTTCCAACATAACAGTTTCTTTTACATTATATGGTAAAGAGTGATGTTGCTGTGTAAATTTGCTGACTCTTAGTACCCGTGGTTGTCATAATTTCTGACAGTACCCCTATACTGACATCTGATGAACATGCCTTAAACACTGGGATTAAGCAGTTGTTAAATATGACCAGGATTTAGGGACTGGTTTTATTCAAGGTGAATTGGCATGACTAATTTTTACAAAAACAAAAAGGAAAAAAAAAAAAACCCACACAATATTGTAGGTAGCTTTTGTCTCTAGTGCAGAGAGCGAGCTTCAGGCTTTTGGGAACTGAGGAATATCTGAATTTTTTTCTTGACAATTTGTTATACTGTATATAGATTGTAAATTTCACCATGGACCTTTTTGAATTGTTGGAAACTTATATATAAGCATGGATAAATGGGGCACTGTTTATTTAACCTATTAAAAGGTTATTTCTTTGCTCTCATCATTTAGGGATGAGGAGATGAAGCCATTTCTTATCCTATAGATGTGAAGCACTTTCAGTTCTGAACTGTCCAAAATGTAGCATAACATTTCTCTGTACTTACTGATGTGTGCGTGTTTGTCTCACCATGTCATGACTTCTTAAAGATTAAATGACTGACCGCCTTTGTATAAACCTTCTTGGTGCCAACCATTTAGGGAATTTAGAGTGTCTGTTTACGGTATCTGTGGAGAACTCAAGTTTAGTTTAGACATCACAATAATATCCTGGTATCGACTACTAAAGTGTTTATGCTACATTGGTGTAATTAAACCATGATTTTTTTCCCCTACCCTCTGAAGTGTTACATTTCATCTAATAGGTGGGCTCTGAGATAATAAAGGAAAATGCCTTTTTTTTTTTTTTTCTTTTCATATAAATAACTTCTTCTCTTTAATAGTTGGTATACTGTATTGAAAGGGCCTTTTCATGGCCTTTTATAACATCAAATTGAGGCCTGGAAAACAAAACAAAGCAAGAGTTCTTGCTTTAAGGAGGATCTTAACTGTCCTGTACTGAGCAGTTTTCACTTTGGCAACTTGACCTACTAGGGTAGTGTAAGAGATGCAGGAGATCAAAGAGAGAAGATAATGAAAGGGAAGAAAGCAAGAAACACTAGAAAATCAAATAGCTGTATAAATAAATACTTGTCTACATGCATGATTTATCTGCATAGACCTGAAATTTGTGATGTGTATATCATAGAGACTTTACTTGGCTGGTGCCACATGAAATAGCGGGGGTGATTTTTATGGTAGGAACATCATTGGTATTGCTGTTTGCAGGGTGGTGGGATGGGTAATGGAAAGTGTAGGGATTTCTTTGTTTGAAAAGACGGCTTCAGCCTTCGGACAAGGCATTTGAAGAGATTAATAACTGAGCTTAGATGTATGAAGTAATACATACCTTTTTTTTGGCTTGGGAGTTACACTTAAGAACAGAGAACACTTCATAAGAAGTGATCAGAAGAAATCTTCTGGTTTCCAAATTTTCTCTTCTTTCCTCATTGTAGAGACAGATGTTTTCCCCACAATTTGGAATCCTTATTTATTTTGCAAATTGAGATATGTTTTGGGGATTCTTTCAGGCTGTGTTTTATTGTGGGGGGTTGACCTTGGCTGGCTACCAGACACCCACTCAGCTGCTCTCTTACTCCTCAGCAGGCAGAGGGGAGAGACTAAGATGGAAAAGCTCGTGGGTTGAACTGAAGATAGGGAGATGATCTGTCAGTTACTGTTACAGGCAAAACAGACAATTTGAGGAAAATTTAATTTCTTGCCAATTAAAAATAGAGTTGCAGGGTGCGGACCAAAGGTAAAAACTAAACCACCTCTCCCCACCTCCTTCTCTAGGCTTAACTTCACTTCTTCCTTCCTCATGTCCCTACCTTCCCACTCTGCTCTGAGTGGCACAGGGGGATGGGGAATAGGGGGTTGCAGTCTGCCCATAACATTTCCTCGCTGCTGCTCCTTCCTGCTCACGCTTTTTCCTGTTCCGGTATGGATCCTCTCCTTGGGCTGCAGTCCAGAATAAACCTGCTTCAGCGTGGATCCCCCATGGGCTCCGGTTCCTGCCACAAGCCTGTTTTGATGTGGGCTCTCAAGGGCTGCAGCTTCCTTCAGGGCACCTGCTCCTGCTTGGGGTCCTCCATGTGCTGTACTGTGGATTCTGCTCCAGTGTGGTCTACGGGCTGCTTCCCTGTGGTCTCCATGGGCTGCAGGGGAGCCTGCTCCAGCACTTGGAGTACCTCATCCCACTCCTTCTTTGACCTGGGTCATTATAGAGTTGTTTCTCACAGTTTTTCCTCACTGCTGCGCTCTCAGATATGCTTTTCCTGCTGCCAGCACCTGGGCGAGTAAATCCAGTACATTTGTTAACACTCAGGAGTGAGCAGGTTTGTTGTGTTCCTGTACATAATAGATTGAAACCTTAAATAACCATTACAGCATTGAGCGTTACCTTAAATAACGCTGTTTGCCTGAGATTGGCCTGCAAACTTGAGATACAGGGCAGGAGTGAGATGCTTGGTTAGGAAGTTAGATGGTTAGGAAGGTAGACGCTTGCTATGGCAGATGTGGGAGAGAGGGAGCTGTTGGTCTGATGGGAACAAAAAATACTTTTTCCATCATCTCGCCAGGTGACTGGTTTCCACTTTCTTGCTCTTTCCTTAACTGACCATCATTTTTTTTAATCACGTACAGGATTTCTCCAAATCACAATATGAGTTGTGCCCAGCAGGTGAAACCTGTGTTTATTTCATTATTGCTTATGAAAAGCATTTTTACTGTTAATACTCCTCCAGCTACTTTATTTTATAATTACTGCCAGGTAGTTGTCACTTGCCCACCCAGAAGCACTGGCAATGTTTTCTGAGGATGTGGTGAGCTTTGACAACCAGAGGAAAATACATTGTCAGTCAATGTCTTCAGCATTTGAAGGCTGGAAGGAGGAGGACTGATAGTTCAGAGATATGGATGGTGTCAGAAGAGAGCTATGGAAGTCCTTTGAACTGGGAATGGGAGGGAAATGCATTGGCCACGTTGGCCACTTTTCCTTCTGGTAGCGCTGAAGAAGTTGTTGATATTACAGGCTGGGTTAGTAGAAGCAGGTAAAAGATACAGTCTGTATCCTGCTACCAGCACATCACAAATCGTTATTTCTGCTTATAGAGGGATGGATTTCTGAGGAAACAGTCTAAATACATCTTGAGAGGCTTTTCACTACACACGACTGCAGGTACCAGCGTTTCCCAGGTAGGGTTATGCCTCTCTGAGCTGCTGCTGCTGCTCGTCCAAGGGGTTTCTGGTTTATACCATTCTGGAGCTGCTCCACCTAGCAGGCTGAGATATCTATGCGCAGAACCTAATTGCAGTGGACGCCTTTGCTTACTCTGATATGGCAAGAGATGGAAAAGGAAGGGAGCAGGTAAGGACTGTTGGTTTTGGGAGTGAGAGGCCTAAAATAGGGGAATTGCAGGTGAAATGTGTGTGTCTGTATGCATGCCGTGAGTCCCACAGCGTTCATGCTGAAGGATCTCAGAATTGTGGAATTCGCACTTTAGCAAAATGCTGGGACGAAATTTGAGATGAATTTTCTCGGCAAGGCGTGCTTCACAATCTGGAAAAGGGTCGTAGGCTTGTCGTGTTTCACCTCGTATTCTCTGCACCTTCTTCATGTCAATTAAGTATCATCTTGGAAGGGAATCTGAGGCTGGATTTGGAACTAAATTAGCTTCCTGAGCTTTTCATTAATTTAAGGGACTGCCCTCAAGCCACCGTTCAGGCCCCAATCTAATTCTTACATTGTCAGAAGGAAATGAGAGCTACAGTTCAGTCACTGTGAGCAGTTACAACTGTTACGGTGGTGGTTGCATAGTGCAGATCTTAACAGTCCAAAATTTCCTCAGATGCTTCCATCAGTTCCTGAACATTCTCACTGGTTTCATTCCCTTCCTCTGTTGAACATGCACAGGCCCTCCTTTATGCACAGCAGCGCTTACTTCTGTGCTTTTACCCCACGGTCTTGAGCAGCCACGAGTCTCTCCCATCTGCCCTTTGCCTGGCTCTCTCACGCACACGTGCAGGCCTATCTGCTGTCTTCCCTGTTGACGTGGCAGGGCTAACAAGCCCGGGCAGGCCAAGTCCTTTGCGCGTCTCGCCCTCACCTCTCCTCCCTGTAAGCAGTGAGTCTGATCATGAGGATGGTTTTAGGCTGACATCTAAAAGGCAACGGAGACTGATACAGTGTGAAGGCTCTTAACCTACTGCTATACACCAGTCCCAGGAATGCATCGTGCTGTATGTGGCACCCAGGATACCGTGGATTCATCGAATATCTCAAGGTGGAAGGGACCCCTAAGGACCATTGACTCCAACTCCCTGCTCCTCGCAGGACTACCTAAAACTAAACCATATGATTAAGAGCGTCATCCAGACACCCTCGGAACTCTGACAGGCTTGGTGCAGAGACCACTGCCCTGGGGAGCCTGTTCCAGTGACCGACCATCCTCTGTGAAGAACCTTTTTCTGTTGTTCAGTCTGATGTTATATGTAGGTCTGGCGGGATTCCCCAAACAATTTTTTTTTTTTTTTTTTTTCTAGCCAGCATGTTGCTCAGGTATGTTAGACTTCTCTTGCTTGTCAAGGAGCCTATGATAGCTCTGTGTTTTCTGTAGACACCGATGAGCAATAGAAAATAACGTGTTTTTACAGTGTTTGTCCAGCAGGGGACTGTGTTAGCTTCTGCTTTGTCAGAAACCACTCACAGTTTCCCTGAATTTGTTAATATTTGTACTTTGTATGCTTTTGTAACCAACTGGAGTTAACTTTTTTTTTTGTATATTTTGGAGCTGCTTTTCAAGCTCCAAGAAATACAGTCTATTAACTCTTTGTCCTGTAGAACAAAAGTAGACAGTCACGGTTGAAAGCGTTTGTGCAGCATTTGACCCAGCCACGTGTATGGGATTTGTGTGGTTTTTTTTAGCACGTCTCTGCGGCACGCGTGACTTGTCATAGCCTCTGTACATTCAGCATCACCAGGGCTCTTTCAGCACAGTGCAATGTGGAGGTAATGTGGGATCAGGTTTATTGTTATAGGGTAACTAAGCGAGGAATTTGACTGTAATCACTGTTTCATTTAATCTCAGGCCTTACTCTAAGGCAGGCCAAATTTCAGAGGAAGTGAGAAACATCCACTGCTACAGGACTGGTCTTACCAGTTCCCACAAGAAGTCTCCGTTGTGAGACTAAGTTGAGAAAACACTGGGACGATGCAACGCATACTCCATTCACTGCACTCCCTCATTACAATCTGCTTTTTGCTAGTGTCGTCCCCCTCACTAACAAAACCACGACAGCTAGGCAAATTTTCTGCTGAGAATTTAAGATACCAGATGGTTTTACCTGTGCAGGGAAGGGGAGAGAGCAGTGCAGACCTCCTGGTGACAGAAAGGGAGTATGGAGACTGCCTTAGACTATAAGGGAAGCATTAGAAAATACAGGTTCAAGAAAGGCACCCAGCCCTGCCCTGCCCACCAGATCCTCAGAAGGATTTTTGCCTCAGCATTTGGACCTGGTTCCATGTATCTGCTGGCTGTCTCACTGAGCGTCTTTACTTTGCCATCATCATGAATAAAAAAGTGCACATTCTCTAGGCTTTCCAGAGCAGCAAGATCTTTCAAAATTCTGAACAGGGAGTGGCAGCCTGAGATGCTTTCCCATTCCTTTCCTTATGTCTTAGACAGATTTCTGTCAAAGGATCGTTCTTTTCTCCAAAGTCATGCTATAGTCCCATTATATCCTTAGGTTAAATACAAAATAAATTGGCTTAGTCCAATACAATTCCTAGACCTCATTGAGATGACCCAAGGTTTGGTACCTGACAAAACCTTTCCCCTTTGTGATCAGTTGTCATTTGTGACAGTGCGGTTAGGATCTCATAGAATTATAGAATCATTTCGGTTGGAAAGAACGTGAAGTCCAGCCATTAAGCTAGCACTGCCAAGTCCACCACTAAACCATGTCCCTAAGCACCACATCTTTCAAATACCTCCAGGGATGGTGACTCCACCACCTCCCTGGGCAGCCTGTTCTAATGCTTGACAACCGTTTGAGTGAAGAAATTTTTCATAATATCCAATCTGAACTCCCCTGGTGCAACTTAAGGCTATTTCCTCTCATCTTGTTATTTGGGAGAAGAGACCAACACGCACCTCCCTACAACATCCTTTCAGGTTGTGGCAGAGAGAGATAAGGTCTCCCCTCAGCCTCCTCTTCTCTAGACTAAATAATCCCAGTTCCCTCAGCTGCTCCTCATAAGATTTGTTCTTCAGACCCTTCACCAGCTTTGTTGCCCTTCTCTGGACATGCTCCAGCACCTCAATGTCTGTCTTGTAGTGAGGGTCCTAAAACTGCACACACTATTTGAGGTGCGGCTTCACCAGTGCCGAGTACAGGGGCACAATCACTTCCCCACTCCTGCTGGCCACGCTATTCCTGATACAAGCCAGGATGCTGTTGGCCACCTGGGCACACTGCTGGCTCAAGTTCAGCTGGCTGTCTACCAGCACCCCCCCAGTCCCTTTCCACCAGGCAGCTTTCCAGCCACTCTTCCCCAAGCCTACAGCATTACATGGGGTTGCTGTGACGGAAGTGCAGGACCTCGCACTTGGCCTTGTTGAACCTCAGTTCGCCGCAGCCCATCAGTCCAGCCTCTCCAGATCCCTCTGCAGAACCTTGCTACCCTCAAGCAGATCAACCCTCCCACCCAACTTGGTGTCATCTGCAAACTTGAGGGTGCACGTGTTATTATTTTGGGAAAGTAATGAAGACATGGATCCAAGAATCTTGAACTGTTCTCATTTAACAGCCTTGGTTTCTGGTTGAATGGAGAACTTCACTTCTGAGGGCTTAGTGTGTGGAAGTATTCCCAGGCCTAGTTTTTAGGCTGTATAATGCATTTATAAATTATCAAATTTATGAGTACAGCATATTTGAGTATCTGCTATGGGTAATTGCACAAATCCATGCTGCATAATTTGCCTGCTGCAGGTTGTAAAATGGGAAAACTGTTCTGAAAGGACAGAGGAAGTGTATATAAGGACATTGGAAGCACACAATTTGTAGGGGAAATTCAGTGTAGTCACTTAAAATGGTTTATCTTCCTGGTGTATGACCGTTATTCTGAAGACAATCACAAAATCACAGAATTATCAAGATTGGAAAAGACCTAAAAGATCATCCAGTCCAACCATCACCAATACTTCTCAGCTAAATCATATCCCTCAAAACAACATCCAAACGTTTCTTGAACACCCCCATGGTCGGTGACTCCACCACCTCCCTGGGCAGTGCATTCCAGTGCCTGACTACCCTTTCCGAGAAGTAATATTTCCTAATGTCCAGCCTGAATCTCCCCTGGCGCAGCTTGAAACCATTGCCTCTAGTTCTATCACTGTCTACATGAGAGAAAAGGCTGACCCCTAGCTCACTACAACCTCCCTTCAGAAAGTTATAGAGAGCTATAAGGTCTCCCCTGAGCCTCCTCAGGGAAGACTCACAGCATAAAAATTTGTATTCCAGGTATTTTTACTTCTGTTCGTGGTTTATTAGAATTATTTTAAAACAATTCAGTAACCTGGATTTTATTAGGAAGCAAATTGAAATAACATTTCAATATATTTCCTGCTAGTAGAGAAGCCTTCAATTAAAACAAAAAAAAAAAAAAGCACACCATTCTCTGGCTATTCTGAATGGCTTCCTGCTCACTAAGAGCGCCCAATTTTATCGGCATCCAGCACGGAATACTTACCATGAACAGTTAGTTATGCCTTCTGCAAGGCTGTGGATAGAGTTCAGACGCATCTGTGTAGAGTGAAAAGCACTGGTGTATGGCAGGAGGAAAAGTAATTTCTACCTAAATAATTATACATGTCTGTACGGCTGGATTCAGCTGCACAGCCCTGGTGTGTGCCAAAAGGATTCTTCTTGGCAGAGACCTTTAGAGGCTATTTCGACCACCCTGTAGCAGAAGTGCTGCACTCCAAATCAAAAGGACGGCCGTCAGCTGGTTTGCATGCAGACAAATTAGGAGGCCTTGTGTGAAAGTGCACTGTGGGGAACATGACAAAGGAAACAGGGAGCTATAACATTGGGCTGAGTTCTGAGGTGAGAAAAACACAGTGAAACTACCCTTTTCTCATTATCCCTGTAGGGGAAGTACTGACGTGATCCTTCAGCAAGGCAGGATGTCCTGTGTGCTATACACGCTGTGAAGAACAGGAATGTGAAAACTTGAGTGGGAAGTGGCAGACAAGGAGCAGCTTGGTGTTGCTCAAAACCTTGGCTATCGGAAGAGGTTGGAACAACAGACTTCATTTGAGGAAAAGGGGTATAGAGGACTGAAAACACTGAGCAACCCACAGGCATTGTCCCAGCTGAGGCGGAAATTTTGGGGCGGCTTTTTGTCTACAGAGCGTGAGCTTCTTCGTCTGCTGTTTTCTGCTTGGTTTCTCTTCTGAGTTACACCTCTCACATTCTCTGGCAACTGCAAGGCAATGCAGAATGCTGTGTGACCTCACGGAGCATTGGCCCGCACTGTGGGGAAAGGAGGACGGCAGGCAGGTCCTGAGCAGCTGGAAAGGCTGCTTCCCCTACAGTTGAAGCTACTGACCTGAGCTGCACTGAATGCTTTGGTTTCCTTAACTGCATTAGATTCCCCTTCACCTTTTCCCAATTCATGTCCAGCCGAACCCGTGGCCTTCCAGAAACTCTTCTTCATAGCATTGCCATTATGTGAGGCTGCAGAGGAAGACACAACCTGTCTTCAGGGCTAGAAAAAAAAAGCACATTTGATGAGATAAAATTCCTAAATGTAAGCAGTCAATATTGTAGTGCTTCACTGCAAAATTGTACAAATTGTAAATGAGTCATGTCGCTACTTTAAACTGTGGTAAAGCAGTAAACACAATTCAGAAGTGTAATGCTACAGTTCAGTCCTGTACTCGTCAGAAAAATATAAAATAGGGAAAGAGTTTTGACAAAAGCTGAGTGCTTCTGAAATCTGATGCAATCTTTTAGATTTTTAAAATACGATGAACAAACAAGGTTCACAGAACACCTCACCAAACTCCAATTTATCTTTGTTCACTGTATGAGACTTTGTATTTTAAGGAGATTGTGTGGTTTGATGAATAATCCTATACAATGCATTTTTCAATATAGACAAATTTGTAGAAAAAGAAAACTAGATCCAGAGGGGCTTATCCTAAATCTTATATTATGTCTTGAATGAGCACAATCTTAATAAAAGCTGTACACAGCCATGATGTAGGAGCACAGACTGGCTGAGTCAAAGGTCTGCTAGCCCCTCTTCTCTCATTTATATTTATCCCAACATCATGTTGTTTGTGTCCGAAACAGACAATGAAACCGGGGTTACTTACTGACACCTGAGAACACTGAGCCTGGATGAACTCTCTAAATAGAGCTGAATTTGTTCTTGGATGCCAGCATCCTTTAAAGTGCAATTTACCTACGGCTCTGCGAATGTGTGCAGTTAAGAGGAGACTCCAAGTGTGGATGTTCACTAACCAGTGTAGGAATTATTTCATTTCACTACAGAACACACGGGAGCAGTGGCATGTAGGAGCAGTGGTGGGAAGAGAAGCAGCCCATGAGGAAGGTGTAAATTAAGGACAGTTTACAGAATAAAAGGAAAATAAAGAAAGATCTTAGAAATTTTAATGTCAGTCCCCAAGGAATGGAGAACAAGCTGCTGTTAGCAGGTTTTTCTGTACTTGACATGAGGGAAGAAGATACTCAGAGCAATCAAAACATCAGTCAGGAGCAGCAGAGCAGCATCGCTTGTGGGAAGCCCATACTGGTGCCTTTGAATTAAATGCAGAAGGCACTAAGAAACTTGGGACGCCAGGGAAGCCTCTTCCTATCCATCTTCCAACCCTAAATCCCACGTGCCGTGCTGCAATGTGCTGCAATGTCTTTAGCACACTTGGCAGAGGAAACTGTGCGCTCTGCTTTTTACTGCAGTTTCCTACGGATCTTTTACCTCTCCTTCAAAGGAGATGGTGTCTTTTTTTGCCATCATATTTGGTTTTAATTCCTCTCCTTGCCCCAAATAAATTATGTGGGACTGCTGAGGGAGGGAGGGACTCTTACTTTTTGTCCATACCAGGCTGAGCCTCCTGGGTCTTGATGCTTGGCTGGGTGTTTCAGCGCTACAGTTCATGGTAGGATTCAGGGCAGTGACGTGAGGAGCAGGATATAGCTCAGGGGAGAGCAGGGCAGATGTTTGTTTTGGTATACTGAGGCAAATCCTGGTGTGTTGACAGATATGTACATCTATTCGGTACTTGAGAAGTTACCTTGAGATGCAGGATTCTGTGAGCTGTTTGGATCCTGGCTAGTTACATACCCACAGGGGGATTTTTTTCTTAATCTCACTGAATGCCGTAGCAATCAAGGAAAAGAAGGTTTTAAACAGGACCATGGCCTAAAAATCTCACAAATAATCCTTTCTCTCAGGACCTCTGCCTGTTGTTCTGGCATCTTCTTGATTTCCATCTCTCTGTCTTCTTGTGGGTTAACCCTGGCCAGCAGCTCAGCCCCGCACAGCCACTTGTTCACTCGCCACCATAGGATGGTGAAGAGAATTGGAAGGGTAAAAGTGAGAAAAATCATGGGTTGAGATAAAAACATTCTAATAGGTAAAGCGAAAGCCAAACATGCAAGCAAAGCAAAACAAGGAATTCATTCACTGCTTCTCATTGTCAGGCAGCTGTTCAGCCACCTCCAGGAAAGCAGGTCTCCATCACGTGTAATGGTTACTTAGGAAGACAAAATGCTGTAACTCTCAACATGCCCCCTTCCTTCTTCTCCCAACTTTTATTGCTGAGCAGGACATCATACAGTATGGAATATCCATTTCGTCAGTTTGGGTTAGCTATCTTGACTGTATCCCCTCTCAGCTTCTTGTGCACCCCCAGCCTGCTCGCTGGTGGGGTGGTGCGAGAGGCGAAAAAACTTTGACTCTGTGAAAGCACTGCTCAGCAGTAACAGTGTGTTATCAACACTGTTTTAATCAAAAAGCCAAACATAACAACATATGAGCTAGCGTGAAGAAAATTAACTCAATTCCAACCAAAACCAGCACAGCCTCCAGATACTTCACAGGCTGGCAGAGAGCATATCTTGCCAGATCCAGCCGCCTGCATGTTCACAGTCAATTTTCAGTGGAAAATTCTTTTGTTGTTCCTCAGCACTTGGCACATCTGTATAAAAAGTCCTTCCAGGCCATGGATCCTGTTTTTGTTCAAGGAGGCTTAAGGATCTGAATCTTGTTGGACCTGCAGAAAATTTCCCCACTGGCCACGAGAAAGACTGATATCAAGCAGGTTGGTCTTCTAATCCCTATGTTTTCTTCTTTTACTTAGCTTTCTCACTTAAATTTGCCTCTGGGAAGACAGATGTTAAACCCATACCAAATATGTCCCACACTTAGGTTAGGTTGCCAGGTGCTTTTTTTTTTTTTTTTTTTTTTTTTTTTAGGAGGTGTTAAGTCGGCCTTTGCTCAGATTTACCACAGTTACTAAATTTCAGAGCGTTATAGGCCTATATTGGAATTAGAGATGTGACTGTAGCACAGACAAAGAAGCCTGAAATTCGCTACCTCATCATCTCCACCTGAGCACTGATGGCAGGATTAGCTAAAGCAGTGCAGGCTTTGGTATGGGCTAGGTACACAAATAAAATCATTCAGGCTGGAAGGGACCCTCAGAAGATGTCTAGTCCAGCCTCCTGCTCAGAGCAGAGTCAGCTCTGAGTTTGGATCCAGTTGCTCAGGGCTGTGCCCAGTTGGGCCTTGAAAAACCTCAGGGATGGAAGACTAACCAGAGAACCCAGTGGGCTTGAGCTGCTGATGCTACTGAAGGAACTTTACTCAAAACAGCTGGATTAAAGATAAGCTGGGCAGGTCTCCAGGGCTGCTGTGGAGCTGGCATGGGTCCTAGCTCAAATAACGACATTGTTGTCTCTCCATGTGCTTCATGCTGAGCATCAGGGTATGTGCTCCTGCACCACAGCTGCATTGTGTGCTGCAGCGTAAAAGTACTCTGAGATGGTGGTGCACTACAATGCCTGTACTTCAGTAATACATATAGATTATTTTTTAAAGGCTGTCTGAGACAGGACTAATGGAAACAGATGACATCATAGAGTCGTTCTGAAGCTGTATTTGAGAATTGCGCTACCACTGACTGCTGAAATGGGCAGTGGGCTTTCCCTGTCTTCTCAGTGGTTAAGGGGAGGCAGGAATGCAGCTCATGACTGGGCTCTGGACCACAGACACCTCCAAAGGTGCTACTGCCACAAGGCTTCTGTTGAGACAAAATGCTTTTTAAATTTTTACTTACTAGTTTTTGTGCTCCATTAATATTAGCTCTGCATCTGGGAGGTGTCCCTGCTATGGATTCAGCGTGTTCTTTTCTGTCGCAGGCAATCTCTTGCGTGAGCTCCTCAATGTGCCTGCGTATAGCTTTCTCACCATTTTTAGGTTTTTTTTCCTAGTTGTAAAAATTTTGCATTCCCATGTCCACTTCATATTATAAAAGGTTGTCTTGATGAAAATATTAAACTATTTTTAAACATGTTGAAAATGGTCAGTCATAGAATTGGTACTTTTTAAAAAATCTTTTCCTGTAGTGTATATTCATTATCTCCTCTCCTTCCTGTCAAAACAGGGGTAAAAATTTATGTTCAGTTGCACAGACTTGAAATCCTAAAATACTCTGATGTGGATAATTTAAGCTTATAATACAATAAAATATGGAAAAATTATGTTACAAATAAAATCTCAAAATTTCTATTGTATTCAGTCTATCTAGTGTTCTGCTGGACTATTCAGACTGGCATCAGCAAGAGTCTTCCACTGAATTGTATTATGACTTGAAGACTGTGTTGCTATGAATAGTCAATTCCACCTTATTTTGTTTGCTTCAAACTTGAATCTATTCTAGAGATGCAGTACAGATTTTTCTTTCAGTGATTATGAAGATAATGCAACTCCTTTCAGTGGAATTAAATGAAAAGCTAATGTTAAATTCACAAACTTTTTTTCTCTTTTTCAATTTTGTGGTTTGTGAACCTCATGTTTATGAAATATATCACCAAAAATCATCAGGAGAGATGTATATAACCATAGACGACTCCTTCTGCAGGCAAGATAATTATCTGCAACCTATCCCATGGGAGTATTAAAAAAAAAAAACCACAAGATAGTGCTGTTCAGATGTCAGATTTTGCTTCTGATTTTGGAGTTAATGCCTTTTTGTGGACTGTGTTTGTGGTCCTTGTGCCTCAGGCAGGAATAAATGGGCCTGTGCCTGTGGAAGTCTGCCACAGTCTTTCTGTCCTCATTTCGAGTTGATCGATGCCCCTGTGCCCCTGTATCCTCCTCTGGTGACTAGTATCACATTGTTGATACTAAATGGACCAAGAGAGCTTTCTTCAACCATGCAGTTAATGTGGGAGGAGTATTTGCAGGAATCATGCCCAGCTTACAACTAAAATTTATTCAAAGTTTCATTATAAAAATGTTCAGGACAGGCTACTAATGTTAATGTTTAAGAAATCAGCCTAATTGGAGTCAACTAAAGACTGAGTAGTGTTTTAGTTCTGTCCAGATCTTAAGTTCATGTTAGTAAGTTGACTTGTACTTGCACTTCAGAGGGTTGGTTTCAGCTTCCTCTCATAGAGCCACAGGACAAGAAGGAGACATGTTAGAGAACAGAAAAAGATCTTTATGGATGAAGAGGCAGAATTAAATATACTCAGAAAAATTATGGAAGTAGTTTGTAAAAATGTAGAGCAGACATGTTTTCTCCATGACGGAGAGAAAAATCTGCAAAAGAGCATGAACTTCTGTAAAGAAGCTGCTAGAAGTTTCCCTTTTGTTGGGTGGACTCAGCTGGGCCTAGGGCAGACATGCTGCTGGCCAGGGCTGAGCCAATTGGTAGCAGAATGTTCCCTGATAATGCCTCTGCGATAACGTATTTAAGAAAAGGAAAAATAATAATAAAAAAAAAGATGTGAAGAAGATGAAACGGGGGGCAGAGCGGGGGAGGCGTGAGCCTTGTGGGCCTTGCGGCCCTCACCCTCTGGCCTCCCGCCGGGCAGACGACTGGGCCCGACTTGGCCCAGCTCGGCTGCAAGAAGTGGAGAGGGAAGGGTGGGGGGAAGTTATCTTGTTCTCTTCCTCATTATCCTGATTTGGTTTTAGTAATAAATGAATAGTTTCCCCAAGTCGACCCTGTTTTGCCCTTAACAGTAACTTTAAGGATCTCTCCCTGTCCTTATCTCAAACCTTGATCCTTTTTTCTTATAGTCTCTCTCCCTATTCTTTCGCAGGGTGGGGGGATGTCGTGGTTTTGTTAGTGAGGGGGGGCCTAAGGTGGTAGCTTCTGTAGGAAACTGCTAGAAGTCGCTCCCCTTTGTTCAGTGGACTTGGCCGGGCCTAGGGCGGACCCGCTGCTGGCCAAGGCCGAGCCGATTGGTAGCAGAATGTCCCGTGATAACACCTCTGCGATAACATATTTAAGAAGGGGAAAACAGGAAAAAAAAAGAGAGAAGAGAAGATGTGAAGAAGCTGAGCGGTGGCAGAGGCACAGAGGGGGAGGCGCAGGCCTCATGGGCCTTGCAGGCCTCACCCTCTGGCCTCTCGCCAGGAAGCTGACTGGGCCCGACTCGGTCCAGCCTGGCTGCAAGAAGTGGAGAGGAGATGAGAAGTGAATAAGATGTAAAAAAGATCCTGAGAGACATCTACCAGCCTGTTGTGAGGAAAGGCTGCAGACACCAAGGTCAGTTCAGAAGGAGGGGGAGGAGTAATGCGGCTCCTGGCCAAGATTCCCCTGCAGCCTGTGGTGACGACCATGGTGGAGCAGGTTGTCCCCTTGCAGCCCATGGAGGTCCACGGAGGAGCAGAGATCCACTTGGAGCCCGTGAAGGACCCCGTACCGGGGGAGGTGGATGCCTGAAGGCGGCTGTGTCCCGTGGAGGGCCCGCTGGGACAGCTGTTCTGAAGGGACTGCACCCGTGGAAGAGATGACCCACGCCGGAGCAGTTCCACGAAGGACTGTGGCGTAGGGGTGGGACCCCACAACGGAGCAGGGGAGGAATGTGAGGAGTTCTTCCCCCAACCATGAAGCAGCGGCGTGAAACAACGTATGATGAACTGACCGCAACCCCCATTCCCTCTTCCCCCTGTGCCGCTCGGGGGGGAAGGTAGCAGAGATAATGTTAAGCTTGGGAAGAGGGAGGGGTGGATGGAGGTTATCTTGTTCTCTGTCTCATTACCCTGCTATTTGTAGTAATAAATGAATAGCTTTCCCCAAGTCGAGTCTGTTTTGCCCGTGACGGTAACTTTAAGGATTTCTCCCTGTCCTTATCTTAAACCTCGAGCCGTTTTTCCTTATATTTTCTCTCCCTGTTCTCTCGGAAGGTGGAGGGAGTGAGAGAGAGACTGCGTAGTCTGGTCCTGATCGGGGCTGAACTACGACAGGGGAGTGCGAGAGAGACTGCGTAGCTGGGTCCCAAGTGGTGCTAAATTACGACAGAGCACCTATATTAAAATGAAGACAGTAGCTGTGTGGGAGTGGATAATGGGATAAAATGAAACTCAAAAAGTGGAAAATCACTGACCTATAACTCTTTAGCCTGAAGAACCTGAAGGTTTGTCTAGTTTGGAGAAAAGGAGGCTGAGGGGCCACTGCATTGCTCTCTACAGATTCGAGAGGAGAGGAAGGGGAGAGGGAAGTGAGGATCTCTTCTCCCTGGGTTCCAGTGACAGGTCATGTGGGAATGGCTCAAAGCTATTTGCCAAAAAGTACTGCTTTACCGGGGCTGCTGAGTTTCACGTCCTGGTTGAATTGAGTTAACAGTCTTGGCCAAAAGAGGTAAAAACACACGACATTTTGTAATGCTTGATTCAAATGACCCCATAATAAAACATCACAGTGTTTCAGGATGAGTTTGTTGAGAAGTGCAGGTGCTGCCTCTGCGGGGAGGATGCGGTGCTCCTTTTCTTCTCTCCTGTGTGATAACTCAGCAACCAGGGAATTTGCTGGCTGGTGGGGACGCAGGGCTCAAACTTTCCTTTTCCTGATGCAAGTGAGGATATAAAGCAGGGATGGGAATCTTGTGACCCTTTGCCTTGGCTGTGTAAGTAGACGTAGAACATTGAAATACTTCATGTTTTATTTAAATGCCAGTACAAAGATATTCAGGTACTTGATTCCTTTGTGGTTAATCAAAATGTCCTTTAAGATGTCTTTGTGACTTTGCCAGTGTTCCAGCAGTCAACCTCTAGCCTTTTAAAAATTGTTGGTTTTATTTTAAGTATCATGGCAGTTAAGATAACAATACTATTACTATTTCTAATGGTACATTTGAGGGGGTTTTTATTTGACACCCTACCTTTTAGCACACACTTTTCATTATTTTTTCCTCAAAGAGCAAGGCTAACAAGAATGACTTTGTGGAGAGTTTGAAAGGTAGAATTATCTTTCAGATTGCAGGAAAAATTAAAAATCTTGTAAGATCTAAAAGCATGATTTATCTGCCTGTTTGTTTCTGTGTGTATCTCAGTCGAATTGGTCACTTCTTGATTTGCTGCTTAAGAGAATTCCCCTTTTGCAAGTCAGAGGTGGAGACCAGACTCTTCATTTAAGGAGAACTAAAAGGAAGGCTCAGCTATGGATCTAAACTACGCATATCTGTTCCAACGGTACCCTGTGAGTGTGTCTCAATTTTGAAAAGGTGACACGTGTTTGTAGAGACAAGCTGTTCCTGTGATACCTAATATTAATCATGTAACTAAGTGTATGCTGTCTGTGCCACTCCTGCATGTCATCTGCAGGCTGCTGCCATCATTGTTTAAAGGAGGTGGAAGCAATAATGCTGAGGAGTTGTAGATGACAAAGTGTAATTTATTTTCAGCCTACGTGGAAGTGCTTGCCAGCTTGATAATGCTTGTCCTGGTCGTCTTCCTTGTATTTGTGTACAGCAGGTGAGTGCTTTTGCTCTATAAAGAAAATGTAATTCTATTGACTTTCACTAAATTGAATTAATACCATATATAACTTGATTTCAAGTTTATAGAGGCTTTCACAGATATTGAATTTTATTTTTTTTTTTAAATCTGTCCCCAGAAATATCTGTGTAGCCTGCCCTGGGAATACAGAGTGAAGATAAAGGATAAGAATTACCCGTGTGGTGAGCCACAACAAAGCTATTTTGAGTATCCTGCCCTATAAGTTTGGATGGTGATTTTATGGAACTAGCTCTAACTTCTCCTTGTTTTCCAAATACATCAGATGGTGCTATAAAGGTATTTTCTTTCCCCACAAATCTTACCTTGACAGAATGTCAAGAGGGGACAACCCACATTTGACAGTATCTCTAACGCCTTCAGGTCAGACACATGATTTTGGTATGGTGTCTGTGTTCTGGAGAACATCTGCTCTTCAAGCCTGCTTAGTCTCTTTAGTGTTGATCAAGATTATGATCTCACTGTATTGTATATATTCCAGGCTTTGTAAGGAGAAAAATACCACAAGGAGTGGGCTGGGTTGCACTTCAGCCCCCTCTCCTGCCCCTCTGAGTTCACTTCGTGAATGCTGGCCAGGCATTCTTATTCTGAAGTGGGATTTTGTGGTTCTTGCACAGTCAGATGTGGTTCTAAGGTATGATGAATTTTTCTGGGCCTTCTCCAATACTGCCTCCTGTGTTGTCACTCTTCTCATCTCCTAAAGGTTCTTCCTGCCTCCTCATTGTCCTTTTTTCAAAACAAATGAATAAAAAAAAAGCTCACAGCTTCTTTTAAGAGGCTTCTTTTTGTGTCTTCTTCCAAAAAGCCTAAGGATCTGCAATAACAATTAATGACACTAACCTTAGTAAAAAAAAAAAAAAAAGAGACTCTCAACTTGTCTTTTTTTTTTGGTGGGCATTGGAGGCAAATAGAAATCTTTTTTCCACCTCATTTGACAGACACAGGCTAAATTCAATCTCTGTAAATTGATGTTGTAACAGGGCTCTTTTATCCTCCTTTTGTTCATACTCTAATTTTTAATATTCCTGTTTATTGTGCACATTATACTCTTTAAATACTAGCAGTTCAAAGTGTGTCTTTCTGCTATCTATTTTTTTTTCATTCTATGAACCACTGTAGAAATGGACTTTTCACATTTCTGATTTATAAATAATTTTTCATGTGAGATGCCTCTTTATCCATGACAAGGCTGTTAAAGAGAGATTAGGTATAAGAGCCTATTTCGAAGACCAACCTCCTCCTAGAAAAGTAAATTGTGCGCTTTCTGGGGCTCCAGTACTGTCCTTGCCTTGCGCATCATATTTACCACCAACAGTGATAACATTTATCATCTGTGACCCAGACTTCCCTCCGTAAAGCCAATCCTTTGTCTGTAAATCTGTGGATTCTCTGTTGCTATAAAGCTGGAATTGACCTCACTCTGTCCCCCTAATGTTCCTATTCTGCCTTTAGTGTCCTTGCAGTCTGGCTCAAGAATGCTCTTTTTCTTCCGATCTTTATAAACACTTGTGCTGACATTAAGGGCTACACCGCCTGAGCTCAAAGGCAAGGCTTGCTCCATGTTCAAACAGGTTTCTCCACGTAAGCTTGTCATCTAAGTTCCCCGTTTAGTCACTGAGGCATAACCAACACAAGGCTTAACTCAGTTGCCCCCACATCCTTCCTGACCTCCAGTTCAGAATCAGACAGAGTCTCCTGCGGGTCACGTTCTGTCTACCTGCTCTGTACAAATGCCTCAGACATCTCAAATGGCACTACATTTCTGTGGCCGAACAACTTACTCAAACTCTTTGTATCCCCTAACAAAGACCTCCCAGACACATCCCTAACCATGTTGTTGTGAAGTCACGAGAGTTAGAGATACACCAATTTAGCCAGTCTTGCTGGTTCACAGCGCATTGTGTTTGCAAGTGACTCAGGACCATCGCTTCCACTGTTCTGCCACAAGTAGACACCCACATTTGGTCGGTTTGATACTGCCTGAGCTCCACATTGAGCCCCAATCAGTTACCCATACTATGGCAACTAATTTAGTCCTAAATAGTTAGGCAGCATGATATTATACTCTCATTATAAACTGGTCATTAATGCCTGATTAAACAATATATAGAGAATTTGAACACTTATCCAAATAAATTGTTGTTTTTAAAGTCAATTGTTTCAAAGTCAATTAAATGATATCTGGAAAAGAAAATAATGTAATTGCTGTTAAAACACTGACTTTTATTCGTGAGCTAACAGCCATGTCAGTCACACTGCTCATCTGCCTGGTGAATTCCAGGGTTTCTTTGTTTTATTTATTTAGGAAACTCATGTTCCTTAAAAAGGTGATGATATATCAAGAGAGAGACTCTTGTTAATTTGTCCAAAGTCACAAATATTTATTTAATATCACTAGAAATCAGAGAAGGTTTTTCAATTTCTCATGTTCCTAAACTAAATGTTGTCCATTATCTGTCTGCCCAGAATGCTTATCTGTAGAGTCACATCATGTCTGGATGATGTAAATTGTTCTCTAGACAAATAAACTTAAATACACCACTTCAAGATGGTAAGGGTGGAATCAGCAGTATACGATGGAAAGAAAGAGCATATATTTATTTTCCCTAATATAGAGAGAATCCACAAAAGAAGGGGCTTTTCTAGCTAACCTGATGTGGAGAGCTCTAAACTAGGAATGACAGAAAGGAGAAAGAGGTGAGGACCACATTCAAGTGAGGAAGTCGTGGATGGGGTTGGCAAGCAAAGGGTGCAAAGTGATGTTGACAAGAGAGACCTTACACACAACAAAACAGGACTGAAAGGGCCCCATCCTAAGTGCATATAGATATATAGATATACAGAACATCCCTGGAAACATTCAAGGTTGGATGAGGCTCTGAACAACCTGATCTAGTCGGGGATGTCCCTGCTTCTTGCAGGGGGGTTGGACTAGATGACCTTTGAAGGTCCCTTCCAACCATAACCAGTCTATGATTCTATGACTCTAAATAAGGAAATGCGTACAGGACAGGATGGTGGGGAAAGCTCTCACCTTTTCTGGGCTGTGAGTACACTTGAGTGCCTCTCTGAAGTGCCTGTACTTCAAGTGCAAGGCCCAGCTCTAACTTGCAGGTGTGTGGTCCCCAACAGGGAAAGTGGGATTTTCCTTTTAGGAAACTAGGGTGGGTTACATCAGGGAAATAGGACCGGATTAGACAGCCTGATAGAAGTAAGGCTGTAACAGCTCCACGTTGCAGCCCCTGGTCCAACCAGTAGGATTCCCAGTAGAAACATGCACAAATATATACATGTCTAGCCACACAGGCCAACCCAGACAGCTACACCCACATGAACACAAGCAGCACCAGTGGCCTCATCCTGCTCTCTTCTCTGACTTAGCAGGATGGAGGTCACTAGTGAGAGCACACCTCTGTATATACACATACGTACAAGATGGATCACTCCAGTGACTGGGCTCAGACACCTCGTCTGTCTCATAGCTGGTCCCTGGATCCCAGTCTCCCCAGTTACTGGCACCTGGACATATGAACCCCTAAGGCCACAACCCCTCTGTAGCTGCTGGCACAGACCATCTTACTTGTCACCCACCCCGAGATGGCTGGGAGTCCTCTGGTCCCCCAGCAGCCACCACCCATGGTCTCAGCCTTAGAGACAAATACACACACATGGGTCTTGCTCCTGAAGACACCGAGACCCCACTGTCTCTCTGGCAGCTGGTGGAACTCCCCTGGTCCCTCTGATGACCAGCTCCTCCCAAGGTCTCACCCTTAGAGACAAACAGACACACACGTATCTTTGCTAGTGCTCACACGCTCACCAGCACACCCACACTCACTGCAGCTGCTGCCACCATGGACATATGGGCCCCTGTGACCCAAGATGTGTTCCCACTCTGGTTGCTGCACTCAGACCCCGTAACACACACATGCACACAACAGAGCCCACACCCAGGAAGGAGTTAGAAGGGAATTTAGTAAGGAGACAGGGCAGATTGTGCTGATCAGGCAAAGGGTATGGCCAGCTAAACGTAGAATCCATCTCCCTATTTACATGCGTCTGTCCCTAATCTGCTTATCCCTCTATGTTCCCACATTACTTTCTTCCTCAAATTCCCTAGATGCCTCCGTTCTCCACCTTTGGTTCCTGCCTTAAGCATCTCATATTGAGTCCTGGGAAATCCTGAAATGCTCTTCCCCTGCATCCCATAATATGTTCCACCCCTAGGCAGCTGTCCCCCTCAGTCCAAAAGGTTCTCAGGATGTGACCTATCTTGCTGGGTTTCACTCCTGGGCAATGGGGCTGAGCGTCTCCTGTGACAATCCTGAGACTGTCCTGGACAGGGTTTTCCTTTTCCTAAATCCCTAATTTGGGTTCTCCCTGCCCACTGCTGTGCCCTTGGCCTTTAAGGCCAGGTTGGATGGGGCTCTGAGCAACATAATCTCGTTGGAGATGTTCCTGCCCCTTGCAGGGGGCGTGGATTAGATGACCATTAAAGGTCCCTTCCAGTACAAACTATTCTGTGATTCTATGATTCTATGGGTTTATGGACGTGGGACTTTGATGGGCTGATGCTTCCTGTGATGGGTCTCTAGGTAACTAGACAAGGTACTATTTGGGTGTCTCCAACTGCTGTTGTCTCTCTGTGCTCCTTTGTGAGTGTGCAGGCAAGTTTGATAACCTAACTGGCTGTATCTCAGACTAATTTTAGTCTCCATGTATGTGCCTGTCTCTCTTGGCTATAAAGGAAACTGGAGGTGGGCAACAGAGATTTGGGCATAGCACTTCCGGGTGTTCCAGATTGAGTGAGAAGAACCTCCCTCTGGGCTGCCAATCATACGCTGGTGTGTCAGGGGGAGACCCAGACCAAAGATTAGCCCAAGAAATTCCTACAGCTGAACACAGGGAAGAGCTGAATTGACTTACCGAGGTGAGCTTTCACTCTACCCCCTTGCTGTGGGACATCCCAGCTGAGAACAAGCCCAATGTCTGTCGAGGAGGGTGAGCTGCTAAGCTGTGTTTATTGTTCTGTGCTGTATTGCTAACAATTAGAAGTTGATCACCTTTAGTTTTTGTAGTTTGGTTAAAGACGCTTTAAAACAAATAACAAAGTCGCTTAATATTTGGCACTGCTGTGCTGGGATTTTTTGGCCATGTCCCAAGCCTTGAAGGTTGCAAAGGGAGGGATATCTGGTTCCGGGTATTCCATGGTTTCAGGCTACAGCATCTTGCCATGGCAAGGGCTTCTCTGAGTAAGGGCAGGCTTAGGCTTTCAGGGAACATCCCATTTTCATGGAAAACAGGATGTCCCTGGTGTTTGCCCAGAGTTAAGCAGCAGTAAAGAGAAATGGGAAGGTGGTTGAAGTTTTAAAACTCTAATCTTGGGTTTAAATGTCAAACTCTATGTTCTGTAATGAGTGATTCAAAGTTCCTGTCCTTAAACACTCTGTGGTGATCACCAACCTTACCTGGGCAGTAGGCTGAAACATTTGTGGTGTTAGTTTGTAAGTCTAGTTGCAGAAATATTTAAAACTGTAGCACTTCTTTTAATTGTTTGTTTTCCAGGAAAGACAAGAGACAGTGACTGGGGGAGGCAGAGGTTCCTGTTTGCCATCCCCAGGTGCTTGCTGAGCTCTTTTTCTGAATGACTCAGTATAGTACAGATGATGAAGTAGTTTCTATGAAAAAAATGATCTATTGTGTACTAAGTTTTTTTTTTCAAGGAAAATCCCTTCTGAGTCATCACAAATGTTCTGTAATAGTTGCTGGAGGACCTATTTTCTACCCATAAATAGTTTCTTTTATACTTAACTTCAGAAGCCAGTATCTTTCCGGCTTGGAATTAAACTCAAAGTGTTGCTTTATCAGACCATTTGTTATTGCAGTAGCTGGTTGATTACAGATGTACATAATTTTTTTTTTCCTGGTCTTTTTAGAGGGCCAATCACTATGGTAACCACATTACAGAAAATTGCTTGGTCTCCTTAAAATACCCTTCAGAAAAAGGTCATTTGTTATTAACATTTTCTGACTAAACTCGAAATGTTAGCATCAAGACGATTGTTGCTGTTTTTATACTTACATGGGTTTTTTCTTTACCATGCACCTTTCAGTTAACTATCAAAACAGGACAAAATATTGAGACTCCAAAACAATTGTAAAAGCTGCAGACTTTTGAGTATGTTTTGAAATATCGAGATTTGCTCACGTTGCTGTGTTTGGGCTGCTGGCACGCACAGCTTTGTTTCATCATTTTCGTTTCTCTGATTCTGAGAAAAATCCAGACTGAAGTTAGTCTTTCAACCTCTGTGCGCTAGTATTGAAAGGAAGGGGCAGGCTTATGACGGTTATAGACAGCCGTCTGTTGTTGAATTATGAGATAGCTGTTCCGGATAGTCATTTAAAAGCCTGGAAATGGCTGGTTAAAGGTTTCTACTCTCAGGGTAAAATGCATCCAAGAGGTATTAGATGGGAAAAATCAGGTCTGATTGTAATAATAGGGTCCTAGCCTGTGAAGTGAGAACACACAAAGTTGTTCTCTTTCTGGCATACGCCACTTGTGTTCTGCTTGATTGGACATGTTGTTTCTCTGCCATTTTACATTGTCTACATTGCTGGCAAAGGAGTCTCACATTTGTATAGTTTTCTTGTTTTGGAGATAGCTATTTGCAGCTTTTATCCAAGCCTAGTAAGCAATAAAAAAAAAAAATTAAAAAATCTCCTTTCTTGGAGTTCCATCATTTTGGAATTGACAAACAAGTTAAAAAGGCTGCCAAAAGAAAGCATGAGTTGGAGGAAGTTAATTCGCATTGATGTGTGCATGCCACTGATAGCAAGTTATGCCTATGACATTCTGACATTGCCTCTCAAAAAAGAGAAAGAGTGGAGTGGAGTGAAAGACTAAGAGGATGTTCATTTAATTGGAAAGCCTACTGAGATCTGAGGCAGCTGAGGCAAAGGATGCACCCTTTTTCTGCACAATGGCATTGGTTGAAGGTTGTATATAAGGTGGCCTTATTAAAGTGACAAGGCAATTTAATTCTTTTGTGCACAATGATTCTACTTCATTGATTTACAATGGGAAGGATATAATTTTGCTCGTGTTGGCAAAAAGCTCAAATGTCAGGCTTTTCAAATTGCCATACTTCCTTGTTCAGGATGAATAATGAATAAGTCACCTTTTGTCTACAGTTAAATATTCTTGAATAAATACAAAGAACATAAAAGACATAAATGATTGCCTGATTTATATTTAAAATAAAGATCAACATTGTGATAAATGGTTGAAAATGCTTAGTGTGAAGTAATATGACTATGCTGATAATTACATTATCAATTAAGGGGCAGCCCAGGTGTGGAGTGCTATAGAATGGATGGCAGAGAGAAACCCCCAGTGTGGAACATGCCAAACTTGGCTGTCTGGAAAGGGCGTCAGAGGGGAGTGAAGAGACCCTTAGCTATGCAGGGGATCTCATGTTTAAAATTGGGCCATTTAATGTACCAAAACATCCATTCTCTCAGGAAGCTGTAGCTGTTGCTTCTTGCATTGTCACTAGCAGAATGCATTGGTCTCATGACTGGAAACAGATTTTGCTCCATTTATTCATGATGGTTTGGGTGGGCAGAGATCATTTCTCAGGACATGTCTTTATTCCGAGAGGAATAGATCTTAGAGATCTGCTAAGTCCAATGTTCATAACTCATAATGTTGTCAACCCCTCAGTAAAAGAACTGGAACAACTTAGAAGATGAGATGCAAAAGTATGCTGAATAATCCTCAACATTTGATTCTTAGACCAAGGCAACAGGCCTTGCCTCCATATGGACAAGTGCACAGCCTCCAGTTTGGCTAAAATAACTGTGTTAAAACTGTGCCTACTCCTGATCTATTGTTCTTGCTCCTCTAGAAAGCTTTGTTTGTCTATTAAATGTCTCAATGTCTTAATGATGTTGGATTAGCTACTTAGACACTTCTGTTAGATTAAATGTATGCTATGAACTTGTAGCAGGGCAGCAGGCAGTCTCAGAGGTAGATGACTGACATGAGACTGTGATATGGTGAAGATCTCAGGATGCTCTATGTGGAAGTGCAGGATGGAGTACAATGGAGTAGGTATAACATACGCCTGGGTCCTACTGTGCTTAGATCATGATGGTGGAAAGAAGGATCATAGTGCTTACGTGCAAGGAGGCCTTACAAAGGTGCTGCAGGCAAATTCAACACCCCCATGGTACAACGTGTGCAACTTTCCAGCTAATCGCACAGTTTAATTCTGTATCTGTATGTCTGAGAGAGGGGGATTTCCGGGACTCTTAAAAAATAAAACCCAAAAGCAACCACTTCAAAAAAGCCTTCCAGAAATATGCCATGTGACAGAAGTTGCCATCAATGAGAGACCATCAGCAGGAACAATTACATCCGCCATGCAAACATCTTCCATTGAACAAACCAATGTACAATACAGCAGTAGCAGACTGCAGCTCTCTAAATGAACCAGGTCAGGGTGTGTGGATTGCAGGAGGTTTTATGTGCATTGCTGACAGCAAAGATATGGTGAGATTCCTCAGCTTTGGGCAGGGGCGGCGTGTATTCTTCTGTCTACTCTCTTCTGTGACATCTTTAACCTCTCCTTGCAGTAGTCTTTCCTCTGTCCCTCCCCAGACTCTCCTGTTTTATCTCCCCATTCTCCCACACATTTCCTTGTTTAGTGAGTTCAAAAGATCTTTTGATCTCTTGTCCCAAACCCCAAATCTCCAGAACTATTGTTGGTTTCTATGTGTATAAGCTCCCATTTCTCCCTGTATTTTTTTTCCAAACTAATTTCTCACTTCCATGGGATGTGTTGCAATGCAAATTGAGAAGGAATTATTTCATCTTTTTTTTTTCCTGCCCATTTGTTCCACAAGCCCAATGAAGAACAGTAGCTCAGAGAAAAGTGCTCATCTTACCTGCTAGCAGTGGGCTGCTTGCTTATTTCTGCCCAGGGTGATGGTAGTGGCCAGTGATGTTGCCCAGGAACAGAAACTATCTTCTTCCACTCTGTCCTGTAGTGTTAGGCCAGATGTTGAGAGTGACTAGTTTTTCCCTTGCTGCTTCTTGTGGGTGTCCCCCAGCCTCTCTATCACAGGTTTGTCATTACCTGACTGTTTCCTAAAGGAGTTTGTGTGTTGGCAGCTGGCATGTGAAAGCTTCAGGTACATCTAATATTTCCTACTTTTTTAAAGCATTGCTGGCCAACGATTCCTATTTCTGATGTGGCTTTTAATTCCTAGAGCTGAGCAGTTTTGAAGTTGCATTAAATGTCATGTTAAATGACTCTCTTGCAGTGGGTCATTTTTAGAAAATAAAATTTAACTTCTTGTGATGTTATTTGAAAATCTGTATGCATTGATAGGGACTTATCATTCTGAAGCTGCCAGAATTCTTCCTTTCTTTGTTTTTGCTCACTATTGAATAGGTTGAAGTCCCAATGTTATGTTATAAAGAAAGAAGGACATGAAGAGAAAACGAACACTGCATGCTACTTTTAGAGATTCTGAATAATTCTAAGCTATACATGGCTTAAAAATTTCTGTTAGGCAAAAATGCATTCAGTGTGTGCTTCCATTTACCCGTGTGGTGTGGCAAATCAAAGCCTTGGCTGTATCTTTTCTCTCAACTTACTGCTATGGATCTAATTGACCAAGAAGCTGCTGTACTTCTGGGTCTGTGGAAACGAACTGGCTTATGATTTCTTTTGAGTGCCGCGATAATAGCTCAGTTACTGTACCTTTACTTGCAAAAGGTGTCTGTTGTATGAGTAAGTGTGGTGACGTACAAGGGGCAATGAAGGTAAATGGGAAAATACGATATGTAGTAATGTTCCTTTTGGAGCCTGTGCAGAGTCAATCAACGGTCTACCTACAGAAGTTGCTGCACCATTCTCCTGATAAGGCTGCATGGGCTAGCATCTGCTCAAACCTTCCTTTCTCTAGTTTTGTTTCAGGTCCACCCAAGATCTTATGTCCTTGCTGAATGAAGAGCAGAGATTATGATAATTCTTTTTCACTGATTTTTTGGGGGGGCTTCAGCTTCACAATATGACCACGAGATACAGGAGTGAGGTGTATTCCCAGTATAACAAAAGCATCAGACTTTTTAAGGAAACCTTGCAAGAGATTGAAATAATGTGTCCTTGTTTACACGCATGTTAATTATGATTAAAAAGAACCCCTTCTTGCATTTGGTCTTCATTCTTCTTCTGTTTGTTGGGCCACTTGCTCTCATGAAGAGCAAATGTAAAAGATTACCATGGACTTAACCAATAGTGTAATCAGAAGAAGACACCCAATTTTAACACTGTCCCTCTGCAGGGGAAGAATGGGAGGATGAGACTTACAACTGTGTTCCAGTGAGGACCAAATGGGCACCAAATTTTACTTTTCACATGAAAAGAAACTTACAGTGGGTAATGATTTCCAAATTAATATCCATTAAGCAAAAGAAATCAGTATACAATGACCATTTCATACAATAGCCCAGGTTGGAAGGGACCTTAAAAGATCACCTGGTTCAACCTTTTATTCTAATGCAAAGGCTGCCAGGAAAAAAAGCGTAATGGAAATTCTTTGTTAAATCCAAATATTTGCCCTGTATCCAGAAAATGTTGAAAGAATGGACTATTTCAAAGATTCGCGTAGCTGGCAATGAATTTCAGGACTTCTTTGCTAGGTTTTCTTTTACAAGAATATACGCAAAAGAATATCTTTTAGTACTGGCAACTGTTAGTGTTAAGAGCCTAAAACTGAGCAATGGAGTTTGGCAATTGTATCAGTTTCTGGCATCCTCACCTCTCTCAGCTCCATTCCTTCACCATGAGAAAAGTCCTGTAAGGTGTTTGGTTTTTTTTTTTTTTTTTAATACAAACATTTACTATGGTGGTAAATTTTTTAAAGACTGAACTTTTTATTTTGATGTTAAAACAAATCTCCTGACCAGAAATTTAATGTTATATTAGCAAGATGCCACTTTTAGGAAGGATTTATAAAGCATTGATCAGGTAACCAGCTCTCCAAACTTCCTTTATGTGAGCATTGTGTGAGACAGCACTGGACTAGCAAACAGAAAGTAGAGTAAATCTTCTCCATTCTTCTTTAAGAAAAATTCTGAGAACTGTGCAAACTCCTGGACTTATGTGAACCTGCATTTTAGAGGTTATTCAATTACTCTGATCTGTCAGCATAGTTTAGGTATCATTTGAGGTCTGGGAAGAGATCAGTCCTTGCTGTTCAGAAACAGCCTTGTGTGTGAAAGAGGATTTCTTTGTATCTGGAAACCTTATGTTAAAAATAAAAATTAATTCAGTCCAAAATAAATATTCAATGTGTTTTTATTCTAGATGGAAGTAAGTTGTTTCCTTTGTGTTTTAAGGGCAGGTTGAACTAAAGCAGTGTGTAATGAATTCTACACCAAGATGTTTCTCGGGAATTGATCAAAGTCTCTTCCTTGGACTGTGATGGAGCACCGCGTACTTGTGGGCAAATCTTATATTTCCTCATGCTAAGCTTTTACTAGCATGTATTTTGAAGTCAACAACCTGTTTTCTCTCTCCTTTGTAGCCCTGTGGCTGAGTCCTGTTAAATCTTTTCAGATTATTTTTTTTTTTTTAGAGCAGGAGAGATCTAAAATGTGCAAATATTTCATGATAGCATGCTTCTAGGAAGAAACCCCTGAAATGCCATTGCAGAACATGGTTTTGATTGGTGTGAAACAGTGCTGTTTGCATGTCTAAGAGATGGCATTCCAGCATAGAGAGGCTGGGAGAGGAGTTATTTGGAAATCTTCTCCCCTCGTTGTCTTGTGTGCTTCAGCTCTGGGCCTCAAAGGTACACAGGCAAGAGGACAGGTAGAAGCAGAAGAGGGGTGACGGGTCTTTGCAGGGACTTGAATTTCAGCATCTGGGTTGCTGCTGAACTCCTGGAAAAGGAGGAATAGATGGGAAGGGTGTTTGCCTAGCACTTCAACTTGCTGGCTGTGAGAAAGAGAATGGCTGTGGCTGTCAGCTGCTTCTTGTGTGAACTTCAGGTGGTATGAAGGTGCACTCTGAGTGAGAGACTTATCTCACCTCCCTTCAGACTTTGTGAATCACCAGGACCAGGAATCAACAATGGTGGTCTGAGATGCCTGGAGGAGCACAGCTCAAGCTCTGGATTCACCTTTTAAGTGAGACAGAGAAATTTTACATATGGAGAAAAGTAATTTTAAAATGTTTGAAGGTTGCCCTTGGCTTAACTGATGCAATATGCTAATGTGCACGTCGGCTCCCTGACCTTTAAGACCAACGTTTGTTCTAAAGTTATTTGCTTTCAGGAAGCCCATGCAAGATTTAATCAACAAAGACCTATCTTGCCCGTAAAATAAAGACCAGTGGGAGCAGATATACAATGGGCAGAAAGAAAAAGAGTGAGTAGTTACTCCTTCTTTGCCCAAGAGTCATTCGTAAATTCTATCCCAGGTGCAATTTTCCATGTGCTGCTTTTTAAACCTTGAAGTACAGATTAAAAAACCCGACACTTCTACCTTTTGATTGCTCAAGGACTGGTGTGATATCTTATTATTGACTAGAAATTAATTGTAGCTTTTCCTCCTGATTTGAACTGTAAAGTCAAGCTGCAATTCTCTTTTCTGAGACTAGTTGCTAGAGTGGACCACCAATAATCTAGCCTAAGAGATGATCACTCAGCAGTGAATTCTCTTCCCTCTTTTTCACTACTTTCCTTGGTTTCTTCCTTTTGTTGCATTTAAATGTTTGTGATTTTCACCTCTTTATCCATCATAGCACACCATTGACTGAATAATACACTTTTATTAAGCTGCCCCCTTTCTGTGAAATAAATGCCAGTAATAATCAGTCAATCATTCAATCCATATGAATGTGGAATTTAGATGTGGCTGTTTGAATTGGGTTTATAATATACCATTTCTTGGTACAGCATGTTCTTTGATAGTATTTTTTTAAATGACTGTTTCCAACTGCACTTGAAAACACCTATGAAAGAAATTGTTTGTGACGCTATACTTAGTTTAAATCTCCTTCTCTTTTCTTCAGCATTTTTGTCTGCATTTCATTTCTATGCAAATTATATCTTTGTGAGTCAGTAAAATTTTACAAACCAGTTGAAATGCAGCTATGGAATGAATTATCGGAGAAAATTTGGAAAATATGCTCATGAAAGGAAAACTGAAGAAAACATTTAAATCTAATTGTGTATTATTCAAGAAGAATTTCAGAGCAACCCTTAGGCAAATATTATATAAATGTATACCTATATTAAATGATTAATTTTCCACAGGTAATATACTTGAAGGCTCAGGGACTATTTTCCCATTAGCCTGTGCATGTAGCACTTCTCAACTGAAATGCAGTCTAGGTACACAAATGCACTTAACTCACTCATGGTGAATTGCAGAGGAGGAATTGTGAATGTAACCCTTGTAAACAGCAAGAGAGCCATGGCAGTCGCTAACAACTGTCCCAGGGCTTCGTTTCCATTAGAGCAATAGTGACTGAGTTTAACGTCACAGGGAGTCAGTCCTTGATGACCAAGAATAATTTCATGTCCTCCCAAGCATAAAGCATCCAGTCCCCCTAAATTCATTAACAGCAGCTGGCGGGTCTGCTGTGGATACTCTGAATAACTACCAGATTCTCAGCAATCGATCTCCGAAATGGGAGTCTTGATAGCTGTGCATTTGTCAGTCAAGAATAATTTCTATGATTTGTGCCTCCATGAGTTATCTGCTTCCTCTGGTGAGACAGACTGGCTTTGTGAGTAGTTTCATCCCTCATTTCAACATTCACCTAGGAAGAATGTGGGCTGAAGTGCAGAGGCAGGAAGACTAAAGGACTATCAACACTTGCCATTCTTACAGCCCTACTTCTAGTTTTCCTTGTGGTGCTTCCACACCGAGGCACGCCCATTCATTCTCCATTCACATAAATCTTAATATTTCTGTTACAAATCTCTGTTTACATGGACAAGTTTAATCATTTTGCATTTCTGCACCTAGAAGAATGTCTCCTTACTCCTTATAGATCAGCCGTGATGGCCCTTGGCTTCTGTGGAGCAAATACATCCTAACAACAAACAATATTTTCTGAAGTACCCATGTAACTAAGGGCAAGATTCAACAGACCGCAGAAGGACGTATAAATTGAAAGGCAGGCAGATTTAAGGCATTGAAGTCTAATGTTACAACCTAAGTTCCCTCTTCCTAGTTGCCCACTCAATCTGGAGCATTATCTGGTGCCTTCCAGCTTGAATCCCAAGTTCCTTGTGAAGTGCTCCAGTCCGAGCAGATAGGTGATTAGCTGGTGCCTAATATTGCTGAAGGTCTATCAGCTATGGTACATGCTTTTGAAGGCCTCTGTCTTCGAGGAACAAGCCTGTGCAACGCGTCCTGTGAGAACTCAGCCCTGTGTGAAAACCCACAGTAAAGAATTCTGCCTAGAGGGGCTGTTTAGGAGCTGTTTAGGTGGCTGCTTGGAGGCTCCCAGCTCAGCCTGGGTCCTCCGAAGTGATGCCAAACAAGGCATTCCAGCTCACACTTCAAGGTCAGGTACACTACGCTGGGCATCCTCATGAAGCAGTAATGACATGTGCAATGCCCCCACTAAAAAAAAAAAAGGTGCCTCTGCTCTGCAGTGAAATCCATCTTTTTATGGATTGTTGTCGACTGTAGGAACATTTATAAAGACCACACAAAGCTTACACATTACTCTTATTTAATCAGACACAGTAATGTTCGTCAGCTGTTAATCCAGTCTAGTATTTTATATATTTCTAAATGGATGACAAAGGAAATTTAATCTTTACTTTGATTCTCAATCAATGATATCTTACATTATAAGCTAGCAATGATGTTTCTGTAATGCAGAATAGAGGGTTACATTTGTGTGTGTGTATTTTTTTTTTTTTTCCTACAGTATTTTCCGGCATTATGGGTATGAAAAAAAGCTCAAGTTTCTGTGATGAATGCATAAATTTGTACATACAGTATAGTAGTTATGTGGTAAATACAATGCATAGCAGTATTAGGTATATATTAGGTATATATATATATTAGGAGATAGTAGGTATCACATTTTGTGTTAATTTCCAGTGCTCTCAGAAAACTAAGGGGATTCAATTCAACATGGATGCAATTCAACAAAATCATGAAAATTAATAGAGTGTTCAAATAATACTAGGAACCAAATTCAGACAAAATTTTTCAAGCCAGTAAAAGGTAGGATCCATTCTTCTTAATTTTAGCAATCTTAAATGAGATGTCAAAGTCCAGTTAGACTTCTAGGTTTCATGCATAAAGTGTTCAGAAAGAAGCATCTCCAACTGAATTGGAATGGAAGACTACAAAATTCCAGATGGTCCAGAAAGATGACAAGGCAATTACTATTCACTATTTTTCACAAAAGAAGGACTATGGACCACATAGGTAAATTAACATAATGTCTTTAAAACAAACTTGGTGTATAATTAAATCATGTAACGATTTGTCACAGGAAGCAGTAAAACAAAAAATTTAAATTTATTTTAAAAGATGTAGAGAAGTTCAAGGATAAGTTTGCCGTTGGGTTACTGAATGTAATTATTTGACTGTGACCCTTGCCTCGGTGCCCTGTGCTCTTCAGTGAGACTGGGAGTATGTACTGGGGACAGATATTTCCAGCTACTAGATAACGTCAGAAACAGGATATTACTCTGAATGGACTTCTGTCCTGATCACTTTTGGGGTTTTATCTTCCTTTTGTTTCTTTAGGACTAAAGAGCATCACTGAAGTAACACTGCAGTAATACTGGGTAATCTCAGCATGCTATATCTCTGTCAAGATTTTTGTAAGCATTATGTTGCAAGAACAATTTATCAGAATAATTTTAAAAGGCACAGTAAGACATTTCTGAGTTTGTTTTTCCAAGGCAGGTCATGACAGGAAAAGCAAAATCTTACTTCTGCAGGCACAGCGATACTCAGAATTTAAAGAAAGTTTTGTGAGTTAAGTTGCAAAAATAAAAATTATTCTCAATTTTAAGGGTGTATGCATAAAAATCTAATTTTAGTATTTGCAATGCTTCTGGTGGTGAAAAATGCTAGGCAAAAATGCTGCAGCTTTTATTTGCATTTCTTGAAGGACAGAGAACTTTCCTGAACTTTTCAATGGAAACTTCTACTGGAGGGTACTTCCAAGCCGACCGAACTCTTTCAAGGATGAGGAAAGCCTTTAAGCGGCACCTTTTATTTCTTGGCAAAAGCTATAAGAATAGGGTTTCTATACAGAATAAGGTAATTTCTTCCTCTTGCAGAGAGTGTAAGTAAATCCACGTGGAAGAACTTGGCAATTCAAAATCAGGTTGTGACTAGCTGGTGGTCTTAGTCTGGTTACGTGCTTGTTGCCAGTGATTCTGAATTTATGTGTAGCCAAGACTGAAGCATCTGTTCCTATTGTGTCTGATGCTTTCCATCCTTCATGTTCTTCCATGCTACCTTTCTGCACCGAATATCTTCCATTTGGTGTAGACTGAGCTAGGATCTCCCGGACTTGTGGGTTGTACGCTGCGATGCAATTTGTATTTTGCAGCTTTGTCTGCCCTGTCTGAGGTTCCACGTTCTTTGCCTGGCAACTTAATAAAGCAGAAGCACTTCTGGCTTAACATTCTCCTGCAAGCAGAGGCAAGGCATGGAAATGGGCCAGGAGCTGTTTCAGCCTTTGGTGTTGGTGTGAGTGAATATGTAGCTCAGAAAGGGTCATTTCTAGAAAACTAAGATCTAGGGGGGTGTCAACTAGCATGCAAAGCTCCAGTATGCTGCATTATGCTAGGCATTTTGGGGAGCTCCAATTTTCATGTTTGGACAAAAGCACTTTTTATTTCCCACCTAATAATACACATGACAGTCTGTCCACTGCTAATCTGGGAGACCCAACAGCCTGAGAGAGGTGAGGATGTCGCAGCTGCGTGGCCCCAGGTCCAAAGGTGGTGAGCCTGGAAATGTCCTCCCAGTAGGCACACACACACACACATGGAGCGCACGTATACATCACACCTGTATATACATGGTCGGCTGCACAGATCACAGATGGACACACAGAGCACTCGCATGAACACAGGCAGCACCAGTGGCCTCATCCTGCTCCCCTCTGTGGCTGAGCAGGATGGAGGGCGCTGGTGAGGGTATACCTAGGCGTATGTACAAGATGGATCCCTTCACAGCTGGGCTCAGACACCCCATAGCTGGTCCCTGGATCCCAGTCTCCCCAGTTGCTGACACCTGGATGTATGAGCCCCTGAGGCTGCAGCCCCTCTGTAGTCGCTGGCACAGACCATCTCACTCGTCACCCACCTCGAGCTGGCTGGGACTCCTCTGGTCCCCCAGCAGCGGCCACCCACGGTCTCAGCCTTAGAGACAAACACACACACATGGATCTTGCTCCTGGAGACTCCCAGATCTCACTGTTTCTCTGATAGCTGGTGGGACTCCTCTGGTCCCGTTCATCCAAACAGCTCTCTTTTCCTGAGAATCGATATGGAGATCAAGAACATGATTTAATATTCAAACTTTGTTCTTCGGAGTATCACGGTCAGTTTAGTGTTCCTGGAATTTGGACATGTAAGTTTTCTTATATTGCTCCACAGAAGAGAATTAATAGACTGGCCAAGGTTGCTTGGGGAATCCTTTCCTGTGTCATCTTCATGGAGGTCACTTTGTAAAAGAGAAAATTCCAGTTACCTCTTCTTAAAGTTGGGTCTTGCTGATATCACACCACGCTTTTACCAAACTACTTGAGGCCTACATCTGGCCTGCTGGCAGCATGCTGGGAGGACAAGTGATTGTTTCAAGTGTGCTGGGGATGTGTGTAGTATGGAAAATAAGAATGATGACAGCACTGCTAGTTCAGATGGATTTGTCTCCAGAATGAGACCAAAACCAGGGCACGTTCTTGCTGCAGAGGCTTGAATAGAGTCTCTCTCTTCACAATGGCTGAAAGACAAATTCAGACTAAAAGTAAGGGCACGATGAAAGAAACTTTAACAGCATAGAAAATTAACCATTGTTATAATTTATCAAGGGCAGCAATGCCCTTCATTGCACAAACTCCAACTCAAGATGAATTCCAGTTCATGAAAGGTTTTTGAGCTTGAAATAATAAAAAGGAAAAAAGGGAAATAAGAGAAAATCTTATAGTGTGCATAATTGTAAGGTTAGACTTGATTATTATTTTACATGTAGTTCCTGTCTGCAAGAAAAGGAGCCTTGTTAATATCTGCTAAAGATGTAGGATTTCTGAAGTGCAAATCGGAAGGTTGTGATGGGAAGGAGGAAGACTGTTTTCGATAATGGTTATGGGGTGGTAAAACAGCAGGTGGTCTTTTCTGTACTAGGATATTAAGACACATTAAAAATACACCCTTCTCTATTATCAAAGATAAAACTACACAAGTTGCATAAAGAGGAAGCTAATGCAGTGCTGCAAGGAACAAATGCCAAGTGAAGGGAGAGAGAGAAAAGCAACAGAAAATAAGTCTGCAGAGCAGAAGGGGATTTAGGATAGTGAAAAGGAGTAGAAAGGAAGAAGTGGTGATTGTGCTTTCAAAAGATGAACCTCTCTGACACAGTGTGGGACTTGTTTGTGCAGAGTCTCAATTACTAAGAAGAACTGAATCACCTTTCTTTAAGAAGTCTTATCTTTTTTTTTTTTTCTCCTTTACTTCAGAGCATCAAGATTCACATGCCTGGTACATTACACATACCTACCCAAGTGCCTTTCTCCATGAGAAAAATTATATCTTTCATCAAGGTAATGTATTTTTTTTAAACTGCCAGAATCATTCCGATAAAATGCATGAAGAAATCAATAGCAGAATTGTGTTAAAGAAGAACCACAGCTTTGCTCACAGTTAAAGGTTTCAAGTTCAATAACGCTGGACTTTAAAGAGAAGGAAAGAAATCTCCTTCATTTTTACTATAATGCACTTAATGCACCATACTGAGAAGAATAGAAATGCTGTCCAATAGACCCTTTGTGTTTCCCTCAACCTTTGCTATCAGTGTCCTTTTCCATTTCTTTTTAATTCTCCTTGTTCATTTTCAAAAAAGACCCCTCCACCGCAAACGAAGCTAATTCTTCCCAGTGGCCTTGCACCAGATATCCTTGTATCCTGTCATAAACAATATCCATGACGTTTAGAGAACTATCTTTTCTTTTGAGATATTGGTAGAAAAGGTATTCCTGGTTCTGTTCTTTCTGAGATACTGCAAAGAAAGAGAAAAGAGTGGGCCAGTGCCATAATGAGTACATTTTGTTCAAACATACCTATTCTCAATGTATTAATAGACAGTGAGGAGAAGAACCAGATAAACAAGATGTAACTGCCTGCCTTGTGTCACAAATAAGACTGGCTATTGAGGGTTATTTTCTTTAGGGATCCTTTTCTGTCAGAAACGCAGGGATGGCCGAAAACAGCTGCTGTTGGTTGGAACTATCCTTAACCACCTAGCTACTGTTCATGGCTATGGCTTAGGTATGTTGTACTCTGTATTAGTCTCTTTTGGTGTCTCTAAGTCATCGTCCATGTAAATCTACTTTAGGCAGTCCTTTATCACAACCTTCCTTTGAACTAAGCTTGCTTTTTTTCCTTGCTGTCTTCGAATATTCCTCCCACTGACAGCCAGTCTTTCTTTACTTTCTTTTTACATTACTTTGCGTGGGTTTTTCTGCCAGCTAATTCTCACAGAGAGTTTTGCTTTCTGATTTTAAATAGCATGTCTAATAAACAGTATTTATTTTTCTAAGGTAAATACTTACTTTTCTGGTTAAGGAGAGAGGATTTCTGCCAAGGAGCAGACAATTGCCTGTATCCTTACAAAGAGTTAAACTGGGTTTTATGTTCACATGATCTGACCATCTCTATGTTAATGAAAATGCACAGTGAGTTATGTACACTTCCCGGTCCCACTCTAACTGAAAGCTGGTTACTTTCTACCTATAAGAAACCGTGATCCAGTTTCCACGTGAAAATCAGAGTTTCTGGGGGTACTTAACAAAAACATGAATGTGATTAAGGACCTGAAGTCCTTAGAGTCAGCCAATAACAGAATATAACCTTGTCTCCTCCTGCTCCCATGGCCATTGGTGAATAGCTTTGGGCTATTCACTCTTCACAACAGAGAGCTGTTTCTGTTTGACATAACGTGCTCCAAGTCCATCAGTAGTTTTCCTACCTCCTACAGTAGTGCAAATGGCAATGACAAGGTACTTCTTAGCTCTTTTTTTCAAAGATCCCATCAAATGCCCCACATCTCGGGGTGGGGGGGGGGGGGGGAGATGCTGATGAACGCTTATTTACCCCCTCACATGCACAACACTAGTGCTTTTAGCCAGTTTGCACCAGCTTCTACTGCTTCTTCTCTCTTCTTCACGGACTTAGATGGGGTAGAGGTCTCTGACCTCTGCCTGAGATTCCCAAACTGGTAAGCAAGGGAGCAGCCGTGCTGGCTGAAAGGCTACTGGAAGGCTTACCTGTGGGAGGAATAAAAAATATGAGAGGATGTTTGTTTTAGGTTAGGGGTAAGTCTAAGACATTTGTTAGGGAGTAGACAAAAAATGGGAATAATAAACAGTCAACACAATAATTAATCTGAATTAAATTTTTCTGATGCTAGCAGAAGTGGAGATAGTATAAAAAGAGTAAATGAAGTTGTAGCTTGAAGTTCTGCCGTGCCCACCTCTCCCCCCTTACCTGTACGAGGCCTCTGTGGTCTCTTGTGTGTAACTTCTCTTCTCTAAGGCTTTTCTTACCTCTTGGCTGCTGATGTGCAAGGTGACCTGAGATCTGGGAGAGAAGAAAGATGACTGACACTTGTAAGGCAATGATGAAACAGTGAGTCCAACTTTCAAATGACAAGGATTGCCTAATACCGGCTGGTTCAAACAGTTTAAAACAAATTATGTCACCTCCTTTTGAAAAAGGACAGAGTTTTTCCATATTGGTCAAATAGTGATTTTACTAGTCAAGATCTAACAGGTCAGGCACTTAGCATTATTTTTTTTTTGCTAGGTAAGGGTGGCTTTTACATCCCAGGTTTGCACCCAGAGATACTTATTCCCCCTCTCTCTTTTGTTAGGTCACTCCACTCTCATTGCAGTCTCTTAAGTGAGAACAGGTGAAGGGAAAAGGAGGGTCAGGGTCTGAGGGGAGAATCAAAGCACAGCCTTTGCTTGGAGGGGAGGATGTGATGGGAGATGGTTTAAGGGTGCTGCTGAAGTTAGAACTGATGAGGAGGGGAACACTGCAAGGGTCTATGGCAAAGGCTTGTGGAAAAATGAAATGGGAGGAGGAAGAGGCCTGGGGCAGGGCAGTGTCTGCTAGAAACCCTCTGTTGGTGTTGCTCTTCTGTGCGCTTAACGGCATGCCAGTCATGTTTTGTCAAAGGATGAAGGTATGAGGGGATGACTCTTTATTGATTTTGTGGAAAGATTGATGAGGAAGAGCTGGTAGAAGCAAGTCCATTTGCCTTAAACATCTCTTGTTTAAAGCCACATCTGATGGCTTGGCAGCTTCTCTTGCTTTCCCTGTGCAATGCCCTAACGAAACAGCGTGGACAAATCCTGGGGCTATTTCCCTACCAACTGTTGCCTTGCCAGAGCACTCAGTGCAGACCTATGACCATTGCATTTGAGGACATCTCCCCGCTCCACAATGTCAGGCCCTTGTGTATGTCAAGGGACTGACTACATCACGGGTTTCCACCTCCAGCCTCTCCCTTACACAAGCAAACTGTCCGCTGGTTTAGCGCCTCGTCAAACATTGCCGCATCTCTGCAGTATGGGCTTTACAACAGGCAGCAGCGGCCTGTTTGTTGCTGGTTTGTATGGTGCCTTGCTTGAAGGGGCTTTTCACACCTGCTCTAAATGCTACCTGTCCCGAATGACGACAGTAAATATTAACAAGTGGGAGAAGGAGCAGGGTGCAGCCATTACCAGGAGGGTCCAAACGCTGCATCAGCTCAGCCTGTTCTGGTAACATATTAAAATACTCTCTGTTTGTAAGACTGCCCTAGTCTGTCAGATCCTCTATGTTTAAAAAATGTGGGATTAGAGACAAAGGATATTTTCAGAAAGCATCTGCTGTAAACAAAAATGTGCACGTGCGCGTGACTGCATATAATAGATACACACAAACAAATTATGAGAGTACTGCAAAACCAGCTCGATTTTGTGTGTGGATATATATGGAGACCACTTTTGTAGTCTGCATGTGCACACATACTCCCATTTAAATACTTTATGCAATGGTATGAGATCACTTTTGATGCTCAGTACTTTTCTGATCTTCAGTAGCTTTTTCACACAGAAATTGTGGCAAGCAAATAAGAATTTGTGGTAAATTGTGTCTCTGGGTAGTGGTATTGTACAGATGCTCTTAATACTTTGATGTACCAACAAGCCTCATGAACATTCACTGGAATTGCTGTATCTGAACAAATATTTTTCACTAGTTACAGTATACTTCCCTAAATACTACCATTTTTCAGAATGTAAGTGGTTGTAGCTGCCTTTTCTCTATTCTGGCATACCTACACGAGCATACAACTTTCTAAATGCTTTATGGGTATTAAAACACTATGGAATTAGAACTTTTTGAATTTGAAAATGATATGAGTAATTGTTCATGGATATTCTTTTTTTCTTTGTTTTTTTTTTTTTTTCTTGATCCGAACACAAAATTTTCCTGTGTTTCCCATATCAGTCTGCCAGTGTCTGGTTGTATCTTAAGGGAATGCATAGCCGTTGCCATCAGCTCTTCAGAGATGTTTCAAATACAGTAAAAACTAAAATGAAATAAGGAGAATACTTGAAGGTGTGAGTAGGATGAGACTGTGTAGCAAGTATAGTTTTATACTGGAATTTTAAAATACCTCTTTGTACTCAGCTTCTGTGAGTTGACAATGCTCTGTGTGTACACTGAATTTTGTAGGTAGCTGCCTGACTTTGAGAAATAGCTCTGACAAAACCAAACTGCAATATTTTACTCAAAGTGCAATTCTTTTTATGTACACACTATTTCTCTATCTCTCTCATGCCGAAGCAGGGGTTTTCAGGCTTCTTTCGCTTTTATAAGCTCTCTAGATATTTTCCAGTGAAAGCACTCCATACCAAAATTTGCAAGGACAGATTCATTTATTTTTCCTTACGTACATTTCACAAAGAACTTTTTTTTTTTTTTGCAGTCTGATCATCCCAGTACAGAAACTCTGACTCACTGAAGTGAGCATCAAGAACCAAAGCCCTTTAACATTTAAAGGACCCAGAGATGAACCTCAGGAGTAGCATCTGCCTTTCACAAGAGCTGACCTCTTTCATCTTTTCAGTGTGAGCTGTGCCCATCCTGCAAGACAGCCAGAAAGGGAGTTAAGATTATTCTGCAATTCCAGGTTTGGGCTCCACTACACTTATGAGTGACTAACACCAAAAGATAGCCTTTTTTTTTTTTTTTTCCCGCCCCTGAAATCTGTATGAGATTGAGAGGAATGGCTTTAAGTGTGAATCTCTGCTCAGGCCAGGTAACGTTTAAAAATGCACAATGAATTAAAGCATTCTGTAGGAACAGAGCATGAGCTGAGAATTGTTGATTTACTTGTAAAACTAATGCAGATTTCAAAGTTCCTATTAGTCAAAGAGCCCCAAATGGGACTTCTGGTAGCAACAGCAGTTTATTTTCCTCTTCTGCTTTTCAAAAGTTGATGTCAAGCCATTGAAAGATGAAAATTAATTTTTACTGTAGCTGTGTAAAGAGAGAGAAATTATCTCAGAATCCGTAGTCTTACATGTGCTACACTTGATTCATTCTGGTCTGCTGTATGTGATTTTTTTTTTTGGAGATTTCTTAATTTAGTGATGAGGTCAATTCAAATCAGTGGTATAGAAGCTGCTTTCATAATGCAGCATCCAGGTGTCTTTGGCAAAGTCCATGTACTAACAGTTCAGTTCCACTCTTCTGCCATACATGTTCTATAAAACATTTTTTAAAAATCAATAATTTTAAAATGTTTTTGTCCAATACAGGAAAGCCAATTTGTGCCCTTCATGGTCTGACAGCTTAATTTTTATTTCTTAAACAAAAAAATATTCAAATGCTAAACCCAGCCTTGAGTTATACAACAGTTGAAAAACCCCAGAAATTAGCAAGCAGCTTTTAGAGATGTTTAACTTAAAAACAGTCAGGAAGGTTTTTTTTTTTTTCCTTTTACATTTGTTTAAAAAAAAATTATATTCCCTCAAAATGAGACCTTTGTGCCAAGTTTTATTCTGGAGCACAGCTTTACAGCTGAGCTAAAACCCCCTATAATAGGAGAAGAGTGACAGACCCTTAACTATAGTAGCATGAACAGCACTGCTATAATTCCTGGGTGAACTTTGTCCCTGGATGTGTGTTTTTGGAGTGTGCCGGGGTGACATTCAGCCTCTACATTCATTTTTATGATAATTCAGAGTAAATTGTGGTGCAATAAACTCTTCAAGCCTGTCTTTCTTGTGAAAGCCATGAATCAATCAGCTGCAGGCTTTTTTGGGTCTTTTCAATGTATAGTGATCATTTAGATTTGACATGCATTGTGAGACCTTGGCTTAGCTCCTCTCTATGGTCTGTCATTAATTCCAGCCTTTACTGTTCTGAAGTACAGTGAAGGATGACTGAGAAATCATTGCCCCTCTTCAGCTCTGTTATTGCACAAAATAGCAGCGCAATAATTTTTTGTCAATGTTTTACTCTAAAAGCTTTCTACATCAGTTTTGAAAAGGAAGCAATAAAGCCCATTCAATGGTATGAATAAAAATCCTTTGAGGTTTAGGCGCAGGGCTGCTTTTCTTCAGCTGGTAATCAAATTGGAGCTAAAATGAAATTGAGTTTTCTTATGAAAATAGCCTTTGTTGCTGGGAAGGCTGGTAATTCATAAACAATAACCTGCTCTTTTGTGTGGATAATAATATATTCATGTTCTTTCAATAGGGTAAAAGCCAGACCTAGTGCATTATGGTACAGTAAAAATAGCAGAAGGAGCTTGCTGGAATAATCTTGAAGAAGAAATGTAGCATTCGGTGACTTAAGCTTTCAGCTCCCATCTGAAATTGTACTTTGCTTTTATTTGCGAGCCGGGTTTTAGTTGTTGATTTGTTGCCACTATACAATATTTGGTTAATTGTGGAAGATCTCAAGCTGTGCTCATCACTGCTCCTGCGAAGTCTGCTGCCAGCTGCCAGAAACAGAGCCTGCTGCTACAGGATGTACACTATTCACAGGAGCAGCCTCTCAGCGCTGATTATCACTGAAGAGTTCCCCGCTCTCCACCACTCTGCGCCCTGCACGCAACCGGACTGCTGAGCCCGGGGAGGTAGGCTGCTTGCCCTCTCTCTTCGGGGTAAGGTTAAAGGGGTGCAGTGGGGCTGCGGAGGGCGCGGCGGGCGAACTTGGCTGGGGATTTTCCAAGCTCTGGTGGGGAAACCGGCTCCCGGTCCCCGGGAGGATGGTGTGGGCTCTGTCACTTTGAAGCTGAGCAGGGGCTGGAGGAGGACGTGAGGGGCAAAGAGTGAAGATTTCAAGTGCATCGTGAAGTGCTCTTGGAAATCTTGCCTTGGGGTTCGGTGTTTTTTTCTAACTAGCCAGGCGATCCTTCGGAGGTTTGATCCGGCACTGGTGCTTGTTGGCGTTTCGGGGCGTACCTTGCTGTCACATCTGTGTTTTGTGCCTTGATGCTAAAGGTCTCGGTACGGGTGGAGGATGCTCCCCAGATGGATTGTGTGAGCAAAGGCAAGAGGCTGGCGGAAAACTCTGGGAGCGTGTCCTGTCCGTAGTGACTCTTTTTCCTTGCCTCAGCTCGTGGGGAGCGGAGGGTAAACTTCAGTCTGAGCACCTGAAATTACCTCCCTCCCCCTCCTCTCCATCAGTGTATGCTTTTAAATTGTGATTGCTGTGATAGCCTTGAGCTCTGAGTGGTGATGAAAAAAATTGCAGGCAGACACAGGCATGCAAAAATGCGGGTTTGGGGTTTGCTTACTTGTAAGATTCAGACTTGGTCAGCCTCACCAACACTGAGGTGGGAGATTGCTTCAGGATTTAGTTTAATTTTGACGAGTCTCCCTGCTTGGGTGAGAGGAGTAATACCAAAACCAGTCAGGGGAGTGCCTGGGGAGATGTAGGTGAGACATGATAGCAGGTCAAAACTGTGCCATTACTTGTGGATTTCAGTTGCAGGGAGGACTGGAGGACAGACAGTGTCTCAGTGGCAAATCTGAGGCAGCTTTGCACAGGGCTTTCTTATGTGAAAGGGTCTGTAATCCAGACTCTGCAAACCCCACTCATTTAGACCAAAATAAAGAATGAATTAATACCAGGTGTATTGTTTTCCCTGTAAACTTTCCTAAGGCTTCAGAAAAGTTTTTAAAAAACAAACCACAATGTACTCTAGGCAGATAGAAAGTAAATGAGAATGTAAAGTGCAAAGACTTACAATGGAGATTATTTTCTAAGTAACATTGAAGTTAGATCTGTACCATATGCAAGGCTGTCTTGAAGCAGTTGCATAGGTTTTTATTCATTTTTAGCAGTGAAATTACATGCTTAACAAAAGGAACTTTTACAGGCACAGTGGTAACTGACAGTCAAAGCAATATATGTCATTATCCAATTAGCACACACAAGTGTGTTTTTATTATTCATTTAACATACCTCTGCGTTTGGCTCTCAGAAATACGATGTTTTATTTCTCAAAGTGTTTTAAGACATGTGTTTTACTGCTGTAATTTGAGTAATATTTTTGCCTATTACATGTATTTATATCTTTGTTGCTCATTGGATTAGCTCTGCTTAGAAGGAAATTTCTGAAATGAAATAATGTTTTTGTGGGTAGATACTGGTTAGACAAAATGTAGCATGCTCTCAATTCCAGTTCTCTTCACAACTGGAAAATCTAATTCATATTGCCTCCAAAGTTGAACTGAGAGATATAGTATTGTTTGTGTTTAAAAGAATGATACTAGAACAAAATTTTCAAGTGCATTTGAATGGAAAGCACGTTAGCATGTAGTAGGGCATTTGTTGGTATTTGCTAATGTGAGAACAGAGAGTCTGTTCTATAGGGCCACCCTTTTTGTTTTGTTGAAAAATAAACTATCTAGCAATGTGTTGTTGGCATTTGTCTCATCGAGAGACTAGTTAACTGACAGATGTGGTGGTGCTTTTACCTTTTTAATTGCAGGCTTAGCAGAGTTGTGGTACTCTGTGTATTATCAGAGTTCCTCAGGAGCAAAGATTTCGGTTGCAGTTGGACAGTGCTGTTACCCTAGCACCAAATAGGTCAAATAGGTGTAACAAGTTTTCCAGAGAATCCATGTTGTCTAGAGCTTTAGAAAGAATAGTTTTGATTCTCTTGTTATATTTAAATAAGATTTAGTGAACATGTCTGAAGTGGAGTATGCTTCTTATGCTGGGTTCACCTTTGTCATGGAAATGCATGCTTTGTTCTGGGATTCATGCAGAAAGGATGCTCCACTTAGGTACACGGTGCTCTAATGAAGCTCTGGTATGTGCATAAACCTCCATGAAAGCAAACTCAGTCTTTAAATTTCACTAACATTAGATATTTCCCATACTGATAGCACCAGAGTGGGATAGCTGAATAGTAAAGAAAGTATAAGCTTTCCGTGAGAGAACTGCTGATGTGTATCATGCCCAAGTCCTATTCTGTTATTTGGCAGTATTATGAATTATGGATAATTACCTAGCAGTGAATCACTCTAAGACCTCCAAACTCATTTCTTGGTGCCTATTTTGGACTATAATATAAGTACATATGGTGTTTACCAATGTTAACTTTATGTATCACTGTAACTTACAAAAGTAGATATTTTCAATTGCTATTAGCATTTGTAAGTTCACAAAGGGACATATTTCCAGGCTATGCAGTCATAAATGACACGCTAGTTATTACAATGCACAAATTAAAGTTGTCTGCTGTTGACAAAGTTGGTTGAATGAAATTTTAAGTATCTGCTGATGCTGGAGCACAAATTCTTTACTGAGTATAGATTTCCCTACAGATGTAAGGAAAACAAGTTGATTGTATTTATTTTGCAATAAAAAGCAAGTTCCAGCCATTGCAGACAATAAGGTAATCAAAACCCCTCAAACCTTGTACTCAAAGAAATGCTGACATATTCAGATTTGGCATATTTTACCTAATGAATGCATCTTAACACTGGAAAAAAAACCTTGGCCTTTAAGACAAGAAGGTGAACAAAGTGAATTAAGATTCGAGATTACTCTAAATTGGAGAACTTTTAAATGTATTTTTGCACATCCATTTTCTCTGTACTAACTGTACTTAAATTTTTCAGCCTTGCTTTTCAAGTAGTTTGTAGTCACCTTGGTTGGGTTTGCTTCTAGTGGATTCTTAAAAAAGACTATTCAGTAAAGGCATATCTGGGTAATTTATTTGTATTGGAATTCTGATGTTAGAATAGATCTGATGGCTTTTGAGTATGCAAAAATAACACTTAAGAAGAAAAATGTATTACAGGGTTCTTATCAATAACGATGATAATAGAAATCACAAGCTGCAACTCACATCGTGTGGATGAATTTCTGTAGAGTGCTATTTCGTGGACCCTCCTGCTTTTACTTTTGTGGTTCTTATGTTTGCTTAAACTTTGTCAGTTTTAGTTACATGCTGTACTACTTTATGTGAATTGCATAGATAAAACTTCAGAGCAGCACAAAGCTTCAATACTTTCATGTCTGTCTCTACTTCAATCCTTGAAAATGAGGAGCTAGTTTATGGGTGACTTTTTATTTTTTACTAAAATATAAGGTTAGCGGATTTCAGTTTTTATTGCCCTCTCAGCTTTCAACGCGCTCTGTTTTATCAGCGTACTTGAATCCACCTGGTGCATACAAAAGGAAAAGCTTCAGGTATTTTTATTAAGACATCCAGGAAGAGCTCCGTAAACAAGGCTTTGCTTTCCAATGCTCAAGCTTTGAATTGTCAGCTGTTACAAACACACTGTTACTTTCTCATTCTGAAATGCAGCCAGAAAAAAAAGAGCAGATCTCTAAAGTGTGAGGTGCCTTCTTAATGTAGCTATTTGAATACCAATATTTTGCTCTGAAATAGGAATCTTCTACTTTATGAGGAGTGCTGGGCCCTCAAGTCTTCTCAGTGTGTGTGATGCCCTGAAGGTAACGTTATTTTACAGTGCAATTCAGCTCATTCTACCAAGACCGTTCTTACACACAGCTGAAACAGCATCTTTCTGCTTTGGGGCTTTCAAGTATGGTACAAATAAGTCAATAAAAGAAAAATATTTTACAAGCAGTTGGGTTACTTAAGGGGCTTCAGGAGTTGGAAGAAAGTAGAGATCCCACCTTAATGGCCTTTAGAGGTTCAAAATGGAAATAAGCAGAGGAAAATCAGCTGAACAGTGAGCTGAAGCAAAATTCCTCCAATTTGCTGTTACAAATGTGAAACCAAGATCCTATCTCTTCACTGTCCAGTACTTTGCACTTTCTCTAGTGATTTCAGAAAGCAGGTAGAACACAGAGGCTGGTATGGCAGCTGCATTTCGGTTCAAAGGCCAGGGCATCCTCCAGGTTACATTAAAAAATTAAGATGGAGGGAAATGGTGGCTGGGCATAGCGGGTTTCTGGGGCCACGGGCCACCCCAAAACACTAGTGGTGTAAATGTGAAAAAAGTGCCCGTTGCAGCTGTAGGGAGTTTTAAGTCACTTTGCACAGCTGTGCAGAATCGGGCTCAGATATTTAAGGAAGTAAATTCTCAATGAAGTGATCTCTCAAAGTATTTCCAGCATCATCTCTGATGCCACCGGCCAGAAAGAATACATGTTGTAAAATCAGACCAATAGTTTTTGGGTATATTGAGTACGTTCAGCCCTGAGGGGAGGAAATAGAAATTGGCAGTTCTCTGGAATCTGGAGAAGACTCCCACACAGCAAGAAACAGTAGATTTTTTTTTTTTTTTTTTTTTTTTTTTTACTAAATTTACTTGTGCCTTTGTGATAGACAGTACTTTTTCCTTCATTTTTTTTTCATCCATGGAATTTTTTTTCCTGAGTAGTTTTCTTACCTTGCTGCAAAATAGTTTAATCTTCTCTTAATTTTAGCTTATCATTGCTAAAAGCACTGGCCCTGATTTCCCCAAAGCATTCTGTCACTTACAAATCTCTGTAACTCGTCTGAAATCAGATCTATGTCAGTGTGAAAGTGATGAAACACTGGAAAATCAAGTCTGCTCTCGGAGTAAAACACTAGCTTTGTAAAAGTTTTTCAGATAATCTTTTTTATTGTCAAATGTAAAAGCATTGAAGTTGAACAACTTTTCTGTTTTGCTTCCTGAGCCAGCCATGTTTGTTAGCATTAAGATAATCTATAAAAAATTATGTTCCCACTGCCACACTGAAGCCAATGAAATAGCAGCCATCTCAGAATAACTGGAGCAAGAAGTAACAGGTGCGCTGACTGCATAGTACTGTAGAAAAATGGTCTAGGCTTGATAGCACATCTGAAGTATTAAATAGCCATCCCCAGACTCTTACATAGCCTTTTTCTATACACTGCTTACACGAAGAAAGAGCACATCTTACACTTCTACCGATTAGCAAAGATACACAATTTACGGAGAGTTACAAAAATGTAATTTCAGTCTCCCTAGGAAATGGAACATCCACCTGCAAAGGATTTATAAAGTATGTAAAATATTTCACATCACATAGCAGCTAGTAAAACATGTCCTGATTTATCTATTTGAGAGCTCATCTCCAATGTCTCTCTGGAACTGGTCTTAGTCTTTCATCAAGGCCTTTCATAGAGATTTTGAACCACAGCAGAAATGTGACATTATGTTTCTTTAATTGAGAATTTTTAACAAAATCAATACAATCATGTCAATAAATGTTAAAGGATAAAATAGCATTTGACTCTACACTTGCTTTGTTAGACTGTGTAACAAATAAATAAAACGGATAATGGATGACAGATTAACACTTCATAAGCTGACATAACTGCACAGAAACCATTAAAATTTGAATGTTTGTAAGAAGACTCACTGTGATGAGTTTTTATAACAAATTGAATAGTTTCAACAGGTCTTCAAATCAGAACAGTAATTTGAATGAGACTGTACTGCCTGTTATCTTAAACAAAGCACTGCAGTACTTAAAATCAACTAATGCTCTGGTTAGTCGAATAGAACAGGAAAATGAGAGTTGAGTTACTCAGAATCAGAAGTATGCATCAGAGACTTTGACATTGCTGGCATCGGTGTCAATCTTGAAGTTTGAGTGCAGATGTCCTGAGTTGACTGGATATAGAAAAATGTCCAGTTGATACAGATCTCTAACCTAGTGAGAACTTTGCCATTTAAGGCTAAATTTGAGGACATCAATTTTTGTCTTGTATTTACTACAAAAGCACATTTTGCTGAAGATTCTGCCGCAATATCTCAACACCAACCTAATCCAGAACAGAGCAGTGCTTTTGTGGTACTAAGTGGAAAAAACATGCAACTTTGTAAGTGTCTGAATTTTTATCCTCCTAAAAAACTATCCTTGTGAGTCAACTTTTTTTATGTCAACCCACTCCAGAGTAGCTCCAGTACATCACCTTATAGAAATTCCTTCTGGTTGGATGTTTGTCGTTAGACTTGTATGAGTAGGAGAAAGAGGGCATTGATTCTCTTTCTGTATGCTTCTCAACATTGAATGCAGAGCTTAGAAAGATTAACTTTGCAGTTATTTTTAAAAGATATAAACAAAGTATTTCATTTAGTAAGGGAAGTTACTATTTGGAACACTGAATTTGCGTTGTCCTTAGAGATCAAGCTTTTGTGTGTCCAAAGGCTGCCTTGGATGGCAGCGCAGCAAAAGGAAAAATACTGTTCAAAGAAGCAAAGAGTCTTTAAGCTACAAGACTCTGAGATTTCAAAATAAGGGCCTCTCTGAAAGTAGGGATGTAGCTCTGTAGAGAGAACCTGAACCAAAGGACACATCTGGTGATAAAAGACTGCTGACAGTTCCATCCAGAAACCACTGTGGGCATGCTCCGTGAACTTTTACAAACTTCCTGCCGTATTCTCAGAGAACATGTCTTTTTATGAGGGTTACACATCACTCTGTGGACGTGCTGTGTGTTTCTAGAGGCCGTCTCTGCCTGGTGGGGTCAGACATGCTCAAGCAGAGTTCTCTTTGTTCCGTTACTCATCATATCAACAACGTGTGGTAGGTACTGCAGACTTGGGCAGGTAGTCAGTGACATCTTATCACTGTGCAGTTTGTGACTTTGATCAGGCACTGGAAGGGACAAGGGAATTCCAAAATACCGCTGAATAGAGCATGAATGACTGTTCAGGCTTTATAACACGGGGAGGATTATGTCAACTCTGTTTGTGGAAGATTAATGGTACTTGTTTTCTACGGAACTGGGAGAGGGAGGTAGATGCTGTACAAAACTGTCAGGGAATGAAACGCTTGCATTAGTGAATTTATCTCTGAAGAGAGCATGAGGTTTGTTTTTTTTGGAAAGATTGATCTAATTGCATCTTTTGTGTTGTAAAAATATATGTGAATCTATGAGCTAAAAGACCCTATGAGATCTTTCCTTTTTCAGCTTGGGAAAGTCACCAGTGACTGTTTTCCTGGGTAATGTTGACAAACAGAAACACTTTGAGACTAACTGTTCATAAGGGACAGCCCACGGCACAATCATACGTGGTAGTAATTTACAGCTGCTCTCATTCCAGACTGGATCTGACTTAGAAACCTAGAGACAGAAAGATGTTTGTTCAGTTACTAAACTCAGTCACAGCAGCACGTGACCTGTGCTAGTGTTATCTGGATGCTACATTTCTATTTTGAATGTCCAGGGGACATTACGTTTCCCATTATTTTAATTCTGTGAGAGGGAGAAATATCTGCTAGCTTTACACAATAATGCTTCTCTCAGTGTATGAAGGGCTAATGTCCTACGCTCTATTGAAGCTGATTGTCAAAAGCAGCAATGAGGCTTGCCAGCTCTTTTTGGTAGTGTGTCATGGGGATGCTGACCTTGTGTGGCGGTGACATTGCATCGTCTTCTGTGTTAGGGCTGGGTAGAGGAGACCGGCTGGCTACACGGGAGTTAACACTCCCTAGGAGGCCGATGCATGGACGGGTTATGCAGAACACTGTGGTGGGCTCCCCTCCTCACTGGTACCCTCCCCACACAGGAGCTGCCTTGTGGCATGAGGAGGGAAAATAGTGCTCATTTACTTTGTGACAGATCCTTAAATGAAGAGAAGAAAATGCTGTCAGGGCTTGCTTTGTTTTAATATTGAGCAAGAGGAGAGGAAAGCACCGAGTCTTTCTCTTTTCCTGTCTGACTTTCACTCTGGGGAAAGCAAAGCCAACAAGCATATAGAACTTGATCAAAAAGGAAGCAATTGCCTCTCTAAAGTAGGACAATCTCCCTCTTTTCCCTTGCTCTCTCTGCTGTCGTTGGCTTTACTCTTATTTGCCAGCAAAGAAATTTTGGGATCCTTTAAGCTCCACAGAGATTAGCTTCTTTTGATGTTCTATCTTCTGTGCTTTTAGCAAAGCAAGGGGATAAATCTCCACATTGTTTTCCTCCTCCTCTCCATTAAATCCTGCTAAGTCTTTCTTAGGCTGCTGACAGTCTTGTGCCACTCTAAACTCTCTAACCTGCTAGGAAGATGCTGTGATTTGGGACTCTGCAGTCACACTGGCAGAACATCTTGAGCTTCTTTGATGTATTTGTGGGCATGAGCTTCTGGAGTGTCTTCAGCTGTTCATTGACAGCAAGAAGAGAGTTTTTCCGTGTTACTGACTCATACTGTCATGCAGGATGGAGCTCTGCAAAAGCTGGTTCCTGACTTGTACAGGGCCATAAATCTTTGAGGTACCAGGTTCAGGATGTTTAGCTTACTGACCTGATACAAAGCCTCTCATTTCAGTACAGTTACAGGTTAAGCGTGCCTACTGTGGGCTCATATTAAGATGCTGTTAAGGCTGAAGCACAACTTAGTACTTCAGGTAAACACTAAGCATAGAACCATAGAATCATAGAATGGTTTGGGTTGGAAGGGACCTTTAAAGGCCATCTAGTCCAACCCACCTGCAAGGAGGAGGATCAGATTGGTCAGAGCCCCGAGCAACCTGGCCTTGAATGTTTCCAGGGATGGGGCATCAACCACCTCTCTGGGCAAAAAGGAAGCGTGTTTCAGCAGATGCATTTCCTCAATCTGACACACAGGGCTTTGAAGTAAGTTCGAATAAGAAAGGTGATGTACTAGATCAGCTAATAGTCCTTGGAATGGACAAAGCAACCGAATGAGTTATCTGCAGAAAGTTTAACAGAGGAGTTGTTTGTCTATCAGAAATTGAGCACGTGGGGAAAATCTCAAAATCATTAGTCCTGCAATGCTTTCTTTAAGCATGCTTTTCACAAAAAATGTATCTAAGCATCAGAAGCATCTTTGGATTTCTGTCAAGCTGCCCAGCAGGCATGCCACATGGCCCATAGAAGCAATGGGAAAGTTATGTTTTCTCCATATGCTGTTTTCACTTCTTAGTAACAAATTCACGTTATTCCCTAAACACTGTGAAGAATTAAATACAGATGAGGGTGAGCTTAGTGTTAAGGGGGCAACTTGCTGGTAACGCCAGTAAAAATGTGCTCAGGAGCATAGGAGGGATTATGAATGAGTATATGACTATTAATGGATTCCAGCACCTATACGCATGTGTGTTATGCACTCAAGGTACAGGCATGGTCTCCAGTATCTTGTTTCCTGACAGAGAGCCTTCTTGCTCATTACTGGTTGCTAGTAGACACTTCTTCCTCTTCTGACACTGGGTTACCATGTTACCATGTGGTTTGTGAAGCATCTGTGGATACTTACTCTCTAGCTAACATGAAGAATGTGTTGGGAGCTGAGAAATAATTATTTAAGATACCTATCTAAGACAAGATTAAATCTTTAAAATTGTTTTTCAGGTGGTAGTCTTGCCATTTATCTTAACTGAAATATGTAAATGAAGTATCTTAACTGATGTATCACATCCTTGGAGATGTTTGATGTTATGCCAGTAACTTCTTTTTGCTTCATTGGGGAGTAAAACCTGTTCATCTCTCTTCACTGATTAGTGTGCGTTTGTGAATGAAAAATGTTTTTTTCCAATGAACTTTATATGCTGATACTTTGCTGTTCAACTATTGTTAGAAAACTTGGGTTTACGGTTATAGGCAAATTTTTAAATAATTTCAAACACACAGTAGAGTTTCTGTACAGATTATCTTTGCTTATAAATACAGTTCTACTCTGATCTTGATAAGAAAGGAGATTTACTGCTTGTAACATCTGTTCTCTACCTTTGCACAGTAGCTCATTTATATTTGGTTTTGACTTATATGAACAGCAGTTGTTAAAATTTAGAAGATGACTTGTGAAAACCATCAACTTACACAGTCAGTATTAATTTTAAAATGGAAATGGCTTAGTTGTTTGTCTTAATTATTTTTTTTCAGTAGCAAAGGGAATGAGTTCATTAGACACATTAGAATTCAGTTCCACAAACACTTTGTTTGGTTTTCAGCCCATGAAGAGTGGTGATGAGCGATGACTTCTCTTTGTTCAGCACAGGAATATGTTTGCCAGCCCGAGGCGTAATTGCTCTCTCTAATGTCTCAGCTGAAGGTAGCAGAAAGTTTACTCACTGAGGACTGCTGAAATGAAGCTTTCCTTTCCATCAGAAGTTTTAAAATTTTTATGCAAATACAGTGTGTTGTAAAGATTAATAAGCCGTTCATGGTTTTCTCTGAGACACCAATCACTCTTCTAAGGAAGCTTTCTATCAGTCATTCTTATGGTGAAGTCTCCTTGCCATGTGAGCAGTTTGAATGATGCATGAAGCAGAGTTCACCTAGAAGCAAAATAATTGTTTCCAGATGTGAAGGATTTTCAAAACTTAGCACTGCCGACAACATCCCACAGACCCATGAGCCTTCATCCCTTGCTGGGGCTAATGCAATGGGAAGTTCTGGGCAGATGGGGTTTTTGAAAAATGCAGCAAGAAATCTGCCCCAAGACTCTTTAGTGACAAATAGCAATTGCTAGGCATTCACAATCAGAGTGCTGCGTACTCCTATCATGGGGCTAATCTTGAAAATTGGGACACAAACTGATTAAAGTAAATTATCATAAATATTTCATTGAAATATTGTAGATGATAAATGAAATATTTAAAAAGAACATCATAAAAATAATAATCATACTTGCTCTTGTTTCATGGGTTATGACCACGTTCTTATGTTCTTCATTTTGTGTTTAATAGAGGAAGTTTGAAAGTTGAATAGGGAGTTTTGCATCTAGTACAGAACTTTTCTGCAACTCTGTGCATTGAAATTTTAATAAAATTTATACAAAAAAATTGGTAAAATCATTACCACTGTGCTGCAGAGGCTGTCCGGTCAGTTCCTTATGCTTGTGGGAAGATAGAGCTCTGCAGGCCTCCCTGCAGAACCCAACTGCTTGTACCAACGCAGGTACTGTTTTCGTCTGTGCTTTGAGAACTGGTTTCAGGGCTCATGAAGGGCCAGAGGATGATTTTAGTAAGAAAAGAGGATTGAAACCACTGTGTAGTGGTGAAGGAGAAGGTTTGATGGAGCATATTTTATTGTAAAGCCATTCCCTTGGTCTTCATTTCTGTTAACTACAGCTCCTTTTAGCTTTTCACAGCTTTTCATAGTTTGGAGGACTGTTTCACCTGCTTTCAGGTTGAAGTAAAGCTCTACTGTATTATCTGGCCTATTTTTTCAGGAAGAGTGGAAAGTCCTTTCCGCTCCTGAGTTTTCAAGCTTAACTGTTTAAAGGCATCTAGGACATCACTTTTCACTTTCTGGTTCCTTGGCAGACTTGTCAGAGGTTGGGTGATTGACTAGGATCCAGTCTTGGAGGGTATTCTTTGTACAGGAGTGGACTGTATGGAAAAGAGAGGAAAAAATAACATGTACACAGTGTTATTTTGTTTCTGAGGCATCAAATATAAAACTAAAGATGGAAGGTTATCCTAAGATGCCATTCTTGTTCCCAGAACTGGAAAAGCTTGGAGAATATGTTATTTAATGTGCTAAATTCTATATGTTTTGAAGGCTTAACACAAAGACTCCCTTTTTGTGCAATTCAGTAACATCTGAGTTGAACGTTTGCTGTTGAGGATTGTCTGAAAGGCAGCTTGGTTAAAAAGTGACTGTGCAGGGTCCACAGGAAGATGGCAGGTAGGCAGTACCTACTAAAAATCTAAGATGAGAAGACCAGCACAGTAACTAAGTACGTAGCTACACAACAAGTCATCAAGTGAGAGAGTGTTGGACGGATCTGTGTGAGCATGAAGCCAACAGTTATTGTCTGGGTAGGCTAGGAGAGCCCAACAAAACAGGAATAAGGTCTAACCTGATGGAAGGTAAAAACCAGTAGAAAGGCAACTGGACACTGTAATGCTTAAACCTTTATGGCCCAGCTTCACAGTGGAAAAGTGACTTTTGCAAGGATTGTTTAGATCTTTAGAGGTTAGTGGGGTCTTGTCTCCTTTTAATTTCTGGTGGTGGTTGTGTTTTTCTGAGATGAATTTGTTTAGCAATGCAACGCTAAGGTTGGTCTAAGACAAGACACCTTAGAAATCTTTCTTTTACCAAAATGCTGTGGTTTGTGTCTGAGGAAATGCCTCACACAGTGCTGTTCTCAGCCTCTTGTATGACAGATGCTCCAAGCCCTGCATCATCTTTGTGGCTCTTTTCCGTACTTACTCCAGGAAGTCCATGTCCTTCTTGTACTGGGGAGCCCAGCACTGGACCCAGTACTCCAGGTGTGTCTTGCAAATGGTGAGCTAGAGGGGAAGGATCACTTCCCATTACCTGCTGATAATGCTTCCCCTAACACAGCCCAGAATGTGAATATTTTCCAGAAGTAACAGCAATCCTGAACTGTCGGTCCATTACCTGCCAGTAACCGAAATATTTTCTTCAATACAGGGAAGTAATGCTTTAAAAGTTCTTGTGCTCTGCTGCTGCTCCAGGTGCTTGCAGCTTCACAAGCCGATGTATGGATGCTTATTGGTGTTGGGTGGAAGTATTGTAATGAGTAGGCAGTGAGCTCCTACTGGAAAGTGTGCTGAAAGTAGAAAGCTGGTTATCTTTCTGTGTTCGTACAGAGTAAAGCATGAATGCAAGCCATGCCAATGTGTAGCAGCTGCATCTCATATGTTACCTCAGACTCCCCTGTGTGGCAGAGAAGCCAATGATTTTGATTTTCGCTTTCCTATGCTGATTATATGCTAGTGAAACTTCCAGGAAATCAATGGAGTTTCATGGATGCAAATCACAGTATAGCAGATTGCTCACTTGGCCCCTTTGTTCCCACTGAGAGCATCCTCCAATACCTAGTGCTGTCAGCACGGTAGGACTGAGGGGCTATAGTCAGTCTGGCTTAATTTCCCAAATTAAGTCTAACCACTTGTAATTAAATGTAAGGTTATCTCGAACAGAGGGACATCAAAGCCAATTTTAGAGTCACCAGACCATAGATCTGGTGCAATAATGAGGACAGATGTCTGAACAAAATGACCTCCACGTAGAGGTATACTAAGACCGCTCTGCTGGGAAACTGAAACAAGTCCAGTATTTATATGTGAAACAGGTCTTGACTCTATTGACAGTGTTTTGCCACTTCTGGTGCAAAACTGGAATGTGAAGCTAGCGTAACTTATGATCATATGAAGAAGAGCAATATTTTGAGAGAAGGTTTGCAGTGCTTTGGACTCTGAAAGCGTATAGAACAGAGCAACTTCTGAAAAAAAATCAGGCAGGACTCTTCTGTTGTTGCCCTGATTAGGATGTGTTTGAATCAATTCCAGCCTTGCTTCTCAAACGTTACAGGCTTTTACATCAGTCAGAAGGGAGAGGATGGTTTTAAGGAGGGAATCGTCAGAGGTAGTGAGAGATTAAAAAGCCAATAACAACAATTTTGTGCATTGTCAGAAAAATTTCCCTATGAAATTAGGACAGCTTGAAAAAGGGGGGGGAAAGCACTTCAGAAAGAAGCAATAAAACTGTTGACATCAGCATGTGGTGGCAGCCTTAAAGGTCAGAGCCTGTTACTGAAGCGATGGAAGTGAGGGAGCGGGAGGAGTGGATTGCAGCAGTCAGGACAGTTATTTTGAAGGATGATCCTAGTCACAAGAACATGAGTAGGTTTAAAGAGGTCTGAGATGACTGGTGTCAAAAGCAGGAAGGCAAAAATTCCAAGGACTGGGAAAAGGTAGTACAAGCAGGAGGGAGAGACTTGAAGGTGCAGATAGTCACTGGATGCAGAGCTGTAGGGACACAGCGCAGGCAGGCTTGGGCCAACTTTAAAGTGATGCTGTGTCTGTGTAGACAGGCAGACCCTCAAATACATCTCAGGAGGAGGGCAGCAATGGTGTGCTCACAGCAGGAGGGGGGCTATAGCAGAGTTCACGTGACTTCACCAAAGACTGGTAGGGTGGGAAGGAAATTCAGTTGCACTCCTGTAATAATAACTGACTCCAGTATCACTAATGTGGAAGAGAGACAGCGGTGCCCAGCATTGCTTAAAATCAGGAGGCATTATGGTAGTAAAATGGAATTTATGTTAAAAAAGTAAAAATATTAAAGATGGTGAGCGGTTGGTGTTCCATGGTGTTAGGGCTGTATCAGTCGGTCAGAAAGACAGATCAGAAACCTCACATCACCACTGTGAAACAGTTAAGTATTGCTCCCATGCTATAAGTGAAAAAAGCAAACAAACAAACAAAAGACAGCAGAAAGGAGCTTAGCACCTCAGCTGAGCACTTGGAAAATGCATGAATGGTGAAGGAGACTCATTGACTTCAACAACACTGCTTTTTCTTAAAGTTGCACCAGGACATAAGTGCCTGGCTGAATTGAGAGCCCAAGGGTAGGGATTAGAACTTGTGTTTTCTTGGCTCGCCGCCTGAGCAAAATTGGTTATGCCACACTGATCCTGAAACACAACTTCTGTTTATGTTATTTGCGGAGTGCTGTGGGGAAATGAAAGCTGGTAAGGCATAATTTTATTTGTGTGCTTTGAAATTTTATATTATTATGTATTTCTTGTTGTACTGTAATGAAGCTCTGATTTCCATATTAAAATTAATAAAGTGAAAATAACACGAATGCAATATTCCTGCTGAATGCACATTGACTGGAGAATGTTTTCATATTATTCCACAGGCATATTTATGAAAGCCTATTTCACTGTATCTTGAGAAGACTGACGGTCCAAAGGAACTTTAATCATTCACATTTTGCTTACCCCGTTACAACAGAATTCACAAGAAATCCACATTTGAATACCACTTTTAAACTAAGCAGCAACAGCGTAAGTTCCCTTGCAATGATGCATAAGCATTTTTAGACTGGTGCCAGCCTGTAATGGTGTATTTATGAAAGCAATGACACTAACTGGAGAGAAAGAATCTGCTAAAGTAGAGCTTATATTTCATAACTAACAGTCCTGTGTTTTGTCATGATACTGGGCAGAGAACAAGAATGTCACGACTTCAATGTGAGTTAAACTAAATAGATCCAATTCAGTCAGACGTCCCTGTATAACTTGGAGCCCTCAACTTAGCAGAGAGGGAGCAGTTTGCAATAAATGGTATCAGTGCTCTGGAGGACTTGGCAAATGTTCATTGTGCCTTCAAGAGGGTGGTGGGTTTGTAAGGTACGGTTGTCTGGAATCACTGGTTCGTCCAGATGAATGCAGGGATCATGGGTTGTTCCTTACATCCATGCAAAGGTATCATAACCTGCTTTATCCTAAAGATGAGGTATATCAGAGAGCCTTCTGCTCAGTGCCCAATTACACAGGAAGCAGACCAGCAGTAGGAACCTGAGTATCTGTACAGCGCATGGATGCACCTCCCTTACCTCACAGCCTTTGTGCACTCTCCTCTTTCCTAATCTACTTTCCTAAAATGTTCATGGTGGTGCCAGCGGGGAGAGCATTTCACTGTGGGGAAGACAGACAGAGGTCAGATGAATTTTTCCTGCCAGCCCACTCTTTTAAGTCACCTTACATCCTCTCAGATAACTGTCCTTTTAGGATGGACAAGTGACCTGACAGGCCCACCTATAAAAGGCATTTCTCAAGACATCACCGTAACAATTCTCCCTGCCATCTTAGTGAAACTTCTACTTATGGGACAGGGAAATAGGCATCAGATGTGCAAAGGCCTTTTCCCTTGTCACTCTTGCACTCCTGTAGGATTTATGACTTTAGAAGCATTATGAATCATTGTTTCAGTAAATTTGATTTCAGGGTGCCAAAAAGGTGTTATTTTTGTCAACATTCAGTTTTGTTTGGTAGCTCTCTGCTACTGGACATTAAAAAAAGCAAATATTAATGGCAACAATTTGAATATTTCATTAAATGGTAGAGCAGCCGTCATGGAAAGCTGTTATCACTGACAGTCACAGCATGGACAGTGTGATGGTACCTGGTGCTCTTTCCTGTCCAAGCTGTTGCGAATACTCTTAATGAAGAAATGTAGCTGAGAGATGTTATTCCTGCTTTGGTTCAACGAATCCAGAAAATATTAGATGGAAGGAATTGTTTGTTCTCTGTGTCATCAGATAAAACTTCTTCACTTTATCTTTAACCTGGTCTTTCATGTCAGAGAAATAGTTTTCCTAACAGATTTTCTGGAAAGGAGACAATATTTTGGAGTGTATTACCTGAAACAGAACACCATATACTCTTATAGAAGTACATTTATATTATTTATAACACATACAAAAAAGAATCATACTGTAATACTACAATGTAATACTGTTTCATGATTTTAATGTTGCAGTAGTAGGACAACTTTCTGATTAAGGTGCTTCTGTACCTGGTCCATAATCCTTCCAAAAGTATAAAAATAAATGCGCTTCTAAACTCTCTCCCTCAGGCAATCTTATTGATGAGAAAACATAGGGCTTACGTTTCTGTTCCTTCACCTTTTAGTTTATTGTACTTTTTGGTCAAGAATATTTTCAGTAATGAAATCATTACGGGCCTATTCGCTTTTTGAACCCAAAAGAAACTTCAATTTTAATTGTATGAACTCAAGGAGGACTCAGTAATTTGTTCAGAATAATTAAGGCTTATGAAATAATTTTAGCTTTTAATCTTATTTTCGAAGTAAGTGATTTGGTGTTAACCGGGAAGACAGCACCACAGAATACAATTTAACTAAACAGCTAAACTAAGCTGTACATTTCTCATGTTTCTTTGGTTTATGGTAGTAAAGAAAGTATGTGGGAGATTGTGCCAAGATACTGAAACTTTAAATGGACACCCTAGTTCCTTTTCTGAACTGCCTGCCTGTGTGGAAAAATGCTATAGCTTTCCAGTACGACAGTGTGTAGTTTACTACTGATTTATGGCAGAGAGAAAAAGACTCATCCTAAAGGCATTGCCAGAAATTATCCCATTTGCTTTTAGAGTCAATATTTACCTTCCATTGGACTGCCAGGAAAAGCTATGTATCTGACTGATTTCTTATCCATATCATAGAATAAAATTCTGGTTTTGCTTGTGTGCAAAACATATATTTTGATATTGCAGCACTAACAAGTACATGGAGGCACACTGTCCCTTTTTGAGGAGACTGTTCTGGGTACAGATGATCTTTATCCATTATTTTCTGCATGCAGAAAGTGAGACAGAGTGGGTTTCCTTTTGCCACCTCTTATTTGGGAGGGGAAATCAGTACAAATGCACCTGGCTCTCTATTTGATGGTTACCTGAAAGGGAAAACACATTAACAGAACAGTGACACCGAGGTGAAGCAGAACCAGAAATGTTCCTCTTGCTTCTCTGCACAGCTCTCAAAAGCAGTGTCAGTCGCTATGGGGAACTATAAAGGGCCATAGCAACACCACGAGAAAATGCTTTTTACTGTGGCTTTGGTGGGAGCTTTTTGTTCCTCTTCCTTTGGCTTTTGAGTCACACTGGAAGAAAGGTGAGGGCAGTGGTTTTTGCTGGTGTTGTGCAGCACAGGTTGATGCTTTCCTCTTTATCTGAATGTATTTTGCAGCAAATACAGCATTATAGAGATGCGTGAACATCACAGTGCTGAATTAAATACCTATTTTGGGGAAGACTTGCTGATTTAAATGCTGTCTAGCAGCCATTGGGCATCAGAATAAATACAGTACATTTCTTTTTACAAAAAAGTGGGAAATAGTTACAGTTCGTAGTGACAGATTATTGGTAATTTCAGGCAGGATTGTTTTTGTAGATAATTTGTAGAGTACATCTCACTGCACTTTAGAGGTCTACTTCTGAGCTAATCACCCAGAACTTCTTACAGCTGTTGTGGAGAAATGGGCATCTTAAGAATGCAGTTCACTCAGCCTATTAATTTTGGGATGAAAGGAATTATTTTCTAGAGATGCCTGTTTCTCTTCATCCACTGTAGAGGGAGCTGAGGGGATCTGTGTCTTCTAGTTGCCTAAATTAGGACATAGTAACTGCATGCAGTAGCAGTACTCTCCAAATCAATTATGTCAAGAGCAGGGAGTCATCCTTCACACAGCTACTTGGCTTTTTAGTGGCAGATGTCTTGTATCCATCCAGTCTGGAGCATGGCAAGAAAAGAAGGGCCATATGTCTACCTTTACACCCTCATTTAGACCCTGCCTCTCTCGGGGAACTGTGTGTCTTTCCTGGCACTGCCGGGGTACACCTCAGCACTAGATTCCTGCCACTGATCCCACATTGATCTGAGGCTCCCTTCCCTGTCCTGTCACACGGGGCCCTGGCCAGCTGGCTGCCACGTTGTGCTGGTTCTCACTCTCTCCATCTCCACATCAATGTATCGTTAGTGCTTTTATATCAGTGGAATGGCTTCCAAGGGGAAGGTTAACAGCACTGCCGGCCCCTCTTCCAGGAGCCCACCCACCACCATCATGGCACCTCCAAGAGGCTGGGGTGAGTGACAAGCCGGTATCCACCTCAGGGGTGAATGCTTTGGACTGGAAAACCATTTTATGAAAAAGTGTGGAGAGGTGGGGCAACACATCCTCCCATGTCCAGGCTTGTGGTGGGGGCTGATGGTATGCGAGTGTCACATTGCCCAGCCCCTTAACACAGGAGTTTTCTTCTGGAGACGGAGTTTTAGGCACCTGCAAATCCTATTGATTGAGAAACGAGCCATCTCCAGAGATCAGGTGTTCCCAAAATAAGGAAGAAGGTCTTGAATGGACATATCTATATTTCTATTTAACTCCAGCTTTAAGCACATAGACTCCTTTTTGCGTATGTTTTGCACTGAGTGATTTTCTTCACTTGCAAGTACAGTGGGATCAGACAGATGTGAACGATGGGGCAAGCTGTTTGACGTTCAAAACTTCAAAATCCCTGTCTACAGAGGGTTTTTTAAACATTGCAGAGGCTGGTAGGCATTAATGAAACTGGACAACTGTGTATAAATTCTCTACCTGCATGAAATTACAAGTGCAAAATTTCATGCACTGAATTTGGGGGAGAATTTTTTACTGGTCATTAACTTTCTTTTCAGAATTATGTTTGGCTACTCATTAAGACGCACAAGAACCATGGAGATCTTTGTATCTCTGAATGACAGGAGTGTTAAATCTTTCCCATCGCTATAAAATGTTGCAAGTCTAGCATTAAAGAATCAGAATGTAGTGACGTTTAATTAGTATTGCCTTCTATGAATGTTCTGAAACAGGTCATTAAACATTATTATGCGCTATGATTATTTTACCATCCAGCAGAAAGTGCCTGAGTGTTATCCTGAAAAAAAAAAATCTCAAGCCACATGTAACATTTTCAAAGATTCTTAAGTCACTTTATCATAAAGTCTCATTTACATTGCAATGCTATTATTCTAAGTCTTGAGGTGCTTAAAATTTAGTGATGCTGCTGTCTGATTTTCCTCATGGACTGCATTGTAAGAAAAACCCCAGGATGCCCCTCTCTGCTCTGATTTCTGCTTCCAGGTCACTGTGGAACTTCACATCACTACTTTTCCCAGCTGTTAATTTTCCTTATTTCCATATTAAAGTTACACTGGGTTGTATTAATTTAAATAGGCTATGTAGCATGGCCAAATCTTGCTAAGAAAGACTTTTTTTCCTTTTGAAGCTTGTGTAGTATTCAATAATTCCTCACTGTTGTCCAACAGTACCTTGGATGAATTTTTTGCTTTTGCTCAAAATGGAAAAATACCTCATTTAATGATACTCTGCTAGAAAAGCTTTCAAACAGCTTTCTTACTGACAGCTGAGTAAAGCCTATGCTTCATCTAAAGTATGACTGGTTTAAAATTTATGTTTCTTTACAGCAAAATGCCCAAGCACAAGTCAGTCATCTGTTTTAACAACTCCTGAGGCTTAGGTTCGACACTTCCATTCCAAACTCCATTACATATTGTGGATGCTTATCTTATCTCACTGGTCAAGTAAAAAGCTATAGGAAAAAATATCATTTTACTTTTAAGAGCCTCATTCTTTGCTGGTTTTCCTGAAATGGGAGATAGATGTGGAGATGGCTGCAGCAGTGTTTCAAAATCCTTATTCTTTCTCTCTCTGGGATTTTTTCGATGGTTTTTTTAGACTTTCATTTAAATTATATTTCCTGACTTATACATGAATTTTTTTTTTTTTGTTAGCATGTATTAAAATAAACTGAAAAAACAGTTCAAAGAAGCACCTGGAAAACCATGAAAGTATGAAACTACCAATAGAGATTTTGTGACCTTAACTAATAATTGTAATATCTGATTTCCAAATGGCACACACCTCTCTGAAAATCCAGCCCTTTCAAGGTTACCCTTCAAAACATGAGCCATATGGTTTTAATTTGTCATTAGTTTTCAGTAGTTTCTGTAAAGAGAACTTCTCTTGACTTTGCACAGAAGTGTGACTCCTGGAAGAGGAGACTCCCATTTAAACTGTTCACTGTACTGTGCTGTAACATACCTCTGTTTCCTTGACCGTGCCCTGTAGTAACACTGGAATATTGTGGACTGGGAACACCAGTTATGACAGGCACCAGGAATAAATCTGAAACAGCAGAGATGAATGATGCATCAATAAATGTGACAAAACCAGAGCTAGTCAGAAAACTGTTAGGAAAACCAAGATTTCTTGTCTCTGTGTGTAAGAGGTGTAATTTTTTTTTTTTTTGACATTGAAGTGAGTTGCTTGAAAAGCTAAAACCAAGTAGGACTTCTTGAATGTGAAAGAAGGTGCCATGTAATAGGCACCTTTGACATGGGCCACCTTGCAGTTTATGCTATTGGCAGCATTTAAGGAAATCACCTTCACCAGTCTGCATTAGACAGAACTCGGGACTAAAGTGTGCGCTTCTGTGCCGGAGCAGATAATAACGGCAATATGAATGCTTGGTAGAAGAACAGTTAGGAAACAAGAAGGGACTTTGTTGGTGAGAATAAGTCCTAGTAGCAGTGACATTATCTGCGTACTCCCAGCTTTTGCTGTTCTTGAGGACAAGGTGGTTGCTAAGCAATCACAGACTTGGGCAGGCAGATCTGGAAGTTGTTAGCTCTGCTTGACGTGGTAAGTTCATAATTCAAGCTGCATGCCCGCTACGAGGGAAGGATAAGCAGATGAATGAATCCAGCAGTGAACCAGCCAGCGTTATATCTAGTAGAAATCTGAAGCAGCCTTTGAGTGTCTGAGTTCCCTGGGTGACACATCCTTTCCAGGTAATGACAATATGCTCCAGAAACATCTGATTGCAGTCAGTTGCTCAAGGTATGGTACAGAGCAGCTCTTTGTTGGACAGCATCAGTGTTTCTCCGTCTGTTTGTTATTATAGGTCATTTGCCAGTCCTTACTTTCATTCAGCTTCTCTAAAGATCATTTCTTCCACACGGGAGGCAGCATGGGAAATAAACAGGAAGAACTGGAGATGCGTGCACGCGAGCAGGGCTACGACCTTGTTGGCATCACGGAGACGTGGTGGGACGACTCTTACAACTGGAGCATCAACGTGGAGGGGTACAGGCTTTTTAGAAAAGACAGGCAGGGAAGACGAGGAGGGGGTGTCGCTCTCTATGTCAGCAACCGGCTGGAGTGCGTGGAGCTCTGCCTGGGGATGGGGGAGGAGCTGACAGAGAGCTTATGGGTTAAGATCAGAGGACAGGGACGGATGGGCGATGTTACGGTGGGGGTCTGGCCAGGAAGACAGAGCGGACGAGGCGCTCTATAGCCAGATAGGAGCAGCCTCACAGCGGTCACAAGCCCTGGTCCTCATGGGGGACTTTAACCACCCTGACATCTGTTGGAGAGACAACACGGCAGGGCACAGGCAGTCCAGGAGGTTCCTGGAATGCGTGGATGATAACTTCCTCCTGCAGGCAATAGAGGAGCCGACAAGGAGGGGTGCCATGCTGGACCTTGTGCTCACCAACAGGGAGGGGCTGGTGGGGGACGTGAAACTGATGGACAGCCTTGGCTGCAGTGACCATGACGCGGTGGAGTTCAAGATCCACGGGGCGGCAAGGAAACTGCACAGTAAGCTCTCTGCCCTAGATTTCAGGAAGGCGGACTTCGGCCTCTTCAGGAACCTCATGGGCAAAGTGCCATAGGAGGCGGCCCTGGAGGGAAGAGGGGCCCAGGAAAGTTGGTCCATATTTAAGGAGCACCTCCTCGAAGCTCAGCAGAGGTGCATCCCGATGAAGAAAAAGTCAGGCAAAAAGGCCAGGTGGCCAGCGTGGATGAGCAAGGAGCTCCTGGACCAACTGAAAGTGAAGAGGAAAGCCTATAGAGGGTGGAAGCTGGGACAGGTAGCCTGGGAGGACTACCGAGTGACTGTGCGAGCGGCCAGGGATAGGGTGAGGAAGGCTAAAGCCCTGATGGAATCGAATCTGGCCAGGGATATAAAAAGTAACAAGAAAAGCTTTTACAGGTATGTAGGGGACAAAAGAAAATCCAAGGAGAATGTAGGCCCCCTCCGGAAGGTAACGGGTGTCGTGGTTACCCGGGATGTGGAGAAGGCTGAGGTACTCAATGACTTTTTTGCCTCAGTCTTCACTGATAAGAACTCTTGTCTCCCCACCCAAGCTGTGGAAGGCACAGGCAGGGACTGCAAGGATGAAGAACCGCCCACAGTGCTCGAAGAGCAGGTTCGAGATCATTTAAGGAACTTGAAGGTGCACAAGTCCATGGGGCCTGATGAGATCCATCCGCGCGTCCTGAGGGAACTGGCGGATGAAGTTGCCAAGCCACTGGCCATCATATTTGAGAAATCGTGGCGGTCTGGTGAGGTCCCCGATGACTGGAAGAGAGGGAACATAACCCCCATTTTTAAAAAGGGGAGTAAGGAAGACCCGGGCAACTACAGGCCGGTCAGCCTCACCTCCGTGCCTGGCAAGGTCATGGAGCAGATTCTCCTGGAAACCATGCTAAGGCACATGGTGAGCAAGGAGGTGGTTGGTGACAGCCAACATGGCTTCACCAAGGGCAGATCGTGCCTGACCAATTTGGTGGCCTTTTATGACGGGGTAACAGCATTGGTGGACAAGGGACGGGCAACGGATATCATCTACCTGGACTTGTGCAAGGCATTTGACACTGTCCCGCACGACATCCTTCTCTCTAAACTAGAGCGGCATGGGTTCGATGGATGGACCACTCCGTGGATAAGGAGTTGGCTGGATGGCCGCACTCAGAGAGTGGTGGTCAACGGCTCAATGTCCAAGTGGAGAGCGGTCACCAGTGGCGTCCCTCAGGGGTCCGTGTTGGGCCCAGCCCTGTTCAACATCTTTGTCGGCGACATGGACAGTGGGATAGAGTGCACCCTCAGCAAGTTCGCCGATGATACCAAGCTGTGTGGTGCCGTCGACTCGCTGGAAGGGAGGGATGCCATCCAGAGGGACCTGGACAGGCTGGAGAGGTGGGCCCGTGCCAACCTCATGAAGTTCAACCAGGCCAAGTGCAAGGTCCTGCATCTGGGTAGTGGCAATCCCAGGCACAAATACAGGCTGGGCGGGGATTGGATCGAGAGCAGCCCTGAGGAGAAAGACCTGGGAGTGTTGGTAGACGAGAGGTTCAACATGAGCAGGCAATGCGCCCTTGCGGCCCAGAAGGCCAACCGCATCCTGGGCTGCATCAAGAGGAGCGTGGCCAGCAGGTCGAGGGAGGTGATTCTGCCCCTCTACTCTGCCCTGGTGAGACCCCACCTGGAGTACTGCGTCCAGTTCTGGAGTCCCCAACACAAGAAGGACATGGACCAGCTGGAGAAGGTCCAGAGGAGGGCCACAAAGATGATCAGAGGGCTGGAGCACCTCTCCTATGAGGACAGGCTGAGAGAGTTGGGGCTGTTCAGCCTGGAGAAGAGGAGGCTCCAGGGAGACCTGATAGCGGTCTTCCAATACCTCAAGGGGGCCTACAAGAAAGATGGGGAGAAGCTGTTCAGTAGGGCCTGTTGTGATAGAACAAGGGGTAATGGGTTTAAATTAGAAGGAGGTAGGTTTAGATTAGATATTAGAAAAAAATTTTTTACAATGAGAGTTGTAGAGCACTGGAACAGGTTGCCCAGAGAGGTGGTGGATGCCCCATCCCTGGAATCGTTCAAGGCCAGGCTGGATGAGGCTCTGAGCAACCTGATCTAGTCAGGGATGTCCCTGCTCCTTGCAGAGGGGTTGGACTAGATGACCGTTGAAGGTCCCTTCCAACTCTAACTATTCTATGATTCTATGATTCTATGATTCATATAAGTGCCATATGTGGACCCTTTTGACTTTACACCTCACCAAGGTGCACATTTATAGCCCCTGCACAACAAACTTAAAGAAACAAGGTAAACCCTTAAAGCACTGACAGTCTATGTGGCATTTTATCATAGAATCACAGAATGGTTTGGGTTGGAAGGGACTTTTAAAGGTCATCTAGTCCAACACCCCTGCAATCAGCAGGGACATCTTCAACTAGATCAGGTTGCTCATAATACACTTGGCATTTGGAAATACGTTAAGTAGCTATGGCTGGAAAAAAAAACTTCTGAAGCACAGTTTGTCCCAGTAGTGTGAATTCAGACACAAGATAGGGCAGAAAGTTACTTCCTAGCAGTAAAGCAAATCAACAGTCCTGGTTTTCTCATGAGCTCGATATAGGGAAAGAAAACCAAAATCCTGCAAAGCTAAATACACTTAGATGATTAAAAGATTAGCTCAAAAAAGAAACAAGTTTACTCCAAAAATTGTTGGAGTATAGCAATGCAAAAAAAGTAAGCCCAAAAAAAGAGTTGTTACACAGAGGAAAAAGTAAAGCAGTTATAATATGGTGGCAGAGTCAGGATTTCTGGAAAGCACAGATAAAACTTAATGGCTATACACAAAAGAATAAAAAAGTAATGGTCACCATGGGCATAGATGGAGTGACAAGAAAGATGAAGGTTCATTGAAAAATTCAGACAATGCAAACTCTGACTTCTGATCCAGAGAAGGGAACAGGCAGTTCAGGCTGACTGAGTCTCATTTTAAAGGAGAGTACAAAAGGATAGCATAAGCAGGTGAAGATAACATCAGAAATGCCAAGGGAACAAAATGAGATATAACTAGCAAGAGGCATCAGAAATGTAGCAGTAATGACAGAGAAAAGAATTGCTCCACAGTGCAGCAGAAAGAGAAAGCTATTGATCGACAAAGCTGAAGTGTCAGAAGTGTTATGTAGCTTTTTTGTTTATCCTTCTGAAAGTGTCAGCTCTGATCAGACAGTACCAAACAGTGGCAACCCAGGGCTCTTAATCTGGTTACGCTCAGCATGGAGTTGAAGGCACGGTGGTGGCATTTCGTGCTGCTCATGAAAATCTAAATGATGCAACAACTTTCTAACGCTATAAAAAGTCGACATCTAGCATACACCATGCACAGCGAGATGTTTACAGGAACTCGCATGCCCTGAATTTGTCACTATTTTATGTTAAGAAGGTCTTCAGAAAGCTGAAGGAGCAGCCTTTTTTTTGCTCATGCTTCTTATTTTCACGTATTGGAAAGATAATGAGTAGCTCTGAAAACAAAGTCCACCTGCGCTTACCTGTACAGGCCATATAAATGCCATACAGTCTGTGGTGTACTCAGCTGGAATGCATAACGTTTTAGCGCCAGCAATTCGGTGTTTATTTGCTATGCAAAATATTGTACTAAGCCCAGGCACTCAGGGGTCTCTCTGTTTGCAGAACAGGAAAAAATTCTCTACAGCAATTTAATTCCATCAGCTTTCCCAATCACTTCAAGCAATTAGTTCTGAAGACTTTTGCTGAAATTTACATAAAACACATCCTTTCCACTAATCCGTCTTACAAGTGGCAGATTATTTCTTGCGTTGCACTGCCGAAGGTGAGGAGCAGAAGGGGAGAGCGTGCTCGGGCTGCCACAGGTGCTGAGAACAGGTCCAAGGAGAGCAAGCTCCCAGTTTCTCTCGTTGCTCTCAGTAGAGTTGGTATAACGGGAATGAGAGATTTAGCTGACCCCTGTTAGTGAAAGGACATCATCCATAGAGAGAATGATCTGAAAATGGATGGTGGTCACATTTTCAAGTCTGGAATTGGTAGATGAAGAGAAAACAATTGTCAGAAAAGGAGGTAGACCAGGCACTCTGTGAGCATTTGGATGAGTAAAGCGGTTGAGAGAATGAGGATAAAGCTTGTTTGCATGCACTTAGCCTCTGTGACTGAATTTCATGTGAATGTAAGATAAACAGCTGGCAATGCTGCTCACAGCCTGGGTCTCGCTGCTTTCTTCCACTGCTTGGAGGCTACCCTGTATGGGCAAATCTCACCACCCAAAACCAGGACTTTAAATGATCTAGGGGTTGGGGTTTTTTTTACGTATGGACCAAAGACATGTTAAAGAGCACTTCTTGGAATTAAATGTCTGAGTAGTAGCTATTGCAGCTCCACAGATGCTACTATCCTAGTAACATACATAGAAGTGTTTATTTCATTTCATTCTGGGGTATGGAGTCAAGGGAATCCCATTGTAAGGTGACTGGATTGTCTCTCTGGTTTTCAAAGTGTATAAGAAAGGTAGTGGTGCAGTGGGAAGGATCAGTTAGGCTGAAAGTTGTCTTATGTGCATCTTTAATTAATAGATTTGCTTTTATTTTGGACTCTTATATCGATTGTTTACATTAGAGATGTACAAAATAATTATTTTATGATGTGTCAGTGCATTTAAAGTAGCTACAATAGTTCTAAAACTAAATTAATAGTCTCTGATATTCCCAAGTCTATTAACCCACTTAAATGTCTTAATATAAAATAACATAATTGTTTTCAGTCACTTTTCTCCTTACTCACCTAATTAGAACTGTAAAAATTTTGCTACAGTTTGGAAAATATAGGGCAATTCTCATTATCAGCTGAGTTTAGGTTTGTTCTTGTTTTGGTTAGTAGTTAATTGTTTTATTTTTTGGACTATTGCTTTGATGTCACAGTATCTCTGTACACCTGAATGTGAACTTATGCAGAGTAGGAAGAAGGGAAGAGGAGAAAGGGGAAACACAGCCGTGATCTGAATGGGAGATGCAGGAGCTGTGCATGCTGCATTGCATGGCACAGTCGTGATGCATCTTCATATGAGATGAAGTCCTGGAGTGTGTGTGAAGTTGTCCAGTGGTGGGAGAGGGGATAAGATCTTCTTCACCCTTCCCAGGAATTTCATGCCAAACAACTACTGATCCAAGAGCAGTTATCCTGCTTCACACTGTAGTGGATTCAAAATCAAGCCTTGTACTGTAGCACCCACTAACGGGAGATCCCGTGGTTCGACCTAGGAGTTGGGAGACTTGAGTTCACCCTTCTGTTCTTCCCCAGCATCCAATGTGATCTTGTTACAGTTCTTAGTGCCAGATTCCCAGAAGTTATTAAAGCAAATTCCCCTGGGTTTCAGTTTTGTTGGAACTGGGAAGAAGATGTCCTTAGCTTTTGTGCTAGAGGTCTGAAAAAATGGGGATAACCTGCTCCCATTCAGGGGTCATATGGAGGAAAGTGATGCAGTCCAGTACTATAGAAAATGTAAATAATGAAGATAGGTTAAAAATGTGCTTTCAAACATACATAGCTAAAAACTATCACCTTTCTGTTAAACTACTTGTGTTCTCTAGAAACGCTTTGGTGTGACTGATCGTATTTTAAGGAATTTTTAATATGTTTCATTATGGAAAGTTCTTCTGACTTGTCTTCCCCTTTCCCGAATCAACTATATTCATGTGAAGGAACTCGGTGCCCTCTGTCATGCATGTGCTTGATTAATTTTTAGCCTACATTTGCTTTTCTGATGCTTCAGTACGGGTATTTCTACAGGCTAGATATGTCTTTATATGCCAGTGTAGGCATTCAGGGTGTGACATGAACACATATGACAATTATATTCTTCTGTTAGCAGTTTTATAGTTTCATACTTGCAGAAGTTTTAAGTGCTCCAACATAACACAATTCAAATTACATCAATTTGCCTGGTTTTAATTTTTGGTACATTTGATGAGCACAACATCTTAAAAGCGAGGAAACAGCATATGGCATAAGCCATATGCATAGATGCAACATTTAAAAGCCCAAGTTAAAAAAATAAAAAAGAATTCATTATAAAGCCTTTGAACCTCTTTGCTGTCTTTGTTTTAAGGTTGAATATTAAATGAGTAACTGGAGTGAGGAATATAGCATCACTTTTGCTACTGTATATCTGGAAGCTTTTTCTCTCTGTATATGAAAAAGAAAGATTTTAAGAGTTTTCAGACAAATAAAAAGTTGGAAGTGATGGAGACCATCTTTTTTTTTTTTTGTTCAACCATGGATTTAACCATGGATTCTTCCTGTTGCCTTTTTTTTTTCTCTTTATTTTTTATTTTAGTTTACGAAAGAAATGAATTAAAATCTCAGTCTATATTACTGCCCAAAGAAACTTTTCAGCACAGGTTCTATTTCCTGTTAAAATAATAGGATTTTCCCACTCACATCATGAGCTACATCTCATCTCTTGAACTCCCTGAAAGTCTAGCACCTTTTAAAGTTTTGGAGCAAGTCATTGACAGCTACAAGGTATGAGATGTCAGAATCCATTTGGAGAAAATAAGCAAGTAACTATATAGAGGGATTTAAAGCTTCCAGACGGGGATTTGAGATAGCAGGAACAGATTATCTGTTTCTGGTTTAACTTCATCATACAACCTGGGTTTTCTTGGTGTCTCCAAGTGTTACGATGATAGCAGGTGAAAATAACAATCTTCAATTTGCAGTAGCACTAGAAGAGTGTAGCCAAAGCAAATAGCAGTTTCTGTCCAAGTGATTTCTGGGCAGCAGCAAAGGCAGGGGAAGGATGTTTTCCATAAGAAAACTTATAATTAAAAGCTGAAAATGTCAGTTTGAAAAATCTAGTGCTATATCTCACTGAATTGTAGCTCCAGGACATCCTGCTTTCATTATTTCCCATAGGCTGAGTTCCCAATTAAAGGATAATAATATGATACACCATGGATTTTCTTTCTCAAGACCAGATCCGTAAATCATGAAAGGTTGTAATGTACTATGTAAGATGCAGTTACCAGTGGGAGACTAAAATCACACAGCTACTTTCACTACACAGTGAATAATCCATGCAAAGATTAATATTTCTGTTTTCTACAAAATGTGGAAAGCAGATTCTTCTAATCAACCTTTTTGATTTGCAATGTTTTGCTTTCCTATTAACTTAGGTGAGGTAGAAATTTTTTTGCCAGTTCCTAGGCTTCAGTCTTAAAAGTACAGATGTTCACCTGAAAAACTATACTGCTGAGAGCAAGTGTAAATGTCCTATGAAATAGAACTGACAAATATATTGATAATATTGTAACTTAAACTCAGGAAAACTGAGTTTTAAGTATATTTAAGTAATCGGAATCTGAGATATTTGGGCTATGCCAGGGAAAATAAAGTCCAGGGAGACAAACTCAAGAAAGAAGATTTTACAAAAAGATTTAGTGAAGGTTTTGGTTTTTGCTAATGGTCTTACTTGCAAATTGAACATTTGATTTGCTTGTTTTTCCAGGGAATGTAGTGGGACATTGTATGTGTGAAGAAAGAGGGAGTTGAACTGGTTAAGACTGTTTTACCAGAGCATCACCCGACAGCTGGTTTGAAAAGCAATAGGAGTTAAGCAGAAGAGTTTTTCATCTCCCGTGTTGCCATTTGATTCTGATTTGACTGGGTAGTTTGCTTTTCTTGAAAACCCTCGAGTTGTTGTGTATTTGGCTCAGCCATTTGAGTCATCATTTTAAAAACTGTGAGCATAGCATCCTTTTATTATTTATGAAACAGCACTAGCAATCTGACTGTTGTCGTCCTTGGCTGAGGCTGGTGTTACAACTGGACCTTGGTAAACCTGTGAGCGCTGTCGTTGCAGTGCTTTCTGACTGGGATGTGTCAGGATCTTCTTCAGGATGGTGCTTTTGGAATTTTAACTGTGTGAGGAAATCAGAGAAACTTTGAACCCTGTACTCGGATCAAATAAAGCAAGAGTTTGAGAATATCTTTTGGGTGTGTAACAATTTGTAACTTTAATTTTTAAAATATTGTTAGGAGAGCTATAAATATTTTTTCCTTTCTGCTTTTATTCAACATTTGGCAAAAAGTGTATTCTTTTACAGCACACACATCAAGTCAGCATATGTGTTGAAGGTGGAGGAGGGTTAACAAAGAACCTCAAACAAGCGCGGTCCTTCCCTTGTGAGTATCTTATTGCAGTGACTCTTCCTACCTTGAGACAATTCTTCTTTCTCTCCTTGGACCTGAACTAGAAATGGTTTAAACTTTCTTCATTCCTTACCCCACCTCTCTCTCACTCCTTCCCTGATCCTGCTTTTTGGTGTTGTAGGTCGCTTGTAGAGGCCCTATTGCTCCATGCATGTTGCCACCACTCTTGTAGCACCACCGACCAATTATAAACTTTTCAATGAGTACAAATGCATTAGGTCCAGGAAGGAGGATCTGTGGGATGCTGTGGGATGTCTAATTTCTCCCTCCTTTTGCTGTCCCCCATAACTTCTGTGCTGCTGGCCTGTCTCTCTGCTAGGCGTCAATGGGAACTGCATTTTAAGTGTGAGCTTCACTGGGGGGGATGCAGGCCTTTGCTCACCCTTTGCTATCAGATCTATCAGTGATGAGGGGAAAAGAAGCCCACACTCACCTTAACAAACGTTGCAGACCAAACTGCCTGAGTCGACCAGTGACTCAGTAGAAAGGATTAGCCAACAGAACAGAAAATGCAGAAACTGGCATGGTATTCAGGAATAACTGCGCATATATCCATATCCTTCCTTAGGGCCAGAAAGTGAGAGGTGGAAAGCTTACTCACAATGTTGATACAGAGAACTTACAGAATGGAAAGACCAAGAAGATAACGAGGCAGAAAAGCTACGTGCTATTCTTAAACCATTATTGTGCAGGGTTCTTTAAGAGCATTAAGTAAAATGGTGAATCAAGGTGGAATTAGCAAGACAGGACTCTATGAAGTTACCCAAGAAACCAGGGAGCCTTTTTTTTTTTTTGTGAAAGGACATGAAAAACTACATATTTGGTGCCTGCAAAATGAATTTTGAGAGAAGTGGTTGATTTCAATGTACTCATAAAAGAAGTAAACAATGGCAGGGATGGGTGGGAGAAGAATGATTTAACCTACACTGAGGCTTTGAAAATTGTCATCTATCCTTCCACTCAAGCTGGAGATGAGAGAAATGCCACAAAGCTGCTTGAATATATATATTTTTTTCAATTTAATTTGCTTTATTCTTGCTTCAGACCATGTTTAGTATTTGTCTTAACAATCCAGGCAAAACCAGTTTTTGCTTAAGGGGACAGGTAGCAATCCAGCTTTGATCATGGCAATTATCAGAGGATTATATTGTGCTATAAAACAACAAATATAACTTGAAATATTCGGGGGCTATAAAATGTACAAGCTGTTATGGATATTTTTAATACTTCTGAGGGAGAAAGAGAATACTTAGTTCACGGCTACAATAATACTTTCGTACTTTGGAGATGTTTTGTAACATAAATATGCTGAAGGTTATTGAGATGGCTGGAGATATGTGACACAGTACTGCATGTAGGGTGCAAGAGTTCCCAGGCCTGCAGAGAGAGGACAGGAGGGAATGCGAAGCTGAGCCAGGGAGGGTGACTTTCACACATAAGGTGTGGCACCTGGCAGGTTTGCTAGACAAGGTCAAAGGACCTCCTGAGGAGATGTGGGAGACCTGTTATACAGATTGCTGTCTTTGTGTTTTATGTTCTTGTTTTTCTACAAATCGAGTGAGATGGCTTTTGCAAACATCTAGGAAAAATAATGGAAATTTGAAAGGAGAGGGATGACTTAACAAGATTTTCCCTGATGGGATAGTCCCATGAAAATAACACAAGTGAAATGCATAAGTAATCTCTATTAAGTCTACAAACACTCTGTCCATACAGACTTGACTATGAAAACAGATGTCTCCTAAAGAAATCGGGTAAAAACTCAGCACAGCAAGATTGCTCTCTGTTCAGCCAGATAGGATTTATTTCGAAGACATAATGCAGTTTTAGCAAAACATACCTTTATTTTCCAAAATACCTGTGCTGAAAAATAGACCTGCTTTGTTGTTTGCAAAGGTATTCTGCAGAAAAGTGTATAAAACAGAAGGGAAAGAGGTGCTAGTGGATTTTAAAGTTAGAAAGCAAGGGTTTGGCAAGCACTTTTAAGAATAAAGTGCTCATTGATTAGAAATTTGTGAAGGTCGCCGCCATCTAGTGATGAGATGTTGAAGATGTTGCTTGGAACTAAACGGTACTGAAACACCAAGTGTCTTTTCCAGCTGTGTCTCTATTCACTCAGCACAGTAGGTGCATCCTGAACCAGTTTTGGTTTTTTTTTTCCTTTTGTGTGTTTCGTGGCACATAAGTTAACTGGGAACAGGAGAGACTCACTGAGATTCAGTGTATTTGTTCCCATGGGCTGCTCTTGCGTCGCAATCCTAGAGCAGGGCACTCACGTAGCTGTCTGTATTTGAGTGCAGTTTTAAGCGAAATCAGCAACCCAGCAACTTAACTACGAATAAAACTCCAACTGTCAGGGCCGTATAAGTTACTCATGAACACGAGACGGAAAGTGCATGCCCTCTTTTATGAACTACCCCTCACCGTGGAGCACTTGGGCAATGTCATAATTTTAGTTTAAGAAATTTGTTCCTGGCTTAGCAATTTATTTGAGCACTGTGTGTCGCTCGGGATGTGAATAATCCCCAAGTGTTCAACTGAACCGAGTGGCTGAACTCCTGCCACATAACCCAGCCTGCTATGTGCTCGTGTCCCACCTCCCAGTGTGTGTGCTGGATCCTGGAGAAGTCACTGACTCCTTAACAAATGCTTAAGAGAGGAATAAGTAGGGATAGGGCCAACTTTCTACTATAAGATTTTGTTTCCCAAGCTCTGCCCCAGTTCAGATGAAGAGGCCCGCTGGTAAGTGACTGTGGAGCAACTCCATTGACTGAGGTGAATGTATTGCCTTAGCAAAATTACAGATCACACGAAGGTTGCGACGCTTACTCCAGTGTGCATGCATGTTTCTGAACTCTATGCAAGCTGCAGGCACTGCAAATATCCTGCTAAAACAGAATTACAATAATCTAGCCTTCTGGCCACAAATGCATGTGTTACTGTTGCTAGGTCACTGCTTTATGAAAAAGGGGCAGCTTGTGAAAATGTACTTCCTTTCCAAAGCTGATTGCCACCTACCAGCCAAAATCTGATGATCTTTCTGGGAAAAGAGCATAATCAAAAGTGCCATCAAGATACTTAATCTGATTAGTTATCTCAGCACACATCCCTTCAACAGCAGGGGAATGAAGGAAGAGAGCATCATCACAGCCCGTGACCTTGACCAATCCGCTACACTTCTGATTTCCTTGAACGAAAATGTGCCAGCAGCATGCATTACAGTAATCAAACTCAATCTGTTCTGCACCACTAGTCTAAGTTTATTACAGCTGACTTGCAGTTCTAAAGGGCCTGTTGCCCAATCATCTAGTTTAAATATTACGCCAGGGACAAAGCTAAGTGGTGCTAAGTCAATGAGAGGCTCAAGTATGATGCAGAGAATAAGTCTCTTGGAGCTGCTTTTATGGAAACAGACTTCTGTTTTTGTTTTCTGCTGGAAGTCAGCTCAGGAGATTGTCTTTTTACTAATACTGAAAAATAGTAGTCTACTTTTTGGGCAGATCAGTGACAAAAGGAACCAATCCATCCAGCAGAAGGACTGGTACTGCAGTACTTACAGGAATAACTGAAACCTGACAAGATGAACAAATACCAAATTGCAACTAGGGAAATTGTTGAAGCTTGTGGGTTGATGAATCATGTTTGTAATCTTGGAGGACCAACGTGAAAGGCTCTCAATTTCTTAATATCTATGGGAAGGCATAAGGACATTTTAACTCTCCAGCTACTGTCTGGCTGGTAATGGCTATCTTCACAAGGTGTCCTGGGTCTGGCACCACTCAGTATTTTCAAAACTGATGGGAATGTTGTTGTGTTTGCAGGCAACGTCAAGCTGGAAGGGGTGCTCAGAACACACAAGGACAGGGTGGGAATTCCAAATTGTTTTAATGAATTGGAAGAATGATCTGGGGTGAAAAAAAAAGGAACCATGAACAGGATGAACCTTGGTGGCACCAAATACAGGATACCAGAGGAAGGCAGGGATAAAAAATTGTAAAAATCCGCATTTGAAAACAATAAGCTAAATAAGGACTAGAAGCAGGTTAAAAAAGGGCTAGAAGTTAATACTAATTATGCTAGATCACAGCACAGAGATCTAGTGGAAAGAGAAAGTGATGGGAATTATTTGTAAACTGTGAAATAATGCGTTTGCTCTCCTTGACACCTGGAAAGATTCTGCTGCAATGCTTAGTCTAATACTAGGGGAGGCACCACAGCTTAAGAAGTTCAGCGAAAAACCATGAGGCTGATGAAGATAAAATTAAACCTAATTGATGCGCGGATCAAACTCTACAACTCAGAGAGAGTTATAAAGCAGGCGTGTTTGTTCGGTGCCAGGTGCGTGGGGGATCGCTCCTCCAAAAGCACGCACACCAACAGCACATTTTACCAAAAATTTATACGGTGCAGATATACATATTCATAGGATTGCACAATACAGACATACGTATGCATAAGTGAGGCGGGGTTATTAAAAAAACACTTGCGTTAGCATTTCAGATCTGTCTCTGGCGGTCGTTTGCTTCTTCAGGGGTCTTATCTTCCTCTAGATGACTTTAGTCATTCACCCATGCTCTCCTTTCACTTAGTGATTTCAGCAGTTTCCCGACTTCTGACCGAATTTATGGTGGAACTAACATTCCATCCTTTGCTAGACATATTAGTCCTTGACAAATATCAGTTTCTTGACAAATACCAGTTCCTGATAAGCTGAAGTGAGTTTCAAGGCAAACAGGATTGTTAGGCATTGTCTAGCAGACAATCAAATATTTGTCAAGCAATATTTAGCAGTTAATTCCCTGTATCATTATGACTAAATATTGAAGAATTTGGAATTATTTAATCTGCAACAAACTGAGAGGTCCTCTAGCCTTCAAATAGATGCAAATTTTGAAAAAAAAATAGGAAATACTGTTTTCTACATGTTGTACAGACAGGATAAGAAACTGTGAATTTAAATTGCATCAAACGTTAAGTTAGACAAGCCCCAGCATTTTCTTATAGTAAATATAGGCACATACTAGCACAAATGTCTATTCTGACAGCAGGTAAGGGAGGCTAGAGTTTTGAAAACAGACCAGACAAAAATCTATTAGGAATGCTGTGGAGATATCTGATCTTAAAGAAAGGGAGGAGCTCCTTCAAAGACCAGACCATTGTTTCCAGATTTTAAACTCAAGGAGAATACAAAGACTGACAATCAATTCTTTACATATAAATAGCCTCCAAAATGACTCACACTTTCCAAACTTAGCAGCTTTCACTAATGATCAGTGAAGATGAATCATGTTAGGGCATTCCTGTCACATTCAGGTGATAACATGCCTCCCAGGAGTGTAACACAACACATATTCCTGGCCCTTGCTACTCAGAATGAAACTTGAAGCTGTAGTTCATAGCAGCCGTAAACGAAACTATTAGAAAGTGATGTTTTATGTATTAAAACCAGAAATTTAAAAACTGATCTAGAGCTAGAGAGTCTTTCATATAAATGGTTTTTTTTTTTTTCACATCAATCCCCAAAATTGGATGTTTGAGACACTATTTATATAATTTGCATTGTGCTTGAATTCAGGACTTAGAATTTTGTAATGCCCCTCTTAGCAGCTGAGCAACAGTCCATCTTCTGTACCATGTTATCTTATAAAATAAAAAAAGAATGTGAAGCAACCACAATGTCGGACTTGTTAGTGAATTTGGCTTAGATAGAAATACGAAGGGTCTCCTGTTCCAACCCCATCTCCAGTTGGGGGCTTGGGGCCTTCTCTTGAACTGTGGCACATGGGTTTGAGCTCCCTCTGCCCGAGGAAGCTGTTGAATCGCATCGTCCTCCCTGTGGCCAAATCTGCAATTTGCTACATAACGGTAGGCAAAAATGCCTTACATACTTGTCTTTAAGAGCAGAGTAGACCAGGAAGAAATTTTTGGCTGTAAAGCCCAGACACACACTGGGAGAAATGCACTTTTCCTCTTACCGCTGTTAGCTGCCAACTGGCATCCCAGGGCTCAGCCCGTTGGCTGTTGGGATTTACACAACCAGGTGCCTACTATACGGACATAGGGGGACCTCGATCATTTTTTCTTGGAGCCGTCTGCCTAAATTCACCACCACCCTCAACCTCTGGTCTCCAGAAAAAAAAAATTTTAAAAATTGTCATATGCTTTAAGCATCTGACCTAAACAGGTATTGTTATCTTGGGCTCTGTCTCTTTGTAGCTTTGCTTCAAAGTCAAATATTTGCCACTGGTTGGCTTTCTGCTGGTTCTGTGGCTTTTGGTGGCCTTGGATCAGGCTCAGGGATCCCTCTGGCTTATTTTTTGGCACTGTGTGAGTTCCTTTCTGTAGAATTGACAAGACAAGGGCTTCCCTCTCCTTTAAGGAATCCTATTTCAGCTTTGCCATGAGAATAAAAGAAGTCTAATTATGGAAGTGAGGAGGCCAAGAAGAGAAACTAGGTCATTTAGCCCTCCTTCTTTGTGATTAAGTCCGATCTTAAACAACAGCTCTCAGTCAGTAATCCCCTGCAGTGTGGAAGGAGTTTAGGTTCTTCGGAACTAAAACGGGAGCTAATAGGGTTTTCTTAGTCAGGGCCGTGGTAGTTTAGCAGTCTCTGGATGATCCTGGTCCACACTTAAAGAGCAAGACAACTGCACTAAGGTAGAGCTGTAGCATATTCTTAATGTTTTGTGAAGCAGGTGGAGCCAAACCATGAACAGAAATGATTTTGTTAGTGAAAACACACACCTTAAAGTGCACGGTGTAAAGGTTAGGTTGTACCTTTGAGGTGCTGGCACGTATCTCTACAGGATATCTCAGGCACTGCATGCAAGAGGTTTAGGAGGCATAATAAGGCCACTTGGTTTACAGATGATTCCTGTCTTTTTTCTGTTTTATTTCCTCATTCCCTTCTGACAGAGACGGGAAGAAAAGTTTTTGGGCAGTCACTGTCAACTATCATTAAATTTTGACACTGTTGTTTGGATTCATTCTGTGCAGTGCAGAGCCAAATGTTTGTGCGCTCATCTCCTTCCTTTTCAGATGGCAAGAGCTTTTAACGTGTTTTCAGGGTGAGGTGTGCCAGAACCTACCGCTTAGCAGATGATTGTCCTTCACATACAAAGTGTTTAATCATCTGATTAAGCAATAACACATTAAGCCATTAATGTGTGTCTCGGTTGTGCCGGGAGACGCGAGGCTGAAGGCAGAGCGACTTCAGTCACCTCAGAAGCGCTTTTGTGCTGTGGCAATCTGCATCCTGGAGTGGCCAGTTGCTGTCATAATGCAGAGTGCCTGTATTTGAAAGAGCTTTTAAATTTTTTAAACACTTTTCTTTTATGTTTTATTGACTACATTCCTCTTGCTGAAAAATGGGTTATTGATGTTCGTCTGTTGAGACACCTGCATGCTAACTCACTGCTGACCCTGGCTCCTTCCTCAGCTATTAAAATGCATCCCAACTACCTTTTTCTCAGCTTTGTGTGATTATAGATGATGATAAAATGCCAGACTGAAAAATTTCTGAGGAAAGGGTCACAGTTTGGTGCCACATTTTTCTCTTTCTGTACCAGTTCTGTTAATAATATATAAAAAGCACTATTAAACATATATTAATATATGTTATTGATAAATATATAAAATATCATTATACATTAATAAAATAATGTTATTCATAATTGCATTTTCCAAATAGCATAGCAGGTGTTTGAGCAGGTCTCATAACAACTGTATGAAGTAGGTAGGAATGCTGTAAACTGAGGTAGACAGAAATTAAGCTCACGTTTACACTGGTAAAGAAATTTTAAGGAGTGATTCTGTTATTAGCATTTTGAATGTATATATTACTTTTCCAAAGCGGTAGAGAAAAATACACATAGGTAAATGAAAAATAAAATAGTTGAGATTACTTTTGAGCAAGGCAATAACCCAATAGAAGCCTTAGTTGCTCTCTAGAAGGGACGAGTGCATCTGTAATCTCAAGAACACTGCCCAAGCCTGAGTGTTTTTTGGGGTCCATATCTGTCAAACAACTACTTGTTGTGGTTTGTTTTTTTTTTTATTTCAGCTCAGATAATGAGAGTTATGTGCTGCTCCTCAGTAGGGTGACATCTGATGGTGACCCACACAACATGGTATCCACAGGTGGGGGACCAGCAGGGATATTTGGCTGCAGAGGCCCTGAGATAGGATTGAGGATCGAGGTAAGGTGGGACAAGCCCAGTCTGGTCCCACAGCACCTCCTGGGAGCTCTTTCTCAGAGGAATCACCTCCGGAGCTGCCGCAGGGTTTTGCCTCAGTAGAAACTGGTTAGTGTACTCCTAAAGAGAGCTCAGGACCAAGCTGCCTTTTGTGGACAATCAGTGGACCTGAAAAGAACTGGGGAGAGAAGTTATTTGGCAATGTAACGTACCCAAAGTGACTTATCCACAGCCAGTAGGGGAAACACTAGTGGATTTGTCTCATGCAGAGGGGTGGAAAACTGAAGAACTGATCTTAAAGATTCAGTTTTAATGTTTGCTCACAACTTTTTTGTTGTTCAACTCTCCTCAGTACTGAATATTTTGCCAGAGAAATCAGCATACTGAACTTTGTGATTTGTTACTGTTTGTCCAGATCTCAGGAGTTTTGAAGATTCTTTTGCTCGTATTAAGTTGTCAGTGGAGAAGTGGGTTAACAAGTGTCACATTTGAACTGAACCACATCTGAAATAATTAATTTTCTTGCTCGTTAAATACTCTAACAAATCAGTTAGCTTGCGTAGGCCTTTTTTTTTTTAATTACACCCTTTAACTGTTGCCTTTGCCTTTAACAAGTTGCTGTACTGAACTCTAACTATTTGCAAGTGCTACTTTATAATCAGGCTCTAGGTAAGCACTGTATCATTAAAACTTAAAATAATAGAATAAAAACCGTACTATAATAAAAAGTAATTATTATAATGAGGCAATAAAATAAGTACTGTTTATAATAATAAAAGCTTGCTTTTATTGTGAGGATCAGCCATTCACGCACAGTCATCTATTCTGAGGTCCTTCTGGCTTTCATCCATTCATGGCCTTCTTAAATTAGTACATTTTCTTAATGAAAAATTGCTGCTCCTAAGGTGTTGAAAATGAGCAAATGTCTTTACGTAACAGTAACAGGAGGCATGAGACTGTGAAAGAAGAGGAAATCTTGTCTTTCACGCCTGTTTTCAGAATGATAAACTTCTATCATTCTGCTTCAGTCTTCCACTCTCCAGCAGGAATTTTTTGTTTTTCAGACACAACAGTGATTAAGACAATGTTAAAACTTAAATGTAGGCATGGCAATTATTTTCTTTTTTTTTTTCTAGCAAGGATACAGGGCATTGTTCTGGACTATTAGGATCTATTTGTACTATAATCGAACTGAAGGGTCTTCCTTCCCTGATATAGATCATTGTTTCTTTTCCCTCCCTTTGGATGCTGTTGTCTGGTTGCATGCATCCATGATTGTCTTTCAGTGCCTATTGATCACAGGATTTCTCTTCTAGGCAAAATTGATGTCAGAAAATTACATGTAGGAAAATCAATAATAAAATAGTTGAGATCTCTTTTAAGCAATGCAAAGACTCATGTCCAACTAAAACCAGATGCCTTAACTGTCCTGTACCCTAAGAAAAATGTACTGTACCCCTGGTGCAGTTTAAATCTATTCCTGGTTTTCCTATCCCCAAGGGTATATTGTCTTTCTCTTTGCAGTAACTGATCACATTTTTTGAAGACATGTCACAGACTCTCTTTTCTGCTTTCTCTTTTCTAGAAGATTTTCTTTAGTTGTTACCTCAGGTTATGTTTTCTACACTTCTCTTCACTCTTTATTACCTCTCTGGACTCTCTCCATTTGTCTCACATCTTTCTTCAAGTGCCGTGCCCAAAACTAGACATGACACCCTTGCCGCTGCCTTACCAACACTGAGCAGAGCTGAACTCCTCGAAAGGCAAGACGGAGCAGCTCATGAAGTACTTCAATCTATATCAGCTGCCAGGAGTGTCAATAGGCTACTCCAGCAGTCAAGACTCACTGAGACGCAAGAGAGTCCTTGTCATGTTCCCTCCTTCCCCTCACTCTTAGCAGTGCACCTACCACTATAGAGAAAAGTATGTTGTACTCCTTGATTCCTAACTACGGATTATTTACAATGCACTAGTAACTCAGAGTCACAGCTGCAGTGATTATCTAAGGATGACTCACCGTTACTTTCTTTGAAAAATGGAAACACGTCAACTCTGTCTTCCCGAGTTTCTAACTGTTCTTCCTTCTCTTTGCAGTATTTATGATTCCTGAAAAGCAATACACATTCGGTACATTGATATATGTGGGAAACATAAATGAATTATCTGGGAACACCTATTATAAAAAAAGTCCTAAACTACTCCCTACAAGAACTCCCTCTCACATAGCTCAGAGAAGAAAGAGGTGTAACTTTTTTTTTTCCCAACGTAGAAGATCTTTATACGATTCAGGCAAATAATTTCTCCTTCAGCTTCACCATGCTACAATCCATTCTTCAGGTCACTTAAGCCAAATTAAAACTCTGATTATACAGTACTTGTACTTTCTTTTCTCTGTGTTTGCATATGATGGTTCTAGTTTTCAGTAGAGTTTCCAAATGTACCAGGCAAGGGAACCTCAGAATGCCACTGATTTTGAGTTATTTTATGGACTTTACATCAGGTTCAGCTAAGCATCCAAGAGGCTAGAAGTGTAGCTGAATATTTATAATATTCAAAACTAAGAAATGTCTGGATGTGACAGATTATTAAGTTACTACAGCCCTTCCAAAAGTTCCTCTAAAGACTGTAAGGTAGAAAGGCTCATAAGTGCTGCTGCTGCTAGGGGATTTTGACAGTGCTTTCAACAGGAGGCAAAACTAGAACTGAGACGGCTGTGTGCCAAAAATTTCTATTTTCCTCAGTGTGACCATGGAAGGTCAATTGGCCCATGTTAAGAATCAGGACAAGAAAGGATTCACTGGACCTAGTTCATGTTTGAAAAATGTACGCACAGATGTTCTTAGCGACTTCCAGGGACTATCAGTCTGGGGGTAAAGTTTTTATGATTTCAAAGCGGTCAGTGTATGAGCTCACTGATGTCAGAGACAAACTTGATGTGATCTAGAGCCTGGCACGGGAATTCCATGAATTTCATTGGTTTTGAGAGGTGAAACTCAGCAATTCTGGCTGAGGTTTCCTTTGCAGCATCAGAATCAATCAGACATGACACTTAAACCGTAAAAAAGTAGGCAGAAAAGTCAGACTGGAAAACTGACTAATGGCTGTTCCTTCAGGTCTCCTCCAAACCCCTTACTCTCTTGCTTTTTTTTGGAAGCTGGAGGAAGCTTCCATAAAAGTTTTGAATTCCTGAAAGCTTGCTATGGTTGAAATATATTTAAACATCTAGTTTGCATGCAATTTGTGTTTCTAGTAAATTCCTGAGTAGTTTCTGCGATCTGTTCTTTCTGCATCGAATGATTTTCTTTATCTTGATATTCACCCCATGTAAGAGGGAGTCTGTTAGAGAGTTTGGGGTTCAGGTTTAGGTTCAGACCGCTGTTTTGCTGAAGCTGCCTGACAAATATTGCAAAGTGATATTTTTTCTTGCTATCTTTTCTCCAGAGTTCCCTACAATGCTGAACTTGGCCGGAGCAACCTGGTAGGATCCAGGCTAGGGATTTTTTCTGTCTCATCAACTTATAGAGCCGTTTAGGTTGGAAAAGACCTTCTGCTCTTTCGTAGCCAGGTTGCTGTGTCCCCCCCATCCCCTCGATCCAGACTGGATCCACTTTTCCACCGACAAGCTGCCGACACCAGCGGCAAGGCCTGTTGTTTTTTTTTTTTTGGTTTTTTTTTTTTTTTTAATTTTTTGGCGGGAGCTCGGCAGCGGTGCGCTTCCTCCCGCCGCCACCAGATGTCGCCACCATCCCTACGGAAAAGGCCTCGGCCGGGGCGGGAAGCGGGAGGCAGCCGCCGCCAACCGGTAGCCGGGCTGGCAGGGGACGGGGGAGGTGGGGCGGGGGGGCGGACACGAAACGCGGGTTTAGGCCAATTCTGCGACTCATCTCGGAGCTTCAGTGGGTTTAGAAGACTTGCTGCTCGACTCAGAAGGTGTCCCGGGCTGGCTTGCTCCTAAACACCGCTGCAACAGAGGGCGGGAGAGGCGATGTCCGCTTTCTCCAGCAAGTTTTATTTGTGCAAATCCAGGATGTGCCTGTAGGCCTTGCTGAGGAGATGAGCACAGGAATTGCAGATTTTGAGTAAGACAGCAATATTTTTTGGCTAACACGACTCTGATCTGGGCTCAGGCAGGGGCTGTGCTGCTGGACGGACGCGTGACACGGTGACAGAAGGGTCAGGGAGCAGAGAGCCGCAAAGGTCGCGAGTCCAGGGCCCTTGGTGCCGCGGGAGCCTCTAAGCACAAGTCCTCTGTCGAGCTGCTCCGTTCCCCGCTGCCCTTCTGCTCAGCCCTGAGCATCAAAACCACATTTTTATAGGAACGTCCTTTTGCTTTCACCACTTTTGTTCTGAAAGAAGAAGGTCACAGACATTAAAGACCTGAAGGCCTGATGTTGCTCATCTCCTGAATTCCTTTAATTGCATATTTCTTCTTGTGGAATCAAATTTGGTATCCTCAGCCTCCAGTTTCTGGCTTTGTATTCTTCTTTAGTGCTTGTTTCTCAGCAAGCGTTTCATCCCACCAGGTCCTTACATCCTGCTTTTATCACCAATTCTTAACTTTTTTATTTTCCTTACCAGGGTTAGTCTGGAATTCTAGATAAGAAACTTGCCTTTACCTGCCTAATTTTTGGATTCTTCTGATCTGAACTTAGGCATAGGGCTAGTGGTAGAACAGAGCAATTTACTTCAGCAGAGAGTGCTGCTTTTGTGGTAAGGTTTAGTGTTTAATTCTAGTTCCTCTTGCCCCAGTGTTTTTTGTTTCAACTTCTTAAGAAAAAACAAGTTGAAGCAACGGGACATAGGATGCAAATAAGAAGCATTATATTCTTTTATATTGTGTAATAGAACAGTACCAGGCTCAACATTTTTAGTTGCTGTAATATGCTTCTATTCAATGAATTCCTATCAAGAGCTAGTATTTAAAAGTGTAAACGAGAAAAAAAAATTAGATTATGTTTGCTATGTATCTTTTTAATATGCAAAACTGAATGTGAATAGAGACAAAGATATATAATTAGATAAATGATTCATTCTTGATGAAATAGGATATGACTTGTACTCAAATATTTCCAGCTGGAATAACGTCCCTCTCAGTCACGTAGAAAGCAGGAAAAAAATTCAGTGCATGAATTTCCCACAGTTCTGACGTTCATCTGATATGAACCAGCATCCCAAACTGCATGCCACTTGAACTTGCCCTTCCTTTCCCCTCAAAAACAGGTGTTTACTTTTTTTTTAAACAGTATTTCATTGATATAAAAAGTTAACTCAAGAAAAAAAATAAAAGAAACAAAGGGAAAAGAAGTCACCTGGGGCTCGATGACATCACACTATATTGTGTGGAAAAACTGTGGCCAATTGTATTTTAGGGTGCTCACCTGTAACCTTTCACTGTGCCAGGACGCAGCACAACCAGGTACTGCCCCTTCTGCGGCTGCCTCCATCATGGCCCTCTGGCAGCAGGTCCGTGCCGTCCCTGACTCATACGAAGGTATCAGTGTGCCTGGATACACAATGCCTGGACATCTGAGGGTGCCCCTACAGCACCCGCGTGTCCTGGGACCAGAGGGGACTGGGGAAGCCTACGGGGCTTGAGCTGGAGCCAGTGTGTCTCTGGACAGCGCTGTACAGGCAGCCTGCTCACTGTATAAACTGCCCTGTGTTGGGTATTTTCTGGTCTCTGAATGCTTAAGTAGGCTGTTTGAACACTATTTTAACAAGGTTTTTGTTTTTCTCCTTAATGGAGTGTTATACACTCCTGCAGCTATTGTGCCTTTGGTTCCACTGCGCTCTGGTGTACAGTGGATGTTTACTTGTCTTTGTTTGAAATAAGATATAATTAAATTGGGCAACACGCACTGTCAAACAGCGGTGCTTGGTGGTGTGCAATCCTTGGAAAATGTGCCAAAACCGATTACTGAGCTAGAAACTGGTCTGATAGCTACTCCTTTTGTCTCCTTTCTGATGCACAATCAGGAACCTGTTCAGTGATGCCTTCTGACCTTGGTGAGGGGAGGCGATGCTCAGGGCCAGAGGGGGCTGAGATAGAGAGCCTATGTATTCGCTCCTGAGCGTTGCAGACAGAAAAGGGTTTCTGTGAAGGAAAACCAGCTTACTCATCAAGATCAGAATGTCTGACAGGACAGGCTGATTTGAGCAAAGTTGTTCAGAAGAGAAACTGGTGTGAAAAGTGCCTGTGGACCATTCAAAGTTCTTCCTGTGGTGCAGAGCTCCCATAGACAAGGGTTGCAAGATTTCTGGTCACTCCTCTGTGGTGCTTAGCTGAGCCCACTCTCAGGGGGCAGCAGGGAAACGATGAGACTCCCACCATCAACCCTTGAATATCCTCAGACCTTCTAGGCCTCTTGCTACGGCTTAAGAGGATGATATTCCTTGCAAGATTTGCTTTGAAAAGGTCTTGAAATGTCCACTTTTTATTGTGAGTTGGGGCATGTTTGGGGCTCCTTGAGTTGCGGCACTTGGCATTAAGCTGTGTTTCCTTCAGTAACAGGCAAATCCTTGGCACAGCACGCTGTTGATGGTAATGTCTACTGTTGCAACTCTTTTCTTAATCCAGGGTGGCTAACTCAGCTCTGATTAGCTGTGTAGCTGGACTGGGTTTCTCAGATTTCAGCTCAGGTTGGCAAAGCGAGTTCAAGGCGATAAGGAGGCCTGAGGCTGAAATGGAAATGATGTTTTACAGTCCTGAACTGAAAATGAGCTTATTGCAATTATGGTCTTGTAGCAACGCAAAGCACCTAGCCCTCTCTCCATGATAGCCCCACCCCTCCAGCCATCTCTCTGGAACAGAGGGTGCCCATGCTCTGCCAGCAACAAAACTATCTAGCAGAGTTATTCAGCTCTGCTGGGTAGAATTTGATTTATTCTGTGGTTAAGGAGACTTTAGTCCCAGAAAGGATGGATGTCTTTGTCCCAAATGGACTCCTATTCAATGACACCACTGTGAAAGGTATTCTCCTGTGACAAATTGAAGTAAACCATAATGAGCCAAGAGCTACTCTTGTATTTATCTGTCTGTCTTTCTGAAGAGATCTCATAGAAAATCTGTCATCCTCCACCTTCATAAGAGAGCATCACATGGCCATCCTCTGTAAAGGTTTTAATGTAATAAATCATCGGTGGAAAACAAGCAACAGGGCATTGTCCATCTGCATTTTCTGTCTTCTGGAGCTCTAAAACCATTAAGTAAACATTTATTCAGTTTAATAAAGCCCCTGTGAGAAAGTCATACTAAAAAGTTGAGTGGCTTGTCCCACAGAAACAAGATCGATGTAATAGGACACAAAATAGCCTCTCATCTCCCGCACTGTGTGTTAAAACCAGAATTAATTGCACCAGCTATTTCAAAATCTTGAAATAACTTAAACTTGGGTTAGATTATTTATATTCTCCATCTATCACATTTTCCAATGAGACAGCACAATCTTAAATGTATTTTCAGATTTTAAATAGCAGCATGAGATAGTGAGAAATGCAGATTTCCCCCTCAAATAAAATATTCAATGGAATATGTTCTATAGGAGACTGACAAGTTTCTTGCAAAGTTACTGGGCTGTGTCTTGACCTGTGGCAGCTGCTGCAGTTACACATGGCGTGTCATGATCGCTGTCGATGTTAGTGATGAGTATAAAGCCAGGCAAGTGATGATATAAGAGTCTGTAAATAAAAACGGACCAGTGGAGGTAGGACCACTGCAAGCAGAAGCAATACACGCGGTTCAGCTGAGCAAATATCTGTCACACAATGCAGCTGACGCGAGAATAGCCTTAAGCAGTGGGATTAATAAGGTAATCAAACTGCTAAAATGTGAAATGGTTAATTCCTGCAATATCTGAATTTGGTATAACCTGTGAATAGCAGTTAATTTTAGAAAAAAAGTTCCGTAACAGTGAAGAATATTTAGGGTAGCACTCACCAAAATAACCATTTACTAGTATATAAAAATAAACAAAAGCAATATTAATTTTCTTGATGCTTCCCCAAATAAACAAAAGCAATATTAATTTTCTTGATGCTTCCCCAGTGTCAATATTTAACACGTTCTATTGTTCTGACATCTGGACCATTAAACAGATAAAGATAATAGGGACTGGAAAAATGGCCAGCCAAGCTACCCACAAAGTTGGGGTATTATGAAATACTGATTACAACCGTGATGCCTAAATTTGAATATGTAATCAAGCCTCTGGAGGTAAAAAAAAAAAAAAAAAAAAACCCAACAGCAACAAAAAACCACTCCCCTCAAAGCAAAACAAACTCCCCAGAAACTCGACCAGAAACCTGCATAAGCAAGGAAGAATTTGTGTGTGCAGTTCTTTACTCATTAACATCAGCTTTTGGGGCATGGTAAGTGTATGTGTGTATTTAGTAAACTGAAATGGACATCTGACTTGGTTGTCGCATGCGGTCAGTTTACTGTTGCTGCACTGTGGAAGCAGTGAGGGGTAAGCACAGCAGTAACAAGCAACGGAGTGGCAAGCCGTGCATGCACAGTTCCCACGCAGGACAGACCGGGTGGCTCCAGGATGCAAAGGTTCTTCTGACAATGTGGCTGCTTTGCTACTCTCTCTCTCTTTCTCTTTACTTCAGGATCTCTGAAAGATGGACTCATTTGTCCTTATGACCTTCTTTGTGACTTTACAGCATCTTACACCTACCTTTTCTGTCATTTATATACGTATGAAAATTTCCTTAACACAATGTTGCAACTGCTTTTAATTCTCTTAGTACTGGAGTCCTCCAAAACACACAACACTAATGCTGCAAGGGTGCAAAATTGATAATAGCGAGAAATTACATTCCTTTTGACTTTTTTGGATTCATGTGAGTTTCACAAGTGATTTATATTCTCAGGATGTAACTCATATTTTGGTGATTATACCTGTTAAAAAATAAGATAAATTCTCACTAAGAATCGACAGAACTAGTTTTAAGGCAGTATTTCTCAGGATAGAAACATACTTCGAGGAGTTCAGAAGCTTTCAATCAGCTATGGAGGGATTTACATTCCCTGATGTAGGATTACTTCGTTAGGAGGTAAAGCCTGATCCTTGAACACTGGCTTCATATTCATAGGTGAGTGTCCATCCTAAATGATGTTGACTGCAGTATTTAGTAATACGGTCTCTGATTCTCCTCTTCTCACATTTGTTTTTATTATATGATAGACATTAATATTAGAATGACGTATCATGAAGTCAAAGTAATCATAAAGACTAATTTAATAAAACATACAGAGCTTTCTTGCTTCTGTACAAGTGTTTCTAAAATGTGGAAGACCAGAAGTGTTTCAAGAGGACTTCCAAGTCATATACCTACAAATAGTGTATATCTTGTGTAGATACTTAGACATGTAAGCAAATGAACTCATGCAGAAGTTTACCAAATCTGAAAGGCTGTCATTTTTGCCTTGCAGAAGTATAAAAGACTAACTATTCAAGTCTCAGTGCACTCATTTCGTGCTGTCAATGTTGTGTTCACAGTAAACATCTTCGTGAAATAACATGAGTGATATTTAAAGTGCCTGTTTACGCGAGGAAGATTGTATGCGGTATGCAAGAGCATGAGTTTACGGTGAATCAGCTGCTCTGTAATAACTCCCACAGACATTTTTGGGGAGGGCTATACATCCCTGCTCCACTTTGAGAACTAGGGCTTTTGAGGGGAGAGCAATATGGACAAACCCTAAGAAGGACTGCAAAAAGAAATGCACCTTCACAGTCCAGTGGTCTTGCCAGGACAGCTTTTACATCCAATAGAGCTGTCAGACTCGATGCACCGCTCCTTCTCCGCTCTCACCGCTTGGGCTGGGGCTGGGACTGGTGCTGCTGTACAGAGGACGCCTGGTTCCCGATGCCGGTGCGGTACAGAGCCACCACGCAGGCTGTGTAGTGTCGAGAAGGCGTTTTGGTCTGTCTGAAAGCCCAGTTGATTTAAGCCTGTTTTGACAAAGTAAAATGTGTTTGTTGTGAAAAGCACTTACGCAGCAAACTGTAATTATGGAGCAGTTAGGTTAATAGTGGAGCCAATGTAACAGACTCACTCGATTTGATTTGATCCAACAGCCCAACCTACACACTGAACAAAGCAGACAAGAACATTCTCTTAACCTTCTCCTTTTGTCTTTTTGGGACTTGGTACATTCTGCTGTCTTCTCTCTTCTAAAACCAGTACGTACCAGTTTAACTTGAAAGGGGTCTTTCTTCTCCACCTGTCTGCAATGGTGTTACCTGTGGCAAAGTCTCATTTTCTGCCTGTTTCTAAGTTAAGGGAAACAGGTTATTGCCTGACTTTCCTGCATTTTCAATATGTATATTGGACTTAATGTGTAAATTAGTTACTAAATTGGCTCTTATTCTTCTTTATCTTATGTTTTACTGGCCTCTCAGAGCTTTAGCATTGCTTTTCCATGAACCGTTGATGATTCAGTTCTGGCTTTATAAGTTAGTCTTGCAATATAGTAAAAAAATTTTCTCAGATGCCAGAGGTGTGGCTCATTTTGTGCAAAATGGCTGCTGTGCTTGCTGTGTGCCCTTGTCTCATGACCAGACGTGGTGTTACCTTCGCTGTGAGGAAGAGAGGGCTGGGGACTGCCCTCTCTCCTCCTTGTTGGGACCTTTCACTGTTAGGACTCAGGCTGGCGGTGGGGATGGCTGACTGTCACTGAGAAAGTTGAGGTGCTCTCCGAGCTAAGCAGTTAGCTACTGGTGAACACATGGCACTATTTGGGGGTGGTGGCATCAATTCACAACAAAATGAGAGACTTTGGGGTATCTGGAGGAGAGGGCTGAAGAAGCTGCTTTTGTCTGAGATGGGGAGCCTGTATGATTGTGTGTGGAGCAGTGGACCTACCTACCTGGTGTTAGGCTGATGTGAGCTACCGCTTGCCCAGGAGTATTGTAGGGCAAATGTCTGTACCCTTAGCTCCCTCGTGCCCCCTCGTGGTGAGGTTACTATTGGTAAGGGTTAAGAATCCTTAAACCTACTTTTGGTGATATCCCCAAGTAGGCAATCAGGCTGTGACAGATCATGTTTCAAAAAGTAGTCATGTAGCCTCAGAGCAGACCATGTGAAGTCATTAAAAAGCAGAGCTCAAAGCTTTTGAAGGTTGCTGGTATTACTAAGGAAGGGCCACAGTCCATTTGTTTGGTGCAGCAGCCACTTCAATGATTGATGAACACACACGTATTATCATCCCATTTTGAAAGGATGTTGATATGGCTGCACCTGTTTTAACTTCTTTTATTGTTTTGAATATCACAGAGTTAAAAGTGATTTACCTTTTGGATCAGTTGTTTAACAAATGTTTCCTCCTTGAGTGAATGATAAGGCATTTTATTTGCTTACTGCCTTTGTTAATGGGTCTGCTTTGCACATAGGACAACATATGGCTAACTGGTCGAAGACAAACTGGATTGTAGGCAGCTGGAAAAATTGCCTTTCTCACCAGGTATCTGGGCCTTACAGACTGCAAACACTTAGAGGTGGTGAATATTCGCCCTGTACATCAGCTTTTCAGGAGTGTCAGTGCAAGTTAATACTTCTGTCAGTAGCACTGAGCTGACCATTTGTGAGACGATGATGCTCCACTGGCATTCTCTTCTGGAAGAGGAGCAATGGTATTGTGGAGCACAAAACACAGAAGACATAAGTAATAATAAGTAATTGGACAGAAGTATACCCCACAAAGTCATAGTGTTAGATTCTCATCTGTAACAAACATGAATTTAGATAAACCTGGTCGCTGAAAGCCATTAAAAGAAGATAATGGCCTTTTTGTATAAAGCCTTAATAGCCTTGCTTGTGAGAGTTCTCTTGCCTGGAAATTTTCCAGAAGGAGAGAGGAAAAAAATGGCAAAGTGAAAAATGTGACTGATGTGGGAAAGGGCGCTTCAAGAAATAGGTGGACCTCAGGTCTGCAAGTTTGCCTGCTACAGTCTGAAGAAGCAGGAATACCAGGTTAGGAAATGAGCTTACATACCAGGTTAGACATGAGCTTATATCAATATTTAATTTGATAGAAAAGACCAGAGCTGTTGCTTAGCGGTCTTGAAATGAGTCAGAAGAAAGCTACAGGAAAGCTTGAAGAGTGGAAGCAGCACTCCTGGAAGCAGTGTCCTTATGCCTTCCTCTGGTAACAGAGAACTTATTCCAGGTAGTGAATGCACGGTCTGGCAAAAGGATTTGATCCTGGGTTTCTTCTGAAATGTTGAAAGGCTTTGCTGATTTTCTGAACTCCTCCTCCTGCATCACTAAAGCTCTGCCTCCTTCTCAACTGTATATGATGCTTCTTTGGTGACACAGTCAGTGTGCTTATTCAGTGATGTATTAATGTGTGCTTGTATGGACAGACATGTGCCACTGTGACTGAAGGAGAAAACCTACTGCTGATGGGTTTTCTTCCCGGTTTCCTCCTAGTATCTGCTCTTGCTTATTCTTCCATCAGCCACTTTTCCAGCCTTTGTTCAGCCTCCAAGAGCACTATCTGCCCTGAAAGTGCAGACTTCTAACTCCATCTTTCCCCCTCCTTCCTTCATAAAGTCAGTTTACATCAGACAAGAAAATAAGGAGGTAGATTTTCTGTAGCTTTGAACTTCTGTAGCTACTATTGGACATTTGGATGTTTGGGCACTCAGCACCCCAGAAAATCTTGTTTCAGGTGTTTAATGTAATCTTTTGTGGCTTTGTTGCTGAGCTGCTTCAAGCTGTGCATAGGCAGATAAACTAGGTGCATATTTTCCAGTGACGCTAGGAACTAGTAGATTTAAATACAGATCAATCCCGGAGACAAGGAAGTAGAGGTCACATGTTTTGTATTTGCTACAGTAAGTACATATGTGAGCTTTGAAAAATTGTAAATGTAAGACATAGATAAGTAAAACAAATCTTTCAGGAAAACAATCTGTACTATACCTTACTATTCCATGAAACACATCAAGCAGTTTCTTGCATAAAATGGAGACTTTAACACTAGTAGATACTCTGGTTTACTGGAAATCGACTGTTGATTTAATCATTGTGTTGGTGACCTGCTGCCTGCAGCTTTGGTCTGCCTACACCATTTCTTCTGGCTCCAGGAATGGCAGGCAGCCCATCGCTTTCTCATCATCCTTGCTGTGATGTCCATGCCAGACTACCTGAGGATCCCAAACGGCCACGCAGATATTAATGCGGCTGTGGAGTAGCTACTGAGTAAGTCATGTTATCTCCATTTTACAGATGAGGCACGCAAGGGAGACCAAAGTAAGTTAAATGACATCCTGAAAGACACAGAGAAAGTTTTTGGTTCAGCTAGCTGTTGCTTTGGCTCCAGCCCCAAATATTCATGATGAGACTGTCCGTGCTGGCTGCATGCGCCTGCTACAGGTGAACAGGAAAGGTGGGCAACAGGCAGGGTATCTCACGTTGGCTTGCAATAACACGGTTTTGTTTCTAAACACTTAGCCTGTTTCACAGCTGAAGGGAGCTCAATGTAGCAAAATAACTGACATATTTTAGTCATTTATAACCTCCACGCTTTTCCTCTGCACTTTTCCAGAGGTAGGGATGGGTGAATCTCAGCAGTGGTTACCCACACCCTGCTTCCCAGCCTCCAGTACCGACATGGTGTGAACTGGCTAGGATTTCTTTCCCTCATTTTCCTTTGGGCCTTGAAACAGCATGAGGAAGAACACAAAGTGTGACTCCAAGGTAGAAGGTTCAACCTTTTGGCATGAGGAATATTTTGTTGTATTTTTTCCGTGAAATTCCACTCAGGTTGTTCGAACATTTTCTTCTCCTCTGCATTTCTTTATTATGGTTATTTTAAAATATTCTTTGATCATGCTGCCTTTGCATTGTTTATCTCACAGAGTGTAGCCTTTTGTCTCAAAAGAGCAGATTCACTCCCTCTCTGTCTTGACACATGCTGCCGAACGTGGCTGTATTCTTGCTGTGCAGCGAATCTATTCATGGTTTTATGAGTGGAAAGGGCTGTTTGCCGTGTGGACCCCAGCAGGGCTAATAGCATATTTTTTCCTTGAGCTATTATCCCATTGGATTACCACCTGCCTTTTTGCTATTTTGTAGGCTATTTACATGGTCAGCTGATAAGTGATAGGTTAGCTTACTACTAATTGAGTTCCTTTTTTAGGAGTGCAATTTGGGATGGACAGACCACACATAAGGCACCAAGAATAATTCTCCAGGAGTATGTAGACTCTGACTCAAGTCAGTTATCAGGCTGAACCGCAAACTTCATGTACTAGGTAACTTCAGACAAAATATTCCCCTCCAGGAAGAAACTCTGTAGTTTATGTCAGAGGTTCAGGAAGGATGATGCAGCCTCGAATAGGGAAGGTACAGTTGGCTGCTGCTATGGCTGAGGCTGTATATTCGCTCAGCTACTCCTCTGTGTCAAAGCACTGAGTTTCCAGGAGCAGGCAGCTGTAATTTTCAATCTTCACACTTACAATCAAAACCTTTTAACACATTTTTTTCAAGTCCACAATTGGCTATATTTGGTCCCCACTACTTCCATACAAAATTTGGAGTAGGGGAAGTACTGGTGATAGGCTTCCAAAAAAAAGGTCATTAGGGTAACCATTATCCAGCCACCAACATTATAAGCAAACTTTAGGAGCTTCTGCCAAAGACCCATGTAGCCCCAGTCTCCCACTGCTGAGTAGGAAGTTTACTCCACTCCTTCAGAGCATGGTCAGCAGTGCTTCCGTGGTTAACACTGTATGATCTGGTTTTTTTGGTCTGTTTTTTCCTTAACATAATTACTCATCCGAGAGCTAGAAAGCATCACACGTTTATACATCACTTTTTTTTTTATACTGCATTTTCAGAATGTCCATTCAGAACACAAGCTGTCCTAATCCTTATATTCAAAGCTAAAACTTGAAAACATCCAGGGTTACCCAACTCTCTTTCATAGACCTTTCATCACTGAGGATAATAACACTGAGAAGTTCCTTAGAGCATATGGCAACCATTGTAAATGTAGGACTTTTGCTATAGGACTCTGATTAGTGCTTGTTTGGCCCAAATCCTGTCTACTGACCAATCCAAGATCAATCTGTTTGCTCAGTTAGCCTTCTGCATAAAGCTGGTGGCTAGCAAACAAACAGAAGACATGTTACCTAATCATTGAAGAAAGTCATGGGAAGAAAAGAAGAAAAGGGATAGGAAGAAAAAGAAGAAAGGAAAAAAGAGAAAGAAAATTCTGATGGGAGAAACTCATGATTTGGTACATTTCATTTCACTTCATTTATCCTTCCCATCAGAAACAGCTCTGACAATATACGTATTAATTTAAAGAAGACGAGAAAGAAGCTCAATACCTTTCTTAGTTTGAAAATTGTTACCATATGTCTAAGCAGCATATCATTTCTAGATACTATTTTCATTGTACTGACATCAGTAATATTTTTAATCTAATTAACACAAAATAGATATTACAGGAAAATCGGAAAACTAATATTGAGTTGCCATGTACAAGCTCCTTTTTAAATGGAGACATATTCTTTCCAACTTAGCCGATGTGCATCTACTTTGACCACCATTGAAGGAAAGGATGGCGTAAAACACTCATTCTGTTGACATCAATAGGTGTTTTGCCTTGAGCTCTAATGGTAGGTTTCTCTTCCCAGTCACAGATTTACTGCCCCTCCTAATATCTCTTGTCTGGGTCATGCTCTAATATGATATGTTGTTCTCATTCACCATAATTCTCAATGTTGTGGTCTCCAGTCCTTGGAAATAAAATTAAATTTGCACCAAGCGTTCACCCCACACATGTATCAACCCTTAGCAAAAGCTTGTTCCTCTGGATTTAAATCTATCTTTCCTTGGTTATCCTTTTGTGTCATTGAGAATGGTGCACCACTTTTGACAATGTTTCTCTTTTTATGCCTTGATTAGTGGTGATATAATTAACAACAGTGACAGATACAGCTCTGTGACACGTCACAGAGTTATCAGTCCTTGCAGTGAATGGAATAACCTACATCTCAGAACCAGTGTTTTAGGCTCTCTGCAGATTCAGGCAGAGAAATGCTTTATTCAAGTAATATTTCAAAGATTGTACTTGCAATTTAACCACTTGCTTAGAAAAACAAATCAACAAAAAGGGTGCTAAAAGCCAGCTCAAACATCATAAATTAAAAAAAAAAAAAGGAGGAGGATAAAGTGGAAGTTTTAGCAATCACATCAGATTCTTGCTGGAAATGCACACTTTGTGAAAGTCTGATTTATGAGCTCTAAGTATGAGTGAAATAAAGATAGACTATAACCACATAACGACCTAATACAGTATCTCTGAAACCAAAAGAAAAAAATTAAATGTTACATTAATATGAGGAGGAAAAAAAAGTACTGTAAGTAGTAGAACTGAAATGGCTACCGTAAACCAACTCCAATTAGCTGTAGCAATGAACATGCTGGACAATTTTCTGTCCTTATCTTTTAATTATTCTTTCAACCTTTGCATGCTTTTCTTTTTGCTTTGAGAGAAACAATGCAAAACATTTGTTTTCAGGATTTTGAAGAGAGCTATTATTCATTTATCCTAAAAAAAAAATGTGTCAGTACTTTGCACAATGACAGCTTGCTCACTTGCAGAAAAATTCTAGTCCTGCTGAACTGTGAGACTTATCACTGTTTTACATTAAAAATTAGAGCTTGTTTTAGTCCTAAAATGTCCCTACGAAAACACAAATAGCACTGAAAGGTATTGACATTGGAGAGGTGATCCTCTCGTTAGTATTCAACTAAATAATCTAGACTTTTGGGTTTCCTACATGCATAATCTTTCTGCATTTTGTTTTGGGATCCTCTGTTGTAAATCACACCCCATTTGTAGGTCTTGCTGACATTGAAAGTTGTGTTGCCTTCAACAGGAAATTCCTCTCCACTGTTACCTGGGACCAAGATATGGCTGCGAATTACAGCAAATAACTACTCAAGTAACTATTCTTGTGTGCAAATAACTACTCAAGGGGAGCTCAAAATCATGGTAAAGTGTTTTGTTCTCTCTTCTTTGGCTCAGATTTCTTCCAGTCACTGCGTCAGCTGCCTTGTGCCTTGCCGTCTCCCACTTGCCCTACAGATCTTTTGTATAATGATGGCAAAAGGTTTTAGAGCAAATTCATCCTGTTTGAGGTCTCCTGGCCTTACTGCTAACTCTCTGCATACTCGTTTCTCTTCAGACAGGGTTAATCTAAGACTGCAGCATTCTCATGCTGAGTGAGGGAAGGAAAATTCAAAATGATGGTCAATTCTCTCTTGTATTTTTTAAGAATAACTACAGTAGTATTCTCTGCTCCTTTAATTCTAGCTGCTTTTTCAGTATGACAACAGGTTTAGGATTCAATTTCAGCTTGCTTGCTTTAATAACTGAGCAATTGTCAGTGTAGCCTTTTTACCAGAGAGCTGCTACATGTGGCCACAGAACTTCTGCTCCTGAAAGAGGCGGCTTTCACTGTGCCAGATCACAAAGGTGCAAGGGATCGCAGGAGATGGGTAGCCTCCAGAGAAATACCACATTGTCAAAATTTGGCAATGGTTAGTTTTGATCCTGATGTAAGTCCTCTGTCAGTGGAATTCAGTAAAGTTTTTTTTTATCTATCTTGATCTTCTAGCTAGAAAAAAGGGGGAGGAATATTTGTTAGACTTCTCTTTTGAAAACTCTTAAAAGGTTTTGACTTTTCTGGCTCCTCTCAAGTGCAGGCCTGAAATGAGAAGTTGGTTTGCCTTCTCCTTGTTAGAGAAACTTCTGGGGCTTGACCACCACTCTCTCCCTTTCATTTTCCTGGGATGTGAACATGAGGGGCCAAAGGAACACGCTATCTGCCTGGGAACACTTTTTTTTTGGAGGGGGGAAGGAGAGGATGATCTGTGGATTGATCAGCATTGGCTGGTTAAAGGTCTCCCGAAATGTTTTAGTAAATAAACTCATAGTCAACTTATTCAAAGATACATAGCAAATAGATAATAGATACGTCAGGGATGAAAGGAAGGCTAGGGAAAATGTGAGCCCTCTCTGGAAGGAAAGGGGACACCTGGGTACCTGGAGAAGGCTGAGGTACTCAGTGATTTTCTTGCTTTAGTCTTCACTGGCAAGGGCTCCAGCCACATCGCCCAATTTGTAGAAGACAAAGGCAGAGACTGGGAGAATGAAGAACCGCCCACTGTACAAGAAGATCAAGTACAAGACCATCTAAGGAACCTGAAGGTGCACAAGTCTGTGGGACCTAATGAGATGCATCTGTAGGTCCTGAGGCAACTGGTGGATGAAGTTGCCAAGCCACTGTCCATCGTATTTGAGAAGTCATGGCAGTCCAGTGAGGCTCCTACTGAAAGGAAAAGGGAAACATAACCCCAATTTTTAAAAAGGTGGAAAAAGGAGACCCTGAGAACTACAGGCCAGTCAGTCTCGCCTCTGTGCCTGGCAAGATCATGGAGCAGATCCTCCTGGAAACCATGCTAAGACACAGGGCAAATAAGGAGGTGATTGAGGACAGCCACCATAGCTTCACTAAGGGCAAATTGTGCTTGACAAATTTGGTGGCCTTCTATGACAGGATTACAGCATCAGTGGATATGGGAAGAGCAACTGATGTCATCTACATGGACTTGGGCAAAACATTTGACACTGTTCTGCATGACATCCTTATCTCTAAATTGGAGAGACATAGATTTGACAGATTGACAACTTGGTGGATAAAGAACTGGCTGGATGGCCACACTCAGAGAGTGGTGGTCAACGGCTCAATGTCCAAGTGGAGACCAGTGACGAGTGATGTTCCTCAGGGGTTGGTACTGGGACCGGCCCTGTTTAACATATTTGTCAGTGACATGGACAGTGGGATAGAGCACACTCTCAGCAGGTTTGCTGACAACACCAAGCTGTGTAGTGTGATCAGCATGTTGGAGGGAAGGGATGCCATCCAGAGGGGCCTTGACAGGCTGAAGAGGTGGGCCAGTGCAAATGTCATGAAGTTCAACAAGGCCAAGTACAAGGTGTCTCCCTCATTCACCAGCATTTATCACCCAGTGTTTATCCAACATTGCCATGACTGAAACTTCCAAGAGTATTTTGAAATTGCGTCTCTATGACACAATTACAGAATGAAAAGAGTTTATCTTCCAGGATTTAGAAGTACTTCTTACTGATCTGCTCTCTTCTCAGCACTAGTGTGTAGTTCACAAAGTCTTTTTTTCAGACTGCAAACTTTCTGGAAGGACATTTTTTTCCAAGTTTGTTTACAGAGTGCCTAGAACAATGGTGTTCTCAGTTATGACTGCAGCTCCTCAGTATGACGATGCTATCTTTAAAGAACAACACTCTGCATTTCTTATGCTACAGTGAGTCAAGGTACACCTGCATACACTTGCAAAAAGAAGTCATGCTCTGCATGACATGAGCACTGGAGACATCTCTTAATCCTTGGCTCTATGTGCTTTTCGTTTTTTAATCTGTTCTGCAAATAGTACCTTAGTTTAATGTCAGCTAGTTACTGGGCTCAGCATAGGTTTGTTTTTTTTTTCAAGAGGAAGGTGTGGGTTTTTGTGTTATTTTTTTTTAATATGGCAAAGGAAACTGTGCAGAACAAAAGGACACACTTGATTGCATTAAAGCAGTCTCCATCTTTGCCATCAGAGTGGTGGCTGCAACTATGCTGAAACACTCACATGCCATAAGAAAAAGAAAAGGAAAATCTCATCAGTGACAGCTGTACAGGGATGATTTTTCACTCATTGGAGAGACTGTCATAACTCACAGTCCTAAGAGAGTGTCTGTTTCTCACTGTCACTGGTGAGATAAGCTATATTTAATGCTGCAACATCAAAGCTGCCAATTTTACATTTGCATTTAGTGGTACATTTACAAATTAAATACACTGCCTGCCTGGTTTTGGTTTGCAGAGGGTAAAGTGATGTAATTACATTAGAGGTGAAAAAGGGCTTACTTAAAAGAAGTTTCAAAGTGTAGAGTTGACATTTTAGGAACACTGGACAGGTATAGATTTAAATGATGTGATTTTATATATTGCCAGCAACGCTACATTAAGAAACGTGCGTGAGTGTATTGAGGTCAGATTTCTTATTCCACAAATTACTATAGAGTATCCTTGGATAGCTCAACGTGAAATATAAAAGAAAATCAACATCCAGTCTGCTATAACTAGTACGGAAGAAAAGAAATTTTCATTATCAGCAATGGAGATGAGATATGTATTTGTGACTGTAAGCAATGGTAGGGTACAATTAGACTGAGAATATCCTGGTTGATTATCTGTTTGTTTAAATGAGGAAAAATGCATCAAGTCCCTTTCAGCTGGTGGACTACATAACAAACTACCGATCAGGATTAAGCATCACTTCTTATTTTCTTTAAAAGGCTAGCAAAGTAATTGAAAAACACTGGATAAAGTCTGTTTTACTAAGGCAGCATAAATCTAATGTAAGGGAGACAAACATACAATGGTTACACTTCTTCACTATCCGTGTGTCCTATGTCTGAACTATTTATTAACTGAAATGTGAATGGGCAATGAAGGGCCAATTTATATGTTACACCAAAAGATGTATTATAACTGCCTTAAGCATCGATTTCCTTCCTTTGCCTATTCTCGATCGGGATATACACACATAGAACAGCAATAATGTGGGGTTTCCTTATCAGATCTTGGATATTTCCCCAGACTGTCTGCAACCATTAACCTTGCATATTATCTGACTTTAGTGATTAGTACAAGGCACATAAAACCGTATTGATGGCCAGCCTTGGGTTAGAATGGCGAGCTGAATTATTGGAGGTTAGATTTTGCTGACTTTGTGATACAAATGATAGTATTATGCTGGTCCTGTGAAATTGCTAATTTGTCATTTCTTTCATGGTGTAGTCAATGATGTGGTACTAATGAATGAGGCACATAATTGTTTGATACAGAACTGTAGCTTCTCGCTGATGCCTTCTGCGCCAGTATTAAGAGGAAGCGAATGTCAAGACTCTCTTTGTTCACTAGTTCCTCTTGCATTTCTGCTCCCTGCTGCTAGATGATCAGAAACAGTGTTTGTAATTAATGCTAAGGCTATTGCAGTTTGGCTTATAAGCTTAACTTTGTTCTGTTGTGCTCATTATTTTTACGGGATGCTTTTGGTAGGAGTCTGTCACTTCTTTACTCTTGCAGCTCTGTTGTGAGATGCGTGCGCTGCATCTGCAGTGAACTTCAGCACATAAAATCCTCCAGGATCTTACAGTTGCTGCCATTCTGAGATCCCCTCAAGAAGGTTTTTCCAATGTACATCTCAGAGACTATCCAACAAAGTGAGACTCCAAAAGGATTTGGAAGATAAACTGGAGTGGGTGAACTGTGGGTCAGTGTTTGAAGCATTTCTTTTTGTCTACTGTTCTTTTTTTGGTTAAGTGGTTGTGCGAGGAGATCTAACTGAACCAGATCAACACATTGCAGTGTTGCAGTGGTCAATCAAGATCTTTTTTATCCTTATGGTTAATTTGGGATTTCCTTTTATTTTTTTTAAACTCCCTTTTTCTTACTCTTTATCGATTTTCTTACAAAGAAGAATGAGGATCAAGGGAGGAGGGGAAAAAAAGTAAAAAAAAAAAAAGGGGACTAAGTCTTTCCTTTTAATTGATAAAACAGAGTTAATTTTTGTTCATAAGTATAACTTCATCTTGCATTATTAAATACATTTAGTGCTTCTCCAAGAAGTCACTGAAGAAATAGATGTACAGATGGCTATTTTCAATCTGGCATTAGTAAGCAGGTGGGCCAGACCTTTAGTTTACTTGTGCAATGATGGACCTCCCTAGCAGCCTGAAGTGGGGCAAGTTCTCCTGCAGCGAGGGCTGTCGGGGAGCACCAGCTCAGGCATTGCCGTCTTCAGGAGCTTTATCATTGGTATCACGTCATCTGACATCGTACCTTTGGAAAACAGAGTAAATACTGGAAAATCTCAGCCTGTATTAAAATAAGACAGAAAGATGAATAAAGAATGAGAAATAGTATTTCTTATAAGAAAAACGAAAAATAATTGTGGTTGGTTGAGAAGTCTGAAAAACAAGCCGTAGTGCATTTTGAAGGCTTGAAAACCAGAAAGTGTGTGTGGTGGAGAGAGAACCTAGAGTTTATGCTATTACAAAAATTAAAAAATCTGGTTTATGCTCATTGGATGCTTGCTGTAGGCTGTGTTGATGAATTTTACAGATTTGGAGTTCTAGGGTCTGAGTTACTGCTGTATGGTTTGGTCTGATGTTAGTGTGAAAGTACTGAGCTCCAAATAATGGATGTCATGTGCAAGCTCTTGAAACTCCTTCCCTAATTGGTCTGAGCAGTTTAATCTTGAGAAAATAACTTTGGAAATCAGCTTCTTAACTTCTTACATGTAAAATGGGAATCAAAACATTTTTTTACATCTGAAAAGTGTTTTTCATTTTTATATAAGAATGACTTAGTGTTTGGCTGTTAGTGAATAGTGCCTATGGTATGCAGCAGAGGTATTCTGCTTCCCTCATCAAATGTAAAGTGGCAGAAATACACACAGCCCAAATGAAAGACTCCCACTTAATTTGTTATGCTTAGATTTAACTAGAAGTCCCTTCAATGTTTTTAGGTTCATAACTCTGTTCTCTGGTTCTTTATCATGTGCAGCTATAGTGCTGTAATGAGCTTTCACTGATGCCCAAGTTGTTATATTTATTAAAACGACATCAGTATAAATAGTATTCTTTTGTAAGAAACTGTATTTATTGCATTAGTTTTCAAGCTAGTAGTCATGCTATCCTAAAATGTATTATTAACATGTCTCTGAGTTTTGAGTGATGTCCTTTTCCTGCTGCTGAAGAACTCAAGCTCCAATAGTGACACACTTGCAAATTGCCATTCTGTTTGAAGCTTTTTAAAGGAAGATAGGAAGGTGACTATTTTTCAAATCCAAGTTGTCTCTGTGTACAAGCAATTCTATTTTGGTTTTAGGAGAACAGTTTACTCAGGAGCTTGAGTGTTCATGAATTAAGAGACAAATTCTCCTGTCAGAATCATTCAGAAGCAAGTCAATTGATTTTTTCCAGATCTTTACTCATTCCACGAGTATTTGTGGAATGTGGAGTGGACTAGCTTTTCTGTAAAATGCAGCATTTCAACAAAATTAACTAGCAAATACAGTAGAAAAGGAAATCTTAGGGTCCCACTAATGCTGAGCTAGTCGCTTTTTGAAGCATAGGGATAGTCGAATTTGGAGAGAGACAGCAGGAAGCACATGCCATTTCTGCATTGTGAAGGACATGGACCAGTTGGAGAAGGTCCAGAGGAGGGCCACGAAGATGATAAAAGGGCTGGAGCACCTCTCTTGTGAGGACAGGCTGAGAGAGGTGGGGCTGTTCAGCCTGGAGAAGAGGAGGCTCCAGGGAGACCTTATAGTGGTCTTCCAGTACCTCAAGGGGGCCTACAAGAAAGATGGGGAGAGGCTGTTTAGTAGGGCCTGTTGCAATAGGACGAGAGGTAATGGTTTTAAAATAGAGGGGGGGTAGATTTAGATTAGAAATTAGGAAAGCATTTTTTACGATGCGAGTTATAGAACACTGGAACAGGTTGCCCAGAAAGGTGATAGAGGCCCCATCCCTGGAAACGTTCAAGGCCAGGCTGGATGAGGCTCTGAGCAACCTGATCTAGTCAGGGATGTCCCTGCTCCTTGCAGGGGGGTTGGACTAGATGATCTTTGAAGGTCCCTTCCAACCCTAACCATTCTATGATTCTATGACTTCTGCCAGAGTATTCCCCATAGGCTTAAGCAGTGCAATGTAACAAATGAACAATGAACCAGTTGCTACTGCTAGTTCTGTCCCCAAGAAAAGCTGTGATTTTCTTTTTATCTTTAGAATTTAAGCTTTGTGGATGATCTTTTATAATGTGTTTGCACAAAGCCAAGAGTAAAAAGGGCTGAAATCAAGTAGATACATTTATTTTCTTCTGTTACTGTTGTTATAGCTATCTCAGGAAGCAGTTAAGAGAAGTTTAGTAGACAGAGATAATATCTCATAGTTGGAAAAACTAGTATGACTGGAAAATCTAGGCAAACTCTTGGTCATATAAACCCATCTTTAGGTCTGGAATAGGAGATGCATGCCTTAAATCTGAACAAAAATGGTATCTTACTGGAATTAATGATTTCTGTTATCCAGGGATGCTCTGAACATTATTTTATAGTTGTTTTTTGAAGACACTTTTGCAGATCTCCACTGGAGAGCAGGATTAGAGATCAGAGGTGGAGTGATTGGTGAATACCTGTTTTTTTCATTGATTTGCATGGATGTGTGAGCTCACTCTAGGTCGTGGCATTTGTTAACTTTTGCCTACTCAGTTTCTATGAGAGTTCTGTGTGAAATATTCTATGTGCTGAGAAGTATCGGGATCCCGGGATTTTGACTGTTTTGTTTTTCTATTCTGATGTTGCACAAAAGTGTTGGCAAGCTTCCTGCTTATTAGTTAGACCAGATCATCCATACAGCACTATAGACACTTTAATCTGTCTAGGGTAATAAAATGAGGGAGTCACTTGAAGGCTAGGAAAACTCTGGTGTTAGGAATATATCTTTGAAGGCAGGCTGCAATTTCTTAATGACCCTCTCTGTAGTTTCCAAACACCGGTGATATGTGCTGTGATCAGCGAGTTATCTGTTTGTTTTTTTTTTTTTTGTGAGATGTTCTTATATGGTATCTGGATACTTTCTGTGGTTGTGTGCTATGGATGTGTGAGTCTTAAGCGTGGAGTTTTTTTTAATAAAATAAACAGTATATTGCATCAAATAGACATAAAGAAGTTATTTACTCTTCTAGTCTACCTCACAACAGCTGCAACACTTTAACAACATTTTCAGAAGAACTTTGCTCAGATTTGTTTAATTCAGGTTCTAATTGTTTGGGGGGGGGGTTGTGTTTTGATTTTTTATATATATTTTTTTTTTTTAATTCTTGGCAATTAATAAATGTTTCCTGGCTTTGTCTTGCTGTTTTGGTTAGAAACGGGTATTGCAGAGGTTTAACTCAGTGCTGGATGTTTTCTCTGAACAGCATCTGAAATAAGTCAACAAGTCAAAAGAATATCTGCTGGGGTGAGGGGGTACAATCATCCTTTTTGATTAGTAGCGAGGTGGCACCCACGAATGCTGAAATTACTGGGAGCTCTGCCCTACTTCTCCATTACATGGATCAAGAAGAGCAGGAGCTGGACTCTTTGGAGACCTGTAGTCACCCTTTCAAGACTAATTCCCATATTGCTGGACCCAAGCAAGGCAAAGCTGAGTTTCATGCTGACTATCATCATCAACTGTAGTCTGGCAAACACATAATCTGTACCCTATTTCCCTCCCATGGGGGATAAGCTGCAAGGGTTCATCTCTAAAAGTAGCTGAGAGCGTAGCTGGATCTACACATACTGCTGATGGGGCTTGCTGGTGTAATAGTAGAGGATCAAAAGAAACCTGATTTTTTAACAGTTTGTTTGAATCAAGAAAGGATATTTTTGACCTGAAATCCTGTGCATTACTTGTTCAGTTGATAAAAGAACTGCCATTATTGCTACAAATTATCTGTTTTGTCCACACTAAAATATAAAACATTTCTGTTGAAGGAAAATACGGCACCATAAATAATTAAAACTATTCCAATTGACTTTTTTTTGGTCAATTTTAATCTGACCTTAAATCACAATGGTCAGCCGTTTTATTTATTTTTTTTAATTACTGATTATTTAGAGAGATTACTCTAAGCAATTACTAGTTAATATCCTTAATAGCCAGTTTTACATGTAGTCCACTGCTATGTTGCCACAGGCCCTGCTATAGAAATATAATACACTGAATATCAGATCACATCCTGTATGTCTCCAGTATTAAAGAGAACAAAATGAAAGTAATATGAATTTCACTGATAAGGACCACTTCTGCTGTGATTATAGTTCTATCAAAATGTACCTGTCTAATATTAAGCACAGATTTACATATCTTTGAAATAATAAAATTATATATAAGAAACCTTTCTTTAGCTATTAAGACAATGAGATCTGCCCCATGGTGTTATGGGGAGAAGTCCACTTTTTTTGATCTGGACAGGTTTTTTTTTCGTCTTGATATTATTGAAGCTATATGAGGCAACAGCCTCTGCCCCCCCTCCTTTTTTTTTTTTTTTTGTTATTTTTGTGGAGGGTTACGATTGTTCTGTCAGAGATACTTGGGTTACATGTTAAATGACCTTGTGGAGATTCCTGTTTCATTGTAATCAACAGTTTAGCAACAACTGGATGGTGTATTCATGCCTCACAGTTAGTTGTTTCACTGAGATTAAGGAACTATGGACATTCTATATGTGCTATTATTTATTGAACCATGTTTGAAGAAATTCGTCTACTACTTTTCACTGATGGGAGTTTCTGGCTAACAGCACTTTAAATAAGTGGAAAATGCTCAGTTATCACCCAATGTGAACAGGATCAATAATAGTTTAGTAGTGCCTGATAATTGCAGTGGCTGTTATACACAAGAGCTTGCATCTTCTTGAGTGACTCTTATCAATCTATTGTCCGTCATCATCTGATAATCAGACCGAAAATATAGTGGGGAATTATCCCTTTTTGAATCAAGCTGGTCACAACCATTTGAAATAATGGTAAAAAAATTCTCATTGTTCCACTCAGCAGGGAGAAAAATTCAGTATCTGGGTGACTATAGTGAGAAAGGGACAAAAAAAAATCCAGTGTGCACTTGCTAAGTAGAAAAATATGTATAGCACGCTGATATAAGGGCAAAATATTTCTGCAATATCTGGAGAGTGTCTTAAAATATTTGCAATGATATTGTGTTGGTTTTGTTTAGTGGGGGGCTACGGTGGCAGGTTCTGCAAGAAGCTGCTAGAAGTTTCCCCTTTGTCTGGTGGACTTGGCCGGGTCTAGGGCTGATCCGCTGCTGGCCACGGCCAAGCCAATTGGTAGCAGAATGTTCCCTGATAACACCTCTGCAATAACGTATTTAAGAAGGGGAAAACAGGAAAAAGAGTAGAGAAGATGTGAAGGAGCTGAGCAGGGGCAGAGAGGGGGAGGCGCGAGCCTTGTGGGCCTTGCAGGCCTCACCCTCTGGCCTCCCGCCGGACAGCCGACTGGGCCCAACTCGGCCCAGCCTGGGTGCAAGAAGTGAAAAGGAGATTACATGTGAATGAGATGTAAAGAGATCCTGAGAGGCGTCTGCCTGCCTGTTTTGAAGAATTTTTCTTGTGAGAAAAATGGCTGCAGATACCAAGGTCAGTGAAGAAGGAGGGGGAGAGTAATGCTGCTCCTGGCAGAGATTCCCCTGCAGCCTGTGGTGCAGCCCTTGGTGAGGCAGGCTGTGCCCCTGCAGCCCATGGAGGCCCAAAGAGGAGCAGAGATTCATCTGCAGCCCATGGAGGACCCCACGCAGGGGCAGGCAGATGCCTGAAGGAGGCTATGGCCCATGGAGGGCCAGCGTTGGGGCAGCCGGTTCCTGAGGGACTGCACCCCGTGGAAAAATGACTCGCGCAAGAGCACTTCATGAAGGACTGTAGCCCGTGGGAGGGACCCCATGATGGAGCAGGGGAGGAATGTGAGTTCTTCCCCCGAGGAGAAAAGAGTGGTGGAAAGTGACATGTGATGAACTGACCACAATCCCCATTCCCTATTCCCCTCCTGTGCCTCTCAGAAGGGGAAGGACATAATTGAAATTAAGTTAAGCCAGGGAAGAGGGAGAGGTGGGAGGAAGTTGTTTTGTTCTCTTTCTCATTATCCTGCTTTGGTTTTATTAATAAATAAATAGTTTTCCCCAAGTCGAGTCTGTTTTGCCTGTAATGGTAATTCCAATGATCTCTCCCTGTCCTTATCTCAAACCTTAAGCCTTTTTCTTATATTATCTCTCCCTATTCCTTCGGAGGGTGGGGGGAGTGAGTAAGATACTGGACTGCGTAGATTGGTTCCAAGCGGGACTGAACTATGACAGATATTCTGAAGGAGTCATGACCCTTTGTACCTCTCAGGACTGTGCTGGTGACTTGAAAGGAAACCGCAAGACACAGATGGCAAGAAAAGTATGCTAGAGTGCGGTAGAGTGCAGCTTTTGTTGCTTTGTTCCTGGTGCAGCTTTTCTTGCTTTGTTCCTGAGGGCAGCAGCATCTCTGCTTCACAGCACAAGCACCCCAACACTGTGACAGTGTACAGCTTTGACTGTTCCCTCCTGCTTTTGGAAGAAATGTTGCTCTTGGACACTCTGAGTTCACTTACAAAACCAGAAGTATTTATCTCATCCCCCACCCCACTTTTTTCCATGCCAGTAGGAGTGGCTTTTTTCATGATAGTCTCATAATCTTCCTGCCTATGCTTCTCTCTCCGTTTTTCTTTCCCTTTTTAGATTTATCTTGTACCTCATTGCTTTCACTAACATGTATAGCCTGGTCATCTTGTGTTTCATGGCCTTTCTGCTCTGCTGACTACAATCAGAATTGCCGGAAGTCTATTTGGACATAGATTTTCATATTGGTAGGCTCAGTTATCTAAGAGAATCCTTTGGCTCTTTTTACACATTTGTAAAAGATTTACTAATTCACAGGAAACCAGAAAATCCCATATTCCAACTTGTGTCTGTTTCCTCTTGACTTACCATTGTGCACCTTTGAGAAAAGTCTGTCTCCATCTTCTCTACACCCTCCCATTAGGCAGTTGTAGGTAGCAATAAGGCCTCCTCTCATCTTTGTCAATCTAAAGTTGAGCAAACCTGCTCCTTTAGTCTCTCCTTATACATCGTGTGCTTCAGTCCCCTGACCATCTTGGTGGCTCTGTGCTGGAATTGCTCCAGTTATGTCAATGTCATTCTTCTACTGGAAACCCCTGGACCCAGTGCTCCAGATGTGGTCTCACCGGTGCTGACTAGAAGGGGCAGATCACTTCCCTTGACCTGTGGGTTTTGCTCGTGCTCATGTAGCCCGATATTTGGTTGTTCTTTACTGCAAAGACTAAGGACTCATGTTCAAAATGAACATGTGAGAGCATAAATTGTGTTTAATTATATCTAGTCTTTGGCATCAAAGTTGTGTTTTGAGAACTTTTCAAAAACATTATATCAAGTCATATCCCTGACTACTGTATTTAGGGTATCTCAATTGATACCTTATTGAGTAGTTTCTGTAATAGTCTTAAGTAATATTTAAACCAAAGTCTTCAGCTACCCTGGCTATACTGTCTTTAATAAACTCTTTTGTCTACTTCTAAATTAAAACTTGATTTCTGCCATGTGGCTTGCAATGTGAAGAGTTAAATGCAATTCTTCTGTATCTTGGCATGTATACACTCTCTCTTCCTTTCCATTTATTTCAAAGGCAGTTTCAGACTGGAGCGTGGTCTGCTGTGTAGTATATATAGAATCATAGAATGGTCAGAGTTAGAAAAGATCTTCAAGGTCGTCTAGTCCAACCCCCCTGCAAGGAGCAGGGGCATCTCCAACCAGATCAGGTTTCTCAGAGCCTCATCCAACCTGGCCTTGAATGTTCCCAGGGATGGGGCATCCACCACCTCTCTGGGCAACCTGTTCCAGTGTTCTGCCACCCTCATTGTAAAAATTTTTTTCCTAATATCTAATCTAAATCTATCTCCCGGGCTATTCAGAATGGAATGGAATCACAACAGCCCTAATTCCCTGAGAAAACACTTTTAACTGAGCAAATAGGAGACTTAACTGGTGGGTGCTTCTGTAGTCCTGTAGTCCTTTGCTAGATGATTAGAGCAGAATCAAATTACTCTGTCAAAATAAAGCAAAATTCACTGGTAGCCAAAGTGTAATTACTTTGAAATATTAATCTCTAGTATGTAGCTGCAGGACTTCCTCTCTGTAAGGATATTGCCTTTTTCTCCATATGTCACTGAGTAAGGATTTACAAATACTAAAAAAAAAAAGTATTTCAGATTTTAAAAATGTCCCTATTCTATATCAAGACAAACCCAACACCCACTCACTGTTTCTGGGTGAAAAGGGGGCAACAAGTGATTCCCCATCAAACCCAGAAAAGGAATATCACTGAAGATATTGGGGAATTGTTTTCTAGTTGTTGTTCTGCTATAATTCTTTCCCTTATAGGCCATACTTCTTGAACCCCTTATGTATAACACTGCAGGCTGCTGCTGGGTGTCCTGTCGTGTTCTGTGCTAGAGATGGTGTCCTCCTCCTGCCGACTCCTTGGCGTAGTACTTGAAAAGGAACATGAGCACATTAAAGCCAGTAGCCTAACTCCTAGGCTATGGTTTATGTCATCTTCCAAAGCAAGCATCTTGGACCTGAATTGTTATTCTGCTGCAAATTTCCACTACATTTGCACTATTTTTGCCGGAAAAAAAAGGCTAGTTTTTGATTCAGCTGTTTTGTGCCCTTACAGTTGTTTTGAATCAGCTTCTCTCACAAAAAAAAAAAAAATCAAAAAGTGCAGCTGAAACATCCTTGACTAACTATATTTACAAAATTTTTCTTCTTTGGCTTATTAGAGAGCTTTTTGTTCTCTTAAGGTGAAATAAATCCTCAGATAAAACAGAAAGTAAATCAGTTGTATTTACGTAAAAACTACAGCCTCTAACTCCATCAACTTTGTGCGCCATATATGGTATTCTTTTTCCTAAAGCCTGTTTAGTAGGTAAAGGCTGAAAGGCAATGTACAACAAATTTTTAGACTTTGCGTTGAAAGCTGACCGACTTGAGCTTGGCTCGTACCTTCGGAGGACTAATTCCACAAGGACATTTGTTACTTCTGTATTCAGAGCATTCCTCCTTTCTTTCTGAACTGTAGTTGGCTAAGCTCTCAGAAAGGAGTAGATGGTGCGCCGTCTTCACAACTTGGTAAACAGAGTTCTGGCTTCCCAAATGGTGGATTTCTATATAACTGCAAGAAAAGTAAAGGAAAGGGCTTGTTATTGAAAGGGTAATCATAAGAACCTGGAGTTTTCAGCGGATTTGCTTCCCTTTTCTGTGCATACAGAGCTGTTTAAGAAAGCAGCTCCCTTCACTCTTTGGAATGAAACAGGTTAAATATTGCAGCATAAAGTGTGTGGTGCACACTGAAAATGACTTGCAGATGATGCTGCTAAGACTCATGAAAATGTTATACCTCAACCCAAACCTATGCATTTTGTTTTACTCAGAAAACTGAGGCTTTAAAAATGAAAATGCCAAGGAGGAGTATTCTTATCTGATTTCAGACAATCCCCATAGTGTTGTAAAATTAATAATGAAATAATATTAATAATGAATGAATATGTGGCATTTCTATGAGAAGCTTTGCCACTTCATTGAGTAAAGAGTGAAGAACAAGTTCTAATTTGGCTGCCTCAGGTAAGTGCCCAAAGTTAAGGCAGGATGACTTTGGACTCCAGATTCTTACCAAAATAGAGTAAAGACAGAATTCATCTGAGTGAAAAATGGAAAAGTATTTGGTAGAGGAAAGTGGGATTTAATTTCTGTTCTCAGTTATTCAGTTTAATTTTTGCTTCCCTTAAAGAGAATGAAAGTTGCCACTCTTTATGCTAAGATTTAATGGTATTTTGTAAATTGTTAATAAAATGTAATAGGCTTAAGGCAGTAGTACTTTCTATGGATGAATTCAAAAGTGATAAGCATTTTAGGTGGAAATACAGGTGGTTGGAATTCAAAGCAGTCAATTATTAAGTCACCTTCTAATCGTCAGCTTTCTGTAAACCAACTCTAAAAAGAAACCAAGTGAGATGCTTGTCTACAGCACTGTTATATAAAAGCAGTCTGTCGTAGTTCAGCCCCAACGGGGACCAGACTACGCAGTCTCTCTCTCACTCCCCCCACTCTCCGAGAGAATAGGAGGAGATTTGACAAACAAAAAAAAACCAAACACGCGGGTTGAGATTAAACAAAAAGTAAATTTAACAGTAATGACAAGAAAACAATAGAGTGATGGAACACAAATACAGTATAATAGCTCACAACAGATCTCTACATCCAGTCTCTTCCAACTAGGAGAGCCTCCCTTCAGCACCCTCCTCACTTATATACTGAGCATGATGTCAGATGGGATGGAATAGCCCTTTGGCTAATTTGGGTAAATTAACCCCAGCTGTTAGCTAATTAGTTAACTATCCCAGCCATAGGGGCTACCAGCTTCAGTTCTCCACCCAGCTCAGGTAAATATTAACTCTATCCTGGCCAGAACCAGGACACAGTCTCAACCTCTCCTGTTTGCCTGAGAAACGTTCCAAACTGATGACTGTAGGGGTCTATTCAGGTAGATAACTTGGTTACGGACAGACCAGTTAAATACCTGTTTTACTCAGCCTTTTAATCTTGAAATTAGTTTTCCTCTAGTACCTACTGATTACAATAAGCTTTTCTTTTTCCTCTCCAGCTGTTTGCTTTGGCATAGCAGGTGGGAAGATGCTCCTTTGGGAGCCAGTCTCTGCTCATCCCAGAGCTGCAGAGCAGTATCAGCCTTATATTCTCCCGTTTCCCAAGCTGCCAGCTTGCCCAGCACGAGGCATTGGACAGCCTGAGTGTGAATAGAGGGTTCCAGCAGATCCATGCAGCGAGCTATCAGACCCTCTTTCTCCAAAGCAGTGACAGCTTGGTATCCAGTGTCCAGAAAGTCAATGGGAGTCATGCTTTTCTATTTTAAATTTAGATAAGTGGATGTCAATAGATAATCTTACAGCCTATCAGTCCTCCAGGATAAACACTAAAATCTAAGAGCTTTGAAATGTTTTCCACATCCCCTGTCTTTAGGGCAGAGTAGGCCACCCAAGTGAACCCATGACCCCTCTGATTTAAGATGGGGAGGATTTCGCAGAGGATAGAGAACAGTATAAAAATGCATCTAAAACTGGAACTGGTACTGGCTGTGGTGCTAAAGGGCTAAAGAGAAACATCAAATGCTCTCAAGGATTGCAGTTCAATTCCTGGTTTTAAGAGTTCAGACAGGAGTCGTGAAAGCAGCAAATGGCAATTTTCAGTTATTACTTTAAGAAAAGGAATTTCTCCCCCTGCATACTTTTTGTTTGGAAATGGGAACCTTCTTTAACAGAGGTGATGCGCAACAGGACAGCAGGTGACATCCAAGTATGTTATAGGCATCTCCTCAGCCTGTAACAAAACTTTTCTTTCAAAAGTCATAATATCAAGTAAAGGTTTTAATGGAAGGTCCTTTAGGTAAATTTATAGATGTTTATAAGTGAACAACAAATTAGTATATTTAATTGACTTATCCTTTCAACAATTCTAATGCCCACTTTTAGCATCTAATTCCCTGAGATATGAGAGATTAACTGATTTATTTCACGTAGTCTAAGGTCCAGGGTGGGTTGTTTTTTTTTTTTTTGTTTTGGTTTTGATTTGCTTTGTTTTTAGCATTTGGGAAGATACGAAATTGTCTTCTACATCCTTTATGTGACTACTTGTAAGAGACTGTGTCAAACGTTTGTCTCAACATTGTCAAAAGGTCAAACCACCACCTAAACAATGGAACATCAGTTCAACCATAGGCCCGTTATCTTGCAAGCCAATTCATGTTTTCTTGCAAGCCAGTCAAGCCACAGGACTAGAGGCTTCCTGTTTTAAGGACAATGAATATGCAATGAGACAAACAATAAAAGGACAGAAACGACCAACATTGGACAGAACGTTCTCCCACCGAGTGAACTGGACTGTCAGGACGCCGCAGGTCCATGGTAGTAGCTATTGCAACTGAAGCTTTTTTCCCTCTTTCCTTTCTTTCTCTTTTTATCTTGCATTTGTGAACTTGTTGTCGGGTAAATAAAGTTACCTGGCTCTTGACTCCATTTTGAGTCTTAATTCTGTTCCTGAGAACACAAGCAAAACCTCGCTCCAGTGTGTGAGAGGTTGGTCCAGCCACCTCTAGCTCCCAGACTTGTCTGAGGTCAGCTAGAACGTAAGGGGGTCTTCCTCTCATGCGAAATTGAAGCGTGACACTACTATGTGCTGTTCATTTAAAAGAGTGTTACTGCTGTATCAGCCCCTGTCTTCCAGAGTTGTATGGGAGTGCACTGGAACATTGCTCCCTCACTCAAGCCGTATTTGACAGAAAGTATAGTGGAAGTACCTCTATCCAGCTGTACTCCAAGATGATGCTGAAGACTGTCATTTCTTAGGCACCATTCACCATTCAGCTTGACATCTGCTGAGACAGTCTCCTGGAGCTGCATTTAGAATTCTACTGTATTTATTTATTTACAGTCTGTGCTGCTCAACAAATGGCAAGATCAGGCAGATTAGATATGGGGTCTCCCCATAAAACACATGTTTTATAAAGTAAAACGTGTCCTTACGGGAGGTTTCACTGCACTTAAAACAATTGTGTAGCATTTAGGGCTCATGGAAAACATCAAAGATATTTCTTTATTTTTGCAAGCAGACCTGTTCAGAGCAAAATTGGGTTCAGGTATAGCTTTTATTACACTTAGTAGTCACCTGATTTGCAGCCAGGAGATGACTCATTCAGCTGCGTAAATATCTCTAACATCCATAGGTTAAAAATTCAAGAAAAACATATTCTGCTTTGTCACTTGTATTCCACTGATATGTAAAATAACATACCTTCATGAAGTAGGTGCATACATTAATAGGAGCTTTAACTGTTGATTTCTCTGTTTCTGTCACCATTATAATATTACTTAATCACAGCTTTTTGTGTCTAATTTACCCAAGAGTATTTTTAATAGAAGCATAAAAGAAGTTCAGTGCTGGGTATGAAAAGAAAAGGAATTGGGGTCCAGTCTCTTTGGCAAACACTCCATAACAAGGTAATTTTAAAAACGCATATCACATGGCTCTGAGAGAATAAAAAAAAGTGCTTCAGAGTTGTTCTGGTCTCTCGGATAAAAACACAATTAGATTACATGATTTACATTAGATGATGTTAATTTACAGAGGAAAATATGTGAAGCATTCCCAAGGAGTAAGGACAGATCTATATAACTGGAGAGACGTTTAACAAGCCCATGCTCCTCCCAGTTAAATAATAAACCCAACAATAATGTTTATGTGTTAGAACTTTTGTGATATATTTGAGAGTCTTTCTTACAAATTATGAATAAAATTAACTGCTGCTCATTCTCATGCATGCTATCAAGTTTTTACATACCAATATATATCAAAGTTTTTCACATATCAGCGTGCTACATGTGTATCTTTAACATTCATGAGACATAAATAAGCATATCTAAGAAAAAATAGTAACTGATTTATATAAAAGTAAAAAACGTAAATTTGATCATTAGGAACATGTTCATTTTTGGTTTTGTAAAATAAAAACTATGAATATTCCATTAATGAAACGTGTGGGAAGAATTTGCTTGGTACATAATTTTATCAAGATAAAGTTTTTATTTTCACATAGAGTAAACAAATGATTCAAGATACACAAAGGGCATAAAGTGGTGGGAACTGAGGTGACTTTGTCTTCTTTTTCATGGAAGACAGCGCAGCAGGCAAGTGACTGGACTGTGGTGGGTCTTCCCAACCCAATGCAAAAGCCTTTGTTCAGTTGGTTCCGTCCTTTAATGCAAGCAGAGACTTTCTTGTGAGTAAAGACTGTAGGACTGCCTCCCCTCTGACACCATCATTTGGAAGGGAGCTCTCATTTTGGCTATTTGTTTCCTTAATACTCCCATAATGAATACATGGTTTATCTCCAGCACATCTATTTGTCTGTTTACACTTTACAAAACGCTCTCCACTCTGAGAGCTTTTTTTTTTTCTTTACCCTGGCACCCATGTATATTTCTTAATATTTCAGGGACATTGTCCTAGAAATGTTTAAAACTGTGTGCGACTGATATAAAATATGGATATCATTGTGGCACAACCAAAAATGATGCCCTATACCATGACACATATAAGTACATCGTAACTTGTGTTTACAGTATGATCAACCAGTCCGCCTAACCTTAACAGTTAAGGTTGCCACTTCCATTTCAAATGAAAGGCAAACCTGGCAGACAGGTTGCGAGCAAGCCACATAGCTGCTTGCTTCCTGAACTTTACATTTGCTGAATAATAATAATTTTCTCTCTGTTTTGAAATAAGAAATGCGGGGAAGTTAGAATTAAGGAGATGTCCAGTCTAAATACAGTCACTAAAATTAGCAGAAGCAAGAAGGATCACATATGATATCAAGGTCTTTTATTCTTTTCCAGTTGCTCTCCTGTACTGATTTGAACGGTTTGTGTAGTGAATAATGCTATGCCTATTAATGAACACAGGCCTGTTTAAATAGAGAAATTATATTCTCTGCTTATTCATGTGCATTGTTTACAGGAGAGTGAAACATCCAATGTTAAATATGAGGACTACGTCTTCAAGGTTTCTTGACCAGACATGCATATGCGTATATATGCATCGCTGTAGGTCAGGGTCCTCCTTTTTTAAGATAAAAAAATGACCTGATGAGAAGACCAGCAAAACTCCAGAGGAATACAAGACACAAGGAAGGTCTGAGGTTTTAAGAGGAGTGTAGGCTTTGGATTTTTTTTCTTCTTCTTTTGTTATAACCACATATACCTGACATAGGTACAGTATCGATTCGCCTACTGGTGGTGAAGCTGGCTTTTTGTTTGTCTGCTGGTTGTGTTACCCTAAAGCTGCATGTCAGTTCATCAAAATCAATTCCCTTTTGATTTTTGCAACAGCAGAGATGGGTCAGCTAACAAATGACAAAGGGCCCTATTCATGACAAAGCGATTGTTGCATTACAAGTACAATTTTGTAGGAATTTAACAAAAAAAAAAAAAAAAGAAGCACAAGAACACAATTTTACTGCTTCATTTACTGTCTCACATGATTCCTCAGGCCTCTTGAGTGTCACATAATACAGTGTTTAGACTGTCTTCAGAGTACACTAGTCACCTTCTTAAAGAGAAACACAGCAGATTCAACAGTATGCATTTTTCAATGGAAAAAAAAAATGTTCTTCATTTAAATGTATTTCCTAACACTTTGCAATAAATTCAGAAACACCTTAACTGACCAAACAAAACCCCCTCCATATTACAATATTCTTTTTATTTCAATTACTCACTGATCCAGTATGTGAATTGGTCATTTCTTCTGCTAAACAGTTCCAAGTGCTTCCTGCAAGACTGGCTTGACTGCAAAGCTCAGACAGAATCTGGAAAAAACATCCACTTGATAATTTTGCAGAGATTTTTACCAGCTCAGTGCTGACAACTGGCGCAAACGTATGACTTAAAAGAGGGAGGGTATGAATTAACATATTCAGGAAACAAAATTTTAAAGCTCACATTGTTGCCTGAATGAGAGTTTGTATTTCAGCAACACTGAGCTCCTGCAGATCATAGATGTCTTTCTTTGTAGGCATTTATCAGACGAATGTCAAATCTGTACATACAAATCCAGTTTAAACACTTTAACTTGGACACAAACATGAGTGCAAAAGTTTTCCATGGGACTAGGAGTGTCCGTACTTACATGTCCATATGGAGGACATCCTGGGCATATATTTTAGCTTTGTTTTATTGCAGTAATAAGTGTGGAAAATTGCTGACTTACTGGTGGGAGGCTCTCATTTTTCAGTAGCTCTCAGATGTCACAGAGTTGAAAAAGGTACACTTGTGATCTCTTCATTTCCAACAGCCCTGGTGTATTGCTTTAGGAAAGCAAGGATTTAGCAAGCCAGCTGAGCTAGTTCCCATCTCTGATGGTTGTTAACTTTTGTCTTAAATGGAGATATTGTCACCTCTTGATACCAAATTGGCCGCACCATTGTCGCTAAGGTTGGCATGCTGGAAGAGTTTTGTGCCTAGGAGGGCTGTAACTCCTTTTCAAATTTCTCCTTTAATAAAGTTTTCTGAGCTTTTCTCTCCAGGAATTCTTAAGATCCGCCAGTATTTATTTAGCTGTAATAGGGGGCAGAAAAGACTTTTTCATTATTAACTTGTTTGTAAGCATTGCCAGGTCAGTGAAGAAGATGGCATAGAGCTTCTTGCAAGGAGGCAGCCTCCAGCTCTGCGGGCTATTTTGCGAAGTCTTTGCTTTCTAAACACAGCCAGAGGGTTTCCAAGCACAGATTTAGCTCTCCCCATCTGCACTGATGGCCAAGACATAGGCTCCTGGGACGCATAGTGTGACTGCAGGCTCTGGGGCTTGCTGGCACCCTCATTGGAATTGGAACTGCATCTACCCCAGACTTTCTGTATTTCCACAAGTCCATGGAAATGACAACCATTAGGCCACTCTGTGCTTGGTTTTGTTGTTGTTGGGTTTTGTTTTTTTTTTAATTGTTAGAGAACTCAAAAGAGAAGCAGTTGCTGTTTGTCAGTCAAAGGGAATAAAAATGCAAACAATGACAGTGTTATGCCTGTATGGAGGTATGATTTGCATTTAGATTTATGTAAATAGCTCTGGAAATTAAGTTGGCTCTTGGCTTTCAGTAGATTACTGGTGTGGCTCATGGAGTTGCAAAGTTTGAACAGACACATTTTAGTTCCTTTGGTCACAGGAATAACTCTTCTCTGCTTAAACACTGTATTGGTCACTATTCCTTTCTATTTTTTGCAAGATGCCAGACATTTCCCCCCAGCTACAGACTTGATACTATTCAAACCATTTGTTTTTTGTTTTTAGCCCTGGAAGTTTTAAACATGCAGATGATTTTTCTGCATGTGCATATTCTTATGTGTTTTTATTTACAGGCACAGACACAGCAATTTACTGGTCCATTGTGCCGAGGGATTAGATGCCAGTAGCCAGGACCATGTTGGGACAGCCTTTTCACAGCTCTTTAAGCACAGAATAAAACCCCTTATTGATCCTACTGAAACACCTAAGACATGACTATCATTACATACCAAGGTGTTGTCCAGACTAACAGGGAAATGCGTTACTCTGGAGGATGTGTTACTATTTGTGCACTCTGCTGCAATCTTATTCCTGATATGGATGGCAATATCACATTAACTTCTTTGGGAACAGACTCAGTCTGCCAGGCATGGATAAATATTTATTTCAGTGTTCCCTTAGGAACTGTGCAGCTCTGAAATACCTTTTCCTTAGGACTTCTTTAAGGACATAATATCTACAACTACTTCAGTCACAGTCAATACACTCGCTTTGCCTATTTCATATTTCCTGAAATACTCAATAACATTTGCCTCTTCTCTAATAAGAAATAGCAAATGCCATTCCTTTTCTCTGGCACATGCCTGGGATTTAACTTGGGGTCTGCCTGGTGCAGAGAAGCCGGGAGTTTATCAGGGCTTTTTTTTTTTTTTTTTTTTTTTTTTTTTTTTTCTCCCAGCACTCTCCTTCTGGGGAGTTTGTCAGTTTGCAAGGTATAATGAGAAGCAGGTTAAAAGAAAAAGGGCATTTTAGTGGAGGAGGGAATTAAAATTCAGCAGCCTAATATCAGCAGTAGTTTATAACGGGGCCTTATAAAAGGCAGCTCTGTGTCTTTTTTTTTTTTGTGTGCACTTTTATTTCCTTTGATATCAGCAGGGGAATTTTCTCTGCAAGACCCATTCCCATCTCACTTTTCTGCTTTCAGATCCCTGCTGCTCTGGGTTTTCTCCTTTCATTTTGATATATGTTATATTCTTCAACCTTCCCACTTGAAGGTTGTAGGAAGCTCGATATTGCCCTTAAAATAGAGAACACAATTGACGTGAGAATTCTTCAAGGGGTGGCCCTGCTTTTCATATATGTTGAAAAGAATCCTTCCACTTACTGGGAGGCCTTGGTGGTGGTGGAGGTGAAATCTTCAGGACACCATCCTGTGCCTGACGAAATTGTACTGGAAATGGTAACTTGCTACTGGCAGTTTCAGTGGTACCGTATCCTTAATAAGAATGTATTTGAGGATTCTGTAATTATGCAGTAATAAGATGTAATTATGGGTTTATGTATATACACCTATCTCTAATGCTTCTACTGAATTGAAAATGAAATAATGAACTGCTGTTCAGATGTTTGCCCTCCACGAAATGTGGCAAGCTCCCTAGTTTAGTTTGAAATAATTTATTTTCTCTACTTCCCAGGGCAGAGAGGCTAAAAAGCTGATTAGCTGCTTCTGCAGAAGTGGGGAATTTATTTCTAGGCACTGGTTGTAGCGCAGTTAACATGTCCCAAACCACACTGTGTTTAAACCTCCCGTAAGAGTTCCCTCAAGCTCTTCATTGACTCTTCTGTTGCTTTTTGGTGACCCCAGGGTAGGCTAGGAAAGGGGTATGCAGGGGAGCATGTGCTTGCCTCACACAATCCACTCCAGCAGTGGCCTCCGGTGCATTTCTGGCTTTTACAAATAGATGGCACTTTTGACTTGTACTACAGCAATTCAGTTGGTAGGATGCTATACCTGAAAAAAAAAAAACAAACAACCCTACTTGCTAGGGTTTTCATAAGTCAGGCACAGATTTGTTATTACTTATATAGGAGCAAAAGAAATGAGGCAGATGCAAATAATCTGCCGTGTATATCTCAGGCAGTGAAAGCTGAAAAATATAAAAATTAAACGGTAGAACGGGCAAATCCAGTACATTTGTAATGTATTTTCAGACTCATGCGCTGGATTCTCGGGGCAAGCTGGAGGAGAATTATCTTTTAACACCGAGTTGCTTTAAACGCGAATGAGGCGATTGCCACGAAAGTCTCTTATTTGCTGCTTTTCTGGTCTACACGTGTGCACACAGAGGCACACATACACACGGGGGGTGGGGGGGAAAATCAGCCTGTTGTCTTGCAAGTGTTACTTATCATATTAATTAAAATCTGGTGACACGATAACACTAGCAGCTGTGTGGGAAAGCGAGGGAAATTAACAAACGTTTGATTTGTTGTGTTGCTAATGTGACACTTATTATACAGGTCACAGTAAAACAATACCTCAGCCCAAATATGCTAATACTGGGGGAGAACTGTTGCAGTTGTAAAAACATTGGTGTTTATTATAATGAGGCAAAATAGCACGTTACCTTTAGCAGAGCGAATTGCTGCTTCTCGGGGCAAGAATGAAGTGTATCTGAAGGTTTAATTAAAAAAAAAAAAGATATAGAAGAAGAATAAAGTGAAATTGTTACACTTACAAAACCCGTACAAAAAGGATGTACAGCTCTTAGAAAGCGAAATATGTAATTTCTAATGGACATAGATTAAATGGAGGATGCCTGCAGCCTCTTCGTTTAGCATTCCAAGGAACTTTGTTACAAGAACAAAAGAAAAGGATTTACTAAGATACAAGTTATGCTATAAAATACACGTAGCACAAGAGATGTAATTACATTTAGAAATGGATGTATTAACCGCCCTTTTCCCCTGAGGAAAACTAATATGTAAGCTTATTTTTAATGGTGGCTTATATCGAGTCAACCAGTTTGATGACATTTTTAAACAAAGACCTTCGGACTTTGAATAATTATTCCCATGCAATTGTTGGATCATGTATAATTACTTGCTGTTTAGTACCACTTCCCAAACTTAATTGCACTATAGTCTGGATCGGAGAGCTTTTTATCTATAGAAAAATAAACACATTTACAGAATTAAAATCTGAAATAGGAAAAATTCTTCCCACAACTGAAGTAAAAATTTAAAGTATACATTCAGCATTTTGTAGCTATTTATCTCTTCCCAGGAATAATTCAATTTTTACCTTTTTAAAGGTTTCTTTCATTTCTAGGGTATTTTTTCAATCTTTGTACCACATTTTTGAGCCCAAGGAAGGATTTTTTTTTCCTTTCTGATGTTTTGATCATTTTACTGAAATGGGGTGTATGAAGTCAACCATTTGTTTGACAGTCTTTGACAGCAGATTATGTAGATTTTGCCTGACAGAACACTAGTCATTCGGAACTGAATTCCGAGCGAGCAATCTAGATCAGAGGTCAGGCTGCGGGGTACACATTGGGACAGATATTTCACCTTACTGCGCGAAAGGACACAAAAAAGCACACGAATCAGGAATTGGTGAGAACTAAAAGGTTAAAGATGAGGTGATCCAATTACACAATATTTGCAGCCTAAGATTGTGCTAAAGTCCTTTTGAACCTCCTGCCCCACCAATTCACGGAGGAGGAAGCAGGCTCGGATTTGGAAGTCTTCCCTGAAGAAATGTAAATGCACTCTTTAAAGATCTGCTCTATGCCAAAATGCTAAAATATACCTGTTGTCACTTGTGTTTCCCATCATTCACCTTGGTTTCAGTTTCAAATGGGGTATCAGAGTACATAGGAGCACATGCCAGAAAATAGTTCTTTATTTCTCCCCCCTTTTCAGAATAATGCCAGTAAGAAAAATAATATGAGGAAGAGAAAAGATAGTTATCTAGGGAAAAACTCAGGTATAGAACCCAGGGACTAGATAATTTTACTTTTCAGATTAAAAGTGCCAAGTCTAAAAGTGTAATACTGAGACTCTGAATTCAATTATTGTTAAATCAGATGGAAAAAAAAGAAAAAAAAAAAGAAAAAAAAACAAAGAAAAAAAAACACACTGCCAAAAAAAAAGTGTTCTGTTTGTTAGTGGTGGCTGGACATGTTCTATGTTTTAGTGGTAGCTGGACCATGACAGAAATTAAACCAAATTGCAAATATCTTAAGCTCTCAAAAGAACTCTGATTTTCTTTTCCTTTTAGTGGTCAGTACAAGCAGCTACACATACAAAACAAAACTCAAAAGAGCATTTGAGTTGGAGATTTTAAAAAAATAAGGACTAAATCAGAAAGGTGGTCTATTTTAATTTTTTTTTTTTACCTCTGAATTGCTTGTAATTGAAGATTGTTTTAAGAGAAACAATAGTGTAAAATTTATTATTTATCCTCATCTATTACACTCATTCTGTTATTAATATGCCAAAACATAGAAAAAGTCAAAGCAGAAGAGGTTAAAGAAATTCCAGAAAATTATTAAGTTTTGGGTTTTTTTGAGAATCTGTATAAATTAGATGGAGCTTTTGTGCAAACTTCCACCTTATGTAAGTAGGAAAGGATGTCTCTACGTGTTCAAGGAGGTTAAGGGTACCTGAATCAATAATAAAGATGCCAAGACTACAATTTAAATCTACTAAGTAACTAAAATCCTAAAGCCATTATGTGGGGGAAAAAAAAAAAGAGAGAGAAAGAAGAAAACACTTAAGGCTGATGAAATATCAAGGTTTATTATTCTGTTAGACTTTGACAATGAAATGTAATACACAGATCTGTAACAATGTTATTAAAATAAAATTTCAAAGCTTGATTTTTCAATCATACAGTCAAAGAAAGGAAGACATTTTACAGTCATATCCTGTAGAGTATGGGAAAGTTCTCTGTCAAAGCTGTGTAACATTTTGATTAAGTGCTTGATAGATTATAAATATAAGTCAGAGCTAGCAAGACACTGCAATAAATGGATCTTCTAAGAATGACTTGTGATCAATTTCAAATTACAGAAGTTTGTAATGTACTCATTTCTTCACTACATACACTCTCTTTAATAAAGCCTTCAGTTACATGTGTCTAGTTTTGTCTATATGTAGAAATATAAAGACTTGTGCATGAATAAATATATGCATACATACATGTTTATACATGTACATATGCATGCACATCCACATCTCCTTGTACAAGGTTTCAAGTAGTGTCCTATTCTGCAAGCTGAGATTTTTTTCATTAATATTATTTTGCATGGCAGTAGACTATGTAAATCAGTGGGAAGACGTGCCGTGAATGGGTTTTGGACAAGCAGACGAGACCCCAAACCCACAGATGATTACATAGGAAGCCAGTGGCAAATGCAATGCCACAAAAAGGGAATTACAGAGCCATTCCTGGTGGATTACAGCCTGCAACAAAACACTCCGCTTGCTGCTGCTGTCTGCTGTGCCTCATTTTCACTGCAGCATAACTTTGTAAGGTTTTTTTTCTGAGGGAAAATTATTTTGGTATGAACTGAGCAGTACCTGATTCAGTTCTGTGCTCTCAACTTCTCTTCCGACTACTGTTCATTGAAATAATATAATTTATTGATATAATTTAACCTCTCTTATATGAATTGTTTGAAAGCAACCAGTCTCTTAAGTACTATTGATCTATGCTCTACCCTGATTTTAATGGGCACTCTTAGAATACTGTCTCTGGAACCTACTCTATTTGTCCCTAAGTACATTAATCTCAATAATTACACTTATATTCATTATAAAAATACTCCATGTAGTACCTAAAAAAATTGACTCTTAGCAGGAATTAATTTGTCATTATCTTGTTCTGAACTGGAAGAAGCCTACCAAAAAGGCAGGAAATGACTAGAGAAAGAAGAGAAAATTTCCAAAGGGTTTCTCTAACAAAGGATAGACTGTTTCGAGGGAAGTTGTACCACACAACGTGTTTTAAATGCATACATTCAATACTATATTAAGTTTACAGTCAATCGTTGGTTCCTAGGTCATTGGTCATGAATTATAATCTGAAATTACTTTCTTCTGAATAAGCTCCAAAACTATGCAGGTTTTTCATATATCCGAATCTTTAGAGTTCACTGGGAAAGATTCATTATCAATGCAAGCCTGATAAATTTGGTAAGATGTTAACTTTTCTTGCTAACATTTGTTTGTTTAGATTACTGTAACTTGCTGTACAGTGTATTTATAATAAGCATTAGACTAGCAATAATAGGAACTTCCCTTTTGAAATGTCACAGATGTGCCATTCCCTTTAATTCTCCAGAAATATGGGAAGTGATGATAGAAAAGGAGGGGCACCGTTCAAAATATGCAATTTGGTTTTTAGGAGCAATTTTTAAAAAGACCAATTTCCATATATCAACACTTCTCAGTGAGTTCCATGAAACATTTTGATATGATTTACCAAAAACAGTTTTTGCATCAGGAACATTACAGTAGCTAATCTGCATCTGTAAAGAGTGGGAAATGGAATCACATTAGATATAAATGTAATGCAAAAAAAGAAAAAAAGTTAATGCAACATTATGGTAGAGAATTTAAATGTACAATAGTGAGGATATTCAAAGTTATGGTTCCCACAGCAACAGTAATTCAGCTTTATTTACATTGTAGCATTATATATATTTCATTCCTTATAGGAAAACTGATTTATTTTTTCTCAACTGTATAGGATAATATTTACACATTAGGAAATATTTGTCTCTGAGATGAAACCGTGAATGCCAAAGATATAGATTTAGTGAAACTGGGTATTTCTGAGTGTGGCCAAGGAAATACCTTTACACTAAAAGCTGACAGAAATTTAGCTTGGGAGAAGGGTATTTGAATTAGCATGCAGTAATTAGTGCAGTTAACTGTTTAATTGACGACCTGTCGTGAGATTTTCTACAGGTACTTGAATATTTCAACTAGAACTACTTGAATATTTCATATTTAAACATTAAGCTTTTGCTTAAATGTTAGATGCTTTTAGTTATTTTGCATTTAACCTGACTGGAAACTTTTTTACATGTTTTCCATTGAACTTTTACACTGATTGGATCATCTGTGGTATAAACTTTCGGCAAAACGGCAAACTGTTTTACAAGCTTCAGAAAAGCCTACTAAACTGATTTCATCTGTCTGTTTTAAAACTAACAGATGATGAACACTAATAAGAAAACAAGATAAGAAATAAGCAAAAGGCTAATTATCTGGTTTTGGCTGCGTCCTTCACCATAATGTAGGGTTTATAGTGATGAAGCAGGAATCTTATTTCCGAAATTGCTTTCTCTTTCTCTGAATAATTTCAGTCATTACATAAAAAATGTAAAATAGACCACTATAACCCATCATATTCCACCACTAGGCTCCTCCCACGTGAGTCATTAGTCGAATGTGGATCCTGAACCTTCAGATTCCCCCACTGTAGACGTCTACCACTCAAGTGACAAAGCAACTGTTAACCTCTCTTTGGGTACCAACCCCTGCAGCGATACTTGAAGCACTCTTTGCTAGCAGGTTACATTCAGAAATCCCAAGTTCACTCTGTAGATATTGCACAGGGTTACAGTGCAGCAGTTAGTAAAGCTTGTACATTCAATACAAGAAGTTTTGAATTACAGGGCATTTGGTTGCAGTTCCTCCCCCTGTCTCACAACGGGATTTTGCCTTTAGTACAAAATCCATCATGCTAGAGATGCCATGATATTTGTTAGGGCAAGACTAGTGAGGGCTTCTATGGTGTGAGAGATATCTAGTCAACAGTGCTATGTTTAGAAACAGAACAAAGCCAAGGCACAGGATGGGCCACTGTCCTACCATCAGTCTTAGTATACTCCCTTGCATGGACCAAGTAATGGTATTTTCCAGGAACTGTTCCTCAGGGAGCTTCTGACATAGGGGAGGAAAGGTTAACCCTATAAAGATGAACTTTATCATGGCGTGTGGTCCGCTTTAATTGTCAGTATAGACATCTCCTGCAAGCTCACCTGACACATAAGTACCTGTGCTCACCTAACACACTTAGGTTACCATAGAAGCTCAAGTTTGCATCTGTGCTATTAAAATGCCTATGCTTCTGGGGATTATTCCTGGCCCTTGGGCCAAGTAAAGCACAGCGCTTTGTGTCCAGCTAAACCATACTCAGATTTTTCTAGGAGGTTAAAAGTTGTACCACCTAAAAAAAAAGACAGGATATAAATTTAAGAATTTTGTAGTATTGACTAGCAAGGGGTCCACAGTTTGAACCTGGTCCTCACAGTGCTTTAATTAGCAGTGGTTTTGTATGTTAGTAAGCCCAGGGAAGGTCAAAAACGTGGTATCACCAACCTAGTTACTTGGTGCAAAAGGGATTATCTTAGGTCCCATGGACTGGTGGCTCGGTGGGCTGCAGGGAAAAGTGTTGTTCGTAGGGCATCCGTCACACTCACATTTGCTGCCCAGACCTCTGATTTGATGTTACTAACATTTTAGTTAACAAGCTGTGTTAAATTAAGCCCCAGTCTTTCTGTGACCTACCTAAAATTGTGTTTATCATCAGAGTAAATCCTCACATGCTTATAGGCTGGAAATAATATATTAAATGTACTTTGAGTGTTCTATACATGCAATGCAACTGAAATTCCTGGATTGTTTGTTTATATTCTCAGTCCTAAAAGTATTTTTTTTTCCCTTGGTTCTAAGAATGTTTTCTGTCTTTTTTTTTTTTTTTTTTAGAACAAAGTGAAAAGAAATTAAAGTTTCATTAGTCAGCATCATTCTTAGCAATTTTGTAATTTCACATAGGGATTAAAAAAGATTTTCACTTGGGTTTCAGTCCTACGAAATGCAGAAGGAACATTTGGAAAGAGCAATACAGATAAATTTGCACTGGTAAATAAACTGTTTAAAAACAGAAGACAAGTCTGCTGAGAACTCTTCAATACAGTCATTTTGGAGAAAACAGAATGACATTATGAGTGAAAGCCTATGCTTATCTGAGTGCAATAAATTAGAATCAGACCCAACAACATGGTTCTGATTGTTGTCACAGAATGTTTCCAAATAATTAACTATCACACAGATGATGCCAGAATACCATAGGAATAATGCTTGAAAACCTACTGAGGTATAGTGTAAATGAACACATGCATAATTCTGTTACTTGGAAAACTTGTAAATCATTCTAAACACAGAAAAAGATAATGAAAAATGCAATTTTGAGAAGCATATAATTTCTAAATTAATGTGTCCAGATATTCCTAAACCACACATCTTCAGAGTAGACTAAGTCCTCGGAAAATCTGAAATTGTAAAGACACACTGTATTTTAGTCTTTGCATCCAAAAGATGAAAAAGGCAATTTTCAACTGATTGGAAAGCAAATTCTCCATGATACTTTATGTATACTGACTCTGTAGCTTGAGTGCCAGCACAGACCCAGAATCCACAGTCTCTCCACTGTGATTACTCAAACTCTGTTGAGAGCAGGTACTCAAACTTTGCAAAAATCCTCCTTGGTCTGAACATAGGACATAAAGGAAAAAACTCTCTCTCTTTCTCCCACATCAAAACACTGAAGTGTTCAGAATCTTATGCACCCTTGAGAAAGAGAAGTAGGTAATGAAATTACTTATTTTAATTACAGAAAAACATTGAAAACATTATTTTGAGCTACTATGGACTCATTTAAAACATTATCATATATGTGGCAATATAAAAACATTTGAAATAGCTCTGTGAAGCTCACACAGCTCATTTCAGAGAAACAAATGCACACATTATTCTCTGTTTCCTAATAATTTAATTTATTACCTGTAAAAGGGAGTTCTGTATTCCTTCCAGCAAAACAGTGCTTTTAGATTGGGCAAATGAGTTGTGATAGAAAACTATGATTAATTAGTTTTTTAAATTATTATTTTTAAAACACGAGCTGTATCTGGAATGCCTGGAGATTCCAGATATTTCCACATGGATGGCATTTCTGTGTCTTTGAACCTACTGATTAAAAAATTATGGATAAAAATCAAGATTGTTCAGCTTCCCCTGGTTACAAAAAATGCTATGGTGGGTTTCTGATTTCCACAGTGCCCTATGAAAGGGAGGTCTTTAATGAGAAGCTGGCGTTGCTGAATCACCTCGATGTAGGCACCCTATAGACTTCGTAAGGAAAGCGAGCAAGTGCTTCCTTCCGAGTATTAATGCAGAGAGGCTGGTTCAGGTCACCCCTGGTCAGAGGCAGTTTGGAGCAGCAGCCTCTCTCCCAGGGGTACAGAGGGACCCTGAAGAGACCAGGACCCAGACTTGTGCAGAGGCAAGTGGGAACCCCAGGAGCTGCCGCAAGCTGACACTTAAGGCAGCGGCTCCGCCACTATGGCAAGGACTGGGGAGCAAAGGCCAGAGGAAGGCTTTTGCTTGTTTTCCACCAAAGCCTGCAGCAAAAAGACTGCCTGCTGGAGATAACTGAGAGGATGTGTGGCAAAGAAAATTAGAGATTGTCAAGAAAATTGGGAAAAGGGAAATCATATGAGGAAGAGGGACAGGGAATGAACAAAACCAAGCAGAATGAGGACAGAGAGCAGCATGAGGTTAAAAAAAAACACACCAAAAAAAGTAAAAGAAAGATGGTATATGTGTAAAAGTATCCATTTTAGAAGACCAGCTATAGGTCAAACTTAGGAACTTCAGGGGGAATCTCTGCAGTCTGGTAGAGGAGATTAGCTGAGAGGACCATAAGTCTCCATTATGGTGTTCACATTTCTAGAGGTTGGAAGGAATAGTCAGCACAGCTCTCATCTGCTTCACTGTTAGGTGTTCCTTCCCTTGGCCCTCATGCAAGCCTTAACTCTGGGCATCTGTTGTCCCAGGGGCTCCTCAGCACGAGTCCACACCAGGAAAGATCTAGTTGCTTTGTGAATGTCCTCTTTATTTCAAAATATAAAGATATAATCACAGCCAACTGTTGTATTAACTCGCACTAAGTGCAGCTCACCCCGAGGGTCTGCTTTGACTCAGGGAAGACCTCAGGTAGTTCATCATCATGTTAAGTCCAATCAAGTCTAGGAAAGCTGTACTGTACAGAAACCACAGAAACAAACACAGATTGGAAAAATGCATGGTACAGTAAAGATGCTGCAATCTGCTCTCCATGGGGAGAACAGTATTTCTCTGGCATTCTCAGTATTGTGCTAGCAATGTTTAGTACTACACTGCATTTGTTAGTGTCTAGTCAACAGAATCAGAGAGAAGAGATCTCAACATTTATAAATTGACATAAATTTGAAATTGGTTAATAAAATATACAGAAGTTTCATGGTTAGGCTGGCTATTAGGCTGTTCTTGGTGAATTTAAGTGTGCCATAAGACTCTCCAGACAATCAATACCCAAAGAAAGGGTGGGTACTTTTACAGGCCTTGATGAATGTCAAGATGAAATTTTTTGTATACTACTTTTGATATTCCCGGTCTGCCCTGAGCCACTCATCCCTGTTGCTGGACAGAGATGCCTCCTTTCCCCGTCTTTGAACTCCTTAAATACCACTTGCCACTGGTATTTTCCCCATCCACACAGTTAGTTAGAAAGCTAAACTCTTCTCAATTTTTTTTTTTTTTAATGACAGAAGCTGATTAAGAAATCTTAACTATTAGCTGAACCAAGAACTCAATACGTTTGGACCACACAGCTATTACTAACAGGAAAGTTATATCTTTGAACTTATCTTTGGAGGTCAGGATAGTCAACCCAAATACTTTTTATAGATAGGAAGTGTCACAGTTTAGCCATATGGTCCTGTTGGTCTTATAGGGTATATTGTCAAACAATATATCTCTCTTTTTATCTCTAGGTGACTTTTAGACTGTATTTTTATTTCATGTTTTCCAGATGGCAAATACACACTTCAGATTAACTTCTTGTAAATCTTCCAAATATTTTGTTTTCTTTGGCTTTCTGTACTTCTCTTGCCATAGCTGGCAGTAAGCCCCAGCCTGTGACAATTTAGGAATGAATTTGCTCAGCTATGCTAAAGAGCTTCCAGATCTTTTTGGTTTATATTCTCTGTGTTCTTAACCTCCTTTAGGGTCAGGCTCAATGACTTTGTCTTATGTAGCTATACCCATCATGCTGACTTAGAATTTCTTGCTAACTCCTGCTTTATGTCCTTTCTTTTGTCATTTTGCAGTCCGCTGCTCTGAAGTTAGCCATTTCTGATTTTAGATCAGCTCTCTACAAAAGATGTTACCTTACTAGAACCCAGCTCTGAACCTGAGCAGTTTGCTACACTGAGGTTCCCATTTGGGATGGAGGCAGTTAACACAATGCTAGCACAGCAATAGCACTTGCCCTGTTGAGTTCAGCCTGTCCAAACTCTTGGTGAAAATCTACAGCCAAGAATACTTCTTTTCCTTTCCAGCTATTGTTTAGCACTTGCTGTTGACAGTCCTTTCCAGATTAAGAAAAATACTCTCTTTTCTTAGTTTCGTTCTACTGACCACACAATTAACCCACTTGGATAGTGTCTTTTTTTGATTAATAACTTCTTCTTTTATCACAGAAATGCATAATTTTATTTAGTTTCACAGTGTTGGTTGGATTTACCTTGAAAATATCATTTTGAGCTTTTGAAGTCTTTCCAGAGGCAGGAAGGAGTTGTCTTTACACAGGCATTACATTTTAGATATTCTCCCCGTGCCCTTTATTTTGATATAAACTTCTGTGGGTCTGCCAGGCTCCTTCAGTTCTGAAGAAGCACTTAATTTTTCTCTATCATTTTCTCTTGTCCTTCCAGGAGGAGTTCTTTTTTTGTAGACTAAGGGTAAGCATCTACATCCAAATCAATTTTTAAGCTGATCTGTCAGTAAATTATTAATAGATGTGTGAAATCTTTGCATAAATCTAATGCATCCTGTGCTTGTTACAGCCTACCCAGATTTGGCTTACTGCAATATTAGAAACTTCAGTCTACACTGGATTTCAGGTGCAATCTTTGGCTAGGGACAGTAGATCATAATTAAAATGAGAATTCTGAATTTGCACAAGTTGTTTAAAGGAATAAATGTCTTCCTACTCTTAATAGTTCTGTGCAACGTTTTAGATATAGTCATATTTTTAAACATAGTATGGATAGGAATTATTTCATTTAAAAAGGTAATAACAATTTTTTTTTTCTGCCAAAAATCAAAACTTTTTTTTCCTTTTCAGCTATTGCTTAGCACTTGCTGTTGACAGTCCTTTCCAGATTTGAAAAAATACTCTCTTTTCTTGGTTTCATTCTACTGACTGTACAATTAACCTTCTTGGATAGGTTATTTTTTGATTAATATAGTCATTGATATAGTCATTTTTTTATTAATAACTTCTTATTTTATCACAGGGATAAATAATTTTATTTATATGATGTTAATATAGACCAAAGATAATTAACTCTCTTTTATGACGACTGTGATCCTTTCTTCTTTTTATACTACAGCATTTAGATTTTAAGAGTATTTAGACTTTCAAGACTTTTTGCTGTCCTTAAAAACTCAAATAAATCCTGTTCAAACACAATGAAAAGAATTTAGAAACAATCAATGATAATAGACCAAACTCTCACTTTAAGAAGAAGTAGAAAAAATCCGTTTTATTTTTTATGTTTGAAATATTTATTTCAAAACAGATTTAACAACCCTTAAATTGTCGCTAGCATAAATTAGGAAATAAATCCTCAAATGCAATTGTTTTATTTCACAATAAAATATTTGTAGAAACAGATTCACAGATGGTGTTGGGTAACCATATTCTGTGTCATTAAATTTGTAATAACTCACTGCCAAATAGAATGTCTAAATAAATTTCAGCTAAATAAAGCATCTATATTTTTACTTCATTGCATTTTGGTTATGAATAATGGTATTTTTTTCCTCACAATGACTTTGCTGCAGAAGGAAACTCAGTACCTCTTGATTTTTACCACATAAAATCTGCATTTTTCTGAACTAGTTATAAAGTAATTCTGGAGGAGGATGTTGTCAGCAGTGGCTTGATATTGATGCCAGTCAGTCTGTAAGAAGACTGTATTTTCTTTTGCTTTCCATGAAAAATAGTCAAACCTAGTGGTCAAAAATATTTTTACCAACTCAATGTATAGACATATGAATACCTTCTCTGATAATGTAGCATTGGTAGGCAATCTTGAAAACACAGTTGGCCAGGCCACATTGAATGAAATGCTCGTAAAGTAGTGTTTTGTCATCAAAAGGGACTGTGAGATTTCTCCTAGTTTCAGAACCCATTTTCTATGTTCCTTTAAAAAGACTTAAGTCATTACTAACAAATTAAAAAAAAAAAATCACTTATACAGTCAAAGCTGGGTCTTCTGCTGGGAAGATGAGGCTGATAATACTGCCAGGGCCTTGGCCATGGTGTCTAAGTGCTGGCAACCAAAAGTGGAGTTAGTCAGGAGAGAGGCACAGAGTCAGAATAAATGGTGGTTTAAGGGACTGAATTCTGCTCCCATCCAAATCATAAATCCTGTCGCAATTGCTTTTACTTGGGAACTCACACCAACGCACTTTTTGTGGTGGAATTTGAACAAGTGTTAGTACTCAGCACAATGTATATTCTTATAGTGTCAAGTATAATGTGTCATTACAGGCACCTCACATACACTATTAGGTGTGTCAGATGTACAGATATTGCACTAGAGTGTAATGCATGTCCTATATTGCTAATAAAGATACTAATTATTTTCATATATATGTATATTATACTATAGACATGACCAAGTAAATATACCAGTGCAATCAAATCATGCCAGTACTATTCTTTACTCAGTAACTCCCACTTTTTTGGGGGGGGGCTTGCAGCAAGAAAGGCCACTTGTCCTGTGGGAGCTTGTTAATGACTCCTAGAAATGTCTGCTCTTATTGGGGAAAAAGTGCTTTACCTATAGTCAGTTCTACAGAAATGTGGGGTGAGGTCCCAAGACTGCAACACTTATTTTACATAAAACATCAGGTTGGTCTTTAAATAGCAGTCCCATAAGTGCAAGGCATTTTATTATCCATTAAGTTGCTTAGCATCCACTATATTTTTAAGAAGTTATTTTCCCCAGAGGAGTTCCTAATATATAGTATTCCAGCACAGAGGAAAAAAAAAGAAAAATATCTGCAGCAAATAATCTTTTGCTAAATTCAATCCTTATAATTTTGGAAGTGTAGCAGATAGCAGTAGGAGTGCTGAGACATCCGTATGATACCTCTCTAAACTTAGGATCTGTCCTAGACCTCTGTATGGGCAACCTGGCAGAGCTTCTTTGTCTTTTTTTATAAGAAGAGGAAATACTTATTTCTATGTTTTTCCTGAATATTTCTACAGCCAGTATTCTTCTGTGTTGGTTTATAGTGAGCAACTTTAGAAGTAGGCCTGTATGTGAGAGGGACAAGAGGATAGGTACTCCTGGAGAGCAGGAGAAGGCTGACTGGAGGCACCATATGTGTTTTAGCTGTGCAGAATCCCTATGGAGAAACTTACACGAGAACCTTACTACAAATGAAGGGGTTTGGCACTGGATTATGGGCTTTAAAATAAAATGGACATCCTTATGGTTACTCCTGAAAAAAGAGGTGGGTGGTGTTGTTGTTATTGTTATTGTTAAAAACCACTCTTTCTTCAGCAAAATTTCCAAATATGAAAAAACGGGTTCTGCTTGACTGTCCTTTTGTGAGTAAGAATGCATGTGTCTTTTTATTCAAACATAGATCAGATTTAGTTGTGCGGTGCACTAAGGTGAAGTTCTCTGAGAACAGATGTAATATTGGAGGGAAACCATGTGATCACTCTAACTGCTGTGGCAGGCAGGTAAGAGCTTCTCTGGAGACTGTTCAGGACATGAGAGACAAAAGGGATTTATAGAAAGGTGCTACTGAATGTTCACGGGTAGCTGAAGGATGCAGCTGGACTTGTCACTCCGACTGATGGTGTCTTTTTAAGCTTTCCTATGCCCCTGTCCTCTCAAACTGGCTGATGCACAAAGGTCAGTGCATCTCTCTTCCTTTAGACTGGTACCAAGTCTAGCAAGAGATGTCTTAAAAATCCCTCCAAAGATGATGGAGAAGACTTTGGTCAGTTAGCTGGCTACTTATTTCAGCCGTCTGGAAAAATGTGGCAGGAGTTAGAAGAAGCAAGACTCCATCTCTAAATTAGAGAAGAAACTTTTGGGAAAAGCAATGATCTAAATGTTGGTCTGCCTACCCATGTAATAATGGCTAAAACTCAGAGATTTGCAAACCCTCCTCAAAGGTCATGTCTGTAAACCTCTGGTGATGAGACTGCAGGGATGTGACTGCACTGCTAGTGCTCAGTCAGCAGATTTCAGCCTACTCTCATCTTAAATCTGTTCTTTCCAAGCTTTGTGGACTGCAGCATGGCTCTCTTATCAAGTCACTAATCCGTAATGAGAATATTAGCCTGTTTGCCCCAATAGGAATTATCATTAAAAAAAAAAAAAGAAAAGAAAACAAAGCACTGCAGCAACTACCCTAAATGCTCTCAGTGAAGCGGAACATGGAAGCATTTGTCCTCCTTATTTTTTAAACACTTTCAGGTTGAAATTACTCGATTCAGCAGAGTCCGTTTCTTTTCAGGTTCATTTCTGTGCGATGCTACAAGGGGAATAACTTCCAGGCACCCGGAGAAGGTGCAGTGTAGGGCATCCAGGTTATGTGCTCTGTGTCTGCGCTGCTGATTATATATTTTTTCACCGACATACTGAGTACAAAGGCAGATAGTTGCCATGTTTGATGGGTTGATTTTAAAGGTGTTTTGTTAGCAAACAAATCCTAGAAATAAAGCAGAAAAATGCCCAATTTTGGTTCCAGCCTCTCCCCCTCTGCCAGGGAGGAGCTGCTCGCCTCTTCAGCAAGAATTCAAATGAATTGAAAATTCCTTTAGAACTGACAGCCCAAGTGTAAGAATGATAAACGGCTTTGGCCTTGATAATTTTTATTAAGCACTAAATGTCACATTTAACCTGCATTACTGAAAGCAATTACCCATGTATCAACAGTCAAGCAGTGCAGAGCTAGACGCCTGAAGCAGCAGCATTATGCTCCATCTGGGAATAAGGATTTTCAATTAGAAGGCAAATAGCTGGAGAGGGGATCAAGTCCTCCAGTGGCTCCCAAAGGAGGCCTATGAGAAGCAAAGTCTTCATATCCAAGTAATCGCAGGCAATGTCAACAGAGCGTTCCAAACCATCTGCTGCCATAGTAGCGTTTACTTTATCAAATCTCAATATTTACAGAACACTGATCAGCTCGTGGGACCAGGATGGCTCACTGCCAGGGTGTTCTGGGAAATTCATTTTAAGGTGTGTTTCAGTAGGCTAATTAATTTACAAGCACCTGTTTCATCACTGGGAGCTGTTAGCACACCAGATGAGCTGCAGCAGGGGAAGGGCACTTTTTATTCCAGCTAAATTGATTTCAATTGATTTTCATTTACTGATGGCGCAGTTGTAGTTTAATATGAGCATGGCCTGAAGTATTTTTGTTTACTAATATATAAGCCCCTTTAGACAGTTTTTAATTTACAAGTATAAGAGACCTATGAGATTTTTTAAGTTAAACACAGCACACACCTTCCTACAGCAAGATATATTGCAAACATCCTATTTTATATTCGTGAATTGTCTTTTTTTTTTCCAATTCTATGTTGTTTAAAATAAAAAAAAAAACCACAGATTTTTCTGTTAAAAGATGGGCCTAATTCTATTGATGTGTCATTCAGAAAGTCTCTGTAAAGGAAACATCATGCTGTAAACCTCTCTGTTCCCAGCACCAGGAACCATGCCACCTCACCTTAAACTGCTCTGTCAGGTTAGGCATTGAGGTTCCTCACATCTGTCTCAGTTTACTCCGTCAAGAAAGGAACCATAATAACTTCTTACACTGCCTTTTCACATCAGGGAGCCAATTCAGGATTAATTAGTTCATGTTTGAATGTAATTTTGCAAATGGAAAGTTCAGGATACTTCTAGTTAAGATGTGACAAGTGTCACAGAGGAATGATTTATAAAACCAAACTAATAATTTTTGTTTCATAAGTATGGTGTTTGGAATTAGGGCTTTTTTTCCTGGCTAGCTGCAAAGCTTCCACAGTCTCTGGATGTTACCCCAGCCAAGAGCTATGTAGAAGAGTTATGTAGAAGAGTTGTCTCCTTCAAAGCAAGCTAGGCTTTTGAACACACAATATTTTCATAGCAGACTACTCAGAATTGAGTGAAAGATCAAGAATGAATTGCAAATATTATTTTGCTAAAATTTTAGAGTGATATAGTTGAGAAAATAAATCGAAGTGTAACTTGAGAAGAACTTGTGTTAACACAACAGGGTAAGATTTAAGAGGCTTTGGAAGTCCTGGGACTCTTAGGCTGCCTGTAAGGCTTTCACCAGGTCTTTATGTCCTTCAGTTCTTACTCTGTAAAATGAAGATAATATTAGCTGCCCCACCTGCCTTGTTTCGCACCTTTAAACTGGGCATGGGGTGACTGTGTTTTGCCATGTGCTGTTATAGCAGTTTTCACCTCACTGCTCCAGTATCGGATGGTTCCTCTTGACACTGCAGTCATAGAAAGAGTGAATAATGGTAATTTTATTATAGTAATGTCAAGATAACCTAACCCATATCGACTTCCTCTTGACACTCCTGTAGTACAATTATTGTCCTTTTGAATTACTGGTTTAGATCTTCTTTACGCTATGAATGTATGGTGCCTATATGAGGTGGAGGGAAGATGTCTCAGTCAAGGCAATTTAAATTAGCGGGAGCAAGCATTAATAGTTTGGGCAGCTGGAAGCTCAGCTTAAGTAGATTTAGAATAGAGATAAAGAATGTATTATTTAAGTTGTGATAATTACCTACTAGTGAAAGGTTTTTGGACGTTTAGTGGATTGTAAGTCTTTATATCAAAACTGAGTATCTCACATAGCTTTGCTTGGACTCAACAATGAAGGTCCCGATGAAGTAATCCTGTGGCCTGCTGTGTGCTGAAGATAGAACAAGTATACTGGTTTTCAGTTTGCTTTTAACTTCAGATCTGTGGCTCCCTGGTAAATTTTGAGCTACTTCTTCAAGTAACAATAAAAAAGATTTTTTAAAAAATTAATCTCATATTATGTTATATAACAGCCTATGCATGTGAAGGAGTTTGAGTCAGTCTCTGCTAAAGGAGTTTTGAAGGTCCACAAAAGGAAAAAACCTTGGAACTACTCATCTGGTGAATTAATGGTGATTTTTTTACTTTAAAATTTATTCAACAGTTTTGTGTTTCATCCCTTGGAAAGAGAGAGAAAGACCTTGGGTCTTCTTTGTGCCCTCCTGGTTAGAGTGAGCTCCCAGGGGTGGGTGCCTTGGGACAGCAGCCCTCCTGGGGTTTCCATGGTGTTTCACAGGGCGGTCTTGTCCTTGGCACATGTGCAGGCACATTCCTGCTGTGACAGGAACTGCACTGTGGATCTCACAGGATACTTGTGATACAGGAGAGTCTTGTTTGACACTGAGTAATTGCAGGGTTGAACATGTACCCAAAGGATGAAAGCATTCCCATCTATCAATATTTAATATGACTGCACGATAATAATATTAATTTTTTTTTCAGGACTATGTAACTATATCATGTGGTCATGAAAGTTTTCTTTCAGTGTAAAATGTTTTTGTTTGTTTTAAATTTACTCCTTCCATGGTCCTGGTCTGACGTACTCCATGTCTTTGGGTTCATTTTGGCAGAACGGAGCTTATAGCCAGCCCTTGCCTTCGTTAGCCATTGACTGGAGGGATTTTTCTAAAATAATGATTTAACTATGAAGATGTTATAAGTTAGCTTGTTTATATATTGATGGTGGAGGCAAATAAAGGATTGGAAGGAAAATAAAGGATTGAATACTTGCAGAAAGAGGAAAAAAATTCTGTGAGTATCTACATCTTTCAACCTTACAATTATCCCAAAGCCATGATCTCATACAGTTTTTAATATTAAAAGCAGTGTGTTAGGATTTATTTGTCTGTTTCTTTTTTTTTTTTTTTTTTGTGTGTAGAGAAATGGGTAGAGAAGAGATTTTGCTAAGCTGGGGGTTTTGGGGGTTTTGTGGAGGGTTTTTTGTTTGATTTCTTTTTCTGTGACACACATATCACTGTTTTTCTCATCTCAGAGGCCATTTGACCATGGTAATATCTGCGTCTAAGGGGTCTCCTTCACATGGAAAATGAAGAAAATTTCATAATATCACAAGGCTCGGACAGGAGTCTTTACTTTTCTCAGTATCTGAGTTAAGGGTAGTTGAGCATGGTCATAATTTTTTTGCTTATAGTATGTTGTCAAAGTGCTTGGACTTGTACAAAACAGAAAATGACCATTTCTTCCTTCAAGGAACTACTTTAGTGTAATTCGATTTTTAAAAATGTGTCCACATTCTATTTCTGATTTTCAGACAGCACATTCATCAAAACCTTCAATATTTCAAGGAGGATAAAGTAACTGTTTAAAAATGAGAAAGCTGCAGTTTTTCAAGACAGCTAGAATCTGCTTTAACTTCTCAAATCTGAAAAAAAAGACCTTTGAAGAAGGAATGACTAACAGAACACTTTATGAACATATTAAAAATGTGGTCTGCAATCGTAAATATATGGCAGTGATTGTTATAAAGTCACCGTTGTTTATATTTAAAAGCATTTTTTTTCTTTCCAAATTCTTCCCAATTCAGTGAAAAAGGATTATTTATTTCATAAATAGAGGGTGCAGTGAATAATGCGCTTAGCCAGCCCAGGGTGACAAAAATGACAGCAATTCACAGAACGATGTGGGGATAGGAAGACACTGATAGTGCCCCCTTAGAAGTGATGGAACTACATAGCAGAAAATAGGCCGGAAATCCCATTTATTCTGCAAAAAGCCTGATAGTACCCTGCAACGTGGGTTTGTGGTGGGCATTTTTTGACAAGCATACTAACCTGATGATTCCCCTGCGCTGTTAGTTGTGGCGTTTTGTTGCTAGTTGTTTGCATGCACTGGGACAGGTGCTTTATTTGCTAACAAAACTTAACAAATCTTTAAAATCTTGCAGTTTGAGCACAGTCGATTAGCAGCTGCAGGACCGAAATCCTGTATTTGCTCAATGTTGCTGTTTATTATGGTGGAGGTTTGTTCCTTGCAACGCAGAAAATAACTAGGTACTCATTAAGCCCCGGACTTCGTGTGACCATTGACTTGTTCCAGACAAGCCACCAAAAAGCTTTAGCTACTATGCATAGCAGTCTGCCTCTGTTCTCCCCTGAGACCTAGAGGTGAAAGGATCTATAACTTTTCATAGGGTCCATAATCTAGTCACTCCTCATCCCCATCGCTGGCTTATTGTTCCCCTTCAGCACCCTTTCACAGTCTGGCTTCCACAATGCTCTCACAAGGGTGATTCAGCATACTGTAATTTTATTGCTGGTAGCTCTGTTTTCTTTAATGGGATTTGTTTTACTTTGCAATATTACTTTAAGCTCTGATCTGTTGTAGGATAAAGATGTTATTATGACAGTGTTAGCTTCTCTGCAAATTACAGTGCCTGGAGGATTGCATTTTGAGACTTCATGTAAACACTTTACAGAGCTAATAACATAGATACCATATGTAAAGCTTGAAAAAATATTTAAATAGGGCACATTTGAAGGAATAAAACAATCAAAAGGCTTTTTGGGGGATAATGAAGATTACACTGAATTGTTTAAACTCAATGTACAGCTTTTAAAACATAACTCATATACTGTCATCCATTTTCCTTTTTCTTCCTGCTTAGCTACAATTTATTTGAACTATTGGAACATGTTTTCAGCAGAATTCCTTTACAGTAATTGACGAGATCTCTGGGATAATGTCTTTTGAACAACAACCTTTCATTTAATGTAACAATCATTAGTCATTTTTGTTAACAGTCTTGACTAGAAGAAAAACAGTTGTTACAAAAATGAAAACAAGCAAGCCAGCTAGCTGCTTAGACAGAAATGCACCACTTTCTGTCATGGCAGTAATGTTGCTTGGATGTTTTGGTTGACTCCAAGTGGGTTTTTTTAGTGCCTTTGCAAGCAAAATAGCTGCAAGACTGCAGTTGGTAGTTTGATTCACCGAGGAACCACAGCCATCAAGGGCTACAACTAATAAAATTTTTTAATTGTAAGACTTCTTGTGGAGACTGAAACACAAGCCCAACCTTTGATCAAAATGGTGTATTTTATTATTTCATTTTTTAATAATGCTTGTTCCATAGTATAATTTGAACACTGTTTATTCCCTTCCCTTCCCTTCCCTTCCCTTCCCTTCCCTTCCCTTCCCTTCCCTTCCCTTCCCTTCCCTTCCCTTCCCTTCCCTTCCCTTCCCTTCCCTTCCCTTCCCTTCCCTTCCCTTCCCTTCCCTTCCCTTCCCTTCCCTTCCCTTCCCTTCTTTTTTTCCACTTTTGTGCACTGCAGCTCTATTAAACTATCATCTGGCTTATTTAAAGCAGGTCACATAGCAAGTCCATGCCATTCTAATTCTTGTCAGCTGTCTTAGGAGACAATTGGCAGGTATAATGGGATATAAAACAAAACCATGGTGGTCCTGCTACTTCATTTTCTTCATAATCCCAGTTCTTGTAGTGTTATTTTTCCACCTGCTTGGAGTTTTGTTGTTGTTTTGTTGGGATTATTTTGGAGGAGGGGATTGTGTGTGTGTTTTTATTGATTAATTTCATATTTTCCTTCGCTTTTCCACGGGTTTTTAATAAAGCTCCACTATTCCACTTAATCTGTAGAGATAGTGTTGCTTGCATTTCTTGAATAAAAAATTCTGATCCTGGGTTATACATGCAACAGTTCTGTGGTTGTGACTGTTAGTGAGTACAACTCACCTAGATAACCTGAAGTTAATTTTCCTGAGGAATTAATTCTGAAGGTAATGGTGTTACTCGTATAAGTAAATGCCGCTCACTCCAGGTGCCAGTACCGGCAGGTCCTGGTACTGCAGCTCTAAGGGAAGTCACCCGGCAATCAGTGACAAATCACTTGCACATCGTTTTGGTGACCCTATCTGAGCACTATCAGTTAAATCCACCTCCTCACATCTACCTCCTCCTTCTCTTTGTCCCTAAGTCTATTTCATGCTGTCAAGGAACCTGAAGATTTGGAACTGGGGCCTGAATCATCAGAACATGGCACGTACTGCGTTACTGTCCTTCTCCAGCGTGAGGCTGAAGGACTCTGTGGTTTCGTATATAAAAAGTGTCTTTTGTGAGATTGCCTCTTTGTTTAAACAGAAAGAGAGAGAGGGAGAGAATGAAATATACTATGGAATACTCAAGCAGATGCTTGGCATTATATTAACACATGTATTATGGCGTATCATGTAATGGTACACTGTGGGGAATAGTAATGAATAGTTTGGAGCACAATAATGTGCATTGTTGATGTTTGTTAAAATAAAGATATTCAATTTATAATAAAAGGGATTAAAAGCTTAATTCATGACTATGTTAATATTTGTCTGCAAGTACACAGATAAATGGTAACGTACCTTATCACATTAAACACCTGCACGTACAAGTTCCTCTGCTGAGATCTCCATGGGATTGTATGTTTTACAGAGCTTAAACTTTCATTTCCCAAAATAATGATATCATTCATTTACAGATATAGATAGGCTCTTCTTACTCAAACTCTATCCTGAAATGAGAATTGTTACTTCAACTACAAAAATGTGGGATTAATTACCACAGTGATTGCCTGCTGCATCATCTGATGGTATTTGTATATAGAATTTATATATTTTGCAACAACCTGATTGCCTGACAGAAGAGAATTAAGACTTTCTAAAATACACTGCTGTTAAAGGTAAACGATACCTCCAACACAGATGTGATGAGCCAGGCAGTGGTGGCAAACAGATCTCATCTCAGCACAGATCTCCCAGTGTCTTCCCTGTATTTCCCACATGCCATCCTCCATGAACAACAGAAAATAATGTGTGTTTGTGAAGAAAATGCATAATTAAGGAAGGTGATTGATGTCTGAACTATTTCATTGTTTAGCTCTGCTCCGCAAGAGTTTACAGGCATACTGGATGCCTGTGCCGTCTCAGTGTATGTACTTGGAAGCATCCAAAGGACAAAATATCAGCAGAAGCACGCACCATATTCCCCTCCATGAAAAACATCATTCAAAATAAAATGGCAATAATTCAGACTCTCTTTTTTTTTTGCCAGCTTTGCTAAAAGTATGATCAGAAAAGGAAACCAGTGCTGTGAAAGCCAGACTAAAGGTGACACAGACCTGTCTTAAGCAAAATCACCATATTTGACACTTGGAAGGATTTGGTTGCATGAAGAAAGTTCAAGGAAATCCTGTGGACACCAAACAGGGACATCTTTCTGGAGTGGGGAAAACAATTCTGGAAAAAAAAAAGAGGTAGCCAGAGATCAAACATGGGTGGATATTTCCAGCTAAACGTTATGTGAAAGACTGAGAGAGAATTAATTTCAAAATGGTATTTCAGGACAATATTTTTTAAAAAAAAACCAGAAGGTTTCCTCTTATTCTTTAGATTAAGCCAGTACATCATGTAAGTACTAAACGCAATCATAGCTGTTTGTGAAATAAACATTTTACTCAAATCTTTGGTGTGAAAGCCATTTTCCAGGATCTCCCAGGTTTAAAGCTGTATCAAAATATGCTGTGTAACTCGTGCACAGTAAACCTGCTTAAAGCTTTTGACTTTGCTGTCTTGTCCTCTGCTCAAGCAGGTCTCATGGACAACACATGGCTTCTAATTCTCTCTTCAGCGTCTCATGTCAGTTCTACAGAACCACATCTTCTCTCCCACCTCCTTCCCCACACACACTTGTTTGAACTTGTCTGACTATGTGCAATCAGTACTATTTAACACATTTTCTATTGAAAAATATTGAAAACAACAGTTAATAGAGAAGTACAGTTTACTAACCAACTTGTAGAACCTCATTTGCTTTTTATTCTGCAACTATATTCTCAAAGGAAAGGAAGATTTTGTGTTTTAATCTGTCACGCAGTGCTGCAGCATGATGGAGAGATTAAGAACCTCTTGGCTGTGTCAGATGCAGCTGTCTAGTATATGGCTACAGTCAGAGTTTTAGTTTATGCTGCACGGTGAAAATTAAGCCTCTCTGAGAGTGTGTGGATGTGGCTTGTGTGAAGGGTTTACCACCTTATGAAACAGGAGAACCAGGGAGTCTATAATTTGAACATCATCCTGTGCCTTCTGAAGTAGCTGTTCATCAAATATATCTGAGGAACACACTAGATGTGTGTAAATATATGCATTGGGAGACATATTGTATACTCAAAGGTGTGTGACACACCCACCCTGGGGTGGCAGATGCCAGCTGGGCCTGGTGGGAGGCCTGTGCCTGTCTGGAACAGCAGCAGGAGGCTGGGAGCCAGAAATTTGAGGGTTTAGAGTCGTGGCAGTCGCCTATATATCCACCCATATATATCCACCCATTAAATTAAGGAATTAAAGTGTAATTTAATTTAATTAAACCTGCATTCCTATGAGTAGTGCAACCAACAAAGCTCATTTTTCTACAGACTTGTGTCCCCTTCCTTGCCCCTGCAGGCCATGGCGGTGGTGGTCTTGCCCATCCTCCCTCTCTCCTGACTCTGTGGTGTGACAGTAAGGAGTCTCCCACTGGTGATACCCAGGTCTTGGAACTTGTGGGGACTTCCTGTGTATCAGATTTGAAAGCTGGTTGACGTTTTCCGGAGGGTGAGAAGTAACTGGAGAGGACAAGCAGGCACAGCAACAGCACAGTCACATACCTAGGAAAGACAAAATCTGCAGGCTAACCTGGTCCAACAGATCCCCCTGCCCTGGCTAGTCATGATTCTTAATCTCTTTACTTTTATCCATCTCATGGAACAGAACTTTCATCTACTGTAAGAAGAAATGTTCGTGTTAGGCCTCCATTTTGTATCTTAGATGCGTTTCAGCAAAACATGGTAAACTTTATTTTTTTACATTCCCTCTCCCATTCATGTTCTTCTGAACATTCATTCTTCTGGCTGTGCCTAGTTACTAGAGACCTGCTCCCAACACCATTCTCAGTGGAGTGATGTATGTGGGATCCTGGGTAAACCAGAAACAATAACTAAGAAGCAAGAGACACTAATAAATCTAAATTAAGCTCTGAGTCTTGCTATTGCAGTCTTTTTTCACAGACTTTGATTTCCATGTAGATCCAGACTTTGAAAAGTGTCCATCACTGGAGAGCTAATATACTGCAAAAAGACTGAAATATGTTATTTCAGCAGCGGCTCTTTAGACGAAGTGACATGACCCTCACATTTCCCTGTATACGGCAACTGACATGAGGCCAGATGAGGACTGGGAAGTTGGGGCAAGGTTTGTTCTGTGCACTTTTAGGGGAGCTATCTGCCTCAGAGTCGGTGGGTAGAGAGGCATGGCAACACAAAATCTAGCAAGGTGCTGAGATGCTGGATCATCCTTATAAAAAAGAGAAGTGTATTCGGGCTTCTCCTGGCCTCCACAGGGACTTGGCTGCAGACACCTCCCTCCAAGGGGTTCTCATCACCAACCAGGAAAGCAGTAAAGAAATGTGTTGTGTCACACAGTAATATGAGATGATAAAACAAAATCACTAGGAGAAGACATTATGACAAGACAAGATTTTCCCTAAACTATGACCCCTCAAAGTTAGGAACACTATGAAGGACCTCTTTCTGCTTACTCCTGCCTGTATGCCCCAAGCATGCAGATACACTATTAATACAGAAGTATTTTGTCTAACAAGGGAAACACTACTGAAAACACTTGATTTTAAAAACATGAGTATCTATCCCTGTTTCTTATGTATTTGGGAGATGAGACTAAAAAATCAGTTTTGTTACATATTAAACTCCCCTACTAATCTACAGATAGGCTAAATAAGCATTGATGATTTTCCCAATAGTTATATTTTCATAAGTAAACTTTTTTTTCCCACCGCTATTCTGCAAAAATAAAACTGTGCACATTTATTTTACTTTTTAATTTCTTTAGGGTAGCAAAACTGGAGAAATTTTCAATTCATACTCTTCTGTTTAAGAATTACATGTGTTTCTGAGTGACATCATTAAAAAAACTCTTCAAAACTCCTTATTCACACTAGTATTTTAGATCTTTCCCTGTATGTATATTTTTAAAGATAACTACTGTATGTTTGGAGGAAGATCAGTTTCTTTTTTTTTCCACCTCTTATTTCTGCAGAATGACTTTCTTTTTAAACACTGGGACTTTTGTTATGTTAATCAGCCAGGGAACATTTCCAATTCAATTTTACCTGAGCGGTGGTCAGCTAGAGTTTCCTTTGTTTGATGTCCCTTGAGCCTTCTCTTGTCTTTTAAACTGTAATTTAGTTGGAGCTGCTGTCAATTTACTCCGTCCATTACATTCACAGTGATATTCCAGACATTGTCTTCTATTCAGTCCTAGAGAAGTTCCTCGACCTAAACAAAATGTGCAGGGAAAAATCCTAAAGAAATCAGAAGTACAAGCACAGAACTCCTGCTTGCCTATGTGCAACGCATGCATATAAATAAAATCGTTTCTACCTACCACGATTATTGTTATTTGGTTTTTAATCTAACAGATCCTTGCACTCAAGAGAGCTACCAAATGGTAATTAATTAGCATTTTCAATGAAGTGGACATGTCCCACACTACTAGGCAGCCAGCTTGCTCTGTGCTCTGCCATACTTTTGTAGTAATGAGATTTTAAAACCTGCTACTTTTTAACTCCACAGAACAGCCCTTAACATTAAGAGGTGGATTTTTTTTTTATCACAATTACCAGCTGTCATGGCGTTCAACAAATAGAGCAATTTTCTTGCCCTTAGTCCATATCAGCAAGTTCCTAAGGCTTCGGTGTGCCAGGCGGGAAATTGTTGTTTTGAGCAGTTGCTTTCTGTGGGATGAGAAGGAAAAAGCCCCAGAAAGAGGGTGTTGGAGCTAATTTTAACCATTGAACTGCCTTGACTGAGGGTGATGCCAATGTCTGTGGCAGCAGAAGGGGAGAGTATTGCCTACATGAGCCTCTACATGCACCTCTGAAAGCTGTTACCTAGGACTGGAGACCTTAAAGGTAAAACACTGAAATATTATGCTGTTTTCTGTATCTCCCAAAAAGAAAAAAAAAGATGCGGCTAAATGACAAATGATAGAGAGTGAAACTTCCAGCCCATGGAAGAAAAGGGAGTACAGACTTTGGGAAGCTTGAGAGAGATGGAAAGAGGTGGAAGTGTGGCATAAATGTCAGTTTTGGAAACGGTTGGATGTTTTGGGGTATTCTGTTCAGAGTCTCTGCTTTTCCCATTTGGTTTTATACATACATCTGTAGTCAGTTTTTCCCCTCGAGGACAGGCTTTGAGAATGTCCCTAGGACAGTCAAATAATGAAGCTGTCAATTTAGTCATTTGCCACTAGTGTGAAGCTTAAAAATAGGAAGTGATCAATAGCTAATGACAGGACGCATGGAGGGGCAGGAGCTGCCTGCCCTCTGCCAACAGACTTGACAAGGTTTGTGCTCTGGCAGTGCGCAGACACTTGTACGGCCCTAACCTGCGTCAGAATCGCTTGTTGTAATTATCACGGGTCTTCCCCTGCACTTACCTTCCATCACTCACTCAGCACAAAAAATTCTCACATTGTTTCTCTGTTGTAAATGGTATTTGGTACCCAGATTTTAAAACAGCTGAGTTATGTATTTCTTTTTCCGTCCTCTTGGGTTGGTTTTTCTTTTTAGTTATGATGGGAGGTGGTCTGTGAGCCTGCTTTAATGTCATTCAGTCTCACTGACTGATACACTGATGTTATGTACAGGCTGCACATTTGAGCCATGTGCATGGATTGTACATAGATTTCGTTCTATGTACAATCAATGAACCGTGTTTTAAAAGCCCCTACAAAAGTTTCTGCAGACTGTGATTCTCTATGTAGGAGAGAATAACGTATCACAAATGCAGAAGCCAAGCAGTGGGTCCCAGGGATGCCATTCGGCTGAGATGATGAACTGGGAGGTTTCCAGCACCAATGGTCCTTGCTGCAGGGAGTCTGCAAGCACTGGCAGCTCATCTGCTCCTCGGTGTGACCGGGCTGGCTTCTGCAACCAGGAAAGCCAAAAGCGTAACCAGGCCTAACCTTGGCTAATAGGAATTTTGTGATTGACTCTGGCTGAGCCAGGGTTTAGCTGTTATTTTTGAGGGAAGCCCCCATCCTGATGGTGTCTGATACCGTTTGAGGCTGACTTTGGTTATTGTCTGTGCTTAATGTATCCTTGAAAATTGCTTATTTGCTGATGGCAGCATTAAACAATAGAGGCTGGTTACTTACCGGGAACAGTTATGTGTGGAAAGTAATTGGTTACACATGGAAGAAATAATTTATTTCTATTCCACTGTTTATCTGGGCTGTAAAGTATAGTAATTATTTTACTCCCTTACAGTATAGCTTGTGATATAAATGTGTTGGACATATGTGTTTTTAATGAAATTATATACATGTATTTTATCTGTTGCTTACAAAAACATTTTTTTTTTCACCTTTCAAAGCTGACAGTAACAGCAAAATTTATGTAGCAAGGAAAAGACAGATACAAAATGCCTAATTATAACCCAAAGAATTACAATTTAACCCAATCATGGTTATATCTTAACTAATACTGATTTTTAAGCTAGGTGAACTGATAAATAGTGTGAATGCTGCTTGTGTACCAAACTTTAAATAAGGGGGAAGGACATGCCACAAGGGCCTTAGGCATTGTTTGCTATGTAGCATGGCTATAAAGTAAGCTGTGTGAATTACAGGTTATATTGACTGGGTGGCCTATTAAAAAAAAAGGGGGGCGGGGGGAACCCAGGTTTTAGGTTAGTACAGAAGTAAAATCTGTTAGACTTTCTAAAGGAAGGGGAAAGTTTTCTTTGGTGAAACAAAAGTTTTACTGCATCTTGCTGATTTTGGCAGGATGTCTTTTTTTCCCTTTTAAAAAAAGAATTCAAGTTAGATTTCAGAATGAAGATTGTTTTTAAAAAAATCTATTGACATGAATTTTCTCTCCATTGTTATGTTTGAAGTTGTTTGCTGAATTTGACCCAAACTGATGACAAAGACTTTATTTCAGCAACTGCACCATTTCTCTGCCAAGTTCTGCTCAGCTCTTTTTGTAGTAAGTAACTTGATGAGCTTCTGCCATACCTCTGTAGTGGACTTTCCCTGGTCACCCACCAGGATCATAAGCTGAGAAGAAGTAGCTACAGCAGCACCAAAGAAGTAGGGGACAGGCTGTGGTATAGGGGACATACCACAGTAAATGTTACACTTGCCAGGTACCGATGGCTGCTCAAGAAGACTAATCACTGGCTTTGCCCTTGTGTTCCTCTTGTCCTCTTCTACAGCTGCTTGTTTATCCTGCCAACAGCCTTTTCTTTATAATTTGTATAATTAACATATTTTAATTAGGGTTATTTCTCTCCTTCTAGTCTTGCTGAGGTGATATTTTCCCAACATTGCTTTTTTTTCTAGCATTCCTTCTAACCTTCATCCTCATCATTCTGTCATTGCTCGATGAAGCAAAGCTGGATTTAACTGCAGTGATGTGTCTATGTGTATCCCGGTTCCTTAAGCATACAGAGATACTCAGGACAGTGTATGAGTATACTGGACTATCTGCTCTCTGACCATGTGTTAAACTTGTATTTCACGGAAACTACTATCTTGGGAGAGAAGGAAATTTTTTTTTTTTTTTTAAATCAAGCAGTGGATCATACCATAAACCAATGCTGAGATAAGTTCGATAAACTTTTGCATCCCTCAATTCAGAATTAAGGACAGCCATCCAGGCTCATTCAGGACGTCCTTGGATGTGTAACTACAGTTGTTTTGGTGTAAAACTCTTGGTTTTCAAAAAATGGAAAACATTCCAGAAATCATCTCTTTCTTACCATGAATGCATGGGACTTTTTAGTCTCACTGTGGCTGAATTAAAACAAGAGTCCTTCCTATGTGATTTTTCGCCACTTGACAACAGTTCAGAAAACCTGACACATGGTTCAGAAAATAAAGAAGTTCCTGTTCAACAGACCAACCAAAACATACAAAACAGCTGAATTTCTACCTAGTGCACATCTAAACGTATTCTCCATCAGAAAATAGCAATTATTGCATACATCATGTACAATGACATCAGGGAGCAAAATGCTCCTCATGCTGCCCAATGGACCATGCTGGAACACCTGTTTCATATCATGAAACCATTTATAATTACTACCAAAGAAGTGAGAACTGGAATGGCATCATTAAATCTAATTCTGCCACTCACGTCTTTGTTGAAAAAAAATCCCTAAGGGAGAAGGGGGAGAAATAAATCATATTAAAAACACATTCATGCATTTTTCAGTGCTTTAAATCATTGAGCTATAGAAACAAGCAAATATTGATATTATATGTAGTCCTAGAGCTGATAGTTACTTCCATGACTCTACACTGACAAATAGTCATTAAATACTGGTGTTTTTTTTTTTTTTTTTTTCCCCTGGAAGATGATGAGACAGTGCTGCTTTCAAACAACCTCACATGGTTATGTTACTTGCCTTGGGCTCTAGCCCTTGTAAAAAGCACATCTTGTGCTTTTTTAATTGTTTCTATGTCAGTAAGTAGTTCTGAAGCAGTAAGCCTCTTTTGTGCTCTTTTATATTTTCTGTGCTCTAGGGTACTCAAATGGCCCTTATAGTAAATATCCATCTTTGCCTATAACTAGATGGGGTTTGTACCTCAGGCTTTCACGCCGTAGCCTGGCCAAAGGAAGGTGCGTACTCAGGAAATACATTGCATTTCAGCAAATTTTGACCGGAGTGCAAAAATTCAATATTAGAAAAAAACAAACAAAAAAAGAAAGTGGCATAAGTGGCTCTGGGGCAGCTGTAGGTAGCACTGAAGTAGGGGCAGACGTGCAGCTCTGTGGAGCCATCTGTACCTCTGCCCACAGCAAGGTATGGTCTGAGAGAGTTTGTTTGAACACAAAGTCTGGCGTAACTGCACTGGATGTACAGAAGTTATTTTTGCTTAGGGTACATCATCTTCTTACCTCTAGTTCAGAATAAAACTAACTTCCCACTGACTGCAAAATATGCTTCAAAGTACCTACCCTTGTTATTTGAAGCTGTCCATGGGAATTGCCTAGAGTGGGCTATTCCTCCAGCGATTATCCCAAGACATTCTACTCTCAATATATTTTAAGTGGACAGTAGGAGGATACTTAAAGCACAGGCCACATTTTCATGAGTTGGGACTATGGTACTTCTTTCCCAAACAGTAACACACAGCTCATCACTTTTATCACTGACTAACTCATTGCTTTCAATAGATTTTGGTCCTATTATTTCTGTGAGGAAGGGAATATACAGAATATTATATTTCTGTTCCTGTACATTAAAGAAGTGCTGAAATACAGCAACAGTAAAACCATGCACTGTACCTTGACAGGTATCAGTTTGGCTAAATAACGGATTGGAAGAAGGAGTTGATGCACAGCTATAAAAGGGGTGAATTTGGCATGACAGGAAGAGAGGAGTAGCAGAAAGTTTCCAAATGTGTGATGGCATCACATTTGCAGACTAAACTCACCATACTAGAAAATGCCAGGAAAGCTAGGAAAGAGAGATTATTAAAGCTCAGTGAGAGACTTGGAAGAGAGCTCTAGAGTGGTGTCCATGACTGGGTTTTGAGTCTAAAATGGTATGGGAAACAGAAGACAGGTGGCTGAGTCCAAAATGAAGACCTTCCATGTGGTAGAAAAGCTAGTGATACTATGGACAGACATGAGGTTTGAGAGGATTTTGAGTTACAGTTTTGGAGTGAATTTGTTTATTTTGTGTAGTATTTACTGTTTATACTGTTTTATGAGTTTCTGGTTCATCTTTGTGTGGTTGTCAGTGGTAGAAACCTTGTTCTAATACTGTGCTGACTGTAGCCTACATGCTGGGGTAACTAGGACTGTTTGCTGATAACCCCAATTTACCTCCTAATTTCTTCACTGAATCCTAAAAGCACTAATTGAAACTTTTTCCAATACCACTGTTTAACGGAGAAAATTATTGTCACGAATAGCAAAGGTCATGTATGCAACTTGCTAGCTATTTTCTTAGTAAAGCATGTTTTCTTTCCCTTAGAGCCAGTCCTCCTGTAGTGAAACAGAAGGGGAAAAAGTGATGAGTCTTATTGCCACCAAGGAGAGCGCATGAAGAGCTAAATTTTCTCTTGTCACTATCCTTCTGTAGTCTTCTAAAGCATCACTGCTGGCACAGCTAGCTTGTGTCGGTGCACGGTCCCATTACAGTCAGAGCAGTATGGGGGCAGGTACAGCCAGCCACATGCTGGTGTGCATGAACCAATTTCCAGTTGAAAGTTGTGCTAGTTTTATTTAGTGAGAAGCGGGGGGCTAAGGTGGTAGCTTCTGCAGGAAACTGTTAGAAGTTTCTCCTTTGCTCAGCTGGGACTAGCGCAGACTCACTGCTGGCCAAGGCCGAGCCAATTGGTGACAGAATGTTACATGATAACGCCTCTGCGATAGCGTATTTAAGAAGGGGAAAATAGAAAAAAAAAGATGTGAAGCAGCTGAGCAGGGGCAGAGAGGGGGAGGTGTGAGCCTTGTGGGCCTTTGTCGTAGTTCAGCCCTGATCAGGACCAGACTACGCAGTCTCTCTCTCACTCCCCCGACCCTCTGAGACAATAGGAGGAGATGATATAAGAAAAACGGCTCAAGGTTTGAGATAAGGTCGGTGAGAAATCCTTAAAGTTACTGTTACGGGCAAAACAGACTCGACTTGGGGAAAACTGTTCATTTATTTCTAAAACTAGCAGGAGAATGAGACAGGGAACAAGATAACCTCCCCCCACCCCTCCCTCTTCCCGGGCTTAACATTATCTCTACTACCTCCCCTCCCGAGTGGCACGGGGGTGGGGGGGAAGGAATGGGGGTCGTGGTCAGTTCATCACGCATTGTTTTACGCTGCTGTGTCATCGTCGGGGGAAGAACTCCTCGCATTCCTGCTCTGCTCCAGCGTGGGGTCCCTCCCACGGGCCACAGTCCTTCGTGAAACTGCTCTGGCGTGGGTCATCTCTTCCATGGGGTGCAGTCCCTCTAGAACAGCTGTCCCAGTGGGCCCTCCACGGGCCACAGCCTCCTTCAGGCCTCCACCTGCTCCGACATGGGGTCCTCCACGGGCTGCAGGTGGATCTCTGCCCCTCCGTGGACCTCCATGGGCTGCAGGAGGACAACCCGCTCCACCATGGTCTTCACCACGAGTTGCAGAGGAATCTTGGCCAGGAGCCACGTTACTCCTCCCCCTCCTTCTTCACTGACCTTGGCGTCTGCAGCCGTTCCTCACAACAGGCTGGCAGATGCCTCTCAGGATCCTTTTTACATCTTATTCACTTCTCATCTCCTCTTCACTTCTTGCAGCCGGGCTGGGCTGAGTTGGGCCCAGTCTGCTGCCCAGCAGGAGGCCAGAGGGTGAGGCCTGCAAGGCCCACAAGGCTCGCGCCTCCCCCTCTCTGCCCCCCGCTCAGCTGCTTCACATCTTCTCTTCTTTTTTTTTCTGTTTTCCCCTACTTAAATATGTTATCGCAGAGGCGTTATCACGGGACATTCTGCTACCAATTGGCTCGGCCTTGGCCAGCAGCGGGTCCGCCCTAGGCCCGGCCAAGTCCACTGAACAAAGGGGAGCGACTTCTAGCAGTTTCCTACAGAAGCTGCCACCTTAGGCCCCCCCTCACTAACAAAACCAGAACAGCCTTGCAGGCCTCACCTGCTGGCCTCCCGACGGACAGCCGACTGGGCCCAACTTGGCCCGGCCCGGCTGCAAGAAGTGGAGAGGAGATCAGATGTGAATGAGATGTAAAAAGATCCTGAGAGGCGTCTGCCTGCCTGTTGTGAAGAATTTTTCTTGTGAGGAACGGCTGCACACACCAAGGTCAGTGAAGAAGGAGGGGGAGGAGTAATGCAGCTCCTGGCCAAGATTCCCCTGCAGCCCGTGGTGACGACCATGGTGGAGCGGGTTGTCCCCCTGCAGCCCATGGAGGTCCACGGAGGAGCAGAGATTCATCTGCAGCCCATGGAGGACCCCACGCTGGGGCAGGTGGATGCCTGAAGGAGGCTGTGGCCTGTGGAGGGCCCACTGGGACAGCTGTTCTAGAGGGACTGCACCCCGTGGAAGAGATGACGCACGCCGGAGAAGTTTCACAAAGGACTGTGGCCCGTGGGAGGGACCCCACGCTGGAGCAGAGCAGGAATGCGAGGAGTTCTTCCCCCGACGATGACACAGCGGCATAAAACAACATGTGATGAACTTACTGCGATCCCCATTCCCTCTTCCCCCCTGTGCCGCTCGGGGGGGAAGGTAGTAGAGATAATGTTAAGCCCGGGAAGAGGGAGGGGTGGGGGGAGGTTATCTTGTTCCCTGTCTCATTCTCCTGCTAGTTTTAGAAATAAATGAACAGTTTTCCCCAAGTCAAGTCTGTTTTGCCTGTAACGGTAACTTTAAGGATTTCTCCCTGTCCTTATCACAAACCTCGAGCCTTTTTCTTATATTATCTCCCCCTATTCTCTCAGAGGGTGGGGGGAATGAGAGAGAGACTGCGTAGTCTGGTCCCGATCGGGGTTGAACTACGACAAAAGTGCTGCAGACATTTTAGTAGCTTTGCCTGGACCAGCATGGCCATGCTGCCTCTGATTTTGTCTTGCTGGCACAAGGGAGTCACATTTTAGCTTGGCTCAGGAGCACACGTTTGAAGCCATTACCCTTTTGACTCCATGTAATGTACTGTGGTTCCCATTGCAGAGCAGTCTCCTAGCATGTCAAGTTCGTAGAATCATAGAATGGTTTGGGTTGGAAGGGACCTTTAAAGGTTATCTAGTCCAACCCCCCTGCAAGGAGCAGGGACATCTCCAACTAGATCAGGTTGGACAGAGCCCCGTCCAACCTGGCCTTGAATGTTTCCAGGGATGCGGCATCCACCACCTCTCTGGACAACCTGTTCCAGTATTCCACCACCCTCATTGTAATTTTTTTTCCTTATTTCCAGTTTGAATCTGCTTCCTTCTATTTTAAAACCGTTACCCCTTGTCCTATCACAACAGGCCCTGGTAAAGAGTTTCTCCTTATCTTTCCTGTAGGCCCCCTTGAGGTACTGGAAGGCTCCTATAAGGTCTCCCTGGAGCCTTCTCTTCTCCAGGCTGAACAGCCCCAACTCTCCAGCCTGTCCTTGCAGGAGAGGTGCTCCAGCCCTCTGGTAATCTTCATGGCCCTCTTCTAGACCTGCTTCAACTGGTTCACATCCTCCTTGTGTTGGGGGCTCCAGAGCTGGAAGCAGTACTCCAGGTGGGGTCTCATGAGAGTAGAGTAGAGAGACAGAATCACGTCCCTTGACCTGCTGGCCACGCTTCTTTTGATGCAGCCCAGGATGTGGCTGGCCTTCTGGGCCGCAAACACTTGTTGTCGGCTCATGTTGAGCTTCTCATCCACTGTCACTCCCAAGTCCTTCTCCTCAGAGCTGCTCTCAATCTATTCTCCACCCAGGCTGTATTTGTGCTTGGGATTTCCCTGACCCGTGTGCAGGACCTTGCACTTGGCCTTGTTGAATTTGATTCTTTTTGGATTAAATTAAACTGGAAGATGCATTCTAGGAGGTCCCCTAACCCACTCTGACCACTAATAGGCATGTTGCCTCTGAGAACAGAGCAGAGTCAGTCTGAAGTAAAACCAGCAGGCACTGGGCCACTACTTGCTAAATAATCACAGTTTATATCATTAGCAGGGCAAGGGGCAACACATGGGCTACTTCTGTAAAGGTATCGCTCTCGCGGTTTATTTAGTAAAGTACTGCCTTGGCTACACCAACAGTGTTGCAGTTCAGCTGCCTGTTGTGGTTTTTGTAGCTGTATTTGGTACACAATAGGCGAGCATTTCATGGCTATATGCATGTATCTCTAGGTGTGTGTATATGTATACAAACATACACAAACCTACTGTTTGGATGTTTTATAACATAAGATAACGTACGAGATTTTTAATCAGAGCATCCCTTTGTCATAATGCAAAACTAATTTTGTTGTTGTGCGCTAGAGGTCAAAGTTGTTATAATAAAACATCCATCCTGGAGCTTTTTAGAGGAACTTGTTTAAAAAGGTTAAAGTGGGTAATTATCACAACCCTAATTTACAACTACTTGGCAATAAGGGTTGCTTTTCAATGAACCATTTATTCATGATCTGCTGCTTCACACTGCAGGATTCTTCTTGACTAGGTTAGAAAATGTAATTAATAAATGATAGGATTATTTATGGTTCACGGTGCCAGAGTGGGAAATACAATGATATACAGAATGAGCTAAAAATTATTCTTACAAGCGGCATCCTGGTTTTTAATCCATGGATTGGATTGTCATATTACTTGATATGGTGTGGTGAACTCCTGATGGTATTCATAGGACATTATTTTGTTTGTCATCCTAGCTGCTCTGTGTGCCAATAAAAATGGACATGCTCCTTTGAGAATAGAGTTAATGAACGCTGACATGTTAATCTTTCTGTAGTTGAGGTAGGGTAGTATTTGTGTTTGTGCTTAGTTTGACTATATTAGGGATGATCTGAAGCCCCCAGTGGAAACTGGAAGGTGGTTATATTTTATAACCATAAAGTGATCCTCTTTGAGAATTTATTCTAGTAATACTAGTTATGGAAACATGCCTGCTAAATGCAGACAAGCTCTCTCAATTTCAAGTTAAAAAATATGCTGAAACGGGATGATGTCAGCTCTAATGTATTTATTCATGGGCAAAGTGCCTGGTCATGTGTGACTGAAGCTGAAATTTTGCTGTGACCTTCAAAACCTGTAGGATCCAGGCCTAAGAGGAAAAGCATCCTGAGTGATGACATTTTATATTATTATTGTTATTAATTATTGTTTGGATAAGAAGATTTGACAAGGAGAAAAATATTTTATATGTCAATTTCTACACAGTCCTATAGAAAACTGGCATAAAATCTAAATCTGAGGCACACTGGCTATCTGCCATGCTTTCTACTGGTAACATACTGGAGCTCATCAGTGAAAATCTAGGCTTTAGCACTAAGTTGAAATGTACTGTGGGCCAATTCAGTTTCCAGTTTATTCTCAGTTCAGATCCCTTTAAAAATGCTTTCCTATAGAGATTAGTATTTCCAACAGTGATTCTAAAATATATCTGTGCATGTAGTTGATATTTCCAGAAGTGTCATACTAAGAGAATTAAAAAATGCCTTTAAGGTTTGATGACAATTTGAAAACCACGGGTTTAGAATGTCAAATGACGAATAACACTGGACGTAAGAATAATGGGCGATTTACAGAATCACAGAAGAGTTGAGGTTGGAGGGCACCTCTGGAGGTCATCCAGTCCAACCCTTTGCTCAAGCAGGGTCAGCTACAGCAGGGTGCCCAGGACCACGTCCAGATCGGTTTTGAATATCTCCAAAGATGGATATTCCTCAACCTCTCTGAGCAACCTTTTCCAGTGCAAATTTAACACAAATTAATTGTTGTAACAACATTTAGTTTTAAGTATGGGTAAACATATACTTTTCTGTGTGTGCATTTGCATACAGATGCATATGTAAAATAATACCAGAATTTCATTTTTGTTCTTAGACTGAGGTCAATGTATCGCAGCATTATTGGGATAGAACTCTAAACACTAATTCAGGCTGAAGTTCTGTTTCCTCTGTTGGAAGCAACGGTGCCTGCATTCACTTCTAAGTTGCCTCTGACTCTGTTTGAGATTAAAGGTACAATTTGAAATGCAAAATGAGTGTTAGAATTTATGCACAAATTTACATTAGAAAATGTCAAAAAGGTTGTAAAGGTTTCAAAATGAAGGTGAAATAACAAAACTTTACAAAATAGGGAAAATAGCTTGCTTTTTTTTTTCTTTAAACTCTGAAAACTTTGCAAAATGCAAACATAAGACACTTCATTCAGTTTCCTCAAGGGGTTATTCTTCTTTATCTACCATCTTTTCTATGTACCAGACATATAAATGAATGCATAAAAAGACTCTAACTTTTGCAAATACCACTCTTGGAGCCTGCAGGCTACTTGCACTTTGTCATGGCATGTTCTCCCTTGTCCTATGGTTCTTGTATTTTTGTGATCTGGGAGGATATCCACTTCTGCTTCTGTGATATGGTATATTACATGGAGAACCGGCTGGTTTTCAGTCTTCTCCAGTGTATGTAAGGAGTCTTTCTGACTCTGGGCATGGTTCAGGAGGGAAAAAGTGTTAGTATGTTCCCCAGCCCACATACCTTTATACTGCATTTTTCTGTGTGTGCATGAACAGGAATCTTGGAGATGGATAAATCCATCTCATTCAAAGCCCCAGGTACTGCAAGTGATAAAAAGCCTGTTTATTATATCGCCTTAGACATACGGCAGCCCCGCTGGTCTGCAGCTTCTACAGCAGACTTCCTCTTCTTCATGAGAGGAATATGCACACTAAAAGATTATTGCTGTGGAAAACAAAAAGCTTCCCCCTCTAAAACATCAAAAGGGACTATTTGGCCAAACTGTGAAAAGGCTTACTAGGTCACTGGCCTTTTTGTCACTTTGCTATTAGTATTTCCTTGCACAGTTTCTTTCCTTGCAAAGTTGTAGTACTTTCAACATTCACCATGAAGCAAAAGCTCTCTCATGTGCTGCTATTTGAGCTTATTTGCTGTGTTTGTAATGCTTCAAGCTTCCATAGTTATAGGGAAAACCTCAATTATCTTTCTTGCTTGTACCTGTTTTTCTTTTGGTTTTTATTTTCGATTGACCCTGTTTGTGAGAAATAAGAGAGAAAAAAATCCAAACACATTTGAATTAGCTCTTCTGGATACATGTGTAGTTCTCATTTTCCTTGCTAGAAAGAACTAGGAAGACTATTGTTCTTCTAAACCTGGCTTCCAAAATTGCAGAGAGGATTGATAAGGAAGATACCAAAGAGGAAAGCTGTGATTATTTTTTCCTTATAACCATATAGTGAATGAGAAACACTTATGTTCCAAATACCAGAGACAGCATGCGAGGGGCAAGTGTCTCCTCTACTTTTCCAAACAAAATGAGATTAAGTGTTTATTTTTTCTTCAGATATCTATTTCTTCCCACATTTCATAAAGAGAAAGGTGAACATCCTACAGAAAATGTGAAGGTGTTTGTTATATTTTACATAGGAATTGTAAAATTAGTATTCCTGAGCTGAGCTTTGTTTAAATGACATTCAGCCAATATCTGGTCTGTGAAGAACAGTGGTATTTTTCCTGTTTGGTAAATGTATGATTCAATTCAACATTTTTTGGAGGGCTTTTTTCCTGCTATTTCTTGGTGACTGACAGTGGGTCAAAACCTTAGACGTTCAACAATTTCTGCCTCGATATTGTGTTCTCTTCTTATGCATCCTTTTCCACCAAAGTTTTAAATCATTCTGCTTCAGTCATCCATAAAGTAAAATCTCTTTATGTGCAGTTACAGGAGGTCCCTTGCTATCTGTATCTGACTCCCAACATTTCTACATAAACCCTTGAGGAACTTGTTTTCTTAGTGACCTTATTTCTGTCAGGATATTTTTCTTTTTTAGCTGTATTTTCTTATTTCTAATTTAGTTTGCCTCATCTCAGCTAACACTTCGTGGCTAGTCCACTGTGTGACTGCATGAGGAAGAGGTAGTCTAATGTTATTTTTAGTGGTGGATGAATAGTCTTCTATTTTTAATCAGATGGTTTTCATGTTCCATTTCAGGAGTCGACTAATGCATCCTCTCATAAATACATGAATTCCTCCTCCCTCATCTCTGAACATACACACCTGCATAAGTGTCAATTTAGGAAAGTCATGTGGCCTAAAATTTCAAAAGATGTTAGCTGATTTAAACCAGCCTATTCTTTGGAAATTGCAGGGCATTCGTCCTTTGGTAGATCAGTACAGTGATCAAAATCACTAGCCACCCCTGAAAATTAGGCCAGAAGATGTCATTTTTCAAGCAGAAGGGAGAACAGAAGTGCCTTGCTCCAACATGTGTTCTGGGAGATGCTGAGGTTGTTATTTCCACAGTGGCAAATATGTTTGTACAATAAAGGGCAGTTTGGGGCAAAGCAGATGAAGGAGTGCAAGCACACCTGCCTCCTGCGCTGGACATGGTTGGAAAGGTGCTTTAAACCACTCCTCACCGTTCATGCCCAAGCACCTGCTGAGTTACCCTGGAAGTTGCAACGTGGGCATTGGTGACACACAACGTTGCCTCCTCTGCCTGCTCTGCAAACAGGAGTAGCATTGCTTACAAGGTGGTGCAAACCTCAGGCATTTATGAGACAGCTCATGATATAATTTTCAGTCTTCCTGGATGATTGAGCCTTTATTCCTCCTGTCCTCAGTAACCCAGCTCTTCTCTGCTTTCCTTTCCTTGACATCACGCAGTTCAGCTTCTTTTGATCTTGAATATAGTAATTTCTCAAGCTATTGTATCAGCTGCAAGTCTTTTATTCTTCCTAGAAACATGTTGTGGCACATCATCTGCAGAGGGCTCTATCTCTAGAAATACTCTGTAAACCCATTTTGTTATGCATATGTGTGATCCCTGCCAGCGAGCAACGTGCCATCTCTTAGCCGTGTGGCACACGAGATAACAGGACTTTGCTTCGCAACCTGCGTGAGTCACGGAAGTTCAGCACAATGAATTGGTTGTGCCCCTTGTGAGCAACCTGACCATCACAAATAGACTTGTAGTATCATGACATGTTGTCTCCGTCTCTCCCTGTTTCTCACCTAGTCATCCACAGAATGAGGACACACAGCAATGTGTTTGTGCATCATTTGGGATCAGCAACCAAATCACCTGTGAATTATACAAGTCAACAGAAATGGAGATTAAGATTTGGTCCATGTGCATTCTTACTATGTCATCAGAGATCACAGACAAAACAAACATAGGAATACACCATAGGCATTTATTAAATGTTACTAGAATTGCTTTATTGTGGGCAGAATGAGGAGGGATTATTTTTCTGAGTGTAAAGCTTATTTACTGTGATCCCAAGTCATCAGAGGGGCCATTTTAATTGACATAAACCAACTTGTCTCAGTATAAAGGTGCCACAGCATAAAACTGTCCTGGTACTTTGCAGGCATAGGGAATGTTGGGTATCAGTGGAAAAAATAGAATTTCTCCTTAGTTACACTCCTAAAGCTTTTGAGGGGACTTCTGGAGTGCCCAAACATGGACACTGATTCTTTTCTGCCTTTCCCTGAAATTTATCCCTTCTCTCTCATTTTCCCCTGCATTTTCTTCTATGTTTCTGGGTAGGGCATTAATTTGTAACCTGTGTTCTCCAGTTCCAGTTAGCAGGATCCCTGCTTTCAGGACTCTGTTTGCAAGTTGCCAGTATGTTTGCGCAGCCGTTTCCCACCAGCCACTTCCCCAGGTGCTACCCATAGTCTTTGTTCTGGAAAATTTTATTTGTTTCCAGGAGATTCTTTCATTTGATATTTATGCTTCCAGTAAGGCATCAGCTATTTTATCATGAGTGGGAACTGAGGAAACACAGGGTTACGGCTTAGCTCAAAGTTTTGTGATTTCATTCAGTATATAAAATAAGGCAGAAAGTATAGTTCTGGGAAGTGAATAAATTAGGAGTATCAATATGGCAAAATGATCTGAGAATTGGCTTATGGCCTTGGAAACATCTTTTTCCCAACTGTGTCAGTTAGGCTAATAAACGATATTACCTCTACCTACAAACTCTGCCGTTTGAACTGCTTATAGACGAGCGAAAGGAGAGTTAGAAACATGTAATAAGCACCAAAGATACTATGAAGTAATAAAGGCATCCTGACTGTAACTGCAACCTCCTGAGACAGATAATTAGTTTGAATGCTGGCAAGATATAAAGCAGCTTTGGAAAAAAGTAGTGGTGAGGATACCGGCGATGAAGGCAGGGAGAAAATGAATGTGGTCATCCAAACACAACCACTGAGGCTGGAGAAGAGTGAGAATGGAAAAATGCTATTGGATATTTGAAATTGAGGAGGGGAATACTTGGAGTTAACAAACACAGAAAAATATTAATAACAGAAGTATTAAATTACCTAACTTTGTCCTCTGCACTCCAATGAAAATAGAGACTGTCTTGGATCTGTTTCTCACCACATCAAATTTTACTTTGTCAAGAAAATAAGTGAGACAGTGTGATAGGTATTTTATTTTATTTTCTGATTTCTCTGATATGCTGAAGAGATTACCACTGTATCCTGCAACAAATACACTATTACAATTTTTCACTTTATCATACTGTGTATGAATTCACTATTTACAGTGAACTATGTTTGTTTTCAATGTGTGAGAGCATTTTCAGTACAATTTTTGGGTGTGAAGAGAATAGACTCCATACAAGGAGCTGGCCTGCCTACAGCCTCTTAGCTCGAATCTACCATTCTAGATGTGCAGAGATTCTGGAATCCACTGTCTTTATTAAAAGAAAGAAAACAACAAAATTCTGTATTAAATTCTGACACAGACAAACATTGTTCCATCACAGGAACCATTTACTGAAAGACTCTCAGGGAAGTTTGCTGCAGCCATCACACAGGGGTTTGCAAACTTACCCTTTATTTAGCTAAAAAAACTCTCATTTAAGTTTCTACCCAACATGAGGAAGAAGCATTCTAATTAGCTTGGAATTAATTTTATTACTACCTTTAACTCTCCTCCCTCTACCCACATCCTTTCAAAACAATTTTTAGACTGACTTAATGCAAACATATTGAGAGATTTGTCATAAATACTGTGCTGATTATTATTACTATGAACAACCTGTTCATTGCATTACTGGTATTAGAAATGGAAAGACCAATTAGACCTGTTAATCCATCTTTTTCTCAGTAAGTTGATTGGGAATTACTGAAACATAACAATTCTAAGTGGCTTTTCATGTGAATGCGAAGCTAAAATGGATATTCAGAGATACATTAAGCATTTTTACCTGGCATTGCATTCTTCATTTAGAGATCTACATGTTCATTTGCAGAAGCGCAACATAAACATGGCTCAGGCTTCTGTGCATCCTCTTTCCAATATATGTACATCTCTAAATGCTGAATTGTAAAATTGTAGGCCAACTGTTGTGAGTAAAGGCTAGGAGTACAGTTAACATGGATTATTTGGATGTAATATTTAGAGTGATACATCTTGCAGGTATTGTAAGACCGACTCAAGGATTTAGCTACAACAGTCACAGGCAAACATTGTTAGTTGAGACCAATATCTGAATGTATTAAACAGAGAGAATGTTTTAAAAGATCAAGATGGTATTTCTTATGCTGAAACTTTATTTCAGAAAGTGGTTTATCCAAGCAGATAGGAGTTTGGAAAATGGCAGTCACTGAAAGATAACCACGCGAATTACCCACAGGAATGGTGCTAGAGATGAACATCAAACAGGATATCTAGAAAAGAGTGTGTTTCTTTTACTTCATGATGTCATCTAGTCAGTAGGTAGTTGTTATGGTTATAAATTCTTTGATAAAGAAATATACAGAGATGGCTGAGAAATTCAGAGAAAATACCTCTTTCTTCGGAATTTGCTGTTCTCTTGAAATCAAATTGCTTCTCTGAGATGGCTGGAAGCAGAGGGCAGGTTCCTGGAAAGACTGCAATTGTAGAGCCCTGCCATCTCCCCAGCTTGAGCTTCCTAGATGTGAAGCTGGGAGACAAATTGCTAGAAGATCTGTCCCACAGCTTGTGGCATCGATTTACTTTCATTAAGAATCACTAAAATGTGTAATCTTATTCTGAATCAAAATAAAAACACATTTCCCTAAAAAAAATCTGTCAGTCAATTGGAATTATGTATTCCTGTGCAATTCTACTTTTGTTGTTCTTTTTATAGTGAAATTATACTGAAACATAAGTCTACTTGCATAGCCTCCCTCAGTAACCCACTGAGCCAACCTTCTTCACTTCTCTGTGCTAACCTGGGTCAGGTAATATGGTGATACTGAATGTCAGATACACTGGCAGCAGGAGAAACCCAGTTTAGCAACATATTTACTTGCTACTTTAAGAAAGTTCAGAGGCAATTTGCCATTGTCACTAGTGTGCTTTTCATCTCTCCTTGGCATAAAATGCATTCCCTTGATCATCGATTTATTCAGAGGTGAATTGCCAAAAGAGATCTTTCCCTCCATCTGTGAAGAGCCAGTCCCCTTGTTGCAGTAGAAATGAATAAAAAGAACATAATGTATTAAGCTAAGCAACTGAACCAGGAGTTACAGAAATAAATGAACCTCCTTCTCTTGTACTCCTTAGGCACCTGGCTGTTTCCTATGTAGGCATGCAGAACATCTCAAAGGAAAACAATTTTATAAACTGTCCACTTAGCTACCACTAAGACTTTTTGCAGATTTCAGGAAGGAATGCTGTTTAGGAAAACACTTTCTTCTCTTGGCATCATTCCTGGACAAAAGCCCTAGGGACCGCTTAGGCTTCCAGGGCACCCTGGAATGCTGAAAACCTCAGTCTCGATGAGGGAAATAGGGAAGTTGAGATGTTGAGTCTGGGAGCCTTACAGGGAATACCTTGCCAGGAGGTCCAGGGACTCCCAGAGTTGGGCTGTGCTAAGTTAATCACTTTAGCTGACTTTGTCAGCCTCAGACAGTGCGAAGAAGGGCAATCAGAAGTTTACCCCAGACCTAGAACATTAAAGGTACTCTAAGTTAAAATGAAGATATTACATTACATTACTCACGAGTATTAACTGGAAGGTACCTCAGTGAAATGTATGTGAAAAGGCATAGATCATTGCTAATGCCGACACCCAAGAGGAATGGATGTTTACTAATTTCAAAGGCAAAAACATCTTGTCCGTCTCTTGACTGTAGTTTCACACAGACAAAGTATGAGTCACTGGGAACACAGTCTAATGCTTGTACTCCCCTGCACTGGCATTCCCAAAGTACCTGCTCCTGCTTGCATATTCTGGGATTGAAACTTGGGGAGACTTTCTAGCAAACTGTGCTGGAGCTGACTGGCATCTGGGGCCGGGTTTGGTAAGGAAAGGGGTAGACAGCTCGGCGCAGCAACCAACTCAGGCTCCTCAGTTAAATCTGCCTGCAGCTCTCAGCTGAAAACCTCTAGCTCCCCACAGGGCTATGAGCATATCTGCATTCCAGTCTGCCCATGTTTTCTGATTTGGGTTTCATTTTTCCTTTGCCTGACAGGAACATGTCCATAAACAAATTTCCTTTAGTTTTTGACTTCTTTCAGTTACCCAGTCAAAATAAAAAAAAAACGTTTTACGTGCAAAATCCTTGACAAACTCCTGGCACTTTTCATGTACATGTGAAAATTGCACAAACAGATTTTTAGATAGATTTACATATATGTATATAACACAGAGCTATAATGACATGAAATACCATTTTATGAGGTGGCAAAATCAGTCTGGCCAAGTGGTTCTTACAGAAATCTGTGATTTGGCTAAGTTTCTGAGATACGCTGAATACAAATTTGTGAAGCAGATGCTTGAAAGATACCACTAAGGTCCGCTCATGAACAGAGAAGATGTTCTAGGAGAGTCGTCTTAGTGAAATTTTAGACAATTGCTTTGCAGTAATATAGGGAAAGAAAAGAAATTCAGCCTTAACCTTAGCAGTAATAAACCTGTGCACAATCGCATTTTATAACATGTCTTTTCATAAGCTGTGCAGATTAGAATTCAGAACATAAGCCCATCTGCAAACCTTAGGAGAGAGAAAAATTTCCAAATGCAATGAATAAGGGCAGCTAAAATGTGCTGTAAGTTAAAACTTTGTATTTCACCTAGAACGGAATTCCAGTCTTGCACAAAGGGTGTAAAATATTTCTTTGGGTTCAGGCCAACATTTCCATGTCTTTAGTGTAAATATGACATCTCTATGGCAAGTTTGAAGTCAAATGGCTCTATACAAAATGGCAGCAGCATTAATTAAGCATATACTTTTCTAACCCCTTGGGATTCTGTGTCTATTAATCACATGTCAGAATGGTTCCTATTTTGTTGGGGATTCATCAGAGCAGTCCTGTTCTCACTTTCACTTTGGCTGGAAAGTCAAATATTTAAAAGGTGTTAGTGGAGCGGAAGAGGAGCACAAGAAGTCACTGAAAAGGATGATAATTTATTACACTTTATCAGGCCTAGTTTTTTGTCTCATCAGGTAGAAGCACACTGAGTTTAAGTCACTCCTGGCATGTTCAAAATGTAGATGCTGAACTGATTACTCGCCGTGACTCACCTGACTTTGGAGTGACTTCTGCTCACATGCAAGTTTGCAAGTGTAGGTGTGGAACTGAACATGTATTTAAAATAGACGTAGAGCTGAAATACTGATCCTCACTCACTACAAGGTTGTTTTGCCTAGTCACATCATCTATGAGGCACTTTAATTGCTGTTGTTTCCCAGCTTGGATTTTTTTTCGTTAATATTTGTGACATTTGTTTCTCGGAACATCTTTAAAATCACAGTATTGTCTACATTTTTTAAACATGCTTTTTTATAATGGTTAATTTTAAAAAAATTAGTTGTTATTTCACCTCTTGAAAATCCTGGATCTCTTCATTTACAATTTATCTGTAATTCTCAGACCTCTCAGCAGCAAGTATATTATTTGGACTCAGATTTTGCATGCAGTAGGTTAGCATAAAAGCACTATGGTATGTTCAGCCATCTTGGCATTGTCATTTGAGGCTTTTTTTAATTAAAAGTCTGCCTTGGAGTATGTCAAGTGCTCCTGTATTTTTGCCATTCTTCTTATCTCTATGGCAACAAAAATA